>NC_059487.1:2067791-2704041 GCF_018139145.2 Gymnogyps californianus | reverse complement strand
ACAAAAAAAGCCTCGTGGGGAAACGTAAAATCTGAACTGAACCCAACAGAGGTGCCTGACACACAGGCCACAGCATCCCACCTGAGTGCCGGGTGGATGGGACGTGGAGCAAAGATCAGATGGGAAGGACGGGGAGAAAAGGAGAGTGTGGTGCCCTGGGCTCTCTGGAAGGAGAACAAGTAATGTATGAGACCTCTGAAATACTCATCTTCCCAGATGTCAGCTTTGGGACCCAGGGGAGCAGCTGCAGGTTTGCAGTGATGGGTGAGGGTCAGGATGTGTCTGGGCAGCGCTCCGTTACCCAGACACGGAGAGTGCCTGGGTATAAAGGTCTCTGTTGCTGTCTCTCCTTGGGTCAGGCTGGCACCGACAAAGAAACACAAGTTTCAGCCTAGACCTGATGAGCACAGCACCCTTGTGGCCCAATCCACCCACTGGATTACAGGTGAAACTTTCCCACCATCAGAAAAGCTACGGGACATGGAAGCAGCACGCCAGATATGTTTGTAGAGCTTGTAGTTGCTTTCTAGCTTTGTAACACTTTGCGTATTACCTCGGGTAATAACTCTTGAATCTGGCAGCAAATTTCAGCCAGCTCTCAAAAATATTAAGTTCCTGCAAGCGCAAGGCAAGCAGGCAGCCTGGAGGAAAAGGGCTGTCCAGCCTCCCCGTCGAGGGGACAGCAGGGCACCAGCACAGCCCTTACAAGACACCAGAGGTTGTACAAAGGAGCAAGTTCCCCTGCACACCCCAAAAAACAAATGCCAGAAAGTCCAGCTCTACACATAGAGCCACAGAGACCTGTACGAGGCCCAGCGCGCTGAACACTGCTTGATTTCCATTACCTGCCGTTGTGCAGCAGGCAAGCAGTCCCTGGGAACAGATGGGGTCGTGCCTCCCTGAGGACAGGCCTGTCTCTCCAAGTCCCTCGCCCCAGCAGGCACACGGCTCTGGGTCAGGATCAGAGCACTCTGGCAGAGGCAGCGCTGCCCCACGTTGTTTGCAGGGGGCAGGATGCCTCTTATCAGGCAATAAGCTGAGCGCCAGGCTCCCTCTCTGGGAAGGTCCCACCTCCTCCTCCTCCTCGAGCTGGGGATGAAGCTGAAGCAATCATGTACAGTTCCCTGCTGCCACCTCCCACGTCCCATCCCGCTCCCGCCTGTTCACACCGAAGCTGTCCCATGCACTGACCCTGCGCACGTGCGCATGGACCATGTCCCAGCCAGGGACAGAAACAAGAACTACACCTGCAATGGCGTCAGGGCTGGACTTTCCCTTCTGCTCTTGCAGAAACAAGGGCATCCTCGCAGCGCTGCAGGGATGGTGTCTCCTACATTTGCTTGAAGTCACTGAATGCAGGAATTTGGAAACCAGCTCTGTCCGCAGGGTCCCTTCTGCTCTTCATGGCAGAAAGAGATCAAAGAGCCAACGGTCATGCCCTGCTAATAGATGTCACCAGCTCAGTGCTGCAACTGCCATGTTGTCATAGCTACTGCACCACCATTACGGGTAACAAGTTATAGAGAGCACCGCTGCAGCCAGGGCCGTGCATGGCTCTCACAGACAGCCGCTCACACGGGGCCCTTCAGTCAGTCCTGTTTATCTGCTCTGGACAGATGGAAGAAGCCTGGCCTGAAAGCGATGGTAAACCAGGAGATCTTAACCATCCAGCTAAAGGCACGGTTAAAACTCTCTGCTTTGCTGCAACCCATGTTTTCCAGCGGTACTGTATGGGGGGGTGACTCCAAGGTCACCTCAAAATGGAGCGAGAGGAAAGGATCATTTGCAGAAGAAAGGGAATGGCTCACTGCTGACTCCCTGGGATCACAGCCCAAAGAGACAGCTATTTTCAGGAGACACCTCCTGCTGACCACATCCAACAAGCCCAACTAGCAAGACAGGCAGCAACAGGCAGCCAGGCTTAAAAGAAACTGGCACCAGGGGCTGCACACACTAGCCCACTTCTCTGCCCCGTCACTAAAGTGGGAGCATCAGCTAAACCCACCACCCCAACACTTGGCAGGAGTCAATCATCCCCACTCCCCCAGTCCTGGGTGGATGATGTGGGGACTTGCAGCCAGGGACTGCTGGGTGTCCGCTGTCAGCGGCTCGGTGGCAGTCGGTGGCTGTTGGCAGCTCGGCGTGGCACAGGCCCTCCGTGCCGCTGCCCTGGCTCCCTGCAAAGCCCTGGGGCCAGCGTGTGCAGCTAAGGCTGCTCTGAGTTACCTCTCCCTGGCGGGGACCTGCTCAGACACTGCCCTGGCCGAGGGCGTCAGAGAGGTGCAGGAGGTGCTTCCTGGGGTGCCAGGGAAGTGGCACGAGCCAGAGCCAAGCCTGCCGCCCGAGACCGGGAGGAAGCTGCAGCCACCTTTTCCCCCAGCAGCACCCCTCCATTTGAACAGGCAGCTCCCAGACATGTAACTTATCAATGGCCAGTTTCTCCCAGTGCCAAAACATGCTCGTTCACAGCGGCCGGCAGGGCAGAGGGACCCCAGCAAGGCCACGCTGACATCCGAAAGACTGGGATGAGAAACCCAGCCGAGCCCAACAGACTCCTCCAGATAGCACCAGTCAAGAGAAGACCAGGGCTAAGTGCAATTACTTCTCCTGTTCTTTGGGGGTTTCTTTTTTTAAAATTAGCTGGCCTAAATTCACAGTTACGCTCATAAGGCCCACTTCTGGTGGAAAGCAGCTCCTACGTAAGTGAAAAGCGGTTCCCTGTGTCAGCAGTGGCAAAGTCTGTGACTCTGCACAGTCTGTGCATCATCCTCACACCATCACATGCTCCTCCTGCAGACACAACCTGCTCTACAGAGCTGTATATTTCTAGAATACATTTTTCAAACTAACATAATGTAATTTTAAATGGATGCTTGCTTTTATGGAACTACAGTAAATCTGATAACAACTGTTCTCAAAATGTCTGGCTTCTCTCATCACCAATGCTCGTAGCTGGTGTTCAATGGGTTTTAACATCTGCGTGTTACAAGAGGTAGGTTTATCTCACCCTGACTATTTATCGCACCCGCCTCCAAATGTCCTCCATCTACAGTCAAGCAGTTTTATATTCTCCTTCGTCTCCTCTCCTCTGTGCCACCACAGTACTTACTCTGAATGACGCCTGTCAATGCCACTGAACAACTCCCACAGCTCCTCCGAGCTCAGGATCCCATCAGCAAAATAGTTCTTGAACTCCTCAAATGACAGCTTCCCATCATCTGCATTTAAATAAAAGGGAAGAATAATTATATATCTGCGGAAAGAAGCATACAGGCCCCAGTGATCCTCCCAGCAGCCTCTCTAGGAGCGTGGGACAGTTGGGCGTGTTGTGCATAATAATTAGAGCACATATCTCATTGAAAGCATGTCCCACCAGTCCCCATCAAAAACCCAGGAGCGCTGGCAAGCAGGGCCACTGCTGCTGGAATTTCAGTTAGGAATTTCAGCCCCTTCCAAAAGACCCCACTGCAATGTTGTCGTGGTTTAACCCCAGCCAGCAACTCAGCACCACGCAGCCGCTTCCCCTTCCCCCCTCCCAGTGGGGTGGGGAGGAAGGGGAAGAAAAAGAAAACAAACAAACAAAAAAGGTAAAACTCATGGGTTGAGATAAGAACAGTTTAATAACTAAAGTAAAATAAAATATAATACTAACTAATAATAATAATAATATAATACTAATAATAGTAATGAAAAGGAATATAACAAAAAGAGAAATAAAACCCAAGAAGAGACAAGTGATGCACAATGCAATTGCTCACCACCCACTGACTGATGCCCCAGCAGCGATCTGCCCCTCCCAGCCAACTCCCCCCAGTTTATATACTGGGCATGACGTTCCATGGTATGGAATATCCCTTTGGCTAGTTGGGGTCAGCTGCCCCGGCCATGCTCCCTCCCAGCTCCTTGCACACCTGCTTGCTGGCAGAGCATGGGGAACTGAAAAATCCTTAACTTAGGACAAGTGCTACTTAGCAACAACTAAAACGTCAGCATGTTATCAACATTATTCTCACACTAAATCCAAAACACAGCACTGTACCAGCTACGAAGAAGAAAATTAACTCTATCCCAGCCAAAACCAGGACAAACGTTTTCAGACATACATGCAGACACTCTGTACTTAGATGACTGTCCAAGCTGACTGTCCAAGTACAGAGTCCATTACAAACAGCACAGTGAGGACAGCATCAGATTTTTATGGAAAGAAAATCTCTCCATTGACTCAAGAGCTTTTTCCTTCCTCTCTGTGGAGGACTTCAGCTCCTGGGCTGCATTTTGATCTGCACCAAAAGTGGCTCCTGGAGCCTGCAAGGTACCGTGAAGGAGAAGAGCCCAAGAGGGGGTGGGAAGGCTCAGAGAAATGACTCGTGATTTTGGACTTCTTGGTTTATTGGTGCCAGATTAAAAACCAGGTAGCAGAGCCTAACTTTCAAATGCCAGGGCCTCTGGTGGGCATCCAGGAACAGGGCCACCCAACTGAGGGCACCTGTAAAACCCTGGACTGACCGCAGAGACTGAATCAATCCTTCAAGGGACGGAGCAGAAGCCTGACAGCCCCTGGGCTGCCTGCTGCACAGCTTGCTTTGCCTTCCCTTCTCGCTGCTAGCAGCGCAGAGGAGAGATCGTGTGCATGCAGGCAGGAGAAGGGCTTGGAAGTGCTCTGTCCTGCATGGCACACGGATGGTGAATTGGGCGAGCCCACTTCCCCAGCCTCTGGCCAGGCCCTTTGCTCCAGTGCCTTCTCCTCCAGGCAAAGCAGAAAAGCATTTTTCTTGCAGCCAGAGAGCTGCTTGCCCTTATCCTCCTCCACTCTTTCAGTCAAACCTCCCAGTGAGGACAGGCTGCACTCCTTCGCCCAGACCCGGGCAGCGAGGGGGAGACAGCGGCAGGAACAAAGCACTCACCATTCTTGTCGGCTCGCCGGAAAATCTGCAAGAGAAAATACAACAGGGTTTAGCAAGGCAGCAGGGAGAGCAGCACGGCTGAATGGCAAGCCAGGCGGCAGCCCGCACTGCCACTGTGGGAAAACCACCTCCTGAAGCCCGGGGGAGCCAGGCAGAAGCCCCCGCTGCCAGGGCTGGGCAGGCCAGCACGGCACAGGCTGCTCCGGGGAAATTCCCCTTTGCGAACAACTAAAACCATTTCTCACCTCCAATGGGCAAAGCTCTCGGCACAGCCACCGCCGCCCGAGCGAGCCCAGCACTCACACCAAGCATCTTTTAGAGAACACAGAGGGAGACGAAGTAGAAAGGGCTTCACTGCACCCTTGTGATGGAAAGTGTTTAATTTTTCAGACCCTTTAAACGAAAGAACATTAAGCATAAAACCACTCCATAACGGGAGCACTTTGTGCATCACCACTGACACTTCAACCGTCTGCACCGAGGAGCAGCTCTCGTCCTGCACTTTGTAATCACCCTTCACAACAATCCTTCCTGTGACACCTCGACATGCACACACACTGTAATTAATAATTAATGAATTAATTAATCTGTAACTAATTCTGCCACAGAGCACAGTTGGAGAGCTGCTCCAATTCAGGGTCTCAATCCAGGTTCCCAACCACGAGGCTTCTGCCCGCAGCCCAGGAGAAAGCTTGGGCTTCTTATCCCTGCCTGGCTCCTCTTTCACCAATAATTATCAGAAGGTCCGGGGCTGACTCCGGTGAGGAACAGCATAATTTCCAAAGCCTGGGAACATCTTGCAGACCAAACAGTATGAGGTTTTGGCCAGCACATCCTAACAGAGCCAATGACAGAAAGTTGTGTGTGTGGCAACTTTCTTCTTTTTAATCATCCTTTTTAATTATCCTGGTTGATGAAGAAATCTGAAGGTCTGAAGAAAGATCAGGAATGAAAAAGGGCAGGAAAAGGGGAAAGCAGACTTTGTTACACTCTTTTCCACGCATCTGCAAATTGAAGACCGCTGATAAAACCACCCCCGGACCAGCTCTGCTCCCTGTCACAGGAAGACGTGTTGCTGCCAGCTGCCCCCTCCGCCCCCAGCTCCCTTCTGCACCGCTCACTGACAGCTTTGCTGCGTGTTTTGAGGGCACAAGCCCACATCTAGCCACTGAAACATCCCTGAAAAATCGCTTTGAGGTAAAGAAATAGTTGCCCAGAGAAACCTCCGCTGCTCATTCCTGAGGAAGCTGCTGGCTTGCAGCTGGGCAGAGGCTTTTCAGATGCCGGTCCCAGCAGGGAGCTCCCTGGTCCTTCCCTGTGACCGAAACCAGGAGCAGGGACATCTCCTTGGAGGATGCTCTTCTGAGCAAGGCAAGCTCCTCCTGACCAGAGCCGCTACAGGGAACGGAGGCTGCCCTGAGCTGACCAGCGTTAGGTAACCGTCCCTCCAGGGCACAGGCTTCCAGACAGCCAGGCTGCTTCCCTTGCAGGAAAGCAGGGCAGGCACTCTCTGAACTCACAGGACTCACTGGATGTACTTTGGAGCTTTACCACGACCAGCTGAGACAGGAACCCGCAGCTCCCACAGGCTGGGGATTTCTCTGGGTTTTAAAGCAAAACTTTCTCCAGGGTAAAGGGTTCGCTTGCGCATCAGGGGTCTCACGGCTGCAGGGTTACACATGCCAGGGCTCCCCGGCTGCAGGGACAGCTCTGCCTGCAGGCAGGGGCAGCATCAGCGGGTCCCACATGCCTGTGCCACCCTGCTGCCTCCCTGCCTCGGGCACGCCACTTTCTGTTGAGGCAAAAGCTTCACCCTGCAGAGCTCTCTGTCATCGGAGGGACACATGGCTCATGCAATGACATCTCTATGACTCCAAATGTCACTGAGGCCAGCTAGCTCATCCCAAAGACAGTCAAGTGTCACCCAGGCACTTAAATGCAGATTCAAGTGAGGCCAAACATTTCCCACTCACAGGCTGACCTTGCTCAGCAGGGTCTGTCTGCAGGCTCAGACAGAGAGCACAATTTCAGGGGGGATCCCATGAGGCTGAGAAGGTCTCTAATCCGAGGTGAGCCCGTCCTGGATTCAGCATGAACCTCAGCAAACAGAGATGACGCTTCTCCCTCACACAGAGGATCCTCTGCTCCAGCGATGCGTTAGAAAAGCACTGCCAGTGCACACACGACAGCTGCCTGAAGGTCAAAATAAATAAACGTGGCGCAAGCAGTGGAGCTGCGAGAGCCCTGCAAGGCGAGGCCACGTCTGCTCCACATCCCCCAGGGATGGCGGGGCTCCTCGCCGCCTCCAGCGAGCCCATCCTCGGCCGACCCCAGCTGCAGAGGGGTGCCTCGGTGAGCGCTGCATGCACCAGAAAACACCGATGGCTCCTGTGCACAAGACAGGATCCAACTCCAGCCAAGCAAAAATAGCACAGAGCTGCTTCCACGCTCCATGGGGTGACCCCCAGCCCCCCAGGGCGCAGGCACATGCACAGCAATGGCAGGTAAGTGCTGCTCCGGGTGCAAGAGCCTGGTGCAGACAGCAGGCCTGGGACAAAGCCAGGGAACAGTGATGCAAAGCCAGGCTGGGAATGGGATCAGGTCTGCCTCGGGTGCTGGAGAGGCCCTACAGACAATCCCTTGCTTGTGCTCGGGGGGCTGGCAGTCTCAGAAACACAGGGACACTGCCTCAAGCCCGAGACACTTCCCTTAGTCCCCGGCTCCTGGGCTTGGATCCAAGCAGTTGCAGCCCCACTCAGTGCCTGCAGCAGCAGACACACTGGGACCGATGGAAAAAGCACTGAACTGGCATTTATTTGGGGGATGAACCCCCCACACCCCAGGAAGGAAGAACATTATAGGGCTTCTCCCTGCCTGCAGGGCTGGAAGCAACCACAGCTGCTGGACACACAGTCAGGGACACAACGGCTGTTGGGGAGGGGACGGGACAGCTGCCCTGGGGACACCGTGCTCATCAACCCACCGCAGGCTAATGCAGGCTGCGGCCAGGCACCAGCCATGAATGGCAGGCTGTCCAAGCGGCTTTTCTGAACCTCTCATACACTGAGAGGGGAGTAAGCAAGCCCCGAGCACCAGCCTGGGGGACAAACCTCCCAGAGGCTTGAGATGTCTGCACAGAGAAACAACTGCGATGGCAGCACTGCAGTTTGTACCACGCCTGCAGCGAAGCATCTCAGGCAAAACCCTCCTCCTCCTCACCTCTCCTGAAGGCAGGCAATCTGCAGGCAGGGAGACAGCAGCTCCGGTCCCAGGGGAAGCATCGGCTGCCACCTGGGATCTGTCATGGGCAGCCCTGCCTTCCCGCTGCCCAAGGGGCAGGCTGGGATCCTGCCACGCTGCGGCGGGGGGCAGCTCGCCCTGACAGGGCTGGAGGGGCAGCTGGAGACCAGCCAACTGCCCAGACCCAAAAGTGGAGATATTAAACTCACCCTGCCAAGCTCCGGAGCTGAGGCAGGAGCAAAGGGAGCCACGGGGAAGAGGAAGGGAAGCCGCCAGAACCCGGAAAGCAGCCGCTAGTGCTGTTAACATTTCCCATTTTAATTGCCTTAATGATGCCCTGAGGGATAGATGTGAGACTCAGCGAGTGCCCAGAGCAGCTGAGCTGGAACACAGCTGTCACCACCAACCCCCCTCCAGCCCATCTTCCATCAGCCAAGTAATTAGTGTGGTTAATGATGCTGGCTGGAGAGCCCTGCAGTCTGAAATCCCCCCACTGCAGGAGAGAGACCCTGACCCCCAGCTGGAAGCTGCGAGCACCACTGCGGCCGAGGGAGCCACACTTTCCAGCTGCTCCCTGGTGATGCCAGGAGGTCTTCCAGGCAGAGGACCAGACCAGGCACAGCATTCACCCTCCCAAACCGCTGCCCGAGATCTCCTGCTCCCCTCCTCCGGGATGAACTGGGACATGGGGAGTGGCACCACCCGGACCGGGACAGGACGGAGATGACAGCTGGCACTGTCCTGGGCTGTCCGGGTGCTGGGGCACCACACCAACCCTCACCCTTAACCCTCGCTTGCTTTCTCCTCCCCACAGCAGGGCAGGGGCAGCACCTCCGCTCACACGTTTCCTTGGCTCCACAGGGTGACTTAGACCCCAGTGGTGCTGGACACAGGGGAATGCAAGGGCTGGTGGCCCACCAGGGAGATTTGGGCGCTGCCCTCCCGACCCAGGCACTCTGCAGCTCATGAGAGACGGCCAGAAGCAGGGGTGTTGAACACCTCTGACGTGCTCCAACTTTGGAGGTGGGCTTTGACCCAGGCTGTGCCACTTGCCCTGGGAGATGGCCAGGTATGCAGCCGCCTGCCTGCCCTGACGGGTGCCACAGGGGCAGAGGCACTGCCTCCCCCAGAGCCCCGGCCCCAGGGCACACAGCTCCCTCTCAACAGGAGCACCCTCAGCACGGGGCTTGAGGGGATGCAGTGTGATGGGAGGGACTGTCCCAGGACCTGTCTCATGAAAATGAAGACGGCCACTATCTGCATCTTCAATTCCCCCAAGCCACCCACAGGCACCGGGATGCCCGGCCAACCTCCAACCTGCACAAAGAGCATCTTCCTCCACAACTCCAGGCACGTTAGGAGCAGGCAGGGACGGGGGCTGCAGCAGGCAACAGACACACTCTGTCTGTGGGATCCCACAGCTTTTAACAGCTACACAGTACCTTCTGCAGCTTTCCTGCCAGACACACACAGCTCCCGCTCCAGGAGTCACGACAGCCAGCTCTTGATAAGGAGTGGGCTATTTCTAGCCACTCAGAGGCCCATAATTCAGAAAAAGGACACAACACCGAGTATTATTTAAGACATCATGACCCACGCCTTGATTCACAGCTTCAGGCCTGGGTCAGCAGCAGGGCCCGCTCGCTTGTCCCTTGGGTTTGGTCCCTCAGCCGGGGCAGGCGGGAAAGGGCCGCACCCTGACGCCTACGTGTGCAGCCCCGCCTCGGCTCCCTGTGAGGAGGCACCGCAGCCCGCCTGGCCCGCGCTAGCCCCGGCGGTGGGACAGGGGCTCGCTGGGGGCCCGCCCCGCGGTACTCACGTCGTGGAAGATGGGGAGCGGCTGGCGGCGGGGCGCGGGGCCGCGGTCGGCTGACAGCAGGCACACGGCCAGCAGCTCGGCGCACGCCATCATGGCCCCGCCGGGCGCGGGCGCTGCGGCGCCGTAGGGTGCGGTGCCGTAGGGAGCGCTGCGGTGCCGTAGGGTGCGGAGCCCCGCGGTACGCTGCCGTAGGGAGCGCTGCGATGCCGTAGGGTGCGGTGCCCCGCGGTACGCTGCCGTAGGGAGCGGTGCGGTGCCCCGCGGTACGCTGCCGTAGGGAGCGCGGCGCGGAGCCGGACTCACCGGAGCAGCGCCGCAGCCGCCAGGCAACTTTGCCTCCGCTGAGAGCCCGCCCCCGCGGCGATCCGGTTGGCCGCGGCCGGTGATTGGCACCTCAGGGCCGTGCCTGTCGTTGGCGAAGGGGAGAGGGGCGGGGCGGCGCTGTGAGGGACGCGGGGGTGGTGGTGGCGGCGCGGCGGTCACCGCGGTCCCCCGGGTGCCGCTCGGCTTGCGGGCGGCCCCCGCTTGTTCCCGGGGCCCAGTCGGCTATGGGTTTGCCCTAGGTTGGTCCCAGTTGGCTCCAGTGCACCCCACTGTGCTCCCAGTTGGTTCCAGTGCAGCCTACGGTGGTCCCAGTGTGGTCACACTGTGGTGTAACATCCCTGGTTGCCCCAGTTGGTCCCGGTTTGGCCATGGGTGGTCCCGGTGTGGTCCCGGTTGCCAGGGTATCCCTAGTTGCCCCAGCTGGTCCTAGTTTGGCCATGGGTGGTCCCACTGTGGTCCCTGTTGGCCCCAGGGTAGCCCTAGTTGCCCCACCTGGTCCCAGTTTGGCCATGGGTGGTCCCAGTGTGGATGCTGTTGGCCCCAGGGTAGCCCTGATTGCCCCAGTTGGCCCAGGTTGGTCCCAGTTTGGCCACAGGTGGTCCCGGTGTGGAGGCTGTTGGCCCCAGGGTAGCCCTGATTGCCCCAGTTGGCCCAGGTTGGTCCCAGTTTGGCCATGGGTGGTCCCGGTGTGGATGCTGCTGGCCCCACGTCTCCATCCCCGCCCGGCACAGGCACCCAGAGGCCTGTGTGTGCGGAGAGGAATAGGACAGACGTTCATGTCTGTACCCCAGCCTGTCCTCAAAGGTTTTCACAAACAAGAAACAGATAATTAGATAAATAAACTAGATAAAGCTGTGCCTGGGCAGAGCTTCACACCGCTCCAGGGGTACATGTGCTGCAGTCACTTCTTGGGGTGGTGGGCTTCTTCCTGTCCCTCTCAGAGTATCCCGGGATTTTACTTACAGAAAGGGGCATGCACCAGTTTCGCTCGGATGCAAAATCCCAGCCAGGCTTGCCTCCATCTGCACCACCTCTCCCTTCACATGGACCTCTCGAGGCCAACCCTTTGCTGAGCTCAGCTTCTCTTAACCCAGGTCTCAAAACCAAGATGCTTCCCTAGCCCAACGTGACCGAGCCACAGCACGTGTAGTTTGCTCGCTCTCCTCCTCCCCCGGGGACAACCGGCTGCAAGCTGAGCCCGGAGCAGTTGCAAGGATGCATCACAGTTATTTTTACCATGTCTCAGCTGCTTCGGGTGTGTGCAAGGGAAAAGAGGCGGAAAAAATGCACCTGGGACTGGGCAGGGGTATCCGAGGGCTCTGGGGAGCACATGCACCCAGCCCACGTGGCACAGGGCTGTCCCTTGTACCCGGGGAGGCAGAAAGAGGTCCAAGAGCTGGAGCTGTTGAGCATGGCCATCATCAAATCAAACTAAAATGGAGGCAGGTACTAGAGAAGCAGGCAGGGGAGGCCCTACAGCAGCGGGGACAGAGGATCACCTTGCCAGGGAGCATGGGAAGGGGCTTGGGCGATGGTGGGGCTCTGCTGTGGGTCAAAGCAAAGCCCTGGGGAGGGCCTTTCCACGTTCCCATGTTGCTAAAATCCGTGCTCGGTCCCTATCGGGATGCCTTGGGGTCAGCATGAGGTTCAGCGTGGGAAGGAGCAGCTGTAAAGGGAGGGCGAAGTCAAGGGCAAAACTTCTGCCAGCGGCAGGAGGCAGTGGGTGCCCCCAGCTCCTTCCACAGGCGGTTCCAAAGCGCACCCCGAAAGCCACCAGCAGGGAAGGGGGACATGGCCTTGGCCCCGGCTCTGGGGGGGACGCCAGGGCTCTGCTCTGCTTCTCAGGTTGGGGGAGCACAGGGCCACAACTGGGCAGGAATTAAATGAAGCACCCACTTACCGGTGTCTCCTGAATAAACAATGCTGCACTTCACCTCCCTGAGTTACTTCCTTGCGGAAGAAACGCGAGTGGTTTTCGGAAGTGGAAATATTGAAGCATGGGGCGGGATGCAGAAGCAAGGCAGGCAGCAGGCAGCGCTGGCAGGGGCACGGCACCTTGGGCCAGACGTACCACAGGGCCCTACAGAGACCCCAAAACCTGCCCGGACCCTCCAAGGGGGATTAGGTTAAAGGTATAAATTCTGGCAAACTTTATGCTGTGTCAGCATCTAATGCTGCTCCCCCAGCCACTGCCAGCCTGTCCCAGAGCTCGTCCCACTGCTGGGCTCTCCTGACTCCTCCGAGTCCAAACCTCACGACTGAGACCCCACGACTGCCTGGGCTCAGCACCACGTCTGCATCCAGCACAGCTCAGCCTGCGGATGCCTGCCCGCCCGCTGCAGCATTTGCCGGTGCCAATGGAGCCGCCACCGCAACCTGACAGCACCAGGCACCCCCAGAGCTGGACGGGCATGATCCCTGCAGGGTTACTGCCAGGGAATGGGAGATGGGAACAAACAGGAGCCGAGGACCCATGGAGCATGCAGGATGTATGGAGGGTGCCCATCTCCCACACCGTGTCTGCTTTGCCCAACAAAGAAAAGCATCCGCGGTGCAGACGATAGCTCATAAAACCAGGCAGCGCCCAGGGCCACTTCCCAAAGCTGCCACGTGCTCTTTAGAAACAAGAGCCCCTACACGAGCTATCATCAGCTCTTTCTCCAGCGATTCGAAATAGCAGGAGGGAAGCCCTTCAGCTGCATCATGAATCATCCCTGGGAGGCAGAGCGGTTATTTTTACGGTGCTCTGGCTCACGTGGAGCCGCCAACGTGTTCCCCCCGAGATGGGCTGCATGGCCACAGTGGGGGACATGGTCCTGTCCCTCCCAAGGGGCCTGCTTTCATGGGGACTGGGAATCCCAAGGGCTCATCATCCCCTGAGGTTCCCTATTAGGGGAATGTGATGGTGAATGCCGTCAGAGAGGTTCGCCTTTGCTCAGGGGAAAAGGGAAAAGCTGTGCTGCTACCGGGGGTTAGCTCGCTCATGGGAACAGCCCTGCAGAGCTCAGGACGTCGGTGTGAGTCGTCTCCCCTCTCCCTGCGCCCGCTGGCTCCCGTGAAATCCAATGGCCGCTTTCCCCTCGCCAGAGTCTCACACCTTTGGGCAGCTCTGCAGATCACCATCACCCTCCCTGAAAACAAAACTAAGAGGAGAGGAGGACGGCCAGACCTTGCTCAGTGCGGGGATGAGGACGCGTTGGCATATGGCTGGGCTGGGCACCCCGCAGTAAATCATGAAAGCTTCAGCACCTCTGTCACCTCAGGTGACCAACATCGACCTTATAAAGAAGGATGCAGCAGGCAGGGGACCAGGGGCCATGCCCACCCACCCTGGTGTCCCCATCCTCCTGCCCCTGGCTCTGTGGGGCGGGAGCAGCAGGAGAACTCTTTCAGTATAATTGCCTGAAAAAGCCCCATTTGACAGGGTGACAGTGTGACAGCAAGCCACTGGCTCATCCCACTCAAGCCCAGGGAACAGACAGGGTGTGTGTGCCATTGCCCTCCTGGCCACTGGGTTTTGGGACGGCACGGCACGCTCCCCTCCTCGCCAGGGCCCTGGCTGGCCCCGCTCCCAAGCCCCGGCCAGTCCCAGGGGGCTGCGGAGAGGAGGGCTGGGAGCGGGGACAGTGCGGGGAGCTGGCACCACGGACGGGGCTGAGCCATGGGGTTTGCCACCCTACACCGGCACACCGTTATCCACGCGTGTCCTGCAGCAAGAACAATCCTGTGGGAGCACAAAGAGCCGGGAACTGCGCTTGAGTGCGGGGATGGAGGCACGAGAATGGAGGTGGGGGGCTAGGCAGCGGTGATGGGCTCGCCGTGCCACCCCAGCACCGGCCGGCAGCCCAGCCAGAACCTGGGCTCCCATTCCTTGCAAAAGCTGGTACAGGAGCGGGGTGAGCTTACACAACATGGTCCGGGGTGAAATATTTATCAGGCTGTTTAAAGAAGAAACAGGCAGGAGGCCAGGCAGAAGGAGGAGGGGAGTGAGCACACAAACATGGGAAGGAAGTGGCATGTCCCTGCCTGCCACTGGGGCAGGGACTATGGCCCCCCCGGGCCCGCTCCGGGCTGCCAGTGGGTCCCTAGAGTCTCCAAGCATCCCTCCTCAGAGGGTCCCCGATGTCCCTCGCTCCCCGGGAAGGGGACGGTGTGCTGCAAAGGAGGCTGGGGCACTCAGGGTCAGGGCTGCCGCTTGCAGCCAGCTCATCCCCAGTGAGCGTGGACACAGGGACCTCAAACTTTGGGCCACAAACTGGTGCTGGCAACTGCCTTCAGGCAGGACCAAGAGGTGCTGGGGCGAACGGGGTAGCTGGGAAGTCACTGGGAGCCTGCTGGTGCGGTGGATGCATGGACTGGTTTCACATCCGCCCCCCACTGCCTTCCTCCTCCCTGCACAGGAGCTGCAGCGGCAGGCACCCCTGTGCAAACGCTGCCCCAAAACCAGGGGGAAGACAGGGGAGGGGGCCAGGCAGGAGAGGAGCTGAGTGGGGACAGGGGCTGCTGAAAGGAGAAGCGATCCCGATCCAGACCCATCGTCCCGTCCCCCTGGGGCACGGCCTCTTTGGAGGAGCAGAGGGTGGCAGGATCAGCCCCAGCTCCCATCCCACACACGGGAGTGCGTGGAGTCACAGGGGGGAAAAAAAAAAAACCCCAAGGACCAAAGCACTTCCTGCAAACCCCAGGCAGTGACATACCTGCTCGTGCATTTCAAGTTCAAAACGGACAAAAAAACCCACAAAATAACCCCAAACCCCTTGGTTTCTCAGGTTGGGGTCCCCACCACCCCTAAGGCCCTCAGCCGCCTGAGTGCAGCCCTGCACCGAAGGCCAAAGTCAGTAGAAACCTTTATTAAACACGAAGCTCAGAGGAACACAAGCTTGTTAAAAGGCAGTAAAAGTGAAAGTGCGTCTCCAGCCCGGCCCCAGGGGCCCCGGGACCCCCCCTCTCCTCCCCTCCGCCTCTCCCAGCCCCAGTGGGCCAGAGAGGGGGAAGACGGAGCCGAAAGGCTGAACGGCTGCGTGGGGAGGGGAAGAAAAGCCTGGAGACAGCATTGGGTCCTCGCCTGCAGAGATGCACCCCCCCCGGGACATCCCTGTGTCCCCCTGAGGGGACATGCACATGGTCCCGGGGCCACCAGCCCCATCCAGCCCCGTCCCCCCTCCCGCAGCCACCTGCCACCGCGGTGGCCTTGCCAGCAGCCCCGTTTTGGCCGTGAGCAATGCCAGGACGTGCTGGCGTAACCCCCGGCAGGACCTTCCATGTCCCTCCCCACCAGCACCGTCCCCCCGCTCCCTCCTGCCCCCCCCGTGTCCCGGGAGAGCTCCCACACACCATAAATAATAAATAAATACCCCACGCTCAGCCGGGCTGCGGGCAGCCCCCCACACAGGGGGGAACAGCCCCGACCCAGCGCCCCCCGCATCTCCGCCACCCCCTTCCCAGTATGATGAAACCTCTCGGCACCCCCAGTCTGCTGCAGAGCCCCCCCCAACCCCTCTGGGAAATTAAACGCTGTCCCCAGGGGACAATAATAAATTAATCAAATCTATACACAGGACTGCTTAAAGCTCTGTAACGGGCACCCGGGGCAGGGCGGGGGGGGGCGGGCAGCGGCTCTGCCCTGGGCAGCCCCCCCGTGATCAGGGCCCTGTCGGGGGTCCCCCGAGATGGGACCCCCCACCCTGGCATCCCCCCTGACGGGGCTGGAGCCAGGGACACCGCCGGCCCCCGCCAGGCTAGGGGGGCTGGAGGGCTAAGAAGAAAATATTGCAAAAAAGGACGGGGAGAGGAGCCGCGGGCGCTGCAGCCGGAGGGGCTGCCTGCCCTGCCCTGCCTGCGAGGGCAGGAGCCCAGGGGTGGCCCCCCCCTGCCTGGCAACTCCCCCGCGAGCACCTGGGCAGAGCCTCAGAAGTCCAAGGGCGTGAAGTCCCCAAAGTCGCAGTCGAAGAGCTCGCTGATGCCCTCGCCCTCCTCCAGGCCGAAGTGGTAGTCCTGTGCCTGCGGCGGCGACAGGTTGATGAACTCGTCCGCCAAGAAACCCGAAAAATCCTCCCGGCTCTGCTCCAGGAGGGCGTCCATGGAGGCCAGCGGTGAGAGGCTCACCTCCTCTGCCGGGCACTTGCCGGGCAGCGTGCTCATCCCTGGCAGCAGTGTTTCTGTGGGGATGGGAAGCAGCCGTAAATTCCACAATACGTGACAATACTGGGCAAACCCCAAAAAAGCTGGGTTTGGCTATGCAGGAGAACCTGTCTTCCCGCCTCCCTGCCTTGCTGAGGTGCCCGAGCATCACCCTAGCTCCTTCCTTGTGCCAACGGCAGAGGGGCTCACAGCTGCAAACACAGCAAGAGCCCCTGGCCAGAGCCACCGTGCCACCACCCCTGTCCCCAGCTCCCTCCTGTCCCCAGGCCCAGCCGCCCACCTTGCTCTCCGGGCAGCAGCGGCATGTTCACGTCCTGGGCGGGATGCAGGAGCGGGGAGGCTCTGGGCTGCGAATGGCTGGGAGACAACTCCTCTGCAGGGGCTTTGAAGGGGCTCTTGACGGGGCTACAGACCCCCGAGCTGTCCTCGGGGCAGAGGAAGACGTCAATGGGGCCCTGAGTGCTTCGCACGGAGACCTGGAAAGCCTGGGGAGAGGGGAGAGGAGTGAGACGAGGAGGCGCAAGGATGCCTGAGGAGCCTGGGCTGGGCTTTGCTGAAGGCTGTGCAGACATGGGGAGCCGAGGGTGGCCCCAGCTCACCTCCGCTGGGTCGGAGACCTGCAGCTGGGTCTCCGGGGGGGCTTTGATAACCATCACCATTTGCTCCGAGGGGTCCACAATGCTGCGGAGATCCTGGCAGGTCACGTAGGCTGCGGTGTGGCGGGTCAAGGAGCAGACACGGGGATGCTTTCATGCGGCAGCGGGGCAGGCTGCGAAACGCCCTGCCTGCAACGCAGCCGGGCTCACCTCGGGGCTCGACCACGTCCTCCCCCACCCAGCCAGCCCCATCCCAGCCCCACACCAAAGGATATTGCTGGTTGGCAGGGTCCTCGGTGAGCAGGCGCAGCTGCACCGTGCACATCTGGATGAGGTCGTCCAGCTGCCGCTCAGCCGCCTGCAGCTCCCGCAGCTCCTTCTCCAGCAGCCGCTGCCGGCCGGGGGCCCCCACGGTGGCCTGGCTGCCCCTGGGGAGCACCGCAGCCATCAGGAATGTAATCCCACAGCTCCCTCTGCCCCACACCGTGACTGTCCCCATGCACTGTCCCCACCTGGACCAGGCTAAATTCCCATACCCAGGGAATCAGCCTTGTGGGGATTTCCCAGTAGGGCACAGCCCTGGGATCCCTTCCCCGAGCCTGGACGCAGCCCCCCACTCCCCGGGCTGGCTCAGGGAGCCCAAGGGGAAGTTGCAGCTGACACAGGAATACCGATGCTGCTCGGGAGCCACCCGCAATTGAGCACAGCCCTCGCCCGGGGCTGTGGACCACGTGAAGGGGCAGCCACCACTCAACCCCTGAGCAGATGATCCGGTGACACTGCTCTGAGCTTCCCCATCCCAGCAAAACCCTGCTCCGCCCCAAGCCTGACACAGGTGGCTCCCCCATGCCAGGGGACGGCCAGGCATAGCCCCATGAGCCCGGCCCAGGGACGTACAGCCACTGGATGTTGTTCTTTGACTTCTTGGTGATGAGCTGGATGCCCTCCAGGACGTTGGTGATATCGTAGATGCGCCTCTTCTGCACCTTCAGGACCTCGGCCGCCCAGTTGAGGTCCACCACACCGTCGGGTGACTGGCTCAGCAGCTCCAGGAAGCGCTTGGTGGTGAGGTTCAGCGAGGTTTCATAGCGGGACTTCTCCCCTGGAGACTTTGCCCCTACCAGCCGCCGAGGACAAGTGTGATTTAGCCACAAGGGAAACGCAGTGCCGGAGCTGCGAGGTCCCAAAACACCCCCCCACGCTCGCAGGTGGCTCGTGGACCAGGGACCAGCACTGGCACCCCAAACCCCATCTGCTTTCTCAGGGCAATGAGGTGAGCTCCCCACATCCTCCACAGGAAGGGTGCTGCAGGACCTGGCGCAGGCTCTGGCGCCCATGCTCAGTCGTGACCTCAAGCTCAGTTGTGACACCAAGGTGCCAGGCAGGGCTCGGGGGGAGATGACAGAGGGTCCATGTGGGACACTGCACCGACACCGTGCCGGCGGCTACGGCTCCATCCCACAGGGAGGGACGGAGCCAGTGTGGTGCCCAGCAGACAGGCATGGACAACCATGCCCCCAGCCCAGGGGACAGCAGCACGGGCTGGAGAGAGTGGCCAGAAACAGCCCGGCCCCAGGAACAGCCTCTCCAAACCAACACGAAGGGATGGGGAGAAGCTGCCAGGGATGAGCCTGGAGGCGCAGCCCAGCCCGTGGGCAGCAAGAGCGGGGCTGCCAGACCCCCTGCTCCAGGCTGGGCTGGCTCGGGGGGGGTCAGGGGGAGCGGAGCCGGTACCTTTAGCGGGATTCCTGGCCTTGCCCCGGCCCACCGGCAGGCTCTCTGCTATGTACTGGTGATCCGTCTCCAAGTTCAGCTTCCTCTTCACCTGCAAGGGATGGGGCTCATCAGAGGGACGGCCACCGCCACGGCCCCGCTGCCCCCCACAGTGCTGGCGACGGAGGGCGGCTGCGAGGGACCCCCCGAGGGAACCCCCCCAGGGGCACAGCACCACGGGGTATGGAAGCTCCCACTCCCGGCAGGAATGGGTTGACGGGAGCAGCTCTCCGGCTGTCATGCACGCCAGCAGGGATGGGGGGCTGGCCCAGCCACAGGGGGCCCCGCCACGCTGCGGGGAGCACCCCAAAGCAGGTACGAGCTGCAGGAGGGGGAAGCAAAGCACGGCCCAGCGCCTGGGCGTGCGGCTTCCGGAGCAGCAGCTGGGGAAGGGCCGCGCTCGGCAGGTGCGCTGCGTGGCACGGCACGGTATGGCACGGCACGGCTGGTATAGCATGGCATAGCTGGGCACGGCATGGCACAGAGCATGGCATGATATAGAGCGCGGCATGGCACAACCTAGCAGGGTATAGCAGGTCATGGCATGGCACAGCATGGTGCAGAGCAGGGAGCAGTATAGCACGGCGTGGCACAGCACAGCCTGGCACGGTATATAGCCCGACCCGGTATACAGCCCGGCTCGAGGCGGCCCGGTATATAGCACGGCCCCGTATATAGCACGGCCCCGCCGGAGCCCGCAGGGTCCCGGGCTCCGCAGCCCCCGCCCCCGCACCGCCCCCTCCCCGTCCCGGTCCCGGTCCCGGGGGTTACCGGCGGGCGGCCCAGCGCGGGCCGTCTCGGCGCGGCGCCGGGGCGGGCGGGTTGCGGCGTGGCGAAGAGCAGGAGGTCGGCGTCGGGGTGGCCGCTGCCCGCGGGCTCCTCGGCGGCGGAGACGATGAGGAGGTGCGGGGAAGCGCTGCCCAGCAGCGCCGCCAGCCCCGCCGCGCCGCCCGCCGCCGCCGCCATGGCTCACATGGCCGCCGGGGCGGCGGGCGGCGCGGCGGGCAGGGCGCGGGCAGGGGCGCGGCCCATGCCGGGCGCGGGGCCGCTCCGCTCCGCTCGGCTCCGCGCCCGCCGCCGTATTGTTCGGCGCGCCGGCCCCGCGCGCCTTTGCGCGCCAAATCCTTTTTGCCGCGAAAGCGGCGCGAGCCTCCCCGCCGCCCGCCCATTGGCTGCGCCCGCCGCCGGGCGCCTCGGCGGGGGCGCGGGAACGCCGTCCCATTGGTCACCGCCGCCGAAGCGACGGGCGGTGCCGCTCGCCTATTGGTGGAGGACGGCGGCGCCGGACGCGCTGACAGGCGGCCAATCGGCGGCGCCGAGCCGAGGCAGGGGCCAATCGGGGGGCGGCTCGGGGAGGCGGCGGGGGCGCCGCGTGGGTGCGGAGCGCGGCGGGGACGGGCCGGGGGAGCGGCGGGGCGGCAGCGGGGGCGGGGGGACGGCGGCGGCCGCCGCCGTCGTCCCCCCCCCCCCCCCCCCCCCCCCCCCGCCGCCCCCGGGATACCCGCTGCGAAGCATCCCCGCCCCGTGCTTTGCCCACCCGTGGTTTTTTTGTTGTTGTTGTTTAAGCCTCGGGAAAAGCTCGCCACGCAACACGGAGGGCTTTCTGTGTCCCGGGCCCGGGCTCCGGTTCCTGCCCCGTCGGGGTGACGGGTTTCCTGCTCTCCGGAAGGCGGAGGAGGACATTGGCGCACACACCCACGAGCAAAGTTCATATCAGCCCCCCCCCGCCCTCCCGCGGACTCTGCCCACTCGTGGGGCCCCTGATGGAGGAGAGGGCGGGTTTGGGCTCTGCGGGGTGTCCCAGGTTGCCCCCCGGATGTGCCCCTTCCCCGGGGGGGTGACGGTAACCCCAGCCTTGCCCAGGCTCGTAGCATCCCCTCGCTGCAGGGGCACCCCGCAGCAACGCCCTGCTTGTCAGGAGCTGGTGGGCAGCAAGGGGTGCTCAGCCGTGCTGGGGTGCAGCCTGCGAGCAGGAGGGCTGCTGTACTGTGGGGCAACGTTCTCGGGGGGATGTTGGGACTCTTGTACCGTGTCTAAAACTGATGGAGGGACGAAGGGATGAGGTCAGGGTTGTCCCATCTCCCTTGTTGCAAAGCTGCCCCAAGACCATGGATGAGGCTGTCGGGCAAGTCTTGAGGCTTTGGGCTCTGATACTGCTCGAGGGGTCCAGCTCACACAGAAAGATTGGGATGCTGCAATCTGCTCCATCCATTAGCCGGATGATTCACGTCATTTTGTGTTTCCAAACACGGAACAGCGGCAGCTTCTTCAGCACTAGTTGATAACCCCTTGCAGGGCGGCATGGAGAAAAACCTCTGCTGGAAGCAAAATCTGCACTTGACCGTGCCGGCAGCTATCTCCGGCAGCAGGACCGTGCGGCCAGGGGCACGGCAGGGGCAGAGGGGATGGCAGCCGGAGCCAGGAGTGGCCCCGCCACGCCAAGAGGTGATAGTCCACCCACGAGACAGGACACAGGCGGCTCCCACCATCCGCATCTCCCGCGTGCAGGACGCTGATAACCCTCCTGCTGCATGAGAAGGCAAAATTAGAAAGGAAAAAATATATACACATCCTTCTAATAAAAAAACCCAGCATTTAAAGACTAGGCTTTTCCCAGGGCCCAGAGATGTTGAAGCTCATGGGCAAAGCATGGAGCACGGGTCTCGGCCGGGCACCCAAAACCCCTCTGAGCCGAGCCCAGGGGTTAACCCCCCCGTACCCCCGACGAGCTGCCCCATGCATCCCCGGGGGGCCCCGTGGTTGAGCACGGTGGCCCCCAGCCCCTTGCCACCACCGAGCAGGGCTGTGGGCCAGCGCTGGCTCCCGCCCTGGCCCTGCTGCCAACCCCGACCTGCCTGGGACGGGGTGTTTTTTCCACCAGTGCGTGGGATGCAGGAGGCATTCACAGCGATGAGTTAACTCCTCTGCTGTGGAGCAGATCCTGACACGCAGTGCCCCTGCGCTGGCCTAACAGGTTTCAGGCTTTAAAGGATTTTATGCTGGATACTTTGGCAGCGGCTGCAATTCTCCTGCAGGACAGCCAGCGCGGAGCAGTGCTGTGATTTCCCCAGATCCCTACGTCCTTAAATACGCCAGTAACATATTGCATGTCCGTGACCAATCATATCACCTCTCCGTGCCTCATTTCTTCATCAGCAAAGAGCAAATAGAAATGCTGCCTTGCTTAAAGGAAATTAATACAGTTAATTAACACTTGGCCCTTCTAATATTCAAGGGCCCGCTCTCCAGAGCCCTTTCACTGCAGTATCATCATTACTGTGAAGCATAAGCAACAGTTAGACCAGATGTTTGCACACAGTTAATGTTTCTTCCATCTGGGGAGGGGGGAAAAAGGCAACCCCAACAGCCGGGCGGGAGCGAATGGCTGGCGGTGCTCTCCCCGTCCCCGGGGAGCCTCGGCCAGGCGCTTCCTGGGGTGACGCAGGCTTTGGGACACAGCTGCTGCACCAGCTGCTCCCGCGCCACTCACAAAGGCTGGGTTTTTTTCGGCCCCCGTCCCCCCCCCGTCCCCCTAATTTATGCAGGAGCTTATTCGAGGGGGGAGCAGGCTGTGCTCTGCCCCCTTCTCCCCCGAGCCGCCGCGCTGCCTGGCTGCGCTGCAACTTCTCCAAGGCTTTTAGTGCTGGCGGCGCTGAAAAAGGGCGGTTGCAAAGACAAATGAAAGGCAAATGCTGGTGGGAGAAGGAAGGGCAGGGGCTTTTCTTGCATGCATATGAGGGAAGGCAGATGAATCCCGTCTCCTGCACAGCTGCAGCCTCCTCCCAGCCTCGCCAGCCCTGCCAAGGACTGGAGACGTGCTCCCCAGATTAGCTGTCTGGCGGGTGCTGCACAAAGATAAAGTCCTGTCTCCATGGCCCCACTCGGTCACAGAGAGGAGGAGGAAGGCTATTCATACGCTTTGTACCCCAGCCGGATTTACCCTGCAGCAGTCACTGAGTTCAGGTGGGTTTTGGCTGCTTTGCGCATCGGGACAGACTCAGGCCAAGGGGTGTCTGCTGGTCCCTGCGCTGAAGGAAAAGCGCAGACCAGGGCTGCAGACAGAGCCGGAGCTGGTATCTACGCTGCAAAATCATCTCCTGGCAGTGGGAGCAGGCAGGAGGAGAGCTGGCAGGATGCAAACCTGCATCCCTGTGCTCAGTTAACCTGAGCATGTAGGTCTCCCAGAAGTACATTTACTGTCCTTGTCATCCGTAGCGTGGCCCTGCTTGCAGCAGTTCCCATACGGACTGCGCTGAGCTGTTGCACCAGAATGACTGCATCGCATGAAGGGAAGCATGACTTCCCCCGGGGTCTCCTGCCAGTGCTCCTGTTCCCAGTGCTTCGGTTCAGATGATGGCGAGCCAACAGCGTGGCACGCTCTCGCTGCAAGAGGACCTGCAGAGGGGACAGGCAGCTGGGGAAAGCCCAGAACCCCCATAGTCCTGCTATCCTGACCTTACTGCCCTCCACCTCCGTCACCTTAGCCATCGCCTTTTTTCTACAGGAACCGAAGCGATTTTCTGATAGCACAAATAGAATAACTAAAGCTTGCTTGCAGCAGCAGGAGAGCATCACTGGTTTAGGTGTCTTCTTTCAGATCCCAGTCCCAAAAGCTAGGAACTGCCCATTCCCTTGCATCTTGTTACAGAAGACTACACCAGTAGTTCTTCTCCCAAGACATCAGATCAGCTACTGTCTTGGATGCTGGGCACAACAGATTCAGCAGTGTTATTTCCTTCTCTCGTACGATGGCATCTGTTATTAAAGCTCACATCAATCTGTAGAGTCTTTCAGTAGAAGCAACAGGGGCACAGAGCCCGCTCGCCCCCCGCTCTGCTCTTCACACCCGAACAGGGCAATCTTGTTCCAGCCTCCATAAGACAGAGCAGTACAAATGCCTGCTTCCCACGCCAGTTGCTAGAAGTTACTCCATTCGACAAGGCTCTTCCGACTTCCTTCCCTCAAGGCCTGTGGAAAAACGGAGAGGCCGAAGTGTTTCTCTCCTTGCACAGCGGTACGTTGTGCAAATAGCCTGGGAGTCACGGAGTACATTTGGGAATAAGCCCCGTGATGTTGCCTTCTGTGCTTTAGCTTTTACCTAGACTTAGTAACTCTAGCCAGTCCAAGTTCACTTCCCAGCAGGTTCAGAGCATGATCATTGGCACTGTGAACCCAAAAGGCAGGTAAAGTGTCAGAGCACAACCTGTAGCTAGCTCAGAGCTTCACTTGGAACAGAAGAAGGGCTCAGGTACAGCATGATGCTTTGAGAGGGGAAAAACCCACTTTAAGATAGGACTGACATCCGTTTGGAGGTGTTAATTTGGCTTCTCATGGGCCCGGGCTGGACACTCCAGTCTTACAGCAGCTACAAAGCACGAGGTTTTGTCTTAGGGCTACTCAGCACTCCCCTCGCAGAGGGACCTTCTGCTTGGGATCAGGACCTCCCTTACCTGCCTGCGCTGTGGGGAAGCTCCTCACACAGGGACTGCTTTATCTCCACTACCACAGCAGTTACCTCTACAGCATATGCTCTGCAGCTCTTAGCTTGGAAGAGGCAGCAAAATCATCTATATAAATCCTTATTTTGTCTAGCTATTTGTGTATGTCCTTATTTTGTTTAGCTAATGGGCAAAGCAGGTTCAGACTCGTGTCCAGTGCCTTGTACCTGCGCCCTGCTCTGGCAGATGGTCCTGCCGCAAGCTGTCTGCCCTAAAGAGGAGTATTTGGGCAAGGACCAGGCACACAGACTGAAGCCAGGACTCCACATGCGAGCGGGGCAGTTACCAACAGAGCTTCCTCCAGCTGACTTCTCTTTGAGCAGTTGCATGCTCTCTGCAACCACTCGTGTGCGTTCCTGGCGGACTGCAAGGCACCAAGGAGCAGTCTGCCCTGTAATCATGTCACCCCAGGAATAGCCAACGGGACAGATGGACTCTTTGCTAGCTGCAGTGCAAGAGCCAGTCACACTTTTTCCCCATTTACACTGCGTCTGAGTGTGTCCAGTTTGTATGTGCTACAAACCTCCCACCCTAGCCCCAATTTGACTCGCTTGGTCTGAAGATAAGGCCACGCTATGCGATCCAAACAGCTATGGCATAGGAAAGTTCATGCTTAAAGGAAAAAAAAAAAAAAAAAAAAAGGATGACAGCCACCCCAATTTGTCTTTGCAGCTAGGATCCTTACCCAAGCTGGCCAGTGTTGCAATAGTTAAATCTGATGGTGTGATCAAAGTAGCACTGGCTATTGCCTCCAAGCTGGTAACACGAGGGCCAAAAATGCACTCCGTGCATGACTTCTCTACATATAGGACTAGTAACATGCAATAATTAAGCATTACTTCATATATTTTAGCTTAATAATGATGACAGTAAAAAAAAGACAAAAAATTAGGTTTTTATTATTATTATAGAAAGCACAGTATTATAATATTCAAAGAGTGGTTATACAGAAATAATCTGCAAATGAGTTTGGCAGAAAGTCTTGGAGTGAGGTACTACACTGCACAAGAAGTCAATTCATAGTGGACAGAGCTACTTCAACAACCCACTGCCCCCCCTTTTGCACGTTTTAAAAGCAAAAACTGAGATATTCCTACAAGCATTCTGATCAGTGTAATTACAAGTTACCTGAGTTTATGTTCTTAACTTTATTCTACGCTGTCAGAAAATCAGGGCCTGGATTACACAGCAATTATGAACACAAAATATATACCAAAAGCAGAGGTAATACTACTTGTATTATAGAGCACTTAATTTGTTTTTCCCCCTCCTCATCACCAGTCTCATAAGGAAATGAGACAGATAAAAATTCTTCTAAGTAAAGAAAAAAAGTTACCTCCTCCAACAATCTGGTATGAACACACAGGTTGAAAATTCAAGATTAGCACCCCTAAAATATTAACAGTGGCAGACAGACACTACGCTGGATAGCATTACGCCTTATTTTCTCTCCTCCCTTATCTGCTGGATTTCAAAACCAGCACCAGAAAACCAAACACATTCTGCTCAGGTTGGCATGATCCAGGAAGACAAACACAACCTGACAAACAGGAAACAGCATGCGGCTCGGGGTATTATCCAAAGGTCGTATTTGTGCTGATGCAGTGAAAATGAGTTTGAGTCACAGCAGCTGCTCCTGTGTGAGGGCATCTGCACGGGGTTCTGGTTACTCCGCTAGCACCAGCAATCGACAATGGCTCCCAACTGGCTGCAGAGCTTAGCATGCACAGGGGACCCTCTTGCAGTCACAGGGGGCCCCCACGGACACCTGGTTTTGGTCTACTTCAGCAGCCAGAGATCATCCCCACACTTCTACCCCCCACCCGGCTCGGTTTAAAGCAGAGCTTGAACTAGTCTACCAGGGCAAGAAAGTCTCGCAGCACCAATATCAAAGCTCTTCTGCAGCCTCTCCCTCCTGAGCCAGCTGTCCAGAGCAGAGGTGGTTATTGCCCAGACACACAGACGGCGACCGGGACCATCACGCTGCGAACACAGGTTCGCACCTTAGAGCAGCAGCAACCTCCGTAAGCACTTCTCTGCGGCACTAATTGGACAAGCACAAGTTTTTCTTTCAGAAATATCCTCCCCTTAACTGAAAGGATCAAACGCAGTACAGAAAACCTTAGCTAACCCAAATGTCATGCAGCCATTTAATTTTCACCTTTGTTAAATAATGTAATTGTCCCAGAAACGGTTCTTCAGCGATCCTGGCAGCCAGCACTAGCATACAAGCTGTCCTCCAGAGAGAAGTGAAGCACAGTGGGTATGCTAGGGCAGCATGCAGCGGCAGTAAATAACCCTGAGCTTGCTTTGTTCCTTCATAAAATAAATGATTAATAGCTCAGTATAGTCGGTCTGCTATTCAAGGCTTGCTGAAAACTTTTGATCAGTTTGATTCATTAACCTTTAAAACTGCCTCTAAAAGAGGCTTAAAATCTGAAGGAGAAGCATCATTTTAAAATGAACACTTCAATTTCATCCAGTCAATCCTAATTTTTGACAAACTGAGCTGAGCATTGAGACACTCTGCTCCTCTTTAGTAGCACTCAGCATCTCATGGTCAGGTGTCGAGGAAGAAATAACAAGGGAAAATAAAGTTGATGTAGACAAACAAACCCATGTTCATCTTAAAATTCAAAACCGACCAGGGCTGGGGGGAAAAAGTGGCACTTCTTTGTGATTCTTAAGCATTTGGCCGATTCGCAGGTGGCTTCCCAACTGTCTCTTTATTTCTTTTGGTTTTAATGCTAATAAAAAAGGAACACAAACAGAGGACTCAATTCGCCACACAATGCACTGGGGGAGGGCAGGGAGTGTAACTTACGTATCCGAAAAGTCTGACTCAGACAAATTACTTCTAGTTCACTTCCTTACTACACGCCCGCATTGTTCCAACACCTTGGTAGCATAAGGGGTTCATCCCCAGCTATCTGGTCACAGAAACAGCAATGCCGACTAATGCCGTTAAAGAACTGTTCCAATTACTTCCCTGGGGAAAGAACTGACTTGCAGCTTAACGTCCTGCCCCAACGCAGCAGGAAAACCAACCGTCCGCAAACGCCTGGCTAATGGCTGCTGCTACACAGGCCCCGCTCCCGGGACGAGCTGCAGTTTGTCTTCCAGGGACGGCAGCTGGTTCCTGGATCACAAGTACAGATGGTTGGAGGCTCGGGCACTATTTGCTTTGAAAGTGAGGTTGGTGATAGATTCCCAAGAGCAAAAGGGCATTTTGAACCAAGGACAACCGATGGCCACTGCTGCCAGGCTGATACTAGAAACTTGCTATTGGCTTGCCTTTGCCATCTAGAGAGGACAGAGATACTACGGTAGTGTAAAAAGGACAGGACAGGTCACTGGTCCTTCCCGAGGCCAGAGAAGTGCTTCACAAGCAGCCACGTGGTTGCACTGCTAGAACTACTAGCAGAAGAAAATTATTTCACCTCTAAGGGAATCACAAGCCTTTCTCAGAGAAAGGAATGCCAGCTATAAATTAAAAAAAGGTTAAAAACTTCTTATAGACACACGGCTTACACAACCAGCCTGTACCATCTTTTGCTATGATAACTATACACGGTCAAGGATTTGTGAGTCTAATAGTTTTAGGGAGAAATTCTCAAGCCATAGCTGTCAGATTGTGGAAGGGTTTTCTGAAATCCCATCAAAGCCTGTAGGAATTTAGCAATATTAGCAGAATACTAACATTCTTATTTGGAACAATGTTGAGGCTTCTGACATAGAGTGCTGCACTCGTGCTGCTTCAGATATCCAGCAGTGGTGCAAATAAAGATACAATGTTTATAAAGAAATCAGACCTCACCTGTAGCTTCAGCATTTTTTCTGTACTTGAATCTTTAAGCTTATCTGCACCAAGCAAAATATTTAACTACAAAGAAACAAAACCAATTCCTAACTTCTATAGCTTTCCTGGGGTCTATCTGATTAAATATGGATCGGTGTTCAAATTCAAGTCTTCAGTACAGACTGTAATAGCAGGTGAAGTTAAAAGTTAAAGGTACCACAGACAGTCATTATGGCAAAGCCTGTCTTTCGGGCATCAAACATCATGAGCACAAAGCAGCGTCCGTCTCGACACTGTAAGATCTCACAGTGATGTAGTTGGACTCGGTGCTAGATTCAGTTCAAGAGCCAGAAGACTCTATTCCTACTCCACCTGAGCCACTCAGGATGCAATTCAATCCCAAACATCGCAGCACCAGACAGACTAGGGGGAGGGGAACATTTCACTCTCCCTCTTGCTGACACAGAGAGTGGAAAAATAAAGAGCAAAGCAGCACTCAGAATATGTGTAATAGTAATAAAAGAGCTTAGCAGGACAAGGAAAAATGACTTAAGAAGAAAGTGAGAATTTTTTTCTGCTCAGAAGCTACCTGAACTTAAGTGTATTGCTTCAGTCATACCATTGAATAGGACAAATTGCTAGAGCCTGGAGTGTAAAGAGACTGCAAAAGACAATGAAGAACAGCATCAGCGGGATTATGAAATGACATGGTCAGGTCAGGATGGAAAAGCGGATGGGTACAGGGAGAGCGAACAAAATAGTCCCG
This sequence comes from Gymnogyps californianus, assembly GCF_018139145.2. Lineage (NCBI taxonomy): Eukaryota > Metazoa > Chordata > Aves > Accipitriformes > Cathartidae > Gymnogyps > Gymnogyps californianus. The sequence goes on along the minus strand of NC_059487.1, from coordinate 2,675,181 downwards.
ACTGAGCCAAAAGGGAACGGTTAGCACAGGGAACTTAATGACTCTTGTGAATATCACCACATAAAACCAGTCCATCAGGAATTATTTTCATGTACATCATTAAGTGAATGGTATAGTGTTATATGGTAGTGTGCTTTGCACTATTAACAGGTTGAATTTATTAATTTTAAAACAGTTTTGTTCTTTCTCAGCTATCTAGTCAATCTTCTGTTAAAGCCCAGTGTGTGCTGCACTATTCCTGTGGCTCAGCAGTGTATTTTTAAGAGGAAGATTCACTCGTATATTCATCTGTGGCCTCAACCTGGCTCAGCAACAAGCCTGCACAAACTACAGGTACATTCAAGTTTGATTACAGCTAACACATGCCACTGCTGTGGAGGATAGATTCTGGACCTAAAAGAAACCCACGTGCTTATCTTCCACCAAAATAAAAGTGCTTGTTAGAAGCGTTGCTCGCTTCTACATATAAAGTACTCAGTGTGATATCTGAGGGCGTGCAATGCGCCTCAGCCTGTTTCCAAAGGAGTCTAAGTTGTGTAACTGTTTTTGGTATTTAGTTCAAGCAGCTTTCACAAGTAAGTTTAAAGTAATTACAGGGTATTAATTAGTGCACTCTGCAGAGGGACAGATTCAGCCCAAGTGCATGAAAGAAACCGAGCAAAAATAGTCCTTCCAAGCCTGATTCACCAGGCTTGTACCAGACAATCTTAACAGTTTTATTCTCAAACATCTTATTGTCTCTCTGATGGAAAACTGCAGAGAAACTCTCTTAAGGAGCACACAGCTGTCCTTGTAATAGTTTAAACAAGATTTCCGGTCATCCACAGAAATCAAGAAATTATGTCCCTGCTTTCAGACCCGAGCAGGTCCCCCACTCCCATCACGCTACGGTTAGCACAGCAGCACAGAAAAATGCTTCTGTCTTGCGAGCATTCAGACGATCCCTAGAACATTTTTTCATAATTAGACATACTCTCCACTTACTGTCAGGCTGTCATTTTATAAGTATGTTTAGTTTCTTAAAAAACAAAAAATCCAAAAGCCATACTTGTAGGGAAAATAAGGCCTCTCTTAAAAAAGACTGCAACAAGTTTCTGTGGGGTATTTACTGGCTCTAAACAGAGCCAAGAGAAGACCAATCAGAACATTTTGGCCTGGACACAAGAGGCAACTCTGCTTGATAGATATTAATTTAAAAAAATTACCAGTCAAGAGCAACAGCATAATCTTTTCTCTTAGCTGCTGGAAGGTACCGTCCCATTCAAAGGTGTTTTACAATGAACCACCTACTTGCTGTCTGTCCTTTTGTTATAAATGAGAAAGTCAGAAATGTCATGCCATACATTACTGTCATCATACAGGTAGGTCATGGAGGACTGCAGAGAAGGCTGCAGAGTTTGCCGGTGGTATTCAAAGAGCCAGAGAACTATCCCCCATATCAGAGCAGCGACAAGCGGAAAGGGATCCTGCTTTGGCTGTGGGACATAGCCCTTTTCCACTGCCAGCCGAGACAAGCCGAACAGGATACGAGACAGCAGGTACATAATGATCTGCATGAAGAGAAAATCCAAAGAACATTACGTAAATAACGTGGCCAGATATACTAGCCAGGTTAAGTGATTTAGAAGCGATAAGCCAGGCAAGAGGGGTGGAAACAATTTACCCAACTTAAAAGCAAACAGGTTGTAGGTTCACATATCAAGCAGTCTTTATAACTGGAGATGTTTGTGTCTTCCCTGTGTCCTCAAAGTCCTACTTCTCTGCTGGTGCTCTAATTTAGTAATCAACAAGTTACACTTAATGCAACACATCTTTGCAGTTGCACAACTTTTGTCGTTGCTCAGTTAATGCAACCTCAGATGCTGCTGCTGATAGAATAGTCACGGAGCAGCCCTGCTAACCTGCCAAGCAGATACAAACTCGGGAGTCTGGACACATCCTAAAACCAGACTGAAGGTATGCTCTTGCAGGGCATTGCATAAGTAGAACACTTTTGATTAATCCGCATCTGTGTGTTTTACTGACTGATTCATCTGCGACTGTGCGTTAACAACCAGCTTTAAATCAAACGTCCCCTGAGCAGCTTTTGTCAGTTTAACCAGTTTAGTTAAGTGTAGCTCAGTAACCGATTGTGCTCTACACTCACAACATTCAAGCTACAGGATTTAACCCTGCGAGTAGGCAGACTAGGAGCGCACGCAGTCGGTTACCACAGCTCAGATGACAGGTGGGGTAACCCAACGGCTTTGGATTGCGTGACTGCCTGCCTTCCTAGGTATACGAGTGCAGCTCTGGAGGTAAACCTGGGCTTTTAGCGCTCAAACTGCACACACCGTTCACGGAGGCACACAACCACCTCTAGGATTTGAGTGCAGAGCAGCTAAAACAAAAACTTGTGCGAAGAGGAATATGGTAAAAGAGTAATGCTACACGGTAAGAACCACCAGAAACATGCCAGGCTATACCAACCACTTCCTGGCATATCATCATCCATCTGTTGGGTTTTTTTTATCAAGGAAACTTTCAACGAACGCATTTACCTGGCTGTTGATGGGATTGTTCTCACCGAACACTAGCCAACCCCCAATGCAGGCTGCAAAGAAAGAATGAAATGGAATTTTTTTCCCCTGTAGTCGGGACTGCAACGCCATCAGCCCCTTGTAGGTGAACACAAAATACGCCAAGTTCCGGGAATGAGTGTACGTAGCCTGAGCAATCGATTTCAATTTCTCTCTTAAACTGAAGAAAAGAAACAGACAATTAGGAGAGCAAAAAGGCAGGACCACTGCAGTCACTCTGCCTGGACACTATGCCCCTCTGGCCTGCCCATCTAGAGTAATAGCTTGGGCACCCCACAGAACATCTTGTGAGGCAGGAGAAATCCCTTCACCTCCGGCTCACTCATCAGAATACAGCTCTACTTCGGCTGCGGACTGTGCTTCTAATTCTATGACTAGTCAAGCAGCCTTTTTTTTTTTTATTATTTTTTGCCTCAGTGCAAACCTCTGGCATAAGCGGGGAAAGCCACAAGGTGCACTGCTATAGTTTGGCTTCCCTGATTTGAACGGAGAGCAGAGTGCTGCTGTTTGCATCTGCTAATTTCTCCTCTGCCCACTGGTTCTCATCAACCATGAGTGGTTGACCCCCATGACTATGGATATTTGTGTGTGCATATGAGCTGACCTGCTTAGCTATCAGAACAATGGGCTACGAACATGGCTCACATATCTTTCTGCTCTTTCAGCCCTCTGGAAACATGAAAAATTGAATGCTTGAATAAAAGCATTCTAAGTAGTAACGCAGAAATACAGAACTAGGGTTCGTACCTTCCGCTCTTGAACAGGAAAGTCATCACCAGGGCATGCGGGGCACGAATTTTTGCTCCATAACTGCAAAAGTGAATAGGTATTTCAGAGTTTTTGTATTATACTGTGAAATGACTGTATTTCTATTCCACTGACAGCAAAAAGATGCTACTTAAGCAACTACATCTTACTTTTAAGTCAGCCCAGTGGCAGCAGCACACCAAACCAGAAAGAGCCCAGGCCACAGGCTTAAGAAAACATACACCCCAATAGGCCAGGCCCAAAGGTGACCCCAAATCCAGTTAAAACCCCGCCTATCGGTGAGGGAGACGGAAACGCCTCTCCTGAACTTCTACCACAACAGCCCCGTCCTCCTTACGGGCAAGGAGGGCACACGGCGGCCTTCCCGCGGCCCTCGGGGCGACTGGGCGCGGAGGGAACCGAGACACCCTCCCCCCACACACACCGGGCCCGGCGCCCCCCCCCCCAGCCGCCCCCACCGCACTCACACGGCCCCGTTGCGGAAGCCCTTGAGGACGGCGAGCGCGGCGCGGTAGCGGCGCTGCTGCAGGAGGGCGTTGGCGGCACGGAGCAGGGCGCGGAGCGCGTCCCCGCCGCCGGCCATGGCGCACCTCCCGCCGGGACCGGCCTGGGCTGCCGACAGCGCGCACGCTTCCGGGGGCGCGGCCCCACTCGCCGTGTGCATAGGCTCTCCCGGCTGTCCATCGGCGCTCTTGGCCAATAGGCGGCGCCACCTTAACCGCTCATTGGTGGGGAGCGTCTGTCTTGCAGCCAATGGGAGACGCGCGGAGCGTCCCGCTCATGCCCTCCCGCTGAGGGCGGCGGTGGGGCAGCGCTCGCCGCTGTCGGCCCCGCGGGGCGGCCCGGCCCGGCGCGGGTCATGGGGCCGGGGGCGCGGCCCTCCCGCGGCAGAGGCGCGGGGCGGGGGCTCCGCGGGCCCTCGCAGGCGCCGCGCCGGCAGCTCGAGCGGGGCAGGTGCGGCCGCCGAGCGGTTCCCGCCCCTCGCGGCGGGGCCCGGCCTCCGCGGACCCCCGAGGCGCTGCTAGAGGCGCCGCTCCGCCGCGGCCCGAGTTAAACGCGAGACCCCCGCCAGGCCCGGCCGCACACGCCAGGGTGTCGCTGCCCAGAGCAGCGGGCCAGCCCCCGGGCCGCCCCCCCCCCCCCCCCCCCCCCCGGCCGCCTGCCCGCCCTCCCGGGCCCCGTCGCGGGCGGAGGGCGCCCCCTGGCGGCGGGCGGCGACGCTGCTCCCGGTGCCCGCTCCGGCTGGCGGGTCGCGGCCGCCCCGGCTCCAAGATGGCGCAGGCGATCTTCGAGGCGCTGGAAGGTAACGGGGCCGCCGCGCCGGGCCCCGCCGGGCCGCGCCGGGCCGACAGCGGGGATGCGCTTCTCCTCGCTCCCCCCACCCAGCGCCGCCGCACCGCGCTGCCGCCGCACGGGACGAGGGGCCGCGGCGGGGCCGCCCCGCGAGGCCTGGCCCGGCGGGGCGCGGGGGGCTCCCAGCAGCGCGGGGCCGTGTCCCGCTCCCCCTCCACTCCCCCCCCCACACACACCCCCGGCGGCGGCGCGCACCGGCGCGGCCCCGGGGCAGGCGGGCGGCGCGAGCGGCCCCGCGCGGCGGCGGGGGCGGGGCGGGACCGCAGCGGGCATCCCCCGGCGGCAGCCCGGGGCTCGCCACGCCGTCCCCGGTTCCCTGGGGTACCCCTGTCACCTCCCGTCCCCCGGTTCTGTGCCACCTCCTCCCTGCGCGTCGGGGCATCCCCGCACCGCCCATCCCAGTGCCCTGTGCCCCGGGCAGCCCCCGTTAGTCCCGTGCCCGGCGCCCCAGGGCACCCCATCGCCTCCCTGCCCCTGTGCCCGGCGCCCCAGGGCACCCCATCACCTCCCTGCCCCTGTGCCCTGCACGTTGGGGCGCTCCCATCACCCCCATCTCTGTGCCCAGTAAACGGGATCACCGGTCCCCGGGGCACCCCCATCACTCGTGTGCCCCTCGCCCTCCCATCGCTCCCCATCCCTGTGCCCAGCACGCTGAGACACCACCGTGCAGCTGGGCACCCTCATGCCCTGCATGCTGGGGTCCCCCCCCCATCCTCCCCACACCCCGGGGCTCATGCTGCTGGCCCCACCGATGTGCCACGCTCCCTGCCTGCCCCGGGGACGGTCCCCGGGTGGGTGCTGGCCCCTGCATGTGTGTGTTAGTGCGGGGGGTCCGTGGTCTCCGGCACAGCCAGGGCAGTGCCCGGCTCCTGTCCGCTGTGCGGGCGAACGGGTCGCGCTCGCATTCATCTCAGTTTAGCGTTGGGACACTGTGTGTTACAGGCAGGTGCCATCCGAGGGGGACTCTTGGATGTGCTAAGCTGTGGCAGTCTGATACTGAGCTCAGGGTCAGCCCATTTGGAGAAAAACTATTTCACGAGGCATTTATTTCCTAAATTGGATTACACATGTATTTTCCTTTACGTGGGGGGATGCCGCTGACTGGGAGGCCTTGCATCGGGATCGTTGCCCTACGCTTTGCAAACAGCACCTGCGATTGCAGCAGCAGAAAGAGGAGCAAAGAAGAAATATTTCTCTCTATTTTGTCAGGTTACTTGGTGCATTTGACAGCACTCTGTATAATCAGGTTCCCTATTTCCTCTTTGCAATCAGCTCCTCATTGTGTGGGTTTCCTCGCAGAATTCAGGAGAGCAAAACGTTTTAGCAAATTAAGAAAAAAGCATGGGTTTTTTTTTTTTAAGCCCACAACAATTGGCAGCTTTTAGTAGCTGAGCTTGTTTGTTTTGTCTTGTTGATTCGATTACACGTTGATGGTGACTTGGCATTCGTGTGCGGTGCTGAGAGCAGCCGTGTTCTCAGCAGGTGCTGTGGGGCAGAGGTGCATTTTTGCCTGTCACTACAGCACCTGGTGCTCATGTTAGCAGAAAAAAGACTCAATGCATGAAATTCAGGGCATGAGGGAAAAGTAGCACCTGGGTGAAACGGACCGTCTTGTTTCATCTCTAACTGAGAGAAAGTTGAAAGGGGAAAAAAAAGCACAAAGCGGTAGTCTTGTACTTTTATCCTGGCTTCCCCAAATCGCCTTGTTTTTGTCAGGCTCTGGGGAAAGCCTGCTGCCGCCAGGAGAGAAGAGATGGCTTTTTTTTTTTAGCTTTCATGACTGTGAAGAACATCCTGCCGACTGGTGCTGGATGTCATCAGTGCAGGATCGATCCAGTGCTTTCTCCTGGAGTCGGCGGATGGCCGTGAACGGCATCCGTGTAACCAAGTAACTCTGCCTGCTTGTCTTCATGGGTTACTAAACCTTGAACTCGGTGATTTCCCTCTGTGTTAAGTGTGGCGTCGTGCATTTACCCTGTGAAACTGCAGGGACTCTGTGGGCATTTGCGCAAATTGCCAAATGAATGAAAAGCAACATATTTCTGTTGTCCTGGGCCACTTTTGTCCGGCAGAAGGCTGAATGCAACACCAACAATGTTGCCGCATCGTTGTCGCCTGTCGTCAAGTCTTGGCCTCTCCTCAAGCTTCTTCCTGCTAGCGGGATCAAGGCAATCATCTGGCTTTTTTACTTGGAAGATCTGGCTATGTGCCAGAAGGAAACCCAGTTATCCGGTGCCAGGCGCATCAAGAGTGACATTCTTGATGCAAACGGTTCTTAATTATCCCCATAATATACTTCACCTGAATTTTTGATCCCCCTTTTTCTTTCGTATCTTGCTAGCTTGCTTCTGCTGAAGAAGGGCTGCTCTATTTCACTCTCTGGTTTGGATGTGCCAACAAAAGCCTGCAGTACTGCCTTTGCAGTTGACCAGGAGGTTATTTGTACAAGAGGAGGTACACTTTAAAAAAGCAGGGCTCTGGTCGGTGTGAGAAGATCCACCCAGGAGTGCTCCAGTGGCGTTTGGCCGGCGGGGCTGTCCTGCAGGGCTGGTTGCAGCTCTCTGTGCAAGCGAAGGCTTGCAGAACTGGACCTGCAGCTTTGCTGTGCCTCCGTGTGATTTATGCGAAAGGGTTCCCATAGGCACGGTGGTAATGTTACGGTAGTGTGTGAAGTAGTGTGATCTGCTGCTTTCCGGTAGCTGCTTGTGCCCTCTGCTCCTCAGCAGCTGGAGAATGGTGCTCTCCTCTCCCAGGGGCACGTGCAGTGTTTGCGACCTCTTCTTGGTGAAATGATGAAAAAGGTGTTCACAGAGTCTTAATGTTACTTGCTTCACACTGGAGATGCAGGAGAAATGAGTATTTAGGGTATCTTTAAAATACCATGGATTATATGGGTAGTCCCCATCAGGAAAGTAACATCCTGGTTGTGCAGGAGAAATTTTAAAATTACAAAAGGAACTTGCAATGGTGGTTGCTTCTGCTGCACTGTTCCTTTATGCTGTGATCTGTTACGGCGTTTCACTGTCCTTCCTGGTGCTGTTTGCTGTGTGACCTCTCGTCAGGAACTGTCCTCACCTCACTGCTTGGAAATGATCAGACCGATAGATTTTCTTTTTACTGTGGCACATAATTCTGAGTTCAGAGCTTTACAGTTTTGTTTTGCAAAGATCTTGAAGAAAAGTGAAAAGCAACCTAAGAACCCCCCACCTTTCTTTTCTCCCTTAATCCACGAGGTATAACATACAACACTGGCATGCCATTTGTTTTATTCCTGGGTTCCTTGTCATAAAGGAATAGTAGGGAGGAATGGTGCATAAAAATTACCCCTTTTTGCTATTTTTGTTCCATAGTCAGATTGTTCTATGTGTCTTTACATCTGATTTCTAAGAAGAAAGAGTGTGTCGGGCTTAATCCACCAGTCGCGTGCTGCTGGCCAGGTTGTCTCCCTAGATGAGCAGTCCCCGTTTCCTGTATTTATCTGGAATATTTTAGAACATTTTAGCTGTACCGAAAAATATTTGTGCCAAAGCAAGTGAGCCGATTCTGACAACAAATCTGGCTGGGTGTGTATGCTCTCATGGAGTCCCGAGGGAAATGAAAATGAAAGAGAGCGACCGGCAGCTCTTGCTTGAGAGGAGCCCGTGGAGGAGCACAGTCCTGGGAGTCGGGGGAGCCGCAGTCCTGCTTTCCCGCATGTCCCAGAACCAGGGTGGCAGCCGGTGGCCGAGCGGGTCCCCCCAGAGCATCTCTCCCAGGAACCCATGCTTAGTATTTCCTTCTTAAAGCTGTATCTAAATCCTCCTGTAGTTCATAGCCCTGTGTCTGATCAGATCCGGGAATGCTGGTCTTGAAAACAGGGAGCCATTTCTGACACTGCTGCTGAGACAGAGTTGCTGCACACCAAGGATTTTGTCTTCACCGAGCTCAGTGCTTGTCTGTGCCGTATCACGCTGTGTCCCCAGGCAGATCCACCCAGGCTGCTACCCCATCTGCTCGTGACATCCCAAATATCTACTTCTTAGCGCTTTTCATACCCACTGTTTGTAAGCATCCTTCCTCTCTGCCGCAAATGCTTGAAACCAAGCCCTCTTTTGGCTTTCCTTGCCCTTCTTCCCTTCTCTTCTTGCATCAAAGGAGTGTACGGAGACACGTGGGAGTGTTGCTTTAGTATGATAGTTAATGCTGTGGAGTAGAGGGGGATGAGAAGGTGAGAGTGGCTCTGTGGGAGAAGACAGCAGCAGCCAGTGAGCGGCTTCCCTCCACGACTCGTGAGTGAGCTCCCAGCGCTCCATGTTCGGGCCATCTCGATTTACCATCCATGCTTGTGTCTCCTTTCAGGAATGGATAATCAGACGGTGCTGGCTGTGCAGTCCTTACTGGATGGTCAAGGAGGTGTGACGGATCCATCTGCTCAAAATGTCAACTCCTCCACTGCCATCCAGTCGATGGGTGAGTCCTGGTAGCACCGGGAGAGAGAGAAGAGGAGCAGGAGGGCTGCAGATCTCTTCCTACAGCGTGCGCTCGTGACTATTGGAACAGTCGGCAGAACAGCTGTACGTGTAGGGCGCAGCTACGAATGTTGTGAGCCCTCAGCAGGACTAGGCAGAGCAGGAGGAAGGGGGCAAGTGCCCAAGCAAGCAGAGATACTTTTGGAGATGGTCATGACAATAGACTTGACCATGCGTTTCCAATAAAGGCACTAAGGGAGGGTGCAGCTGCTCTCCCTGCCACTAGTGCTTGTTACTGTTCACATTTTTTATTTAATGAGCTATTCCTTGTCCTCTGGGGATGTACAGCTACTCCAGTCATTGAGTATCTCATCTGTGTGAATGAATACAGGAACTGGTCATTTATGTGCACGTGAACACTCATAGTGCTTGACTAGGACTTGCTGGGTGGATACCAAGTTATCCCCTGGAGGAGTTACAGTCTGTGTCCCCAAAAACGTTCTGCGTCAGGTTGTGAATCAGACAGGAGGTACAGCCTTGTGAGTCTGACGGGATCAAGTGCAAAATGGTGTGTGCTTGTGTGGTTTGCTAACACTGCAAATTTCATCTAGGACATGGTAACTGGGTTGTCTTCTTTCTGCTTCTGACGTCAAGCAGAGGCTCCAAAGACCAGCAGTCTTGTGGGGGGGTGGGTTTCGGACACAAGCTGCTGTTGACTCTGTGCCCTGATCCAAGTTACTTCTTTGTGCAACCTGAGTAATAAAATCTACCTCAGCCGGCATAACGCAGGTGCTTTGGAAGAAGCTGTTTTGACTAAAAGCAGAGGGTGCTACAGGAGCAAGGCTGAGTTGGTTGTTCATGTCTTTGGGATGAAAAGATGGACAATGGGATTCAGTTTGTCACAGGGAGACGGCAGGTTTCGTATGTGGGAGCAGGGCTGAGATGGGCTCAATCACATCAGTTGGCTTTAGGGAGAGCTTGGGGTTGGGGAGGAGGGACAGTTTGGCCCTTGCAGCTGATGTCTCCTGATGATGATGTACTTGAGGTGCTAAGATCCAAAAGGTGTCTGTTTTCCTATGACTGTGGTTGTTAGGTGTAGCACTGGGGAATGCAGAAGAAAGCCTGGAGTAGTGATCTGGTCCTCTTAATTGCAGATGACGAAGACGTGTTCCTCTGTGGGAAGTGTAAGAAGCAGTTCAACTCACTGCCTGCCTTCATGACCCACAAGAGAGAGCAGTGCCAGGGAAATGCCCCTTCCCTCTCCACAGTCTCGCTGGCCACCAACAGTGTGTATACCCCCTCCATCACATCGGTGCAGCAGGCTCCAAGCGCCAGCCGGCAGGTACCATGCTGCAGGCAGAGGCTCTACTGCTCTGTCGCCGTGGTTTGGGAGTGGGGGGGACCTCTGGGTGATGCTTTTAGATCCAGTGGTGCCTCATGACTGACCTCTTTTCTAGGAGGCTCAGTTGTGGTCCTGTTGGCTTTTGACCTCATGGTTAAAGCTGCCTGGTCCTCTGCAGTGAGGTGTCCTCCAGCACGAGTGTCTGACAGCCCTTTTTTCAGGACAGGAAGGGGTTCATATTGTGTCTGTGCTACAGCCAGACTTTCGTTCTACTGAAGAGCTCCAGTGTCACAGCCTGGCAGGCCGGCCACGTGCCTGGGTGCACGCTGCGCAGTGCTCAGGGTGGAATGGCTCTTGCTGTCCCCTGGGCCGTGGTCTTGGTCATCGGCAGAAGAGGAGGGCAGTGTCTGGCAGCTTCGTCCCTGCATCCCTCCTCTCAGGTTCCTGCAAATAAGCCCACATAATAATGTGGTGTGACGAGCGTTAAGGGAATATCCTCTCTGGAGTAACTCTCCTTCCCAATGGACTTCTCGGGAGCGAGTCCCTTGTGCATGACGTGTACTGTGCCTGCAATCATGGTGGTTTCTGAAGTGCTTTCAAACCAACTGGTTTTTTCAAGTTAACGTAGTGCCAATGGACAGTGCTGCCCAGGGCTGCAAACACGGGTTGTTTCCACCCCGAAAATGGGACAGCCTCCCTCCCTTCCAATAATCCGACTCCAGCCTGACGTTCACCATCTGCAGCCAGAGCAGCCTCCCTCAGTTCTCCACCTTCCCTAGCTGGGGGAAGCGCCCAGGAAAGGCCTGAACTCGTCTGCGACCCGTTTGTCCTGCAGATCTTGTTTAATAACCCCTGATTTGAATTGTAGCCAGTGGCCACTTTCCCGAGCCACTGTGATATTTTTTACCTCTTCTGAAGAATGTTTCTGGAGCTGCCTTATTGTTACAGCTAGAAACTACCATGGACTCAGCAGGAAGCTGTAGATAATTACAGTGGCTCATCTGCTGACCAGAGGCTGTGAAAGCAGAGACTCTGAGGTTCAGTAAAAAGCAGTGTCATCCTTTTTTGTTTATTGTTTTGTCCTGTTGCTGGTCAACAATGCATCCTTTTTTTATTTCAGCAAATTTCTACGTACATCACCGTTCCTCCATCACCTTTGATTCAGACCCTGGTGCAGGGGAACATCTTAGTCAGCGATGAGGTGCTGATGTCGGCCATGTCTGCTTTTACATCCTTGGACCAGCCCATGCCGACGGTGCAGCCCCCGGCGCAGGTAAGGGGCACGTGTGGGTCCGGGGAGTCCCGCTGCATGGGGCTGTGCTTGCACAGCAGGAGAGTCCTGTTGGTCGATCAGACTCTAGAGAACTGCTTTGATGCTGAATCCTGGGCACCTTCCCAATGTGACAGCCAGGCTCAGGAAGGAGTGATGGATAAACGACAGGATAGCTGCAGGGCCTGCTCTCTCTGTGTGTCCTTGTTGCTGGATGCTCAAATCTTTGTAACATGGTCTCTCCAGCTTTTTGTTGAGCCCCCATGTAATGGTTGGCTTTCAGAGCCCTTGTCAGTTTGCTCCGTGGATCCCTCTCCTCCTGAGATGGTTGTTTTGGGCTCTCCCTGGGGCTGGCCAGGCTGTATACACTCTCCATGCTCTGAAAATGTTCTTTGTAACTGGAAGGATTAAAAGCTTTAAAAACAAAGCAAAAAAAGCAGTGGGGCTTGAGTGCTTGGGTTTTGGAGGAGATAATGCAGGTCATGCCAAGCCTCTGCAAGCCAGCAGAGTCTGGTCCAACCTGGCAGTTGGACAGCACTGTGTTGTGTCAAGACATCGTCGCTGTTCCTGCAGGTGCCGTTCTGAATTGGGATTGGGAACGTGTGTGAATGAGCAGCCCCTCCAACTCATCGCTGCTGCATTTTCAACGTCTTGTCTGTCTCTCCCTCTTCTGGTTTTAGAGCAGCTTGAGTATGCACGCTGGGGCTGGCTACCTCTCCCAGCCCCCCCCGCCTCCGCCTCCCCCGCCGCCACCCCCTCCTCAGCCTCCGCCGCCTCCCCCCCCGAGCATGGGGGCTCCGGGGCAGCCCAGCGCCGGCGGCAGCGGGGTGGTCGAAGTGTACAGTGCGCCTGCTCCTATGGCAGCAAACAGCACGGTGGAGATCCAGACGCTGGGGATGCAGCCCTATCCGCCCATGGAGGTAAGGCCCGGGGCTGTCCGCAGGGGCTCTGTCCTCCTGGGCCTGTTCTAACAAGCAAGGCTGCTCAGGAGTCGCCCGGACTAGAAATGCAGAATTAGAGTCTGGGAAGATGTGTTAGGTTATTTGATAATGATTATTTCCTCCGGGAGAAGATACTGAACAGAAGGATGTCGGCAAGATGGTGTGGTTTCTGAGAACAAGAGAAACAGTTAAGAGGGATGGAGGACTTGGCTGGCACAGGCTTAGGAGACCTGAGTGTCTGCTGTGGTCGAGGGATACCTGCAGGTGTTGGGAGTGAGAGGGAGCTGAGGTGAGGACCTCACCTCCCAGAGAAGTACAGAGCACCGTGCTGTGCGCTGCAGGCTTAAGTGGAGGGAAAAATTCAGTCTAAATATCAATGAGCTTGACAAGGCAGCTTTTCCTAAAGAGAGGCACAGGCAGGGGTGGATTTACCGGTGGGTCAGCTGTTCACAGCCTCCATGTTAGCATTGCCATTCACAACAGAAACTACTGGGTGTGACAGAGGTTTGTTGGCCTTATCTTTGTAGCTGGCATCTGATCTGGAAGTGCCAGTGGTGAGAAATGGATGGGGATGTTGGCTACGTAGTGGTCTGTGTTAATTTATCAGGGTGGGCAACAGAAATGCCCTCAAACCTTATCACCCCAGACCGATGCCTATGTCTTTTTCTCTAAGCGTCCTTTTCTAATATTGGTGCTGATGTAAACAGCTGTGCTTTGCCATCTGGAGTTTTCTTGTGCTTTCCTTCCCTTCTGCAGTCCTGCCAGGGCAGGCAACAGGGCCTGGAGATCCCTGCCTTCAGGGCTGGTATGAACCCACAGGGTCAGCGGTGATTGTTCTGGTAACCTGCTCCGGAGGGCTAAGAAACTCTTCTAGGCATGAGACATAGATGAGGGACTAGACAGCTCCTTCAGAATGTTTCTTTGCTGTCCTGTTCCTGCTGTAATAACTGCTGGATACTTTGTGATGTTCAGCAGGAGAGTTTCACACTGTGCAGTGTGTTAGTTTTTGTTAGAGACACATTGCTGGACTGATGAACCGGAAATTTGATCCAGTTTGGCAGGAGGCAGAAAACTCAGCCAGACTAATAGCCTGGTGTGGGAAGTGTTGCTGGAGATGGCGGTTAGGGCACAGTATAACTCTGTGTAGCAAACCTTTTTCCACTGATAAATTGCACTCTTGCAGGTACCGAGCCAGTGTGTAGAAAGTCCGTGTACCCTTCTCCTCCTGTGTACAGCCCTGGGAAGCAGGGGTTCAAGTCCAAGAGCACCAGCACTCCCACACCTTTGACCAGCGCAGGAGGAGGCAGTGTGGTTGGTTTTGATTCCACCTCCGCTGCCAAAAGTCGGCGCTGCAAAAACGAGAGCGGGCTGCAAGAAGGTTAGTGTCCTTAGAGCATTTGCCCTGCACTAACCTGTAGGCCACCGTGCTTATCCCGTAGTAGACTGTTGAGCCACGGGCTCTCCAGGCCCTGTGGGGTGGCACTGGCTGTGCCTGCAGCTCCGGAGGAGGAACACAATGCCCTGCATGAAGCTATGAAGAGCAGGTGAAAGTGTGGACGTGCTTCTTGTCTGTCACCTCTGAGTGCACGTGAAAGGACTGTCACTGTGCTACTGCATGGGCAAGCTTGTGCTGTATCTCTGCAGCTACATGCTTATTGGATCACACCTGAAATGGGGAGATCCTGCAAAGTAAGGTGTTAGAGCTTGGTCTGTTTTAACCCAAGGAAGACTGCCCAGCTGCAAGGCCAGTGGGCTAGACGCGGCCTGGCCCTGAAGGCTCTCTTCTCAAGGGCCCAGCTGACCCGTCCCTGCCATGTGTTTCAATGCCTATGAAGAAAACACGCCTGTCCCCGGGTGAGGCAGGGCAGGGACGTGCCCCATTACAGGATGAAGGAGCGTCAGATCCTCCGCTGGCCGAGCCTGCCCATTGCTGGTGTGATGCAAGCACACCTAGACGAGTGACAAGGGAGGTCCCCAGCGTGAGGTGGAGGAAAGCCACGTGGCCTTCCTCCCCAGAAAGGTTGGGCCTCTGGAGTTACACCCATACAGATGCTAGGGTTTAACGTTATTTGTGGAGGTGTGAATGATGGTGCAGGCTGCAGCTCTCAGTCCAGAATTTCCTAGCGCAGCCCACAGTTCTGCAGTTTTCCATTGGTTTATACCCCATCTTAGTAGATACAAGATGTGACTGACTGATCTTCTGGATGGGAGAAACATGCATGTGCTCTGGCTGATGGCTGACCTTGGTGAGTTCATAGGAGAGAGACAGAACTGGAGCCCTTCCTCTCACTAATCCTGTGTGTTTTCCCAATGCCCAACATGCCTTTAAAGTAGATGCTTTGTAGCACAACTGGAAGGGTCCCTGGAGTGGTTAATGCCTGAAGGGGATGCCCTGCCCCCTCCACTACTACTCTCCTCAGTAATTCTAGAGTTCGCTCAGGCTACGTTAAAGATATGTTTGTGCCCATAACCTCTCCCCAGTCTGGCCAGGCAGATCTTATCCTTTCATAAGCCCTTTATTCTTGGTCCTGAATAGACATGACTTGGGGTGAGGGCCCTGTGGCACAGGGGGGACAGGGCTGTGCCAAGTCATCTCATTCCTGTGTGCACTCTTGCTCTTTCAGGCAAACCCAAGTCCCCCAAGCTGAAATGCACTTACTGTGACAAGGCCTTTACCAAGAACTTTGACCTGCAGCAGCACATCAGAAGGTAACGGTGCCGCTAACCCGGACACAGCAGAGTGGCTGGGGTGGAGGTGGGCGCAGCTCCGCTGAGGGAGTCTGTGCAGTCCAGTAGACCTTGCATTTGTCATGTCCCAGAATCTGTGCCACGCTGGGAGGTGATCCTTCATCCCCCTCACTTCAGGACACCTTCTCCCCAGTGGCTGGCGTGAAGGCTGCATCATGGATGTAATTTTCTTGCTGATTATGGGCTGGGACTGGAGACTTGTTTTCCTCGCTGATGAGACTTTGAAAGCCAAACCTGTTGTCACCTGATCACTAGAGCAGCAGCAGCATCTCCAGTGCTTGCCTCTGCCCTTTCCTCTACTCTCCCTCCCTAGCAAGCTGCAGCCTTCGTGTTTGCTGGTGTTAGCAAACTGTAAGCTAAGCTCAGTGTCTATATAGGAAGCTCTTATAAGAGAGCTTTTCTCTGGCAGGAGGCAGTTGAAATCTTCAGAGTTTCCCCCAGTGGAGTCTGCCGGACTCAGGACAGATGAGAAGGAACAAGTGGTGGTTTCGCTCCCCTTCCCGGCCTGGACTCTTCACATGACACACTCCATGTGTTAGAGTCCGCTCTTTGTCCTGAAGCAGAAGGGCAGGGTAGAAAGACCTTTCTGCTGCAGACAGGGGAGAGCAAATTCAGGGAGATCACGGGGCTGCAAGCTAGAATAGATGTGTGCAGGGGAGGGAGGTGTAACAGGGAAGAAAAGGGTTGTACCCCTGAGAAAGTGATGGGGTCCCCAAGGTCCGTGCAGAGACCTTGACAGTGAATGCCCTGACGTTGCTGCAGAGCTCTTTTCCTCTCCCGCTTCTTCCTTTGATCCCTTGTCATCCCCAGACTGCGAGTGTTTTGTCTGTGCACCAGGCTTCTTTCCCCAGGCGTCTCACAATCCACTTACTCCGGTTAATCAGGTCTCAAAGCCCTTGTCTGGCTGGTCCAGGTGCTGATCTGCCAAGCAGAGTGACTAGCGCAGTCCTGCAGCAGCCACCTCACCACGGTCCATGCCTGGGGGCTGCCTCCTCTCTCTGCCGGCTGCTGATACAGTGCCTTCTGCCTTCAGTCACACAGGCGAGAAGCCCTTCCAGTGCATCGTGTGTGGCCGAGCCTTTGCCCAGAAGTCCAATGTGAAGAAGCACATGCAAACCCATAAAGTGTGGCCTCCAGGGCTGGGGTGCACTATCTCCCGCAACTCCATCACAGTGCAGGTCATGGCCTTGAATCCCAACCAGCCGGAGGACGAGGAGAACACAGGTTTGCTGCCTGGGGATGACATGTGCATGGGGCAGAGTAGTGATGTGAGGAGTCTGTACGTCCCTGCACCTCCACACAGGGAGGGAGGGGAGACAGGAGCTGTGTGCGCTGTTTGCATTCCTCCTGTGGGATTTAGCAGCATGCAGTAGAGAAGCGAGTCGTATTTGCTCGACTCCAGCTGGCAGGCGCATCCTTTTGTACCCCCCGCCGTGGTGGATTCAGGTGCTGGTGGAGACAGTGGCTCCAAACTCTGTGCCAGTATGTGCATGCGGACAGGGCGAGGTGTCTTCCCCCTTCTCACTGCCTGGCAGGTGCAGCTTTGGCACTGCCTGAGCCACACTTGACAGCTCTGGTCTAGTGGCCAGACAAGCCGGTGGTTTAGCATAGCCCAGTGCTCTGGCTTGTTTGCAATATGCAAGTCATGCCTGCTCTGGGTCTGGCTCCAGTGGCCAACTGAAAATACTTGAGGCAGAGAAGAGCTCCTTGCTGGCAGACGGTGTCTGGATACCCTTTCTGCTGGTGGCTTCAGTCCTGGTAGGAGGGGAGGGAACGCAGTGACAATGTCATGTCTAGGACAAGGCCCCACTGGAGCTGCTCTCTGCAGACATCAGGCACTCTGAGCTACTGGCTGGATCTTACGTCATGTCTCCTGCCAGAGATGGGAGTAAATCTGGCTCTGGTTCACTGGCGGAGGCCTGTTCTGCTGACTGCTCCACAGAGCACAGTTGTGTCCCTGGAAAAAGAGAATGGGTTAAGGAGAGGAAGATGGAGTAGTCAGAGCCCTTAATAATCTGTAGACAAATTTAGAACTACCCTGTTAGAGAGTGAGATTTGTCTGATCTAAAGAATCTGTCTTTGAAAGGAAGGAAGAGCCTGGACCCACAGCCAGGCCTGGTGTGTCTTGGCAGCATAGTGCTTGCAGAGCAGCTTTCAGAGCTGTCTCATGGCAGGCTGTGACTTTCTCTCTCTCTTTCTCCAGGTTTGACTCAGCCCTCAAGGAACCCCGCACCACCGCCCCAAGACATGAGCCCCTTGGACGAGAGCGAGGCGGGCAAACTGGAAGCCAAGCAGGTTGTCTTGATTGATAGCTCTTACCAGTGCCAGTTCTGCCCCAGCAAATTCAACACCTATTTCCAGCTCAAATCGCACATGACACAGCACAAGAATGAGCAGGTAGGGACAGAGGGTGCCCTGTGTCGGTGGCAAGATTGGGATGGGCTTCATATAGTGCACCGGCTCCCAGGGTCTGTCCTGAGCCTCTTGCTCTGTAAAGCTGCCAGTGCTTCCCCTGCAGCTTGGCTCTCTGCATGTCTGGATTGCAGCTGTGTGGTCTGGGTGGCTTTGAAAAGCTCCGCTGCCTCCACCCTGCTGAGTGAGAAGTCAGCCGAGCAGGTTTGGGTGGCTAGAGAAGAAGCAGAGGAGCGAAGTCCAAAGTTTTCAGCGTAGGTGGCAGCTCTCAGGTCGTGGGACAGTCACTGCTGGGGTGTTGTGGTCTCACCTGCTCGAGTGGTTTCAGGCGCTCACACCAACACCCCTTTCTCCCACCTTGCTTTCTTAGGGGAGCGCCCTGACAATCTGTGTTTGCAGAACGTTCAGCTCCCAGCAGGTTCTGCCGTTGTCTTCACCTGGAGCTGTCAGCCACATTTTGATGCTGACCTGCTCTGCACTGTTCT
Source organism: Gymnogyps californianus (assembly GCF_018139145.2). NCBI lineage: Eukaryota > Metazoa > Chordata > Aves > Accipitriformes > Cathartidae > Gymnogyps > Gymnogyps californianus. The sequence continues at coordinate 2,656,835 of NC_059487.1, read as the reverse complement.
TTAAAGACCCTTCCTCTGAGGAAGGCAGCAGAGGAAGGGAATGTTTTATCACCACATGGTGTCCTGCTGCAGTGCGGGGCAGGGTTTCACTGCTGTGCCCTGACTGAGCGCTAATATGGCTGTGGGCATGGTGGGATGCTCTGGGAACCACAGTGCTGCTTTGTTCGTAACATCAGCTCAGCTGTTCTCCAGCACAGTGGGTCAAGGGGCAGTGGTCCCTTTCTGTAAGTGACCCAGTGGCAACGATTTCCAAAAAGGAAGGCCACTCTGTCTGTTGGCAGAGGATTTTCCCTATTTGTTTCCATGGTGTGCCACTCCAGTCGCTCTCCCTTCTTCTCCCAGGTGTACAAGTGTGTGGTGAAGACCTGTGCTCAGACCTTCCAGAAGCTAGAGTCCTTCCTTGAGCACATCAAGAGTCACCAGGAGGAGCTGAGTTATCGCTGCCACCTCTGCAGCAAGGACTTCCCCTCCCTGTATGAGCTGGGCGTCCACCAATACTCCCACAGCCTGCTGCCCCAGCACAGCCCCAAGAAGGACATGGCCGTGTACAAGTACAGTAGCAATCAGTGCTCACAAGGCTTGTAGGAGTGAGTGGGTGCAGAGCGTGTTTGGCTGAGAGCGGTGGGGACATTAGAGGGAAGAGGGAGCTGTGTGTTCAGTGGCCACGGTTCTTTTGGGCACCCAGGTGGCAAATGGGGGGCCCCTCCACCGGGCTGCTAGGGCCAAGCACTTTGAATGCAAGGAACCTTTCGGAAAGACAGTGAAAGGCTGGGATCAGTTACGTGGGAAGATCCCATCACCGCAAGTCCTCTTATCACCAGTCAAGAGTGAGATGGGCACAGCTGAACCTGCGCTGGGCTGGGTCAGAGACCCAGGGAAGCCCCTTCCCAGCGTGTTTTCTGTGATTCTTAAACACCTGCAGCAAAGGGAGTGCAGGTTGTAGAAGCTGCGCCCCGAAAAAATCTCCTATCCCTTTGCTGCGAAAGGGTCTGTTACCTGGGAAAGCCTTTCTACTTCCCTCTACTATGTAGAGGGAAGGGGTGAGGAGTTCCACAAAGGGTGCTCTGGAGCTTTTGAAATGCCTGTAGAGACATACAGGAAGAGTAGGAAGCCCAGAAGATGCTGAAGTCACCTAGGAGCTTCACGGAATAAATATCTGCTACTTCTTGCATAGACCATGACTTCTAGTTATCCTTGCACTGCAGAGCTTCATCCTACAGCTTGCTAGGGGGAATCTTTGAGATCAGAGCCCTGCTTATGTTTGAGGAGGTTTTAGTCTGATCTAAGGAAAAAGGGTTTCACAGCAGATACACAGTGTGAGTGCCTCTGTATTCGTTGTTGATGATTCATGTCCCCATTGCCCATTATCAGTCAGCTTTGGCAGAGGTCTCCGGCAGAAATACTGCCAGGATATGTGAGAACAGGTGAGTTAGGTGGAGAGAACCCAGGTGGTTTTGGAGAGGTGGTGGCGTGAGCCAAAGCTTTGTTAGACGCCAGAGACCCCTCATGGAAGCGCGTCGCCTTGCGGCTGCCCCAGCCATGGGTAACACTGCTGTTATGCTGTGACCCCACCTTCAGCTCCTTCACTGGGAGCTGCTGTCTTCATGCAATGAAGATCGAAGGAGGTGTTTTAAGTAAGGCGAAGTCGTTACTTAGGGCTTGTCTCCATGAGGAAACAATGTGGAATATGTTCTCAGGTCTGGGTGCTCCCATGGGAGTCTGTGTGGAAGAGCACTAGCAATTTAAAGGCTTCTCCACCCAGTTTTCCAGCATCTCCCCCTCGTGAAGGATACTAAACGTGAGTGTGATCTGGCTATGTGGGTTGCTGAGGTTTCAGAGCACCTGGGTAGGGGTGTTATTGTCTGTACCAAACTGACCCTACCAAAAATCAACCGTGAAGGTGGCTGGTGAATGGGCTGGGCAGTCCTGCCTGGGGTCTGCCTGCGGTGTGGGGTTTGCCGGCGGTAGCCTTGTTCACAGGCTCTGTCCTTTCTCTCTGCATTCAGATGTGTGAAGTGTGTAAATAAGTACTCCACCCCGGAAGCCCTGGAGCACCATCTGCAGACAGCAACGCACAACTTTCCCTGCCCTCACTGCCAGAAGGTAGGTGGGTGACCGCTGCCTGAGCCGGTCCTGGACATGTAGCTAGGGCTCTGAGGGGGACGGGAACCCTCGGCTCCCTTTCCTCTCCCTTCCTACCTCAGTACGGACTGGCAGGCTCGCAAGGTGCTTTTCAGAGAGACAGAGGTGATTGCACCCCTGGTTTCCAGCTCTCTGGCCTCTAACGCAGAGTACATTCCTCCCCGCAGTGCTGGCTTTTCTCCCGGGTCCCGTTTGCCGAACAGAATTTGTCAGGGGAGCTCCCTTATTCCCACGACAGCACAGGACTGCACACCAGGCTGCTGTCCTTATTTTTTAAAAGCAAATGTACCAGGAGGAGCGAGGCTGGTTTTGGGAAGTCTTAGAGTGGCGGCAGTGCCTTGGACCCACCGTGCCTGGCTACCTGTGGCTGGAAGGGTTGGGCATGGAAAGCCCTGGGTCCTGCGGGAGCTCATACACCTCCATTGCTGTCCTCATCTCCTGTTGCAACAGAAGTCTCTGGGTTCCCCCTCGTTCCTCTCTTTTGGATGAGTGCTCTGTGTCCTTGGCAAAGAGAAACCTGTCTGAGTGGCGTGACTGGGACTGAACGATGCCCGGGTAGGTTTTGGCTGGAAATACTCGCTTCAGCACACCCCTGAGGGGGTTTGAGGGGCAGAATTTTGTGGGGTTTGAATTCTAATAGATTATTTTTTGAAATCTAGACTAAAATTTGGACCCTTGCTCCTCTGTTTATAGCAAAGGAAATGAAAATCCTGCAGTGGGGGCAGGGACAATCTCAAAGGAGTGACCACTCTGTACTGAGGTAGCTCAGGAAGGGGAAACGCTCTCCTGCCATGGTTAGTAACCCATCTTTCTTTACCTGTCTTCTCTCCACTTCCCCCACCAGGTGACAGATGCCCTTCTGAGCCTGGGTGGGACTTTCAGCATCCAGCATAGGGGTTTGAAAGCCCATTATCTGCAGCAGTATTTTTTACTTCTGCTTGTATTCTTACTAATATTGCTGTTTTCTGGAGATGCGAGAGCACAGTCCCGGGTACCAGAACTCCTGGCTCTCCTGTGCCTCCCCTCAGATGTGTGCTTGCAGCATGCTCATTAGGAATTCACATAGCTTGGCTATTTCCAGTATCCCCATTAGCCAAAGGAACCATTTCTACTGGCTTTATAAAGACCATGAATGGAAGCCTTTGGTAACAGATTATCGGGAAGCAGAAACTGAAGTTAACACTGTGGGAAGGTAGTAACTACTGGGGGTCCTTGCCCAGCCCGTCCTACTGCTGGCTTTGGTGGGAGACTGGGCATCCTTCTGGGGTGCTGGTCCGCAGCAGTACAGTGTTACAAAATTTAGCAGCAAGGTTTCAGCTTCTGTGTTTCTTTAGGATAAGAAGGTTTTGGGGTTTTTTTGGTTTGGGTTTTTTTTTTTTTGGTTTGGTTTTTTTTTTAAAGCTCTATCTGTATTTTCCTTTTACAAAACTGAAGGTTTTCTCAGTGCGTCCTTTCCGAGAAAGCAGTCACTATGAGCTTCCTGTGCTTTCTATACAGGCTACACCTCCCATGCCCGTGCAGGCTCAGTGATGTCCCTTGTGTGCTGCTGGCTCTTAGCCTTGTTTTTGTGCGTTAACAGGTGTTCCCCTGCGAGAGGTACCTGCGCCGCCACATCCCCACGCATGGCGGGGGCAGCAAGTTCAAGTGCCAGATCTGCAAGAAGTTCTTTCGCCGGGAGCACTACCTCAAGCTGCACGCCCACATCCACTCGGGTACGGGCTTCCCCGGCACCGCAGTGCTCATTATCTCCGTATCACAGTCCTTGCTGCCCTGGCTATTTTCCTGATAACCAGAGTAACGGAGTTGAGTGTGTGAGTCATTTGTAGTAACGTGGGTTCAGGAGGTGTATGGTTTTGGTTCAGCCTCACGCCCAGTACTGCACCAGTTAGAAGTGGGACATAGAGGTGGCTTCCCCACTGTCTGTGGTTGCAGAAGCTAAGGAAGCTGGCCCTGGAGAGCAGGAGGAGCATGCAGTGTGGATTGTATCCATCCGTTTACCCATCAGGCAGGATAGGGAAGCTTGGGGAAGTTTATAGAGAAGCAGAGTGGCACAGCTGCCATAGTGAATTCTGTTTGTGACTAGAGCAGCCCTGTGTGACTGGACTCTCCCTGACTCTTGGTCTCTTTTTTTATCCAGGTGAAAAGCCCTTTAAATGCTCAGTGTGTGATGCAGCTTTCAATCGGAAAGACAAACTCAAACGACATATGCTGATCCATGAGCCTTTTAAGAAATATAAATGTCCCTTCTCGTACGTAGTGTGTCTCCAGCATGGCGGCATGTCTTAATGGGGTTGGGATGGGGTTTGGGATGGAACAAATGTCTCCTGCAGGTACCGTAGGGTACATGTGTGGCATCTGCCAATCCACTGCTTCTTGGGGAGGCAGGAATGCTGTGTGCTGTTGAACTGAGAACCCAGAAGTCCCAGTTCTTTGTCACTGACTTCCTGTGGGGCCACATAATTTAATCTCAGTTCATCAAGCCCTGTAAAATAATGCCTGCCTACATGGGAGGCTTGAGGGGCTTGCACTTGGGGAGCACTGAGGAGGAGAAGGAGTATTATTTGACCACAAAGCACAACGTTGCCTGAATGACGGACTCTCCCTGACTGCCATGTCTCGAAAAGCACTTGGCAACATAGGAGCTAATGTACGAGCCAGAGAAACCCAGGTTTATAAGGTGCATTCCCAAATCCATGGCACAGCCGTGGGCCTTCTGATAGCCAAGACTGACTGGCTTCTCCCTCCTCCAACCACCTTGTAGCTCCTTCCGAAGTATTTCTGTCTCCAGGCGGGATCTTCAACCTGCTGCTTTTAGGAGCATTCATAGGGCCATGTGTAATCTAGGAGAAGCCAAGTGTCCCTGTAGCAGCCTCTTTATTTCTTGCCCCTCTCCAGCAGGCTGAAATACTGGAGCTCCTACTGTGACTGCACCCAGGGACCTGTCTGGGTGCTGCTAAGGAGAAGGACTGTGGATCTCTTTATGGTCCAGAATCTGTTTATACATCAATCCTCAGCTGATTCGTGCTGTTCACCAGCGTTTGTTGTTCTTACAGAAGCCACACGGGCTGCAATAAAGAGTTCAACAGGCCTGACAAGCTGAAGGCTCACATACTGTCCCATTCGGGTAAGTGCAGCTCTGCCCATGCTGCCAGTGGGTGGGAATGAAGTGGCTGGGATTCGCTGTGGTGCTGCAGGAGCATGTTACAGAAGGAGTAAGCCCGAGAAACAAGAGGTAGCACTGTGAAAGTGCTTCTGCTTTGTACCCCCAGAAGCGCAGGATGTTCCTTACAGGTGCTTTCCCTGCGGTTTCCCTCCACCCACCGCTCAGCTAACACAGCTACAGCTACTGAGTAGTTTTCCGTGGGAGAATTTTCCACTGCGTGTGGTACAGTGTTTCGCAGATATAGGCCTAAATTCTTAGTATCATTTATTAGCTTTAGACTTTTTTTGATCTCTGTTGCTGCAGGCCTGTTTAAGTGAGCTTGCATTTAGAGCTGTGTCTACGCTTTGGGCTGTTTTCTAAGGCAATATAAATCTGTAGGCAGGGCCTGCTGGCGAGACGCAGAAGCAGAGCTGGATTACTAGGTGTGTTTGCTATCAAATGAATATCCAGAGTGCTCTGTCCACTCCTCCCCAATACCATCTCACATTCAAAAGGAGATCTCTTGGGATTTGATTCCCTTCTCTCTGTGTTCCAGAAACAATGCTCCCACTCCTAATAAAGACAAATAATTTATTCCCATGCCCTAGGGAATGTTCTGACTTTTGTCTCTTGGGGTAAAACTGAAAGTCTTTTCTCATGCCTGTCGTGTCCAAAGCCCTGCAGAGTGCGATCAGATGGGACTGTGCTGACAGTGCAATGGATGGTTTGTTTCAGACTGTACATTCCCATACTTGGGAGGAAAAAAAAAAAGTTAAACTTTTTTTACCTACCTTTACAGTTGGAAAAAATCAGAGTTTAACAATGCTTTGCATTTTCATCACAACTACCTGACATTTTTTTCTGGTGATCTTTTAATCCTCTTATTTGAGGCAAGAACTATTGTTTTAGCCCTTCCTAAACACAGACATTCAGGGTGTAGCTGCTCACCCTTTTCTTGCAAATTTGCCTGGCACAATGTCTCCTTAGACCATGGGGTTTTTGGTTTGTTTTAATTAGCAAGCTGAAAAAGAATGGGACTTCTTGGGTGAGGAGGTGGCTGTTTCATGCTTTTATCAGGGAACATCTCCTTGGAAGAGGAGATGAAGCTGTCATGCACTCCCTCGGTGCGGTGCAGATTTTCCTGAAGATCTGCATTAGGATGCAGGGTCTCTAACTGAGCTCTCTCTCCTCCGATGCTCTGTGCAGGGATGAAGATCCACAAGTGCCAGTACTGTAACAAGTCCTTCAGCCGACGAGCCCACATGATAGAGCATCAGCGCTCGCACACCGGCAACTACAAGTACCGCTGCCCCACCTGCAGCAAAGGCTTCACGCGCCACAAGTACATGAAGGACCACAAGTGCCGGCTGGGCTCGCCCAAGGACAAAGACCTGCAGCTCAGGAAGCCCCAGAAGAAGCGGGTGGCGCGGGGGCGCAAGGCGGGCCTTTCCCTCCCCAACCAGCTGGGTCTGGCAGAGCTGAAGGACGGTGCCGCTGGGGAAAGCCCCCCCGAAGGTGGCCCTAACAAAGAACCGTTCCAGGAGTCGGATGCTGTCCTGTCCATCGTGGTTGGTGGGTCGGGAGCTGCTGACTCGGACCTTGTCGTTCCTGGGCAGCCCAACAGCATCGCGTCCAATTTGGCCCTGGCAGAACTGCAGACTGCCTCGGATGGCCCCTGCACCATGCTGGCTGTCCCTGTTTACATCCAAACGACAGAGTGATAAGGCGTAGAGCCACTGTGTGGCTGAGGGCTGCTGCTGAGGCTGTCAGACTCGGTGCTGAAATTTATCCCAGTGAAAAAGACCAAAGCTCTTGTGGGGTGGTAGATGGATATGGGAGAGAATGGCTTTCATCTCCACTTATTCTTCCCATCCTTGGGCAGGGGACTGCTTGGAAGCCACTGACGGCTACAAGGCACTGAAGAGAATGGCTCCATTATTTCTTGTCCCTCTGCATCACTGGTCAGCCTAGGGCAAGAAAGACTAAGATCCCTGAATCAGGGTAAGAAGAAGGAGCATGCAAACTTGCAACAAACAGAGCTGCTGAAATCAGGTGGCTTTGCAAATCACAGCCTGTCCCATCTGTGGTTTTTCTGGCCTAAAAGCTGTATTGCCCAGTATTTGGGTGGCCTTTCCGAGAGCAAACAATTGATCCTTCCTAGTGGAAGCAAGTTCATCCTGAGATCCTTTGGGAACACTGTTCAGAAATACCCTGATAGACTTATCTCTGGTATCTTTCTCCTCTCTGTCTCTATCAGTAGAAAGATCACCTTGTCTGTACTACATGTGTTATAAACACCGTGGACCTCATGTGCTGTGTGAAGTTGGTGGGTGGGAGCACGCGCGTGTGTTGGCTCTTCTCTCTGGTTGGTATTCTCTCCACAGTGTTTGTTCTTTTCACAGTTTTTCTCCACATCCAAGGATCTCCAAGTGCCTTAGATATCAATGAGTCAATCCTTGTGACAGTTAAATGTGACACCTTCTGTGTACAGCGGGGGAGACTAAGGCCTGGGTGAAGTGACCTATCCAGGGTCACACAGGAAACCTGTGATGCCTCCACAAGCCAGTTTTCTAGCATCGGCTCTGGACTAGGTGCTGCAGGGTACTTCTGTGCGCTTCTTCTCTGTCAGCTGCTTCCCAGCCTGCGCATTCCTTTAGCTCAGTTCTATGGGCCAGTTGTTAGTAGTTTCAGTGGGTCACTGGCAGGTGGGGAGTTGGTGTGGTTAGGTAGCAAGAAAGTCCAGTGTGACTAGGACAATTGCTGTTGTCCGCTTGGCTTCTCCTCTCTGATTTCCCAAGTAGGAGTCCCAAAGCCAGCACGGGAGCACCAAACCCAGGAACTGAAAATTACCATTGTGCAGTGTTGGTAAGGGAGCTTCACGAGCAGGTCTGGAGCCCAGAGTAGGTAGGAGAGCAGGCAAGTGTGCTGCTCCCTTCTCCACTGCCCTGCCGGTCTCCTTCTTCCTTCCTGTACCACGCTCAGCCTCCGCTTTCATGCTGCCACAGGATGCCCTGGCTGTGGGGAAGGGAACTTGACTCAGACCTGCACAACATCACTGCCGCCTCCAGGTCCTCCTGGGACGTGCTGTTGCCATGCTCTGCTCTCCCGTGCTTTCTTCCTGCTCCATGTGTAGGCGAGTCGAGCTGAGCTTTCCCTGGTAAATTTGTGTGATGAGCTGCTAAGTTGTCTGTAGATGCAAAATGCTGTATTTCTAGCCTGTTTCTCCAGAGGTGGCGCAGAGCAGAGTGTGGGTTCAGTCAGTTCTGGGTACCAAAATTCTGGCTGCCGAGTCCCCTGCCTTGCCGTCTGGGAAATGGTGGATGTTTCTGGGCACTGGAGCAGTGAGCCCAGCGTTACTGGTCTGACCGGCCTGACTGATGCCTGCCTGCAACCTGCCTGAGCTCCAGTGCATCGCTTGACCTCAAGGTGCTCTTCCTGTCTCCTTGCGCAAATCTTAAAAATAGCAGCTTGCAGAGAGAGCATGCTGGTGCCATGGCCGTTGTGGTATCTGCTCCTGGCGGCATGTGCTCCCAGGCTGCACCCAACCTAACGACGGGTTACGCTGTCACCCCTGGAAGACTGTCACGCAGTTCCTGTCAGGGTGGGTCCCGCCACCAGTTCGCTTTGCTCACTCACTTTCCTAACTCACTTTTTGCCCATTTCACATTTTTGTGATGCTTCTGTACCTCCTGCTGTTGGTGGGTGTTAGGAAATGGAGCACAGGGCTCACAAGGGGAGGCTGGGAGAAGGGGGGTTGCTCAGGCTTTAGAAGAGGTTAAGGACAGGTCTTGCTGCTGCCTACGGCTGCCTAACAGGAGGGGGCGGAGAAGGTGGAGCCAGACTCTTCAGAGGTGCACAGGGATGGGACGAGAGGCAACAGGGACATGTTGGAACATGGCAGCTTCTGACTTGATATAAATAAAAGAAATTTCCACCAAGAGGGTGGTCAAAGGAAGGAGGCTGCAGAGAGGCCGTGAGATCTCAGTACCTGGTGATACTCCAAATTCGACAGAGCATCCTGCTCTGAGGGGAAGTGCTTGGGAGGAGGTGGCTGGGCTGGAGACCCCCACATGGCCCTGCCTGCTTACGTGTTTCTGTGCTTCTGTGAAATGTCTTGTCTGCTTTGAAGGGCAGAATTTATTTGCCCACGTTTGTTTTAAATACTTAGCTCTCACAGGAGGGGAACAGTATCAGGAAATAGTTTGCTAAATATACTTTTCCTATTTTCCTCCCCTCTGTACCTCCACCATACAGTGTCATTATGTGGTCTCTGGTGCTTGCTGCGGCGCTGCAGTCGGGTCTATTTTGAGACGATGATGTGTGGGTGCAGCACTCCTTCAGCTCGGAGGCACCATCTGGAGGCCTGGCCTTTCCTTCCTGGCCCCGCTTTCCAGCAGCCCTGCGCACAGGCCAGCCAGTCTAAACGACATGCTGGAAACTGGTTTCCACTGGCTACGCTGAACGTAATTCAAGGAGTGGAAGCAGAGCCGCAAAACAGCCTCGTAGGTGACTGTGGGACATGGGGGCTGAAAGATGCCACGCTGTTTGCTTGATACGCGTTTGCATGTGTGGTAGTGTTGAACCGAAACAAGTGTTACAAAGTTTTGAGCATAACGATTGTCCTCTTAGAGTAAACCTCAGAGCGATTATGTGTAAGATAACGTAACAGAGGTCCCTGATCAGAAGAGAAGCCGGGCTGGCTGGTTGTGCGGCTCTTGCCTTTGGAAGCTCTGTGGATGCGAGTCCTACCCGTGTCTGACGGATGCTGCAGCCCCAGGACTGGCAGAGGAAAGGATGGGCGACTGCCTGAAAGCGTGGTGGCCGCTGTGCCCCGCTTCCCAGCTGGGCTGGCTGCACCGGAGCAACAGCAGCTCCTGGCAGCCCCTGCAGAGCTGCTCCTGGAGCCTCACTGCCCTTTCTGTGGAAAGGAAAAAAAAAAAAAGCAGTTATTTAAAACAACATCAAAAAACCCCCTCTCCTCTGTAGCCATACAGCCTGCAGATTAAATTTTGACATGGAAGGAAATGTCATGGGAAAGAGAGTTTAATTTGAAGACTAAATGCTATTCCTGAGACATCGTTACGTGCAGTCCTCAGTACTATTCTGTATGCGGGGACCGGTTGTGCAGGGCAGGTGCCTCATCACAGCAGGCCACGAACTTCAGAAACCCTCTTTCTTCCTCCCTGTCCCAGTCTTGTCCAGCTGCTTAAACTCCCCTGCAAACCTGGAGTCAGTTAAGATCTGTACAAGCTCTTCTGTTTCCTCCTGGCCAAAAGGGAAGAATTCTACCCAGAATTTTACCCCATTTCTGTTTCTCTAGCAGGGCCTGCCCACTCCTCAGCTGCAGCGTGGGCCGAGGCAGATCTAAGCTGCTCGGGGCACCGATTTTGTCCCAGCACCTTTCCACAGGACTGGTTCCATCCTGTGTCCTGGGTACAATTGTTTTCTTTACAAAACCACTGTCAGAAGCATCTTGGCATTTTCTGGAAGTTCCCCGGAGTATCCCAGGGCCAGAGCCATCCCCTAGGAGAACGGGAGCTGATACTGGATCAGAACAAAGGTCCATGGTGCTCAGCCTCCACTTCTGACAGCAGATGCTTATGTGAGAGGAAGAACAGGGCAGGTAAAAGCTCTGCCTCCTCTTGTACTCTTCCAGCCTGTGTAGTCAGCTGGGAAGCTTTCCTGCCTGGGAGTGGTTTCTGTAAGCCTCAGTGGATTTTTCTTGTGTATTTTTTTGTCTTTCTTACGTATCTGCCATTACGACATTAGCAAGGTAGACTGAGGCAGGATCCATAACACAGCTTTGTTGCTGAGCTCCCACCTTGTACCTAAGGAGGCTGTCTTTAATTACATTAGCCGGTGCAGTGCCTTTTCCCACTTTCTGAGGGCATGAAAAGGCTCTCTTGCCCAATAAACAGTTGTTTGGTTCATTTTTCCTCTGTGCCATTAGTGTATATCCCAGCCTGGTTTACAGAGCACTAACTAGTCCAACCCTGCTCAAAAGCAATGATTAATTTTCTTGGGTGGTTTCCAATGGTAAACACTACTATTGTCTGAGTCTGTTCTTAACTTGTTTTCACACCACCACTGTGAGTGGGGAGGGGGTTGTTTATTACTTTTACAGATGATAGAGGCCAAGCACGGAGAAACAAAAGTCAAAAGTATCCAGTAAAGGTTGGTAGCAGGCTGAGGCACTTGAGACTTGCTTTCTTCTTTGGACTCTGGACATAGGTACTGTGGTCATATAGCATGGAATTAGGTCCGTACTGCCTCCACAAATCAGAATGTGTGACTCAAGTGTGCAGGAAATAAGCTCACTAGTCATCACCGATTAAGCAACCATGACTCTGGATTTAAATGCTTGATTTTGTCAAGTTGGCAAGTTGAGAAAGGGAAGTTTAAAAAAAAGGACATTTCACCCACGTTATCTCGACACCTCAGTGGGCTGTGCACAAGCGGCAGAGTTTGAGGGATACCCGAAGGGTCATAACCGACAGCAGCGTGCCATTACTTGCTGTGTGGCCTAGCACTAGAGGAGGTGACGACTTTCCAGGGTTCGCACCCAGGCCCGCTCACGGCTCTGGCGGCGCGACGGCTGCAGCGGGCGGGCTCCCGCGTTACGTCCTTCAGCCGTGGCCCCGCGTCCCCTCTTTCTTCCCCGCCACCGGCCCGCGCCGTGTCCCAGCCTTCGGTCGCGGTTTCAGCTCCACCTTCCCCATCTGTTCGCGCTCCTTCCGCGCTTCCCCGCCCGACCCAGCACACGCGGCCCGAAGCCCCCGTGGGCCGGGGTCCCGCCCCGGGCGGAGCCCTGGGAAGGCCCGGGGGGAAGGCAGAGGTGGCGGCCGCCCGGCAGGCCGCGGCCCGAGCACGCCGCGCTCCCCAGCTCCCGCCTTCGCCCGCTCCCGCCGCTCGGCCCGGAGGGAGCGCGGCGGCCGCGCCCGCTCCTCCTCCCCCGCGAGTCACCGTCCCGCCGACGTCACCGGGCCCCTGACGTCAGCGCGTCCCGTGACGCCGCTTCCAGGTTCCACTCGGGAGACCGCACCTCCCCGCCCTTCCCGTCGTACCCCGCGCCTCGCCCCGGCCGCGACTACACCTCCCAGCAGCCCCCTCGAGCGGTTGCCGCCTGCCGGCGCGGCGCGGCGCCGCGGGGCACGCCGGGAGCCGTATGCGGCGCGGGGGCGGCCAGCGGCGGGGCGGAGGTGGGGCGGGGCGGGGCGGCGGGCTGAGGCGGGCGGGGTGCGCGGGGTGCGGGGAGTCCTGCGAGCGAGCGGCGGCGGCGGCGGCCTGGGCTGGGCTGGCGGACTGACGGTCGGTCGGACGGTCTGTGAGGAGGGCACGGAGTGAGGGGAGCGGGTACCGGTGCTCCACGGCCGTCCTCGCCGCCCCCGCCTCACACCGCGGCCTCGGCGGCCCGGCCCGGCGCAGCCATGTCGGGGCTCCTGGGGAAGCTGTTCGGGACGGGCGCCGGCGGGAAGGGCGCCGGGAAGGGCCCGTCGCCGCAGGAGGCGATCCAGCGGCTCCGCGACACGGAGGAGATGCTCAGCAAGAAGCAGGAGTTCCTGGAGAAGAAGATCGAGCAGGAGCTGGCGGCCGCCCGCAAGCACGGCACCAAGAACAAGCGCGGTGAGCGGCCGGGTCGGGGGAGGCCGGGCTGGGCCGGGCCGGGCCGGGCCGCCCCTTCCCCTGGCAACAGGTCGGCCGGGCCCGGCTGCCCGGGAGCGGGGAGGGCCGGGGCGGCCTGTTGGGTTGCTAGCTGTGCTCTGTGTATAGCACAGACATATACGTGTAGCTGTATTTTATAGCTTATTGCCTTTATTTTATAGCGTGCTGCCTGGGAGCTGCGGCAGCCCTCTTTCCAGGGCCTGCCGCCCTTCCCCGGCGAGGTTTATACTGGAGCAGGCTTTCCCCCACTCGGGAAGGGCAGCCTTTATCTCGTGGAGCTGTGTAATGTGGGTGCCGCGTCACTCCTGCGTGATAACGATGTCATGGTGTTGCTCGTCTCTTTTGTGCGCGGTTCGCTTTCTGTTCTGTGTGCGCGTCAGCTTAGGGAGAACTTAGGAAAATACTGCGAAGCAGAAGCTGGGGTGTTGCTGGTTGCTTACGGGAGTAGCTGGAAAAGCAGTGCATCAACATGGAATACAGCCTTGCTTTACTATGTTGTTGTTTTTTCTTCTAACAAACAAAACTCTTTTCCAAACCACTCAAATTGAGGATTTGGCTAAATGTATTTTTATTGTTGTCAAGGTATCCTAAAGCTATAGGTGGCTTATAAATGGATATTAGAAATTGGTGTTCCCCGGGTGGAACTCGGCCTTCCTGGGGAGGTCTAGTTATGTATTTGCAAGCAGTGCTTGATACACACTAATGGTCTGTCAGCCTGAAGATAAGTGGGTTGTCAGCTTATGTATTTTGGTGCTCTGATGAGCTTCTTGCTTGTTTTACAATGGTCATTAAAAGCGGCATTTTCAGGAAAGCGTATTTAGATTTTTGTGTTGATGTTGCCCTTTTTGTGCTGGGTTACGGCAGAACGGCAGGGTTTGAAGCGGGAAGTGCGGCTCTCTGTGGCACCGAGCTGCTAACACACAACTGTTGGCCAAGTAGCAAGGGTTAATTTACAGTAATTACCCATAACAGTTTCTGCTTCATACGCCTCCTTTAGTCAGCATTTCAAGCCTCCTTTCAAACTTCAGAACAGCGTGCTACATCAGGGCTTCTCACTTGCCCTGTGTTTGAGCAATAGTGCGAATGGAGCAAGCTCACGAGTGCTTGCTGGGTTTGTAGGCAGCGGCAGCGTGGCAGAGGCCTCACTTGCTGCCCCAGGTGTCTTCTGAGGGACCTCAACAGAGCCTGACTTCAGGCTTAACTAAGTTAGTTTCTAAATCAAATTTATTGCAACAGTTTTAATAAGTCTGAGTTTCTTGTGCAGTTTTTGGCCCAGTTTGGTAATGAGCTTAAAAGGAGAACTAAAATACATCTCTTTCTAGCCTTCCTCTTCTGCAGTTCTACATCCTCTGTCTTACACTGGTCCTTGTTTAACGTCTCCTAAACTTCTCCTTCTGCTGCTGGTTATTCAGGTCTTTTATCTTGCTCTGCTGTAATGTCACCTCTCTCCATGCCTTTCTGTGCATGCTGCTCATCAGTGTGCTCTGGAGCACTCTGCGTGGTAGAGGGATTAAGTTTCTTCAGAGGTGGAGCAAGGAGAAAAACCTGCCCATTCACTAGCGGAATTCTGGGTCAGACTAATTGAGGTCTCACAGAAGGACAGGATCCTGATGAGTAATTAAGGAGCTGTGAAAAGGAGAAAGGCTATGGATGGTTTTCTGGTGGAAAACAAAACCTCTTTTTTCCAGACCACTTCTGAAACTAAGAGGCCAACTTTTATTATTGGGCTGCTAGGAAAGACAGCTGGTTATCTGCTAGCTTGCTGGGAAGTGAGTTCTCCTCAGGACAGGCTAAGGGACTGCTCATTTATTCCGGGTTCAAGATGTCAGTCATCAGTTGAGCTGTAACAAACTGCATTTTTTTTATATGCAGTTGTTTGAATTTTTCCCTCTCTGACTTCAGGCTGTTTTATAATCCAGAAATCAGGTAATTTTGATACAAAGTCACTTACATCCATAGTTTAAGTGGAAATAAAAATACATTGGTTTTATATGTGGAAGTCTGTCTTTTTAATGGAAATACTTTGATATAGTTGAAATGTTTTAAGTATAGCTGAACAAAAGCTAGTTAACTAGAGGTATTTTTTTTAAAGTATTGGATCAACTTTTAAAAAATACAACCTGAAGAATCCTTAAGCTTTCTTAGTTCTCCAAGACTTAAGCATTTTACTCTGGAGATTTCTGTATATCCCTGCTATTCAGAGACATGTACTGTGGATGGTGCATATGTGTAATGCTCAGCTGGACAGTTGTGCTGACATTAATAGAAGCTGCTGTGGTAAAGCCAGCAGAAGAATATATGTGTCTGCAGCAGTGGGGCAGGGAGCTTACCTGAAAGCTTAAAGCCACCTTGGAAAACCTGGAATGATATTTTTCTTTTCTCAGAGGAAAGATGGGCGTCTGGCACACTTCGGGTAACAAAAGGAAACGTTCTCTGCCCTCCAGCACACTGTGCGATTGTTCGGGTGCCAAGTGAGCGGGGTTTCTAAAGGCTCATTGACTAATTCCTACAGCACTTCTGGAGTCTAACAAAAGCACAGAAACTTATAGGCCTTCTGGTTCCTGTGCCTGCCCCAAGCACATGCAGGTTTTTATTAATTTATGAACTTATTATACGTATATATTTTTCATAATCTGCGTTTGGGATATCCAGGCTGTATAACCAGACAACTCCTCATGAAATTCTGAAGTTAAAATGAGTAACTATCTGGTATGAATTTCCTTAGTCTGTGTTGTTTCTTGGCGTGGGAGGCTTTTAACTTTTTATTAAAAGTTCCTTTTTTCAGGGTCTTTCTGTTCTTTTCTGGCTGCACAGACACGGCAATTTCATGATCACCATGCCTTCTGAAGGAACTCAAGTCATTGTAATAAGTAGTAATTTTTTTTTTTTTTTTTGCTTTCACTCTACCAATTCCTTCTCGTTAGTCCACAATATCAAAATAGCTCCTGGGGGAGGGAGAGGGCAACAGTCTCAAAGTGTTAGATTGGTGTGAAGGCATCTATGCCACTTCTAGAGTGTGTTAGGGAGACCAGCGGTTATGGCTTTAATGTGCATGTCACTTTTTGTCCATGGGATGAAAAACTGCCAAGGAGAAGATTGATCATCTTTAGAAGGGTTTCTTGAAAAGATGCAAGTTAATATTCCCTCTTCTGGGAAGAACTTGGGTTATGATTGTGTTTTGTTTTGTGGTCCCATGGAAATGTTCAGCCTATTCTTTTGAAAACAGTGCATTCTGGTGTTTATCTTTTTTTTTTTCTTTCTTTCTTTCCTCAAGGGAGCTTCAACACCTTTGCTCTAGCTCATGGGTAGTGGACTTACTCCTCTCAGTGAAGTTAATGGAAGTAACAGTAGTACAGCATAGTTTGAACACCAGTCAGCCAGTATCTTACTGGATTTTAAGTCTGTCCTGAAAATAAATTTTGCTTTAACAAAAGAAGTGCGCAGCTGTGAGTTTGATGGTTTGGAAGTACTGTGCTGCTGCTGCATCCTTTTATTCCGCTCTAGTTTGTCAGTATGACGTTGTTTCATCAAATCTGGGATATTTTATCAGGCACTCAAACTTCATGAAACAAAGCAAACTGCTAGATCTTGCCAAAGGTTATGAAGTTCTGGGGCTCAGTATTCAGTTTCAGCATAGCTCAAGCTGATCTTAATCACTGCTGCTCCGGTTTTACTCCTTTCCTTGTGGCCGTTGCCTGGTCACACAAAGCCAAGCTGCCAGAGAAGTAGCACGCACACACAAAGAAGCAACGGGTTAATTCCTTGATCTCTGACTACTATGGGTATAACGATTCCAGAATCTGTTTCTCATGGAAACCCAAAGGTCAAGTTATGTCTCAATGTGAAGATTACAGTAGGGAGAGAAACGTGACGCTGTCCTAGGGTGCCACTTTTATAAGTAGTCCACTCTAGAGTTTAGATCCAGGGTGAATCAATGCAGTTACGTTCCTGCCCGCCACTAGATTTTACCTTTTTGTTCATGAATACTAAGTCCACAAACACCGGAATGGGTGAAAAGCTAGTATGGTGCCAATATGCAGTAAATATATTCAGGCTTTAGCAGGAGACTGACATTTCATGGATTTTCTATCAACTCTGATTTCTGTTAGCTAGTGGTTTTTCTTCTCTGATGTCAAAGTTTCTCTTTCACTGTAAAAAAAATATAACGCTGTTTTTTTTCAGCACTGGTGACTGGGTACACAAAATGGATGCAAAACCACTCCTAGATTCCTGCTGTATAATTCAGGCTTTTCCTGGAAAGAGAACGCTTCTATTCTCCACCCCACACCAAAAACAAACAAACGAGAAAGTTGGGTGTAGGCTGAAGCCAAAAGTCATGATTTTATGCCCATCTCTGGCTCGCAATAGATCACAGTGCTGCCACAGGTAAGTCAGTTCAGCTAGCTGATCTGATGGAAAATTAACTGTTTACCATCCCCCTACCTTTTTTTAATCTGTCACATCAGTCTGCTGATCTGATTTGCCTGTTGCTGGAGGGTTACTGTGTCTGGCACCGGAGAGGAGACAGAACGGCCCCCTTCAGTAGCAGCTTAGTTAACCTGGCTGAAACGTACCACTGGTACGTGGTGGTGTGGCTGTGGAGCTGGCACCGGCCGATCTCGAGTGATGTGGCTGCCAGAAGCGGTAGTGCCTTGTCCCGCCTGTTTCTCTTGTGCTGGTGTTAGCATTTGTGTGGGCAGTGCATGAGTTGGATTAGTTTGCTGATCCAGCCAAAACCTAACTCTTTAAAAAAAAAAAAAAAAAAAAAAAATTGTTTTCTGCACTTAACCACACAACTGCTAGAGCTGGCAGGAGACAGAGGCAGGAATGTGACTGGAAGGAGGAGCGCAATTCTGCCTCTCCTGGCAACAGTCCCCTGCTTGGTCAGCTTAGAGGTACTAATTGTGATAAAATCTGAGGGTGACATGCAATCTCCCAGCAAGGGGGCCTGCTGATCATTAATTAAAAAATGGAAGCATGCCTGCATGATGGCGTGGACGTTTTTGTTTAGAAGTTTGAGTCGTGCAAAATGTTGCAATGATCTGGAATTCAAGGACGAGAAAGCTGCAACCTCAGGCCTGGGTATGGGCAAAGACTCAAATGACCTCTGACCGTGTATATAAGGTCTTAGACAGTAATGCGTTGCTTGCGAACATGTTTTTAAGGTCCTGCTTGACATTTGGCAAGAGAAGTGATCTCTGCTCCCGGAATCAAATAACATGAACCTGGTTTTGTTTCCATGAGTCATAAGATGCTGATGTAGGGGAAGCAGGAGTCCTATAGCAAACACTGCCCAGCCCTTCTTGTAGTACTTCAGTCTGCCTTTTCTGTGTTTTAAGTCATAGTCTAATGTAATATGCATCTTTGCATTCCAGGTGCTTAACTGTAAACCACCGCTTCAATGCAAGAGTACTGATAGCAGTGCTGGCCTGAGTCCTTCATCTCCCCTGAGATTAATGAGTTGAGCGTTAACCACTTGGCTTGGGAAAAGTGTGATAATTACCCTTTTTAAATAGGTGTTTAAAAACAAGAGGGAACCTCTAGTTTGTTAACAGAGGCTTTTGGAGACAAATTGCTGTAGGATAGAACGGTTTGGGAGGAATGGGGGCATTCACAAACACCTTTTAAAACAGCTTTAAAAAGTGGCATAAATAAAAACAAAAACCTTGTGGTTCTGCCAGATGTGCTTTGGTAACTATTTGATGCAATACATCCTTCCTCTGTTCCTGTTCTCTGTCAAGCCCTGTCAGAAGGGAAACCTGGCATGTGTGCAGCCACTGACTGTTTTTATAACTTTTTCTCTCCAAATGTATTGGATGCTGGATTCTAGTATCTCATTAAGCTCCAGGCCCGGTTACTGAATCCTGCTTAGGGGCTCCTACTGCTAGTTCAAAACTGTAATTTGCAGGTGATGCAAATTGTTAATTTGGTTTAACCCTCTTTTACTTGCTCAGACTTGTGCAGAAAACTGCCAGGTTGTTTCTCTCTGGCAGAATTTGTGCTTAGTTGTGCAATGTTTATCTGGACCGGGATGTTGTTGGGCTTTGCGCTTGTATCATTCAGGCCTCTCTGTCAATTCCTTCTTGCTTGTTCTGACTGGATTCTGGTAAGAATCATGTGCTTGTACTTGAACATTATCTGGGCCGTGCAGCAGGATCCCAGCTGGACCTCCTGGGACGCTGGGGATGGCCAGGCGCTGAGCGCTCAGGTACGCTCCGTGGTGCAATCTACAGTGCTGCTCGGCAGACAGGTCAGTGTAGGAAAGGTGCTGTATTGGGGCTTGGAATTAAAAGCGGTCGCTACTTGTTACCTGGCAAATCTTGGTGCTTCCAGGCCTGAAGTGATGGTGAAGGACATGGCCTTCTAAGCCGAAACCAGGACAGTCGGGCTCATGCAGACTGTGTTGCCCGTACTGCTGGACTGAGTGGACACCCTTGCAAGAGGTCCGCCGCAGCTGTGCGTGTCCATGTGCCTCTGTGTCTCCTTTTCTGGTAGCCCAGCCTGTCCTGCCTGCACACGGTGGGCCTTCTGCCTGCACGCGGTGCTCTGCGTTGCTCCTGGGCACTGGTACTTGCTGGGGGGAGCAGCAGGCTGGGGGATGCACTGCTGGCACTTGCTGAGTCTAGCTGGGAAAAGACCACTGTGATTTTGGCAGCTTTTTGCTCTCCCCTGTGAAATCCCCATCTGTTTTGGAAAAAAACAAAGCTGTTAATATTGCCCTTTCTGTTTTTGGAGTAGTATGTTGCTTGTTCCAGAGACTTTGCATGGGATGTGGTGTGAGTGAGGAGGATGTGGCCTGACCTGCAGCCAGTGAGGCTCTGAAAGGGGTGTGTGGTGTGTGTGTAAAGTAAAATCTTGCTGTTTACTCACGCCACTTAAAAATGGATGATTGCAAAACTAAAAGTTGGAGCAGCTCTCATGCTTTAATGTGCTTTCCATGAAGTTTTCAGCCAGGCGTCCAGCAAATGAAGTGCCTGAAACGGAAAGGATGCAGTTGGAGAATCCTAAATAGGCCATGCATCAGATGTTGATAGACCTTTGCCTTTCCCTCAGACAACACAAGGCTGCAGCTCATAGCTTATGATAAGGAGGTTAGTTCTGCGTGTAATCATCCTGGTTGAGTCTTTGAGCAGAAGCGGTGTTACAGTTGCTGAAGATGTTGGCAGATGCAGGCAGGTCCGCTGGCAAGGATGCGGCCAGGTTGCAGGTGAGGAACCTGGGGGCACTGTGGACCTTCCTAGGGGCCAGTACCGAGGGCAGTGAAATGGCCACAGTGACCTCTCGCTGGTGGGAACACGGGAGAGCAGAAGTTTCCCCCTTGGTGAAGCTCAGTGCCTGGCTGGAGCAAAGGCAATAATAATTCTGCCTGTGATGTCCTTGTAGTTGGAAGCCCAGTTGGAAAAGGTCTGCTATGGCTTCCTGTGCATCCATTGTTTAAATGAAGCCTTGCCAATAACCATTTTTATAGGGGCTAATACAAGTATAGAGTAATTATACAGACAGCTGTTGTCTTGCAACTCTCAACTGATTGGCAGCAAATGATGGAAGTTTGGGGTTGTCCAAATAACCAGGATAGCCATCTCTTGCACACACTGGGATGTGCATGTTGATCCTTGTGTGCAGCAAGCGAGGGCTGAGCTCAGTACAGACTTTCATGACTGCTCCCTTCCCATTTCTGAGCTTCTGCACCAGCCTATGCTCCTGCAGTCAGCTGTTTCCCCAGCTCCTTGCCCTCCCCCAGATAAGGGGAGCCAAGTCAGCAAGTGTATCGGTACAACTGATAGTCCATCCTGGACTGTGCTATTCCTGCTTGCAGGATCATATCTGGAGCAATAACCAGATAGTACCACCTTCCACTGCAAATGCTTTCCAGACAGCAATTGCTTCAACACAGAATACAAGATTAACAGGTCTCTGTCCCCCAGTCGCTCATCCAGCAGGTCTGACCTGTTGAAGTCAAGGGTTGATTTAGGCACAAGGTAAACCAAGAGACTTGGTAATGCGGCCACCATCCTGCTGGCACAAATCCCTTGAAGTTAACCTGAAGGTGACTGTTTGTGAATTTGGCTGTGTAGCTGCATCTTGAGCTCGTTTGGATACCTGCTGCCAGGTTACTCCATGCATGCAAAGACTTGCAACATCTTTCACTCTAAAACCTGTCTTTTTGGAGTCCCCCTTTCTGATAAGGCTGTCATCGGCCATGCTGGCTGTTTAACTAATGTGGTGGTGTGTTAAGTGTTACCAAACATCCGTATTGTATGTGCTCTTCATAGCTTGGCAGGAGCTCACTCAGGTTTAAGGATGTCATGTTTACTTCCAGGTGACTGCACAGAGGTTGCTCGGATGTAGTGTAACTGAAAAGAAACATAAATGTCAGGGTGACAGGAACATCAACCAATGATATTCAGAAATGTGCAGGTGATTTTTGTTAGTTATGAAATAAAACAGGTTGATATAAAGCAAACTTCATAGTGGGCTAACTAGGAACTGTGCACAATCATTACATCTCCCCTGAAGGTGGTACCTTAATAAAATGTCTTGACAGCATCCCTGTGGTGGGCTCAGCACATGCAGTGTTCTGGGAGGAAACTGAGTTGTAGAAAGCGTCTTCTGGTAAGTGCTTCCCTGGCAGCACCGTCAGCTTGTGATGTGAGGGCTGCAGTAACAGTGCTTATTGCTAAACCTGGCTCCTGGAGCTGATCGCTGCCTAAGAGTATGGGATTGCCATTAAAAAATGCAATGCAGTTCTGGCCTCGAGTGGTGTACTGACGTGTTGCCAGTTAAGTGTTTGGACGTTGATTCAAGAAGTACAGGCTTTTTTTTTTTTTTTTAATAAATATGTTTTGTCTTATTTGCTTTATAACTTTCGGGTTTCTAAAGGTTTGTGTTTCCAACTTTTCCCCCTTAGTCATTAGTGTTGGAATCTAAGCATTTGTGAAAAATTCATTTTTCACATCTCAAAATAGTGTAACTCCACCAAATGAGATGTTAAGAGAAATGCTAAATATTATGACAGCCTCAACGAAATTCTTAGACTTGGCAACGCTCTAATAATAATTGCCCAAAGCTGGAAAATGCATGATAGATTACCCAGGCAGCCACTTGTTTCATTCCCCAGGAAGAGAAGGTCTCAAAATGGGCCACTTAAGGGTAGGGTCTTCTGAGTTTTGTGACCTAATCACAAAAATATTGTTAAGCATAGGGAATTTGGTTGTTTGGTTTTTTTCCCTGTGAGAAAAGAACATTTTGAGATAGTTAAGAAGAGCTACTTCTGTTGTTGTAAAGCCGAACCTCTACCTGATGCATTTCTGGCAGGCATTCAGAGGAAGATTATAGTTTTTCAGTGGAATTCTCGTTAACAATGTATCTTCAGCAATGACAAAATAAAGAAGAAAAGCCATAAAGACTATTTGCGGGCTGTGAGAATCCCAAGGAGTCCTTAAGAAACATACTTTTCTCATCCTAAAAGTTTAAACTTTTGTTGAATTCTGAAAAATTATCTCCTTTTATATACATATGAAATTCTGATGTGAAATAAGGTGCAGATTTTTAACAGCAAAGTTATTGGGCAGTTTAAAAGGGTAGAGGAGGATAATTTACCCCAGCAGCCTTAGGAAATACCTAGTTTTATTTGGAAAGAAGAAATGTGTTTTGGGTAAACCAGTTTTGGAGATGCCTTGCAATCCCCTGCCATCATCCAATGACATGCAGGACTGCAAGAAGTGAAACACTGAAAACTGGGAAATGCGGTATATGCTTTTCTTCCAGAGGGTGGATCAGATTTAATGTAATGGTTTGAAGCATTAGGCCTAGATGATCTTGGCTGGTCCGGCGTTTCTTAGGCTCATTCCAGCTCTTGGGTGGAAGAAACGCATTGGCTGCTTCTCTGTAATTGGGATCTCTCTTTCCTGGTTTTCTCATTTGGGCTTCAAATCTCACTGTAGTTGACATTTTTTCCTTTTTTTTGGACAAAACTGTCCCAGACTCACCTAGAGATTATTTTACAGAGGATTATTGACCAGAGGATTGTTGCTTTGATGTTCAAGGGCCAGAGGAATCAACTTCCAAGGCTGAAGGCTTGCTTGCTTCTTTTCTGGACTGTCCACCTCTGTTGCCTGAAGAAGGCCAGGCCAGGAGGAGGTTACTCAGCTTGCCGGTTCTACATCCACAAGTGCAATATGTTTCCATCTGTAACTTTCAGCCTGAGCAAATTACTCGCTGTTTCAGGAATAAATAGCACTCTAATCATGGATTCTGACCTTCGGAAACACACTTTCTGCACTCCATATGAAAATGACTGCTTGTGACTAATTTGTAATAAGGGAGCATGACAAGGAAGTGCGTTACGCTTCAAGTATAGCTGCCTTCCGTCTCGGCTATGGGATGTGGAACAACATCAACAATTGCTAGTGCAAACATTGAGTCGGTGCTGATCAGAGCACTGAGCAGTGCTGCAGTCAGTGACTGTGTGAAGGTGGCGGTTACTATTTTGTTTGGGTATTGCGTGTATCAAAGCTCTGATTGCTGTGGTACAGGACGCTTTTTTCTTTATCTTTTTTTTCCGCCTTTGTGTGTTTATAGATTTTTAGACCAGGAGTGCTTATTGTTTAGTTTAATCTCTTGTGCAATAGACTAAATGTTTTGGCACTGCTTCGCTCAAGAGGAAGTTGTAATCTTGTGTTTTAAATGCAGATAGGACAGAAACCTTCTTGTATTCTCTGCCTGGGTTTGGATGCTCTATTGGAGTAGTTTTAATCAGTCGTTTCATCTCTGAGCTGGGAATAGTTGCCTGCCTTTGAGGATGGGGTTTGGGAACGTTATTAGATGTTTAGTAGACAGACACAGAAAAGTAAGTGGGTGACCAAGACTGAACTCTGCTCACGGTTCCCTGCTAAAAGCGCAGCATCTCCTGAAAGAAAGGCACAGGAGGCTGCTGCAAGCACTTGCAAGCTGCTCTCTGGGAGCCATGCTGGAGACATTAGGCCCTGGCATCAGGGGGGAAATGTGTGATAATGACTTCAGACATTCAGCATAAAGTAACTTTTAGACTTGTATGTATCCTCTAGACATCATAGATCTTGGTAGGTGATCCTCATGGGAAAGGAAGTCATGCTGCTTTGCACTGTCTTGGCCTTGGAGTTGATGTGAATTTATTTTTAACCATGCTTTGGTACCTCTGTCTCCCAACCACTTTCACACCATGATGCTTAAAATCAAACCTGACTTCTTGGACCTCTGACATTTTGTGCTGTGCCATCAACTTGGCTCAGTGTAGCTGGATATTTAATGGAAAGCCAGTTAGGAATATGCTTATGTATCAGCTTAGCAGCCAGGCTTGCTCTCTTCCTCTTCGGGCCCTTGTACGAGGCCTGTATGTTACTGTCTCTGAAAGGCTTTACGTTTCTTGTCACGTAGAGAAATCTCACTAACGTGCAGGATGTGGGCAAGGCTCTGCTGGAGCACAGGAAGGGGAGGAAGTATTTCCAGAACTGGAAACGGCACCAAAACAAAAATGCTCAGGCAGAAGCTTGCAGGACAAGAGTGCTCTCTAGCTGTTATATCCAGACTAGTTACATGGTTTTGGAAATACCCTGAAAGGTTTTGGAAACACCCTGAAAAGATCAGACCTCTAGGACCCTGAATAGAGAATTTAGAGTCACTGGCTTCTGCATCTTGTAAGACTCACCTGGCCTGGGACAACCATTCCTTGGTATGTGCTGCAGATCTGTTGTGGCAAGATATTGCCCGGACGCTTTTATACTGGGTTTGGTTTGAACCAACACGAGCATTCTTCAGCTGGTTAACAGTTTCTTGAGCTGGCAAATCCCTGCAGAAAGATTTTTATTCAAGGCTAAACTCAGTGGTGTGAAAGAAGTTTGGTAAGACTGTAGTAGGATTTATATCTACCTTTTTATCTGCTTGTAGCATTAGAGGATACTTTGTGAATTGCTTTAAATTACCTTTTCACTTCTTAGGAATTTTTTTGAGATCTTGTGGGCAGTTTGCTAATTCTCAGTAGAATGAGAGATGAGCAGTTGCTGCCTAGGATTAAGCTACTCTACTGCAGACTGTACTGCAGGCAAGGCAGCCAATTGCTTCTTACACCTTCTGGTGCCTCTTGTTTATCCCATTTCAAGGACGGCAAGGATGGTGTTTGTGATTAAATTTGCTGCTGAAGCAAGTGCCAGGAAGATAGAATGGTATTTTCAGAAGCAGCAAAAATAATGACACTCCTTTCTGTTGAGCAAATTATGGATGGATACACAATATAATGTGTGAGACAGTTGCCCAGTATTAAGTTGATTATCTCAATTGTCTCTAGTGTCTGGGCTTTCTGCTAGAGGGGCCCAGAGACCGCCATTTGGGAAGCTCCTCTGCAGCTATCTTGCACTATTTATTTTGGCGTGGCTGACATGTGGTGTACGTTATTTTTGAGGCTGCTGTGGAACTTTTTCATCCCATATTAATACAGCTGATGTCCTTTTGCAGTGGTATCTCTGCTGCTGCCTTTTCTTCTGTCGTTTGCCAGAGAGAATGTAAGAATTAGATGTGAAATTAAGTTATTTTTTTCCCCTCAATTGGAGTAATCAGAGCTATTAACCCATGTGTCGTCTTCTGGATGAGAAGCCTTTCTATTTTAGGTCTCTGTGGTTTTTAGCAGATTTTTGCAGAGGCAGGAGTTGGATAGGCAGGAAACGTGTGCGTTGTGAGCCACCAGTGGGGACAAATTCTCTGGGTTCACAAACGCGTGGACCTTGGTACAAGTGTGTTTTTGAATTCAGTGAAACTCTTGAATTATATTCCCAGTTGTTCCCAGCGCTCTTTGAAGTAACTGATCCTCCTGCTCCTCTCAAGTTGAGACGTGGTTTTGCTAGAAAAATTTGGAGTTGCAAGTATGTAGAAAAAGAAGTCTTAAGTTCTTCCTTGTTTTTATCTACTAATCTGTACTTTTCTACTAATGATATTTAAAAGCATTAATTCAATAGAATTGTTGTATGCATAAATATCCTATTAACACTACTTGTCCTGCAAGGGTATAAGGAGTACTTATTTGCAGGAGGGCTGTTGATTTTTAACGAAATCGGTGACGCGTTCAGTCGATTTTTCCTCTCTGAATGCGGTACTATGTAGTAAAATTGTATTTTTATTATCCTGCTAACTTCCTGTCACAGTGAACATTTTTCTTATTTCACTAACAAACTGCTGTAAATATTGCAAGGAAAATCTTAAGACTTACAACAGCTCTGTTAATAATTTGCTTATATACAGGTTGAAATACTTTAAAAATACATTATATTCTTACAGATAGCATTTCTTGGGAACAAAGTGAAATTATTTGGGCGAGCAGTCATGCTTTTCAGACTGTGAGTGCTGACAGAAGAGGATAGTCTGGCTGAATGACTCGACTCTTTTCACTTTTGAGTGTTCATTAGTCAGAAGGAGTAGTGACTGAAAACCGTAACACGAGTTCCTGCTTATCAGTTGTGTTGGAGGGCTGGGTGCTGCTGTGGTAGGCATAATAATGAAACCCTTGGCTTCTTGTTATTCACCGTGGTCAAACGGTAAGTGTAAAACTTCTGCTGGAATTTCTAGGGGAGTCTATCACAGAAATTCGAATAAATAGGAAGCTGAAAATAGTATTTTGCAGTTCATCAATTGAAGACTGTAAATAAATAAAAGACACCCCCAAACAAACCCAAAATAGTGGAAGGAATAGCTTGTTATGTATTAGAAAGTTTGAGTTCTTAAAAAGGCTGTAAAATGTTCTTCGAATGTACTTTTATACATGTTTTTATGTTCAAGTAATTGAAGCAGTCAGTCCAGATCTAACTGCTTTTGGCTCAGCTGCTGTTTTACTGGACTTGCCCTCCTCTCTGGCAGCTGATGTTTTCTTTGTGAGAATTTCTGTGTAAAAAGGAACTGCAGGGATTAGAGACTGATGCTCATTAACACTGAGACATTTTATATTACTTTGCCAATGGAAAAGAGGTCATAAACTATTTATGTCAATTTTAACTGGTCAGAGTTCTGTGGTGAAATCTTTATGAATAAAAATTGGTTCCAACGTCCCAGTCGTAGCTGATAATAAAGACAATGAGTATATCAAAATGTCATATGGAGAAGATCGTTTTGAGCCTGCTCACCGTCTCCTAATGGATGGCAGGAGTCACCCAGTTAGTTTTAAATGTATTACCTTTAATTTAATTGTAATAAGATATATAAACTGCTTTTTCCCCAGTGCATACTTCTTTATGTATTCTGCTGAAAGCTTACTAAAATTCAAATAAAGTACAACTAAGTTTTGTTATCTGCTGGGTTTTTTTAGAGGATAGTTTAAGTGCATCCAATTCATAATGCACATTGGACTTACAAGCTAAAACACACACTGTGCCTGTTAGGAATAAGGTATGGGTTGTAAAGGTTGTCTAAAATACTGAGTGTTTATTGGCAGGTTCTTGCTGCCGTCTTGTGAAAACTAACTTCCCGTGTAATGATCAATTATTTTTTGCTGTCATTGGGTCTGCATTGATTCATTAAGTGAAAGTTATCTTAAATGTTAAACTTCTTTTTTAATAGTAAACTCTAAGTCTACGAACAGTTTTCTCTTCTCGCATCAATATATCTAATCCGTCGCTGTTTAGCAGGTTGGGAGGGTAATCTGTCAGTTTGTTGTAAAGTGGTTCAGCAATTACTGTCTTTTCCTCATGTGCAACCTGTGGGAGGTTTGAGCTAAAAAAAAAAAAAAAATCCCCTCCTAAACCAGCCAGTGATTTGAACTGGTACTACTGTTTTTATATGCAATAGGGATATTTCAAGAGTAAGTTAACCCCCACCCAAAGGCAGGATGCTGTGGGAAGAGAAACCTTTGGTGTTAGTGAGCGACTTCACTGGAGCGTCACTTCTCACTGAGCTCATGGGACACTGAGCGCTGATCGGGGACACCGCCTGTCATTTTTCTGTACCTGCCTCTGCGTCCTTCATTGCAAGTCCCATGCCTAGGAGCTGGGGAGGTTTTTATACAGAGCGGTTTCCTTCAGCTCTGTGCAAGAGTAGTGCCATGCCCAGTGATCCTGCAAGAGCTGCGCCTTGCCCTGTAGTCACCGCCTGCAACACACCCGACTTACCAGCTGTGCTCAAGTAATTAGTAACATGTAGAGATCATAGTCGGGATCTTTCTGTGCTTTATTCCGTATAAAGGCAGATATTTCCATAAGAAATACACAGCCACAACATGCTGAGAGCAAGCATCAGTCCTTATTTGTTTCGAGCCTCTGAATGTCAGGCACTTTGCAGAAGCTGCTGTGAGAGTCTGGTCCAGTAATGTTGTATAGCTTTTTACTCTTAAGGTAAGGAATTGTCGCACTGTTGTAAAACTTAGGTCAGCTGTTTCTAGGAAAATGTGCTGGTGATCTCTCTAGCAACAGGTTCTGGGTCATGAGCGAACTCTGTCTGACTAGGCTAGAGAATAAATGCTTTAAACTTAATATATGGTTACAGGTCCTGCTGAAGCAGTTCCACAGCAATTAAAGCTGGGTATTAAATTATGTTGCCTGCCTGTGTAATTACTATCTTGGAAGTAGTAAAGGCATAATGAGGGGTGTGGATCCTGAGGACTGCCTCTTTCATGGCTGCCTAATGTGATAGCAGTCTTCATGAGGAGCAAAGATGGGCCGTGTTACACTTTGACTTCAAATGCACATCCGTTTCTTGCATGTGTATAATGCTAGAGGACATATTTGTAGCCTACTGTCTCTGTTTCATATTTATTTCAAATTCTGGGAACTGATCGTTTTTTTTGTTGTTTTTTTTTTTGAGAAAGCCAATGTCATTCCATTCAGATTAAGTATTTATAGCTTTGACTTCAATGAAAACTTAATAAAAATGTATTACTCTGGCAGTACATAAGATTTCAGTAGGTATTTATGCAGATGGTAAAGACTTTTGCAGGAAAAAAGCAGCACAACTGCTAATCAGTTTTCAGAAATGAACGCTTAAATAGGAGAGTAGAGATAAAGTAGCTGTAGATCAGAACAGAATCACCTCCTTGGATCTATACCTCTGTCAGGTAGCACCACTCTGTAAAGTATGTAAAGAATGACAGCAACATATGGAAACTTTGCAGCCCTGTTATTTGTGCTAGCAAAGACTGTTGCTGGTCCTGCATTTGAAACATTTGTGGCACTTCCCCCTTGCCTGTGCCCACTTGGGTAAGCCCCTTCGGCCCTGTGCAGAGGTCGGCATGGCTCCCATTTTTGCCTCCAGATGGATCCTTACTCTAGAAATTCCTTGTGAGCTCTGAGCTGTGGGTATTGATGTGGTGTGCTTGTCCAGAAATATCTGAAAATTGGGAAATCAGTCCTGAGACATGAAAAAACCGACTTAACTGTAATGGTCTTAACCAAACAAACATGATTTTAAGTATTTCTCTGAAAGAAAATGCATTTTTATTAACTTTTTTATAAAATTAGATGCAGAGAAATGGTCACTCGGTGATCTGTTTTCCAGCCGAGACAAATACTGATTAGCAAGGTCTGCACCAGCTCCTAGCAGTCTGCACCACCCTGTGTAGAGGCAGGCATGTGGGAACGCGGCACAGAGCATCGTTCTCCGAGTTGTGTTTGTGTCTGGATGCAGGCGCCTGGGAGCATCCATGAAAGGGGCACAGTGAAAGGACTGCGCTGCTAATTGCAACAAGGAGAATCCTGACTGTAAAGTGTGAATCCTCTTGTGTGGGGGGAGGAATACGGGAAATGAATTCCCAAAACTTGCATGATGAAGTGAATGCTAGTGACCTAAACTAAGTTGGAATTTTCTTAACTTCTCAGCTTAATAAAATCTTCTGGTTATAAACAAGGACTTTACGTTAAAAGATAGTTAAGCAAGGAAACACAGATGAAAATAAATTGCAGGAAGTTGTGATCATCTAATTTGAGGCACTGAATACCTTGTTCTACATTCCTTAGTGCTTCTAGCTGCAAAAAAATGCAATCTCTTGTGTAATATTTTCTTCATTGCATAAACTCATTTATCACTTTGATGTTAATCGACCTATGCTAAATATTTATGCTGAACTGTCCAGATACAGAAGCTTATGCGTGGCTCTGTGTTTATTGCTGGGGCTGTATATCAGTCCTTGTTCCTTTTAGGCTACTGAAACAGGCATTTCTACCAGTTGGTCTTCAAGTTGGCACTGTGGCCATGGGAAGCTTTGTCCTTGCATTGGCTTTACGGAGGAGAGGGGGAAATATAAATATCTTCATTGGCCACTTTTGGTCTGAAGGAGTTGGAAACGTTTCTAGAAAATACCACAGATCCATTTTAAGTTTTCACTTGAAACAAGGCAAGTTTTAAAATAAGTGTGTTTATATTCCTGCTCCTAGGCAGGGGTCTGTGTGCCAGGCTTTTGACCGTAGCAGATCTGAGCATGGTCGGTGCTTGGCTGAGAGACCAGCAGGAACTCGAGGAGGTTCAGCAGGAACTCGGCAGGTAGCAGTGCTGCAGCCTGCACCCGGGTGGGAGATGTGTGCTGTCTTCCAGGCCTTGTGGGGGGATCCCTGCTCAGTTCTGCAAGCTAGAAGATTATGTACCATGCTTTTGTAAAAGCGGGAGCCTTGATCTGTATATACAAGTGAGAAATTAATCAAGGAAAGGATTTTTAAAACAGGGTGAAGGCTGGGGCATGCAGT
This sequence comes from Gymnogyps californianus, assembly GCF_018139145.2. NCBI lineage: Eukaryota > Metazoa > Chordata > Aves > Accipitriformes > Cathartidae > Gymnogyps > Gymnogyps californianus. The sequence goes on along the minus strand of NC_059487.1, from coordinate 2,626,202 downwards.
TCTGGTACACTGAACTGGCGTGCGTGGGAACGGGAGGGATAGGGTTACCCAACAGTCCTGATAAAAACTCCTGATCACAAGCTGTTTTACAATGATGCTTGTAATGTTTGGTGTCTCAGCAGCTTGTTTTAGAAGTACATAAGCATGAAACATGGATAAAGTGTAGCTATTCTCAGAGAAAGCTATAGTGGGGAACTGTACATAAATTGTAGTACTTTACTTGGGTTTGTATAATGGTTATAAAATCTGTGGTTTTGCCAATAATTCTCCATGGTGCACAAAATCCTCAATAAAGAATGTCCTATCACTGTCTGACACTTCCCCAGCATCTGTCGCTATATAAACACAGCCTATTAACAGTTTTATCTTTTTCGAGTAAGAAAACTTTATATATCCGTAATTAAACCATTAGCACAAAATTAACCAGACTAAATATACCAGTAATGTATTGCTCATCACTTTATGATCTGGCATAAAGCTGGAATGTTTCAGATGATATTTGTGTTGTGCTTGATTCTGCAGAGCAAACAATGTCCTTTGTGTTACACGAAAACCCAGTCCTGTTCCCACTCCTGGCAAATGAGAATGGATGTTGGACTGGCCCCAAAATAGTGGGGAGATTTACTGGTCGTTGGAATGAAAGTCAGTGAAGGGGCTTGTTTTGGGTCTTTGGCTTCTGTTGGAACAGTCGAGGTGACCTGTGCTTTTCTGTTTTTCATCACTTCTACTAAATCAACTTGTGCTACTTTGGGTGCTTGGCAACCTTAGCTGTATATTCACAAGGTACTTTTTTATTCTGTAATACATTAGTGTAATTTGAAAGTAATCAAATACAGCATTTTCATAACCAATTGTAGAACTGAAGGTGTATGTAGGGCATGTGGATACTAGGGCATTCTCTTGAAAGACTGTCAGGCTTCTCAAGATGGCATCTGACAAAATACGCAGGGTACCTGCAGGCTTAATCCGCTTTTAGGAGAGGAGCTACTTCGTGTGTGTTGCAGAAATGTACTCGTCATGTCACAAAGTTATCATCCCTGTAGTAGGGGAGATAAGGGAAGCTGTCTGCTGTTGGGATTTCCTACTCCTTGTTTTCTGCTCCCTTCCAAAAAATCTGCAAAATAACGTCTTTTAGAGATTTAAAGATTTAAAGCCTTTATTTGCCACCATTCCTGGTGCATGTGACTGAGCTGTTGGGAGGTCCAGGATGTTGATATTTAGCAGAACTGATCCTATATCATGTTAACTGTTTTCTGCTATGAGTCTCACAGAGATTAGAGCACTGAAGAAACGAAGTGTGCGCATGGCTGAGTTCAGAAATGAAGAGTAAGGCTGTTAGGACAGCAGCTTGTGTCCAAGCTGACTTTTTAAAGTACATGAGTGTATTATATGACCAAGACTGTCATGCAGCGGACAAGTCTGTTCATATCAGGAGGGGAAGTAGAAATGCCATGAAGGGAAGCTGTACTCATGTCTTACTCCGTGTGATACTTGGTGTTTGTTCATCAGCTGGCAGTGCTCAGTGCTTGGTAGGTCTTGCCAACACTACAGCTCCTACCAAAACTTTTAGCCACATACAGGCAAGATTGTATGTAAATCTAGGTTGTGTTCACTGTCAGCGTTTCGGAGATGAATGTGCACCAGTCTGTTGTCTGTCTGGGTGTCTCGGGAAGAGCTAGCTGTTGACTGTTGTCGCCCGCTGGATGCATACCTGTCTGGCTGGGGTGGAGCTGAGCATTGCAGAAGGAGCTGGAGAAGCCTAGCTGTGCAGCGAGTAGGACCAGTCCTCCCACACTGGGTGATCTCCGTGGGTGCGGAGCTCTGTGTTGGTGCTGTCATGGGTGGGCTCCTCTTGCAAGAGTAGGCATTTTACAAGTGCTTATGAGCAGCAAATTGCTCAAACCCATTTAAGTGATGGCATCTCTCTTCTCTTGTCTATCAGTAGAGACTGTTGTGTGGACAGTACCTTGTACTAGGAGTAATATGAAATGTGCACAAAGTTTGCTTATATGTAAATATTTCTATGTATGTACAAATATGTGTATTTCACAGCATTAAGTAGCAAAGCTGAAGAAACATTTGTCTTGCATTGTATTTGAATGAGCTGCTTCTCCCAGCAACTGCACAGGAGTTCAGCTGGCTGGTGGGGACCTGTAGCAGCATCGTAACCTCATCTGACAGGAGCTACACCAACAACTGTGCCTTGATGTATTGGGGGTGATGGTGAACAAAGATGTTTTTAAGTGGATCAGCTTGCATATTGAAGCCTGCTCTTTGTTGTAGCGTAGTCTCTGGTCTATGGTGTGTTACGAGTGACTGGACTACTGATCCTTGAGTTGCTTCTTGGCTTGCATCCTTCGTGTGACAGGCGATGGACAGTAGGCATCTGGCCACCTTTAAACAATTTTGTTGAAGGAGGCAAACACAAGGGTTAGGCAACATAGCTTATCTAGGAAGAAAAGTGGACAACAAACAATAGAACATGCTAAATATTTCTCTGTAGTGAGTGGCATTTGGTACAAAATGTGAATGGCTGTTTCGGGCATAAATCTCACAAATCCTACCCTTTTCTTTGTTCAGCTGCTCTTCAGGCCCTAAAGCGTAAGAAAAGGTACGAGAAGCAGCTTGCACAGATAGATGGCACGTTATCAACAATTGAATTTCAGAGGGAAGCCCTTGAGAATGCCAACACTAACACTGAAGTGCTTAAGAATATGGGTTTTGCTGCTAAAGCTATGAAAGCTGCTCATGACAACATGTAAGTTATTCCCTTCTGCATCTTTCCGTAGGACCTTTAGTTTGTCATTTGTTTGATCTGCTAAATGCTAGGTGTTTCATAGCCAAAGGTAGAGCTAGAGTAGCAAAATCTTCTTTTAAAAGGCTCTAACTTAAATTAAACCAAAATACTAGATACATTTTCATATTGAACAAAATGTGCAAGTGTCAATGCTTACTCAGTTTGCCACCATTTTATACGGCGCAAAGCCGCTGCCTTTGTCCAAACAAAGGCTAGCACCAGTGTAGTCTAAAGCAAATGGGAGGGTGCACCAGTTACAGATCCACCTAGTAGCAGCAAGAATTTTAAGCCTCAAGGGGAGACTTAAACTTCTTTCTGTTCAGTGGAGTTTATGCCTGTAGCAATAATTAAAGGTAAACTGCATTATGGGAATGTTGTACTTGCTCCAAAAGCAAATACTGTAGATGTAATGTAATAATGCTGGATCAGGGAACAGAGCAAATTATTATCAATACCAGTAATGCAGACAAAACCTCTTCATATGAAGTCTCTGTATATAACTGCTGTGAGCTAAGCTTTTAGGGAAAAGTAAGAAATACATGCATAATTTTGTTGAGACCGGGGGGATAAAATTCAGACTTGCATGCAAAATATATTTTGGGAAAGGACCTTGTAAATGTCACCATGGTGTGGCATTTCTACAAAAACCAAGAAATACAGTCTTAAGTGTTGATTGGGAAAGTGCCTGATTATATTGACCTCTTTCCTTTCTTTTACAGGGATATTGATAAAGTAGATGAATTAATGCAGGACATTGCAGAACAGCAAGAGCTGGCAGATGAGATTTCAACAGCCATCTCAAAGCCAGTAGGATTTGGGGAAGAATTTGATGAGGTATGCTTTAGATTTCCCTCTGTTTATATCATAGGATCATAGAATCATTTGCGTTGGAAAAGACCCTTAAGGTCATTGAGTCCAACTGTTAACCTAACACTACCAAGTCCACAACTAAACCTTGTCCCTAAGCACCACATCTACATGTTTAAATACCTCCAGGGATGCTGACTCATACGAGATCTTTCTTTTAAGATCTGCATATTGCATGTGTCTAGGTGTAGTACTAGGGTATAAAAATCTCTCCTAGAACTTGTTAATAGCTGTTCCTACCAGTGCTGTGACCCTGACTTTGTGCTGAGAATGGTCTGGATGGCCTGATCTGAGAATGTTTGGGCTTAGATTTCTTCTCTTCACTGCATTCCCCACCTTCCTTACCCTCCAAGAGGTCATGTACAGGAATTCACATGAAGAAATCAGACTCCTCATCTCCTCAGTTTGCTCTGATCCTATGCGTTTAAGCTATTTTCTTTAATAATATGGCCAGCTAAATCTACTTGCTAATAAATATAACTTAAAGTTTCTTCTTTTTTTTTTTTTTTTTCCCCCCTCCTTTAAAAACGTAGGATGAACTCATGGCAGAACTAGAGGAACTAGAACAAGAAGAACTAGACAAAAACTTGCTGGAAATAAGTGGTCCCGAGACAGTACCACTACCAAATGTGCCCTCAATATCAATACCGTCAAAGCCAGGTACGTATGGACCTTTACCGGAAACATCTTGGACTGTTAACAGGTATGCTTATTTAACTGCCAGCTCCTCAGATTTGAGAGATCTAGCTGCAGGCAACACAGACGTTTTGCGTGAAATTGCTTCATGAATCACAAATTACATCTAGTGCCGTTTTTCTGTGGAGGTAACCTGCCTTTCATAAGAACCACGAAAATTAATAGCTATCGCAGGAACAGTTATTATCTATTCTAGCGCTACCAGTTTATCTACAGCGTGGATGACGCTCAGGGTAGAGTGGAGATGTGGAGAAGGGAAGCCTTCTACCAGTTGCTGCTGGCCCAACAGGGAAGTAATCTTGACAAACATGCCAAGGCTATAAAAGGGAGTGGAGAGTAAATTAGCTCTTGGAATTAGTCCCAAGCTGGTTCAGATTCCCACACTGAATGATGCTTCCTTGCTGCTGCTTTGTTTTTTAATTTGATCCCTGCTTTTCTGGCTTTTGGGAGGAACTAACCTCAGAGTCCCCTCTGTGGGGACAGCTGTTGCCTCCTCTGAGGTTTGCATGTACTCAGGCCAGACAGTACCAAACTTAGGGTCATCCCAGACTTAGAGCACGTGTATCTAGGAAATTTTAGTTAGTGTGATGATTTTATGTGGAGAACGGGCAAGAAATATTCGTATTTACACAGACAGTTCAAAGCTGCTGTTAAATCTGAACTCATCACTGCTATGAACTAGAAGTGATACCTCATGAAATATAGTTGAGTGCAATACCTCTGGCATGCATTAATGGGATATGAAGCTTTACTAGCCTATTCTGCTGAATCTGCCTTAATGTATTATGAATAAGTTGTAGACTTTGCAGCTCTATTTCGTGTGCTTACTTGGGAAAAAAAGGTCCAAAAAACTAGTGGATGGAAATAGTCCCAGTTGGTCAGTGTATCTATAATTATCTTGCTGCCTTTCCAGGCTTAAAAGGACCTGGGAAGCAGCAGGCACTGCCAAACAACAAGATTCTGCTTTAGGTGACATGCTATGAAGTTTGCTCCTTGTGCGTTACAGTTCTTTTATTTTGACATAATTGATTTTGTGTTTTTTCTAGTTCTGTTTTGCTAGGCAGAATTGCTGACAAGTGTTGATGAGAGGGGAGTGAGTTATATCAAAATATCTTAAATCTGAGACTTTATCTAGATTCAGATCCAACAGCAGGAGAACTAGATTAAATAAACGTGTGCATTACCTTTTTATTTCCTAGCTGGTTTAATGAGGTTTGTTCTCTAAATATTCTTTGGGTATGGACATTAAAACATACTGACTTGAACCCAAATATACTTTTTGCATTATATTACGTAGTAGTGACTACTACGTAAGTAGGCATTGTAATTGTGCACGTATTTAACTATGCAGCATAAGACTTATGTAGACATAGCACTTCCTAAAATAAAAATAATAAAAGTTATGAACGTTTTTGTAGTAAAAACTATGAGTATAAAACGCAGTGTTTTATAGGATTTATGTTAAGCTGCTTTTGGATGGAAATTAAAATTCCATTAATGTATTTAAATGGCATGCTACTTTTTACTTAAACAAAACTGCCTCCAAGACTGGCATTTGGGAAACCTTGGGATTCTGGGGCAGTGGGGTGTGGGGATTTTGTGTGGTTTTTTCTTTTAACCTAAATTGTTTTTCACTTAAAATTGACTTAATATACACTGGGATTAAAAGTTTACTTCTGGTCATCATGGGTCGGACTTTCAAAGGGACTACTTTACCTAACAACGCAGGTACATGCTTAATGTGTCTTTTGTAAATAAGTAACGTGTCTTCTGCGGTGGAGCTGACTCTGTTACCTCCTTTTTATTCATCGAATGGAAAATGATCGTGAGCTTTCCTGCTTTTCCAGTTCTCAGGAGCTGACTGGATTTTGACTTAATCAGTCTGAATGAGAAGTTTTTTGCTGTTGCCTGTCAGCTAAGTGGATGTCAGAAGAAATTCAGGCAAAAGCTGTTTTTGTTGAATGGAGATTGGAAGAGCTTAATATAGAAAAACAAATTCCAAACTTGTACAAATGATAGGTCTTGAGTTTGACTTGAAGCTGACTCAGTTCTCTCTTACGTAAATGTTTCATTTGGAATGACACAAGCCATTTTGAGTATGAATTATTTGACTCTTTTTTTTTTTTTTCCCCCCCTTTGAAGCAAAAACACTGTCTGAGGAAATGACATCTTTTTTTGGTACTTTCCAAAGTTATTGCAGCTATTTCTGGGTTAAAACCTTTTTGCTGAGTTAATGGTTTTCATCTCCAGAAACTGGACTTGTCACATTATGACAAATAGCAGCATTTGCTCCCCTGGAAGGACCAAAACTGCTAACAAGGCAGCATGTAGCCTGCTGCTTAACATCCACATCCAACCAGCTACTAGTGAGTGCGGCAAGAGGAGGGGAGTCGCACGTACCCAGTGCTAGTTAGCTCTTCAGCCCCTTGAAGAGCTTGAACTGACACAAGAGTTGGAGGTCTCCAAATTCTGTAGCTGGCTAGACCAAAACACAGTAGCCTCATTTGTTGCACTTTGAGGAGTTTAATGATGGAATAAGGAATTTATTTTTTATGGGGGAGAGACTGCAATACTGGAGACATCAGACGAATTTCTGTAAGAAACTATGTCTTTCTGAGAGGGGCTGAGAAGCCGAAGGCTCAGGGTCTTCTGCTTGGAGGCTTGGTGATTATGGAAAATGACAGACGCCGCTGGTGCACACATCTTAACCTTCATGCACGTTTGCATTCTTCCCATGTGAGCTATTGTCTTTTTCCACTTAAAGTGGTAATATCAGAAAGTTTAGCCCATGCCGACTTTTTCAGAAGGCACCTTTCACTTCAGTTCAAAAAGGTCTTGTGTATTTTTTCCCCTCTACTGGCATTTGGTGCTTCATTTATTGGTTAGGTCAGTGGCACAGAGGCTTCTTTCCTGCAAAGAATCGAGACGGGGTTCTGTCAAGATTCCCACTCATTTGTTTTCTTTTAATATTTTGCAGCCAAGAAGAAAGAGGAAGAAGAGGATGATGACATGAAAGAGCTGGAAGCTTGGGCAGGAACCATGTAATCACAGCAGTAACTGGCTGGAAAAAGACTTTGATTACCTATTCTGGGTGCAAATGTGTTGTGTTGAGGAGAAAGCATAAGCAAAATGTCTTTATCTTTAATTTTAACCCAAAGCAGTGGGAACTGCATTGCTGTTTTCTGCATAGCATGGTCTGCGCAAAGAAAAGAAAGGGGAGCAGGGGGAATTGCCTGCAGTTTATACGGTTGAATTTCTGTAAACAAGTATTTGCAAAATCAAACATTCAGCTTTTGGACTGTGCTACTGCCACTGCTGGATCTTCATCTTCAAAGTTTGGGCCGTATTGAATTGAAATAAGCTGAAAAACACTCTGTAATTTTAAGTCAGTTTAAGTGTGTCTAGAAGTCTTGTAAGGCATTTAAAAAACAGGAAAAGTCGTAAGCCACCATTGGCTTCTTATTGTGTTTAGGTGCAAGAATGCTTTAGGTTTTTAGTTCTTTGCAAGTTATATTTATATCCCTGGACTGATGTGTGGCCAGCCTTGTGTTTGTCACCGCAACAACGTAGTCACTATTCCCATTTTAATTGGTGATAATGATTTGCAATTGACAAATGCTATCTTGGAAGTAGGGACGATTTAAATTTCAGTTGTACATTTTTCTACATAGCACTACAATGTTTATGGCTTTTTTGTGATAATTGATAACCCATTCAGATACATGCACACAATTATTTTAATTAAGAAACTACTATGGATTGCACTGTATTAAATATCTTGATTAATTTTCATCTGCGGCTACTGTTGTCAATTCTTTGTGATGTTTAAGTAATCTGGCTATAATTTACATGCAGTTTGGCCTCTTATATACACTCTTTAAAGCTAGCTGAACTTTGGTTGTATGACTATAGCTTAGTTGTATAAAACTACGGTCTTAGGTGAGCAAAATTGCCAGAGGGCTGCTATAGCTGTTTTCTTATTGTAATAATATTCTGGTCCACCATGTCAAAATCCCCACACTAAGGAGAAGTCAAAGCTGAATTAATAGTAGAAGCAACAGGTTTAGGGACAGAGCTGGGAGCCTTGGCTTTATATTTTTTGTCATAGAAATGATATCTGTTGTGCACTGTGCCAACAAATGTTGTATTTTAAAGCAGTAGTATTATAGGAGTTATGGGTGAGCATCTCAAGTGCAGTGAATTGTCTTAATAGAAGTGTTCAGGTGTAGCTGGGAGAGGGAAAAAAAAAAAAATCCCATAAGCACCATTAATGCTTTTAAGGTTACTGCTGTGGAAGCTCAGAAACTGTAAGTGACAGAGGCACCACCTGGCAACCCAGCTCTTTCCTGGGTTGTGGTTTCTTTCCTGTTCAGTTAACCAATTGCCTTAACTAAAGGAAGAACCTAGTCTGCACAGCAAGAAGAAAATGCAATAATGAGTGTGTCATGATTCCTGTTTGCTTTTAGGCAGACAGCTAGCACAACCTTACTTACAACCTATTTTTTCTTGATTATTTTAATAAATGGTGGGGTGGTTTCTTAATCCTACAATTTATTAGTATGTCTGAGGACTGATCACCTTTCTGCTTTGAATATCACTGAATTCCTTGATATATTGCACAACATCAGTGAATAGCTAAAATGCTTAGAGTAAAACAGTTTTCTGCCTTGCTCGGCCTCATTCTGTGGGCAGAACTTACCTGTAAAGAGCACCAAGGTGCAATGTAAAAGGAAGCAGCTATCAGCTGCCAGCAGGCTTTTTCTGTACCTGTGCACTCAATGCCCAGGGCTTCCCCTTCCTAGGAAAAGCAGTCTAGTTTCCTAGCAGGAACTATTCTCAATTAACTTGCCCTCATCGGGCAACTTAATTTGCGGCTGCATCAGTGTTTTCTTGTAGAGCTGCTGTTAGGTGTTGAAGGAGGTATGCAGAAAACTGGGATCCAGGTATTTTGAGTTTGTGGTTAATCCTTGTTTTTTCCTATAGGGAAGGTGAAAAGCATTGTCGATGTTGCGTGCGCGTATGAGACTGACACATTGAAAGCAGGGCAAAAATATAGTCCAGGCTGATGGACCTCATTACTGCTTTTCCCTTAGAACACTTTCAGCCTTTCACAGAGGGGATGGCTGTTACCTCTGCTGTGCAGGCAGAGAAACCAGGACATTGCGTTTGTACTTTGACCCTAGGGAAGCACAATGCTTTCGCCAGGTGTGGCAGGGAAGCATTTTGTATTTATGCTGCACGTTTGGGTTGGGAGAGTCCGGAAAGAGATCGCTGCATGGCGGCTACTCAAAGGCTCAGGATTTCACTCACACCAAGTATCTGCTTTTTCCCAACCCTAAACTGACCCTCAAGCTCTGGACTCCCGTGTTTGTCTCGCTGCTGGGCTTTCTTGCAGGATGGATGGGTGTCGCCTGGTTGGGCCCCTCGGGAGCAGCCGATGCGGGTGCTATGGGACGTGTGCCAGGCTGTGCCTCTGCTAGAGCTGGGAGCCCCTGCCTCCGTTGCTCTGGAGGGAGGCTGGGGCTGTGACCGTGTGTTTTGGCACTGAAGACCCGCTGTCCTCTGGCCAGCCTGGCCCTGGAGGTCACAGCCTGGGCTAAGTTGCTTGTGCTTCTCCTTTCTTCCTCCTCTTCTCTATCTTGGACTTACCCTGCCTGCATCCTCTCTTAAACCCCACCACAGAAACCCATCGGATGCTCTTGTGATGCTGCAGCTCCTCCATCCCCAGGCACAACCCCTGTGGCACATCACCTCCCGGGGTCCCGAGGCCACCTCTGTCATCCTGCACATCGCTGGTGCCAGGTGAGTGTTTAAAGGCAGAGCCGTATCCAAAAAGCAGAGCGGGCTGGAGAGCCCCTCAGCTGCAGCAGGCTGCGGCACTGCCTGGCCGTGGGGTCTCTCCCCAGGCAGCCCGTCCCTCCACGGCTCCGCTGGGGTGCTGGTGCCCCAGGGATCACAGTGGGCTTCTCCACACCTCTAACCGGTCCCCCCGGTATGTGACAGCCTGTTGGGTTACTATGGCAATGTGGCTTCGTCCCTGGAGATGCCATCACCAGTTGCAACTCTCTCTAATCCCTTTGCAGATGTATATTTAAATCTCAACCCTTTCATTAAAGCCGATCAGCTTATTGAAGCCTCTGAATGCAGCGTATTTATGAAATTAGCCTGCCTGTAAGAATGAGTTTGTTCTCACTCCAGAGGTGTAATGCTGCTAATCGATATAATAGGTTAAACCCTTTTATTATGGCTCTGCTGAGAGGATCTGGAGTTTGACATTTGTATGCCGCACTCAACGCTCCCTTTCTCCCCTGCTAGTTATTTTTATCAGTATTTTGGTTCTTATGACAAAATTGCACTCTGCTCACCTGGAAAGCTCTTCCCCCTCTAAATCCTACTCGCGTTTGGCTTATGTTCAGCCCTGTGGCAAATGAAAGAGCTCTCTTGACTTAATTTTCAAACATCAAGGTCCATTAAATCAAAGTGATGCTTTCCAGATCTTGTGGCTCTCAGCAGCCCATCCCTGTCCCCATCTGTCCCTCCCCTGGCTCCAGGCATTTCAGCTCTGCTGGACGTCTCCTGAGCTGGTCATCTGACAGGACTCTGAAGCCATGTTTTAGGGTGTTACCGGAGGTTTCCCCTTGTCTTGCCTGCGCTATGGGAACCTGGTGACATCCTCCTATGTGTCATCTCGGAGCTGTGGCCGAGAGCATCCCTTGTTGGCTGTCCCATGGGTGCGAAGGAGGGATGGTTGGCTGGATCCAGCTGGGTCTGGGGCCAGCTCTTGCTAGCCTTCTGGCCAGCTCATGTCACCCTTCTGCTGTTCTTGGGTTTCTCCTGCCCTTTGCTTAGCTGTTTGCCCGCACTCGTGCTCCTGTTCTCATTACCTGCTGTGTTAACGAGGGGAAAGTCCCCATCCTCCTCCGTGACCGGCTCCATGCATGTGATGTGAGGAGGTTTTGCAGAGGGATCCGGAGAGTGGTCAGCAGGGAGGAGGGACACGACACGCAGGGCCAAACGGCTCAGACAGATCTTCCGCGTCCGCGGTGAGTTCTCTAAAATCAGCTGCCTTTGCAGCTCCCATCCCTGGCTGGGGGCAGCCGGTCACCTATGGGCGCGAGGGAGAAGATGGCTTTGGGGTTAGGCGGAACTGAGACTTCTAGGGCTTTTTGGGGTCCCACGTAGGCAGCACCCCCGGGTTGAGGATCCCAAATGTCCCAGGCACCGGTGGGGTTTAGACTGGGCTATCAAGCAGAGAGGCGCAACCAAAAAGCCTGTCCTGCTGCCCTGGATTGTCCCATCCTCTCTGCTGTGCTTGCACATGCATGTGCACAGCCCCTTCTCCGTGTCGATTCAGCCTGCTGCAGAGACCACGCAAGCACAATTTGCAAGCTGTACTGTGGCGCGCAGGAGGATGAGACCAGCTAACGCCGTCCGTGCAATATTCTGCTTGAACGCTTGGAGGCAAAACTGTATTTCTGGACAGACGTGCTGACACCACGATGCACTGTGTGCGGGCACTGCCTCCTGCCTCCCTGCTCGGGGCCAGGGCCGTTGGCACAGCCGCCACGTGGGCATGGCAGGGGCTCCTGCCGACCCTTCCTGGCTCTTCCTTTGAGATTCGGGGGAGGCACTAACCCCTGTTGCTGGGTGCTGCCTGGGAGCAGGGCACAGGGTGCTGCCCGCGGGCTCCGTCCCTCTGCTGTGGGTCACAATGTGGGCACGAAGCTGCTTGCCCTGAGCAGCGGGGCCCGGCTGCGTGGTGCTCTGCCAGCAGCCGACCTTCGCCTGGCTCCCTGCTGCCGGGGGGGCGGGAGGTGCTGGGGTGCTGGGGATGCTGCTGAGGGCACCCTGCCAGGGTCACCCCGGGCCCAAAAGCAGCGGTGGCCCATTTGGCCAGGCATCCCCCTGCTCTGGAAAGCATCTCCCAATAAGGTTTGCAACCATAAAATAATTTCTGTGTGTCTCTCCTGAACTGCGTTAAACTTCTGTAAATTGGAGTCTGATATTTTAATGCTGCGACAGGGTCACTGGCTGCCAGCTGTTAATGAAAACCATTTTTTCCCGCCACTTTAATTTTCAGCTCCCTGTTTCCCCAAGGGTGAAGCCCGGCCTCTGAAAGGCTCCAGTCCCCTTTTCCAGTCGCTCAGCTGCTTTCCTGGGCACACAGCAGCCTGCCGGAGCCTGCAGCCAAGCCTCGGAGGAAGGTCTTCCTCGCCCAGTGCCTCCAGCTGAGGCCAGTGGTGCCACTGGGATTTGGCCGTGGGGATGCTGTGGGTGCCCAGATGAGCAGCCAGAGGCAGCAGAGTTGCTCCCCAGGATATTTTGGGGAGACGAGGCAGGGGAAAGGCTTATCCGGGAAGGATTACCAGCAGAGGGCAATGCCGGGATGGATTGCCATCTCCGTGCAGTTCAGTAGGTGTTAAACCAGAGCTGGTCCAGCGTGAGAGGGGGAAGGAGGCAGATGCTGGGACCGCAGCCCCCCTGGCCCTTTCAGACTGCCTCAGCCCTGGCGATGTTTCCCGGAGCAGGCAGGAGCAGGCAGGAGGGCACCTTCTTGCCGGGGCGGGCGGCTCATGACTGCCCAGCATGTCCCTGTCCCACCGGTGAGGGGTGGAGGTGACGGCTGGGAGCTGCATCCCTGCCCGCGCGGTGCCATTGTGGGCAGCTCTGGGGAAGCAGAGCTATCCTAAATCAGGGTGGGCCAAATCCTGGATGATGCTGAGTGCTTCAACCGCTCTCAAAGATCAAGGCTTGGGCTTTGCTGCTGGCCTATTCCCCCGCGGGCAAGGCAGAGCATTCGGGAGGCAAGAGAAGTGCTCACACCGCTCTTCAAACCCTCAGCAGAACAGGGAGGAACGTTGCCTTTGGCTTTGCGAGGCTGCAAGCATCCTAATTGGGTTTGTGCACCTCTATCATCAGTAGAGACAAGAGCACCCTTCCAGCAGGCAGCGACAAACGCTGCCGCTGCCCTCGGCATGCCGGTGCCGTCCGGGGAGGCGAGGAGTTCTCGTGCTCGCGCAGGCGGGATGCCTGTGGGGCTGGTGGGAGCTTGGTCTCTTGCGAACGTGGTAGGGGAAGGGGAAAATCTCATTACAAGTGGAAAAATGCAGTGGGATTACACCAAATACACGTGGTGCAGAGCACAGAAAAGCACGCGCTTTTGCACAAAGGACCCTAAAAAGCAGCAGCTGATGTAATAGGCTGAAAGTAGGGATTTGGAGACTAGAAAATCATTACAATAACTAACCAGAGAAATCCCAGGGTGCCTGGACGGTTGTGTGGCACATTCTTGTGGCTCAGCTGACAGGCAGTAACATGGCAGCTTGGCCACACAGGGATGCATCAGATCCTGCAAGAAAGTTAAATGCTCTTCTTCAAGTAACTCTGCACCCACAGCTCGCTGACTGTCCCTCGCTCTGCCTGGATCGCAGTGTCCTCTGCAGTGCCAGCGATCCCCATGTCTCCTACCAAGGTATGCTGGAAAAGCAACTTGTGTTTTCCTGCTCTGGCCACCTCCAGAGGTGACAGAGGTCACATCCAGTGACAGCAGCATCGGGTTCGGAGAGCACAAATGCCTTCCTCTACTGGACCAGTAACTTTTTGGCAGCACAACCACCGGCATCCCCGTGCGGGGCCGGTTGCAGCTCCTGGGTGCTGGGCTCTGTTTTCCTGCCCTGCGGCACATGGGCACCCAGCCAGAGGAGCAGCACCTTCCTAGGGGCCGCTGATGCTTTGGTGTCCTTGCTTTGCCTTGCTCTGTTGGTCCATGAAGCAGCAGCACACGATGGTCTCTTTAAGTCTCTATTAACAGAACAAGAGCTGGGGAAAATTTGTAGCCAGCTGAAGTGCTGAGCGGAGGAGGTGGTGATCCCTGCCTGCAGCTAGAGAGCGATGCTGCTCCGGACACTGCAGAGGCACTCGTCATCCCACGGCCATTCCCTGCAGAAACAGGGATCAGCTCAGCGGATCAGCTCTCTGCACTCACATCTTTTATTTCACCCCCTAGGAAAGCTGCTGCTCCTAAGGCTGCCATAAGCACAGCCCTGTCCCCAAACCCAGGAGACCCTGGCCGGGCTCCCGCTCTGCATTTTCCAAGATCACACTTGTTTGGCTTCCAGGGAAGAAGTTTGCCTCATTCTTCCAAAAAAGATCAGAACAAGGAGACCAGTTTTGTCATAAATAAAATATACCCCATCTTCAACATTAAGTGTACACCCGCTCTGGCATCAATTATGGAGAAAGAGTGTTACTGGCCCTGACGTTTGGGGCTGGAGTCAGAAGACTGCTCGCTGGTAAGAAAATAGCTGGGGTTAACTGTCCTCAGCCCTCTTCCTTGGCCGTTTGGGAGCAAAGCCCTGGGCAGGTCCCCGCTGCCGTGCTCAGCCCCTGCGATGCTGAATGGATGAGTGAGATGAGCTGTGGGTGGGAGATGTCACCACTTATTAATGACTTCTGTTTTGAATGAGGGGCTTGGAATGAACTTGGCTGATGGCCACGTGGCCGCTGGTCTGAAGTCTCTGCGGTCTCATCTGGGACCTCTCCTGGTCAGGGCTGGCAGCTTTTGGGGCTCTTGGCCAAGGTTGTCCGCGTTCCTCCTCCTGTCCTTCCCCTGTTGGCTTCATCCCCTCCAAGGTGCGAGAGCCGGTTGTGAAGCTCTGAGCAATGCAATCCCTCCTTTTCAGAGCCATCCTCAGGCCGCTGTGTCTGAACCCCAGGCTGAGCAGCTCTTCTTTCCCTCCCCAGCCCGTCGGGGTACCATCCCGGGACGACGCCGGGGTCTCTGGGGTTTGGCACAGCCTTTCCCGGCTCTTGTGCTTGCCCCTGCCAGGGAGGGTTGGGTCTCAGCTCTACTTGTCCAGCAATGACATGGAGATAAAATGTAAAACGTGCTTATTTTTTGCAGGGAAGACACAGTCGAAGGCTTTTCTCTCCCACGCTGGCAATGGCAGTACAATTTATGCCTCCCCTGAAGGTAAGAGGGCTATAAAGAGGCTGTGGTGCAAGCAGTCCCATGGTGCAAACTCTGGTCCGTGGAATAAATCCTGGGCAGGTTTGTTACAAGCTGGGTGGATTCGGCTGCGATTTGGGGACACAGGGAGCCTCTCCCATCCCTCCTTGCCCTTGTGAGTTGGAGGCTTCATGAAGCCGGGCTGTGCCCTGCCCCAGCACGCCTTACATACCTGCCCGGCTTTCTCCTCGGGTGGGCTCGGGGCTGGGTTGGGGCTCTCATGCTTCCAGTAAGAAAACTATCAGCTGATGTTTGATGGCACAGGGGGGGATTGGGCTTGTCAGCACAAGTGGTTAGACTGGTTTATAGGTGGGGAAACTGAGGCACAAGAGCGGCAGTGCTGCCCCGTGGGACAGGCTCTTGGGAAGCATGGCTACCATCTTTGGACAGGGCCGTCTCGTGCCATGTCGGCATCCTGATGGGCAGCGCGTCCCTCTCGTGTCCGTGGCATTACCGTTACTCAATTAACGCTCCCAGACCTTCCTCTCCTTCACCTCTGCTGGAAGATGAGAAAGTGGAAATCTGCCATATGGTTTCTTGATGGGATGTTGCTGTAAGTGGAGCTATTACAGATGCAAATGAACAATTTTAAGCAGTGAATGTGAAACCCAATGGCAACGGGACGCTCTTCGCCTCTGTGACACTTTTACTGTGGCATCACTGGAACAGGAAGTCTTTGCTTTGCCTGGGGAGGGATAAATCACTTTGTGCTGGCTCGGGTGGAGCACTGGAGGCAGTAAATGCTCTGCTGAGCATCCCCCAAAATGGGAGCGCAGCTCCTGGGAGGGGAGCGTCTTTGCTGCATGTCCCTGAGGATCCATTGCAGTGATTGGCATCTTCAAGGTGTCCCAGCTCTGGGGCTCTTGTGTGCAACAGGGGAGAAGGAGGGATTGCTGGGCTGATGGTTGTGGCTGTGCTGGGGCTTTCTGCAGCCCCGTGAGACACGTAACCGTTTTTGCTGTCTGTTGTCCCAGATGGCTCTTCTGCCGGGTCTGAGAGTCCCACGAGTGGCAACAGCACGTGTCCGTCCTTGTCCGAGTCTGCTCCTCCCTGACTGCAGAGGTGCAGAACAGAAACACTTGTAATGACTTTCACAGGGGCCTGCCAGCATTTTTGGGCATGGAGAGGAAACAGAAACCTCCCAGCCCCAGGTCGGACGTGCACGGTGGCAGGGTTTCATGCCCGTAACCCTGCATGCAAGGAGAGCGGGAGCATCCAGGACCTGTTTTTTCAGCCTCTGCATTAACAGCCTGCTGTCCGCAGGCATGAGCCGGGGAGCAAGTGCCAAAGCTCTGCGATGGGACACATGTTCCCAGCAGAAAATGCTGACACGTGTCCTGCAGACCGAGGAGGTGCTTGTGAGAGGACGTGTGGCGCGGGGAGCGGGGGCAGAGCCATCTGTCACTGCTTTCTAATTAACAGTGGATTTGATATGATAATTAAATCTGACTTTTGCATTAATTTTTTGCTAATTATTTACAAAAATGTTTTGAATAACTGTCATCATGGTGTGCAAAAGTGGTATCCAGCGGCCAGCTGGTGGGCAGCGAGTCTGAGTGTGATGATGGGCTCATCAGCGCGCTCGGCCTTGGGGCCAAAGCTGCCGGGGAGCAGGTGGCCCCAGGTCCCCAGGGCCACCACGTCAGCGGGGGCTTTTTGGGAAGCTCCACATCCCGCAGTGCTGGGATGGGAGTCGGGGCCGGCTCTGGGGGTTGGCAGCAGCTCTCCTTCACCCCAGATGTCCTGGTGCCATGCGCTGGCATGTGCAGGGCTGGGGGAAGGAGCACCCATGGGTGCTGCCCGTGGGGGATCCAAGCCTCTGGCGAGGGTGCGGGAGGGCCCCGGGGGTGCATCCTGGGGCTGCCTCAGGCAGTGCAGCGGCTGGAGGCAAGGTGGGGGACAGCAGCATGGCTGCTGCTCTGCTGGGGTCTAATGAACGGCCCCATTTTGAGCATCCATTGACGAGCACAAGGGGCTGCTGCCACCGAAATTTCACAGCTCCGACCGCGTCAGTGGGAGCTCCAGAGACTCACCCCCCTTGGAAAGTCAAACCTGTGACCCTGTTCGGTGTTGCCACGGGGTGCTGCAGCCAGGTTGCTCATGCAAGGTGGCTCCGACGGCCACACAGGCATCTGTGCTTGGGGGAAGCTGCTCAGGGATGCTCTGCCCATAGCGGGTCCCGGACCCAGAGAGAAAAGCAACCCCAGGGCAGCAGCCTTGCGGGTCGCAAGGAGAACAGTGCTGGAAATCAGGGGTTCTGTGCAACGCAAGCTGCCCCGGAGGAGCTGTGCTCTGGGTACCCCGGCCCTCGCAGCCCTCCTTCACCTCAAGGTGAGGCAGCTTTTGCCTCATCCTCGGGGCGCCCCAGAGCAGCGGTGCCAGGCGCTGCTGAAATGTCAGCTGCAAAGGAGCTTCCTGGCGTTTCAAAGCACTGGTGTTTAAACGAGCTGCAAGAACGAGAGCCGGCATCGGGGGGGGAGCCGTGGAGAGGCCGGGGAGCCAGCGGGACCGAGGGATGCGGATGGCTGCTCCAGCACTCCCCTGCAGCAGAGAGGGACCATCGGGGACTGTGATAGCGCGGTTAGGGTCTCTGCAACCTTCTTGGCATCACACGCAAGCTGCTCGGTGCAGGTTCAACCCTGGGATTCCCTCTTCGTCCACCGTGAGCAGCCGAGGGGGCTGGGGTCTCTGGGGGCTGTAAATGCCAGCCAGCCTCTGCGCAGAGGCTCCATTTTCCCCTTTATCATGGAAACTGTTTTTTGTGGGACCTCTCTGGCCCTGCTCTGCTGCTCCTGCTCTCTGTGTCCCCAAAACCCATCCTCTCGGGTGCTGGCACTGCAGGGGACAATGTCAGCAAAGCCCAGTCCCACCGTGTCAGCCTGAGAGCACTGTGTGTGGGATGTCTTTCCCCAGGAAGGACCTGAACTGGTTCAGCCTCCTCCCGCTGTGGAGGGAAGCACTGCAGAAGGCTGCCGGCCGCCCGGCAGCTCCGTGGAAGGACGTGCCACCACTTATTTTATTTTTACAGGCATCTGCATTGAAATTTGTCGGATGGCCTCAACAGGGAGCAGCTCTGCGTTGCACGTAAGGCTGGGGTGGGCACCATGGTCTCCCCGCCCTGCTGAAGCATCGGTGCCTTCCCAGCAGTTCCCGTCCTCATGCATTTCACTGGCTCCACCAGCCCTTGCGTGGTATGAAGGGTCTGACTTTGGTCTCCCCGGTAAGGCTTTGGTGAGTGAGGAGCGGCGGCGGTGCCGGATCCACGCAGGGCCAGCCGCGCTGCCGGTGCCTCCGTGAGTCTCGTCCCTTGCACAAGGGGAGCAGGAGCATCTCAAAACCAGCAGTTAAAAGCTGTGCGGAGCAGCTGTGGCAGAAGTTTTAAGTGAGTTTTCCTCCACCCAGGGCAAATTTGGGTAAGAAATGTCTAAATTTTAAATCTGTGGTTCTCACTTGCTGCTTTTGTGGCTCATCTGACTCTTTCCGTGCTGCTTGAGAGGCAGATGATGGAGCTGGGCGGGACAGAGCTGCAGAGGTCGGTGCTGGGGGGCAGGCAGCGGGTAGTGGGGAGCTGCCTGGGGGTGAGCGGGGCCCCGTACCCAGCTGTTGGGGTGCAGAACGGGGTGCACGAGCTGCAGCCTGCGGCGCCCTCAGTTCTGGCTGTTGCTTTTCCCTTCGTTAGTATGAAGCACGCGTGCGGATTAGCTTACCCTGCTGAGTTTATTATAGGTTGCTGGTTTTCTGCACCAGTCGGCTCTGTGGCTGTACAATGTGTAATTCACAATCAATTTACCTAAAGTTAAAATACAAAGGAGGGGGAGAAAAAGAAAAAAAGAGCCTTTTCAGTTTAACAGCTGGTGGTGCCTCAATAGCCGCCACCGTGGGCTATCAACAGCACTTCACCATCCAATATCTGACATTATTTCTTAGCCTCACTCAGTTCAGTTTCACCTCAATCCTGAGCAAATATTGACAAATCTCATATAATCCTGCTGGCACAGTACCGGAGAACTTTATTTTGTTTGCACCGTGCTTGGTACCATCTATATCCCCTGGACAGGAGCCAAGGGACACAAGCACAAAGTTAAATCGGAAGAGCAAAAGGACGGGAGAGCAAAGAGGCTGTGTGCGTATGCGGTTTGCTGGGAGTGTTTTTTGGGGACCGGGGCTGCTCCTTCCCACATGTCTGCCCAGCCCCGGGCTGTCGGGGCTGGGTGGCTGCGGGCGCATCCCCTCGTGGGCATCCCCCTGCGCCCAGGGGCTCTGGTCCCACTGCAGAAGCCTCCATGGCACGTCCAGGAGGAAAACATCTCTCTGTAACGTTTCTAGGGACACAGGTATGGTGCTGTCTCCAGAGGACCAGGTAGAGACCCGGCACATGGGGACGAGCCGCGGCTCACAGAGCCCAGGCCAGGAGGGACATCTGGGCTGGGGGCCGTGTCCCACCGCTGGAGCCTGGCTGGGGCTGAGCCATGCTGCGGCGAAGCAAGATGGGAGGAAGCATCGCTCAGGCGGGCGAGTGGGGAGAGTTTTGCTTTGATATTCCTGCTGGGACAGTTTCTAGCGTTCGCTATCGGAGAGCGTGACAAATCTTCCCGCACCCACCGCTTTCATCACTCACCTGCGGTTTATTCTCCCCTACCAAACCATCTCTCAGCGAGGCTGGGAGGTGCTAAATCAGCTCCTTCTCAGCGCCACGGCTCACGTTATTGCTTGGAAGGTTTGGGGTGCTTTTGTTTTACCAATCTATCAAAAACCAATTCCAGTTCAGGGAGAGTGATGGGTGCGTCAGGATAAAGACCCAGCGAGCGCTGCAGTTTCTCCTGGACACGTGCTGTCAGGGTCCCCATCACTCCTGCGGTGGCTGGCGAGGAGCTGGGGATGGTCCTTGCTGCAGCTCCGGGG
This sequence comes from Gymnogyps californianus, assembly GCF_018139145.2. Taxonomy (NCBI): domain Eukaryota; kingdom Metazoa; phylum Chordata; class Aves; order Accipitriformes; family Cathartidae; genus Gymnogyps; species Gymnogyps californianus. Next base: position 2,605,932 of record NC_059487.1, on the reverse strand, counting down.
CTTGGTGAGCAGAGCAATGTCGTGCGCATGAACTGGCTCAAGTCTGTTGCCTTGAACTTGAGCCAAAGGTTTTGGCCGAGGCAGGGGGAAGGTCTTCTCTTTCTTCTGCTTATCTCCATGGCGGTGGCAATGGGTGGTCAGTGTTCATGCTGAGCTGATGTCTGGTTCAGCAAAGCTCATAGCAAAACAGCATTCAGACTGTGTTACTTGTCCCTGGGGCACAGGGGGTGCCATGAATGGCTGAGTCCTTTTTGGGGATCGCTCTGCACCCCAACAGGCTGCACCCGATGGGCAGAGCTGGGCCAGTGCTTGAATCTTGGAGGTAAAATCCCAGCACTTGAATGGGAAAGACCTGCCCCAGCTCTGCTCGTAGGAAATTTGGAGTCTGCTGGGTGTCATGGCAAAGCTGGGGTCCCTGGGGTGCTGCAGCAAAGCTGGGGTCCCCTGGGTCCCATGGCAAAGCTGGTCCCCAGGGTGCCACAGCAAAGCTGCAAGAAAAGGGACCTTCTTTCCCAGGGTGGCTGCTGTGGTGTCACCCACTGCCTCACTGTCCGGTGCAGGTAAGTGTTTGCAACCTGCCTATTCTGAGTGCGATCTCCCATCCCATGCTGCTGTCGCTCTGGGCCGCATGTCCCACCGCAGCCGAAGGCGACCGCGCCATGGGTGGAGATGCCTTCGCAGCCACGTGGCTCTGCGGGGGCCGCAACGGGGCAGGACCTGCACCCAAACGCCCCTGTCCCCGCTTTGGGACCTCGGCTGTGGTTTTGTCCCCTGGGCTGTTAATTCTCTGATCAGCTCGTCGTACCCTGCCCGGCGCAGGAGCTCCTCTGGCCCCGGGGCTGGATGGGGCTGGGCTTTGTGGCCGGTGCTGGGCTAGCACATGGAGGGGGAGTGCTGCTGGTGCCATTGCAGAAGTGAAGCAGGGTCAGGGCAGGATGAGCCCGTTGCAGCAGGATGAGCCCGTTGCAGGATGAGCCATGGAGGGAGCAGCGAGATTTGGGGGACCGCAGTGCCCCAGCCTGAACCCCACCAGACTCCAGCCAGTGCTTTTCATTTGTCAGCATCACAAGTGCTAAAATGGCCCATCTCCATCAAAAAATGTGCTTTTTATGCAGCCAGGCAACTGAATTTCTCACCTACATCATCCGCAGCATCTTCACCCTACCCAAATCCTGCTGCAGCGCAGACCCAGGGGAACGGCGCTGGGGCACCGAGATGGATGTGCAGAGCCAGGAGTGATGGATGGATGGGCGCCTGGCAGGAGGATGGCAGTGGAAGAGAAAGCTGATTTCAATCGACTGGTTAATGACTTCATAAAGTCAGTGACTTGTTGGCAGCACCTGGCAGTTCATTTTTAACAGCAGAACTCCAGTGCTCAGCCCCAAAGCCAGCTGCCTTGGAAATTCAAAACTCAATAAACAGCTCTGGGGCTGAGGATAAGCTCAGTTTGAATCAAATTGCGCTCTTCCCTGCACCCCGTCCATGCTCTGCATGCTGCATCCTTGCCATCCCCCAGTCCTGATGGAGGGATCATGCTCTTCCACGTGGTATTAATCATAAGCCAGGACCTAGATTAATCTGTTCGACATCCAAAAGAGCTGGGGACAAATGGCATCTGTGGTTTGACCTGGACACGGCATTCATTTTCTTTCTGGATTTGTGCTCTTTCGCGCCCTGCTCACCCGCAGCATGGGGCGGATCAGGTCCCCCAGCGGGACGCAGCGGCAGGCGCCGTCTCACCCTCGGTTATTCCCTCCCCAGCCTTGTGTCCTGTCCCCTCGATTAAGATGGATCATTTCTCTCATTGCTTATCTACAGCACATGTCTTGAAACACTTGTAATATAATTTAATCTTTTTCAAGTCCCACGGCGTTGCTTGGCAAAATGCTGGGTATTACCACTAATCTTCCTGATCTCTGCTCATTTAATTATCTCACTCCACACTTCACCCCCGCCCTCTCCCACCCCTGGCTCTCCAGCCCCAGATCCACCATCTGTGGTGGCTTCTCAGCGTGGGCAGAAAAGCTGACCCTGCAGCTGGGGCTTCCTCTCCAGCTGTACACTCTGACTTTAAGGTCTCGTTCGAAATCTTCACCTTAAATACCTCTAAAGGCTCCCTTCAACCTGCCCATGACCCGCTCCCCACCTTTCTGAGTGTCCCTCCCTGTGACAGCCCCCTGCTCCCACACCCCACAAAGCGTCACAGCTTCTCCCGCAGGTGAGGTCCGAAAAACCAGGGTAAAACAGTAATAAGGGCATTCTGCTTTGCACTAACTTTATAACTTACTTATGGGCACATGTGCAAAAAGCAGTTCTGTATTTAATCAACTCGCTGCCAGCAGCCCGACGGCAATGGGCTGCGTTATTTCAGCAGCTTGGGCTCACGGTTATGGAAACGTGGGGTTACAGCCGTGGCGAGGAGCTGGCTGCAGAAGAAAAGTCTCTTCAGCCTGGCAGTGTGTGGTAATACATACTAATTAAGACAAATGTAATTACCCAGGCTGCAACTCATGCTTAACAAATTAGAACCAAAACATGGCAAGCATGAAGAGAGAGGAAAAACAGGCGCACGGCTTTGCCAAGCGCAGAGCCCAGGCGGGAGCTCGGGCATCGTCTCAAGTCAGCGACTCTCCTAGAGTTCATCCAGGGCACAGGGGATGACTTTTCAGCTTCCTCCGCTGTCAGAAAGTCGCTGCTGCAAATTGAAGGGGCAAAAATAAAAAGAAAAAATATTAAAGGGGCAAAGAAAAAGAAGAAATATGTTTATTTGTGTATCGAGAACTTGGGGTGAAAAAATGAACCAGGCGTCCCCGGGTCCTTTGCAAGGAGCGAAGGACAGGGACAACAAATCCGTGTTCTTATTAGCTGTGAAACCCCTGTGTTTCCTCGGAGGCCACCGCTGGGGACAGGCAGCTGCCTGTGCTGGGGACACCAGCACCGAGCGCTCCCAGAGGCGGCTGTGCTGGTTCGGAAGGGCGGATTGGAGGAGTGCTGCCACGGCTGCTGCAGCATCGCCGGGCTTTCTGTACGTGCTGCACTTCTTGCCTCCTGCTCATTCTCTTGCTGGTGGGTGGACGGCCTCCATGGCGTCGCTGCACTCCTGGGCAAGTCATCGAAGGAGTTTAATGCAGGCTGCATTAAAAATCCTCATCGTCTTTATGCCCAGCCATAAACTAATCAAGGAAAGCTGAGCTCTTGATAAAAATCCTGAGCTGAATCGCTTTAGACTTCAGCCTTTAATTTTTATCAGATCATCTGATTTTTAGCAGGTAAATCAGGCTTTAATTTTTCTCAGAAAGGAGCTGCTGGTGAAAGCTTAATGCACTGGTCGGGGCGGACGCTAGTGAGGATGGTGGGACTGAGCTGCTGAGGTTTCCCGCAGGGATGTTGCCGTGGCCGAGGTGCTGCGTGGGGATGCACGGGTGCTCCTGCACCGGCACGGCCGAGCTCGCTGCCCTGCCCGGGCATCTGCGAGCTGAGCGCGGGTCGCTGGCGGGCGGCTCGCTTGATTCCCTGGCTCAGACAAGCTGCTGTCGGTGTACAGCCTGGTCTGGTGCAAGTGTCCTCAACCAGAAGCCTGCTGCCAGGAGAAGGGTTTTGGGGAAAATAAGTGTCAATGAAACCTTTCCATGCTTGGTATAAAGGTTGGGAAGAGATGCTGAATATTTCTTGCTCCCCTGGTGTCCTGGTTTTGGCTGGGATAGAGTTCATTTTCTTCCTGGTAGCTGGTACAGTGCTGTGTTTTGGATTTAGTGTGAGAATGATGTTGATAACACGCTGATGTTTTAGTAGCTAAGTATATCCAGTATATAAACGGGGGGGGGGGGGGGAGGGGGGGAGTTGGCCGGGAGGGGCGGATCGCTGCTGGGGCATTGGTCAGCGGGTGGTGAGCAATTGCATTGTGCATCACTTGTCTTTTCTTGGGTTTTATTTCTTTTCTTTTTTCTTTTTCTTTTGTTATATTCCTTTTCATTACAATTATTATTACATTTTATTATTATTATTGTTAGTATTACATTTCATTTTACTTTAGTTATTAAACCGTTCTTATCTCAACCCACGAGTTTTACTTTTTTTGTTGATTCTCCTCCCCATCCCACTGGGAGAGGGAGAGCGAGCGAGCGAGCAGCTGCGCGGAGCCTAGCTGCCGGCTGGGCTTAAACCACGACACTTGGAAACGCCAAAAGAGGCTTTCCAGCATGGAGCCGAGAAGGAGCAAACTGGCTGGAGCGGTGGGTGTTGCCCAGAAGCGGGCATTGCCCATCGAGGCAGGGCAGGACCGTGCACCCCCGCCCTCGCACGCCGGGAGAAAACACCGGTGGCTGTGCTGCTCCCCCCGTAAGGGCTCAGTGGGGTTCTCTGGGGCTGCTCGGCTTGGAGCCCAGCTCACCCGGCTGCGCTTGGCAGGAGGGGGGCTGCATTCGCCGTCTTGTGGTTTCCACTCACAGGCGGTCATTTGCGAGGGGATGCTAGAAAGCAGATTAATGAGTAAGTCATTAACAATTAAACCAGTAAAAATGCGCACAGTAAGTAGAGCTGCTGTCAAATGGTGTTCCCGAGGGAGATAATATCCCTTCCCCCTTAATTTCTTAGTAAATCCATTATGATTAATGCTATTACAGAGGAAACACTATTATTACAAATACATTGATGATGGCAGAGCTGCAGAATTAATAACACTGGGTATTACTTAACTAATTAGTAGCAGTTTTCAATAGGACCACTATCCAGATGTGTTAAACTGAACCTTACATTGCATTGTTCTCTGGGCTGTCTGTGCTGCAAGGAGATGAAATGAGACACATCTTCTTTTTGGCCAAAAGCAATCTCCGTCTCTTTGGCCAAAAGCATGGCACCGTCATTCAGCTGAGCTGCCCACAGGTTGGTGCCACCTCTGGAAGCCCTGGGAAGCTGGTGGTGGAGCATCTCGTGGTGTCGGAGACCAGCAGCAATGGACGAAGGGAGCGGAACCAGGACCTGGCATCTCCTGGTGTTCCTCAGCCCTCCGGGGCTGTCCACGCAGGGGACCCGAGAGGCCCCCGCAGCCCACGGGGATCTGGGCCAGCTTGGGAACTTGCCCATCCCTCCTTGCAGCCTCATGGCTTCAGGGCTCCTCTGAAGGATTTTCCAACACCTTTTTTTGCTGCTTTTCCCACCTACTGCAGAAATGCAGTTAGCAGGAGACCTCCTTAGCCGGGGGTTTGCTTTACCCTTTGCTGGTTGGCACTCCCATACTGGGAAATCCTGATAGCTGGCTGCATACTGGGCTTCACAAAGAGAGCGGTACCAGCTTAGTGGACAAATTGGGCTTGAACAGGAGCTGGAGGGAAACTGGTGGGTTGAAAGTGCCTTACACATTGATGCTGCGCTGGTCACCAGGATCTTGGGGACCCTTTTCTCACCTTGGCAAAGCCATCTCCTGTTGTCAGATAGACCTGGGAGCTGTGGGCAGCCTTCATAGTTATTCAGCGCATCCCATTTCAAATTGGAGCAAAGACCAGGTGGGGGGTGAGTTGCCTGCCGTAGCTGGGAGAGTCTCACCCAGTCCCTGCCACTGTCACATCAGCGGTCGTGTCCCGCTCAGCATCATTGGGCAACCTCTTGGCAATTGCTGCATTATGGTAGCTTGTCTGAGAGAGGTCTGCTGGGGGCTGCAAGGCAAGGCAGCCCTGTAATGCTCTGCAGGGAGGCTGGACAGACGGCTCAGGGGCTGCGTTTAGGCTGGAGAGGATCATTCCCACCTGGCCGAGGGCCTGGAGCTGGGCTGGCACTGAACCACCTCTGCCAGCACTGCCCCTGCTCCCCGGGGACAGGGTCCCTCCTCTGCACAAGCATTGCCGTCCCCAAGTGATGGAGTGTGCCCTTCCCCTCCTCCACCCCCCATCCCCATCCCCTGCTCCTCCTGACACAAACAGATCCTGACGCCGCCGGAGGGCTCCTTCCAGTGCCTTCGAATTAACATCTACTTAAAATTCAAATGCAAATAAATTTTTAATTTCCTTAATTAAAATTATTTCCTTGTTAGATCTGAATAATGGGATTTGAAGAATAGAAGTAACGGCACATGCCTGGCTGCGTTGGAGTGGACTGAGGTGCAGGTGAGCAGAGCAAGAGCCCAGGAGTGGTGGGACCGTGCCCCACGTGTTCGGGGAGCCGGAGCGAGCCAGAGCTCAGCATCCCTCACACCTCCAGTAAGTAAAATTCATCCAAGTGGCGGCTTAAAATGTTATCACAGCAGCCCTTGCTTTTGCAGAGTTCGAAGATGATGGATTGCTCCCACAGCCTCCCCTACAGCCCAAAGCAAGGTCCAAAGGGACTGCTGGGGGGTCGGAGATGCTAAGGGGGCTGATCCACTCTCACTGGCACCGTGGGCGACTGCGGGAGCCGGGGCCTGGGGTGCTGAGCCATGGGTGAACGTGGAGTAAGATCATCCCTGGACCGAACCGCTGGAGCCCGACAGTGGATGGGGTGAGCAGCAGCAGAGCTCCCTCCCTGTGTGCCGCTCTGCCCTGAAATGCCGCTGCCCCAAAATAACTCTGGTTTTCTGGTTTGCTGGCTGGTTTTCCCAGCTTGGGTGCTGTGCTGGTGAGGTGTAGGAGACTCGTGTATCGGGACCCTGGTGTACATGTGACTGAAAAAAAAAGGAAAAATATGTGATGACAATATAAAATGTATTTAATCAGCTCTTGCTGCCCATACACAACCCAGCACCCATGGGTAGGAGGTGCTGTAGTAAAGAGATAGATTAGATCCGCTCTGATCTCATTTGATCTGACTGAAAAACTACTGAGTGAAAGCATAGACGTTCGGACTGAATCTCTGAAACGTCCCTGCTGCTCTGTCTGCGTGTCTTCTATCTGCTTCCAGTCTCTCCCTGGCATTGTACTGTCTTTGGAAGCTTTTAATGTATTTATTTAAATTAATAATAATTTACCCATTAAAATGCTGCAGATCAGCGAGTTATTCTTGAAGAAGGTGAAGAGCCCCGCATGTACTGCTTCGGAGAATTTATTAGCTCATGTATTTGCACCTCTTGCAGCACGCTTGTTAGATGCTGTACATGAAATGATTTATACAGATCACTGCCACTTGTAGCAATCCAGCCTAGAATAATTCAAAAGCAATTGCATAAATCATTTATTAATGAATTACTGAAGTATTTATGCAGCAAAGGGGTGCCTTCATTTGAATTGTCGACCTTTTTTTACCAGCATTTGTTGCATTAACAGAAAATTTTTGGGTGTCTAATGCATCCTGGTAACAGGATGAGTTGACTGCAGGAGTGGCCAAACCTTTGCAGCCCCTCTCTGCCTGGCCGAGGTTTGGGCACGCAGCCTCTCACCGCAGCCCCCCGCCTGACCACAGCGCATCTACGCGCTCCCTCAGATAACGAGCAGGTATCCTAATTAATCCTCATTTCCAGCAGCAGCCGAAACGAGCTCCACGATGAGCACAATGCCATTTGATGCAGATGAACTGTACTTTGGTGGGAATTCAATTACACAATTTTTCCTCGCTGAACATAATGCATTTTGACGATACAGTAGTTTCAGTGCTAATGAGATGCATTTTAACTGCTGTGAAGACGGTATTTCTCCCTGCACTTAGTACACAGGATTCACTTATTACAGTTTCACTGGAGAAAAACCCACAGAGTTACTACCTACATTTTACTCCTGGTAATAGCAGTTTCCTTGTATTGCCAGGAACATTATGGATTCACTTTCAAGCCACATTTTATACCAAACAACTTGATTGTGATGGCAGGGAGAAAAAAACTCTGCTTTCTTTTGACTGCTCAGTCTGTGTCATAAAAGGGTCATTTATAGGAGGGAGATGAATCAGACGCATTCGAGTCAGAACACCCCTGGAATAAAAGCATCTGTGGAAGTTGTTTTAAGACATTTTTGTAAGACGTATGGGACTCGAGGCCAAATTAAAACAGCAGCTCATGGGCCCACACAGAGATGCACGCATCCTTCGCCCCTGGGACAGGGGGCTGTGGCTGGCTGGAGCACGTCCTGGCGGGGCAGCAGCCAGCCCTGGAGCCAGCAGGGAAAAGCACAGTTGTTTTACTCCAAGGAAGAAGCACGTTTGCTCTTTGATTTCTTTTTGAGAGTTTTTGAACTCTCAAGCCTGGAGGCGTGGAGTTTCCCTGGTATTTCTCCCGCAGGAGTTGTGCATTGCAGGAGGTCCCACTGCTTGCTGTAAGCCATGGCAAAAACCCACATTTTGGCCACAGGTTTTGTCTCGTTAGTTAAACCGCGCTGTTTGCCTGCATCTCTGGTGCACGGTCCTGGCGTGGCAGGAGAGCAGGCAGGCGGCAGAGCAGGCAGCAGCTCCTGCGGGGTGGGAGAAGCTGACTGTTGGGATGCAGCAGCATCGAGGAGCCCCTGGGCTGCATCCAGCTGGGGAGCGTAGAGCAGCCTCGGGGCTGCTCTAATGCTCTGAAGCACTGGCCTTGGGAGTTTGTAACCTATTTCTTTACAGCCATTTCCCTTTCTCCACACAGCGGTTTGGGCTGAGAGACCGAAGCAGACAGCTTGGAAAAGCCGAGCGGTTGTAAGCTGCGTGAAGCACGTGTTTGATGAGGAGTTAGCAGTCAAAAGTACTGCAGAGATATTTAATAAAAGATTGATCAAATGTGTTGTAGAATGTTGTATAAATCACTCTGTGACCTTCATGTAGCGCTGACGCCTCATCTGTTAATAGCTGGAAATCATCTGTAGCCTCCTATAATGCATCTTGGCAATTGTCGTGGAAAAAATAAAACCAATTATTTCTGTTAATCATTCATGTCTTTATTTAAGTATTTATACTTCTCCCTTCGTTTAAAGTTCCCCTCCCTCTCAGCGCAGGGGAGAGCCCGAGCCCACCCATGCCGCTGAACCGCAGGGCGCTGCAGCCGGGCTGTGAACCGGCTCTAAGGCAGGTGACAAATAAACAAGTCGTTCGTCAGCCCGGCGAGGCAATTATTAGACTCTCGCTTCTGTGGCTGGGGGAAATGGTTGAACAGACAAAGACGTATTTGCTGTTGAAACTCCTCAAATATTGGGTATGGTTAAAAATGTAATACAAGGTACAAAGTCTTACTTAGCTTCCCCGAGGAGCAGCTGTGCAGGAGGAGGGGGAGCCGCTGGGGTCCATGGCTGGTGTGGTGGGCTTGGGCGGCAAAGGGTCTTTTGAAAACGGGTTTGCATGGAGTACTGGGGAGAGAGATACTTGGTCTCTGTGCCAAGTGGAGTGTGTTTTGGGAAAAAGCAGCGAGAAGGATCTCATCCCGCTTTTTCCTTCATTCCTTCGGAAATTAATGCTGCTCTTTTTCCAAAAAGGCTTCTTTTTTTTTTTCTTTTCTTTTTTTTTCCTTTTTGACACTGATGGTTAAAGCAAAACCAGGAGCTCACAGCTCTGTCGTGCTCATGGTGCAGGCTCCCTGTTTGCTGACAGCTCACAGAAAGAGGTTGTTTAAGGGGAAACCATCTTTTTCTAGAGTCCTCAGCACCTCTGGCACGGTGGATGCTTTTGAAGACAATTGGGCAGGTGCCAAGACCTTGAAAATCTGAATCCTTTTGAAAAATCAGGCCTGTGTTTCAGGTAGCCATGCCCTGATGCCTGGCTCTGCTCTGCACTTACAGAGGTGGAGGTTGCAGCACCGGTGAGTAGTGCAAGCTTTTGCAGTGCGGGCAACCCCAAGTACTTTCAAGCAGAAAATCAATGAGAGGATTTAAAAAAAATAGAGGCTCGGTGTCCTTTTACTTTCTCTCTGGTTTTAAATGCACCTGAATTGTGTTTTTATGGTGTTGTCTGCAGCAGCAGCAGCTGAAAACGTACTGATTTTGAGAATCATAAAGCATGAGTTTCCAGGAATCCCGGGACTCCAGGAGCCAGGGCTTCCCAAAATGCAGAGACAGGAATAGAACCTGGGTGCTGGCCATGCCATGGGTGCAGCGCACTAGATGGAGCTACAGGATAGCTGGCTGCCCTCGGCTGCCCGCCTGCCCGCTCGCAACCCAGCAGTGGAAGGTGGCCGGACACAGGGAGCTGACGCAGGTGACCTGCACGGGGACATCGGTGGCCACCCTGTCCACCCCAGCAAAGCCCCCAAGATGCCTTAGGCCGATCTCGTTTGATGCCTGCTCGCTGGTTTTGCTCCCTGCAAAGAAAAATCTCAAAAATGTGGGAATAATTTTGCAGGTACTCTAAGGCAAGTACCTTTTTTTCCACTTTAGCAAAAATCAGCACAGGATGTGAAGACGTTTTACTCGTCTGGATTTATCTGTCCTCTGAGCCTTCTTTTCTGGGAAAGTACAGCCGTTCCCACTTGGCCGGCTGGGTCTCGGCAAGGTCAGTGTTAGCGCTTTGCACTCGCAGTGGGTGAGGCTGTCCAGTGCCTTTGCCACAAGAGCACTTGCTGCCCATCTGCTCCATTAACCGCTCTTATCTTATTCCACCATCTTGGTGGAACATTGCTGGGTGAGTCAAGGACCATTTTCTGGGCCAGAAATGCTATCTAAAATACCAGCTCCTCCTTCCCTCTTCCACCAACAACCGTCTCTTTGGTCAGCCCCACGTCAGAGGCAGGAGCATGCCATCCTCCTCGGTCTCGGGACAGTGAAGTGCTGGTAGATCTTGCCCTCAGCTCACCTGCTGCTGGCATCATCTGCATCTTTGCAAAGGGGACGTCTGTCTGTCCGAGCGAAATGGGCATGGGGGCAGTCATGGCTGCTGAAGAGGTTTTGCAGATCATAGATTAAAATTGAATGAAGGGGACCTCACTTCAGATATAAAAATATGGAAATACCTAGAAGTAGTGGGGAAAAAGCAGTAAAAAATGAATCTGGAGGAATTTGCTTGAGGGTAGAGATTTCACTGTTTCTTTAAATAAAACTTGCTAGCAGGTTCAGGTAGTTCAAATTCTCCTTAAATCTCTGGCTTGGGAGACACCTGTGAAGGTTTAACGGTAACTAATAGGAAGTACTGGGCCTGGTAATTAAGGGGAAAGGAATGAAAATGCATCAGGTGAGTGGTCATGGTGTTGCTTTTCAACATTTCTGAAGTTCTTGGGTACTCAGTGAGATCCTGCTTTCCGGGCAGGCGTGTTCACAGGAAGGGTTTTACTTAAAAATCCATTTATAAATGGTACTACAGCCTCTGGAAAGACTCCAAAAAAGAGATTGCTTCTTCTTGAATGGGGAAAATGACTCTGCTGGTGAGGCTCTGGCTGGCTCTTGGTGCTCGTGTGGCTGAGCCTGTGTGTCAATGCACTGAGCTTAATCGTGGAGCTGTGCTTGTGTAGCCTTCGCTTGTGTCTCAGCTCAGGCTCTGCTTCCAGGTAAGGCTCAATGTCAGAAATTTCCAACTGTTTGTTATTTTTTTTTTTTGCATGAAACATTGCTCATTTTGTGGCCGTTGTTCTGGGCCACTGAAAACTTTCATGGAAATGTGTCAGCTGGTGAAACCTTTAATGGGGGACATGCCCTGGCCAAGGATGGGGGAGGAGGGAGGTGCTCCTTAGGGTGAAGGCTGACCACCGCCTGGTGCCTAGCTCTGAGCAGGGTGGGGGACAGTCCCGCTGTGTGATCTCCCTTTGGGTGCTGGTGAGTAGAAGCCAGCAGGATTTTTTAGTTTGGGCAAACAGCTGGTTGCCTGTGGCTGGTTTGGGAGTTTGGCTGAGGTCCTGCTGCTCAGATCCTGTCCTGCTGCAGGTGGAGGTAAGGATGAAGAGCAGTTTCTCACCTGTGGACACTTCTGCTTTTAGTGACTTGAGCTTTTGCAGGGAAGTGGATGTGAAGGTCTGTGAGGTCAAGTCCAGCCCTGTGTCCTAAGTCATCCCAGGCTGCTCTGCTGCCTTCCACCTTTCTCTTCCCAAACACAGGTCTACTTCAGGGTCTTTGTCGCAAAGAAAAGGCAGCCATCTGTTCAGCCTGCGTGAACTTTTACGTTAATTCTCATTTCCACGTCTTCTGCAATAACGATCTCAGTTGGGAAGAGAGCGTACCTTGCAAATGCCATATGCCCGGAGTTGTTCCATTGTAGTTTCCCAGAAGCACTAAAATCTCATAAGCAACCTGGTTTAACATGATTACCAGCCCAGCTTCATTCACCAAAGGGGAATGGATAGTTTGCATCTATTTCAGAGAAGCAGCCGTGATTTCAATACTTTTTGTGAGATTAATTTAACCGTGACAAGTTTTCTGGTTCACCAGCTCCAGAGGTCTGGCCATAGAAATTCTTCCTCTTCTACTACTTGAAAGCAGATGGCAATTTATTCTGTAGTCATGTTGGAATAATGTGTGTTTCTGTGCCTCTGTACATGGATGGTCAATAGGGAGCAGTCCGTCTTCATGTAATTTTAAATATCTTGGAGGATCCACATGCACAACCCTGCACTTGGGGACTTCATGTAGATTTGTGACCCTCTTTAGAGGAGCTGAGGTCATAAAGTAGTGACTGGAATTTGGGGGGACATAAATACCATATTTTCATCTGTGGCAGCTATAACCTTGCTTGACTATTGTTCATGTTTAGAGGGAATATGGACCCATTTGCCTTATTGAATCAATTTGAAAGTTGCAGGATGGGATGGAGGAAGTAGTTCTGATAATGCAATAAACCGCACAAGATTTGGAAAGGTAGCTGAATGTCCTCTGGCAGAAAAAAAATGTTATTTTTAGGCCTTTCTAGTGGTTTATTTCTGGAGGGGTGGGTGGTCCTGCGCCCTTTGGAACAGAGCAGGGCTGGTGGGAAGAGCATTTCTTTGCCTTCATCAGAAAGTGGCATGCCACGTTTTAATGGTTTTTACTGGGATGAGCTGGAAGCCCCCCTGAAGCATCAGGGAGCAATCGTCTCCACAGACAGGAGAGTAACTGTGGTGCTTGGGAGGTCTCTAAGCTGGAGTAGAGATCTGGAGAACCTCAGCTGTGCTGCCAACTGACAAAGTGCCTGGTGCATGGTCTCAGCAAGGACATTTGGAGACTACAGGCTCAGGCTGGGCCTTCAAGCATGGCCACATGGTACGTGAGTGTCCGATTCTGGGGTTGTCTTGTGAGTGAAGGTCCTGTTTTCCATAGTCCAGAGCTACCCCAGAGATGGTAGGCACAAGGCAGGCCCAAGATAGGTGCAGCATAACACTTCTTCCCCCTCTCCAAGGTCAGCTCTCCATTTTGGGTTTTTAGGGAGTCAAATCATATATATGAATAACGTATTGTACAAAGTTTTCAACTGTCAACAGAGTGATTTGTGAATAAATGTTTTCATTACTTGGCTGGCTCTATGGATGGATGAATAATATCCATCAAATAAATTATTCATCTTTTTCTCTCCTTGCCATCATCAGATAAATTCTTTGTGATTTATATTTGTTCATTATTCATCTGGCTATGAGAAACAGACATATTAGAGATGGGTTAAGAGCTAAATCTGCTTTATTGAAACCAACAACTAAGTTCTGGTTGATATTGGAGGCTGTACCAACACAAATCTCATCCCATATAGTTCAAGTGCCCTCTGAGCAGTGATGCTCAGAGCGGCTCCACGGGTGGCAAGAGTCCCCAGGTGATGTGCTGAGGGCAAACCCACATTCTCCTGCTCTGATACCTGATCCCCAACTTCTTAGCGTCCTCTCATATGTCGAGGCTGTCTTGGGCTACTTCTTGCCAGAAACCATGGGTTAGGGATGCCACCCTGGATGGCTGATGAGTTGTGTCCTTTGGCCAGGTCATGGCTACAGCAAATAGACATGTGTGCTCTTAGAGGGTGCAATTCCTCAAAGACATGTGGTGTATTGGAGTCCAGGGACAGGGGAGAGGAGGGGGTTTATCAGTCTTTATAGCAGTTTTTGCAGTATTTTACATAACATAGGGGTCTGAGGCTGCAGTCCCTCCTTTCCCGGGCTCCCACTTTGCAGCTTCCTCAGGCTGCTTTTGCCCCTGACAAAGCCATGCCAGCAGGCTGGCCAGCCTCCTCTTCAAAACACTCCAGCAACAGGGATATGGGAAGACTTTCCAGCAATGCCAGAGGAGAAAGGGAGGGGGAAAGGACTTCACTTGGCTCCTCTACAAAAAGAAGCAAAGAAAACCATCTGACTGAAGGAACAGATGTAGGAGATATCTGCTGCTCCTGCTCAGAAGTGACCTGATTTGTTCCTCTGATTTGCAAGTGTTATGTTGTTCCACAGCCTGGTGACTGAACCATTTTCAAGTTTCAAACTTTTGTTTTTTGCTTTATTTCAGTTCTGAAAAGTGCGTCTATGGTTATTTTCTTTTTAAACCACTGGGAAAAGCATCTTTCAATTGCTCTCCCATGACTTAAAAAAATGACAAAATGTTCTTCAAACCCTTTTCCCTCTCAAAGTTCAGGCAGACAGAAAATATAGAAAGTTTCACCTTTAAATAGTGAATAGCTGGGAAACTTACCTGTATGCGAAAAGCCGAGGTAATAACGGAGCTTGTTTTGTAACCTTAGCTCGAGTGTGCTGTGCCAGGCACTCGCTTGTAATAACAGGCTGATCTACGTGAGGTGTTTGCAGACAGCCCTGGAACACCAGAAAAGCGTTGATTTTTCATTCACGGCATCTAACATGACACTCTCAGCTGAGTGATCAAATACAGACATAAGCGTCAAGATTCAGCTGGAGAGAAGGAATGACAACTGAAGGAAAAAAACCCGTAACTGAGCAGATGAAAGGAAATACATCCTCTGCAGGCAGCAGGGAGGCAGCTGGCATGGGCAGCGATTCGTTTAGCGCTTCCCAGCCCACCTCGGTCTGGAGCTGGTTTGCTCCCGAGCAGTGCTGCTCAGCCGTACCCTGTCGGAGGGGCTGGAGAGACCTGCTCTGTGATGCCGGGTGCATGAGCCCACGGCTCCCGTCCCTGCCAGGGTACCCCACAGCGATGCCCTGCACGGGCTTTGTGGCTGTCACGGGCAGGGTCCTCTTAAACGCACACTCAGCTGCTGTAATCTGTGCATACCCTAAAGGAAGTGAATATGGCAGCAAGCAGGGGACTTTCATGCCTGAAGGACATATTGGAGTATAATTTGTGGAGTGATTGATGGGTTTTTTGGGTTTTCTTTATAACTTTTTTTCCCCCCTCTTGCCATCTGTCTGGTCCAGGGGACACATCAATCTTTAAGCCCTTTTGAACTTGGAAACGTATTTCAGCAGGAATCATTTGTCTTGCCCACCTGTGTGGGATGGGTGGGTGCAGGAAGGGAAAGGAGCAGGGGTTTGCTCTGCAGAGTAGTGCTGCAGGGAGGTATCTTCCACTTATTTTCTGTTTGCCTTTGGCCTTGGCACCCAGGGTACCTGCTGCTCTCCTGGGTGTGCAGGAGTCCTCACCCAGCCCAACAGCTCATCCATTAAGAGCTGGTGCTGTAGAGGCTGTGAGAGCCTTTTGCACAAAATTAAGCCTATTTCAATCTCCTTTTCAAAGCTCAACAGGTCTTGGGAGCAATCATGGAGGACAAGGGTGTCCTGAGCCAGGGAGCTCATGTCTTGCTTGGGCTTCTTCAGGTTGGCTTTTCCGATGTGGATGGGGAAATTCTTTTGTTTTTGTTTTGTTTTTCCTGCTTTTCCTCCCTCCAGCAATGGCAAGGAAAGATCTTTGACACCAAGAACTTGGTGTTATGTGTAGGATTGAGGAGGTGAAGGGTATCACGCAGGCTGGTGTGTGTCCAGGAGTGACCATCTTACCAGCTGAAGCCAAGGCAGACCCGGGTGCAAGTGGCTGGACTTCAGGGTCTGTTTAGGCTGCCTCTGTGGTGCCTAAAATCAATTTAGCACCTGTGATTTGCTGAAGTTTAGACACATCCCTGATCTTCCCTGAGGCCTACAGAAAGCAGAGGTATGTTGGGAGGAATGGAGAGAGCCGGTGAAACCAACGCTGGGTCAGATTTGAGGTACCCAGTGCAAGAGGAGGCTGACTGCAGCCTGGTGAAGGGCTGTAGCCTTCTTGGGAGCATCTCTGCCAGGGGAACTGCTGGGCAGGACTGTGGTACACCTCTTCCTGCTGTCCTCCTCTGTACACTGTCACTGGTGAATCTGCCCTGACAAATTCAGGCAGACATAAGTAAACATGTATGTGTGTTGGCTTCATCTGCCCTGATTAGTTTCCCTTTGAGCACTTCCATTGGGCAAAGGATGCAAATACGTGCAGGGGAGCAGAGCTGTCACTGTCTGCCAAGCTGCAAAGGTTGTGTTGCCTCATGGCTTTGCACTCCCTGAGTGCTGGGTTTCATCGTGTCTTGGCTGGCTCCTGCGAGATGTAGCTGTTAGCTGGGGGGAATGGGGTCAGCACACTGACCAGGAGCTGCAAAGGCAGCTGCGAGCCTGAATCCTATTAAATCAATGGGACAAAGAAAAGTGATAAGACATCTCCCAGACCTGTGTAGCCAAGGAGTCATTTCCTTCAGGTCAGGGTACCAGCATCTCAGGAGAAGATAAGCTTATGATGGTTGGGACCTGCCCGTGCATGGGAACATGCATGAATAGCTGCCATCTGTGTAACAAACCAAACTTCTTCTGCAGAACTGTCTTATTTTCTTTTGGGGGGGGGGGAGGGGGGAAGGGGGATATTGAGTTCTCAGGGTTTCTCTTCTTTGCTAACAGCTGTTTGTCTGTCAGAAAATATGGAAAATTGCAACCTCCCATGAAGTTGGGAGAGGGCAGCACTCATCTGACTTGTACATTATGGCTTAGAGCTGTCCTGAACTTTAGCATGAGGTTGCCTCTGTGGCCAACATTGGGAACTGCATCTTCAAGATGTTCCCTGCACTGAGCATGTTCATTGGGTTACTTGGCCTCTTGGGACATAGAGGTGATATTGAAAAGTTTTGGGCTAGGAAATTCACCATCTGCTCATCCTGCTCAAGGTTCCCTGCAGTCTCACTCTATTACTGGAATTTGCTGGGATATATTTTGATGAAAATCCTGTTAGTCACCTCAAATTAACCAGCAGATAGGTGCACTGCTCTGTTATTAGCTGCTGTGTCTCCTGCAAATGTTGGAAAGAAATACCACAAATGCAGGCTGGGAGGTGGGTGGCTTGGGACGATGAACACTGGTAGGCCAGCTGGTGCGTGTGTCCCTGCTGCTAGAGATTTGCAGACCTCTCGCTGTGAGGGGTGCAGAAAAGTTCCTGAGAGATGTATTCACGCTCACATCAGGGCTGGTGTTCAACAAGATGGTGTCTATGGAAAAGCGGTAGTGGCCAGAAGTTGATGCTTGTTGCTTTCAGAGTCCTTTCATCTGCGAGTCTTTTGTAGAAGTGTCACCTCCCCAATGTCAGAATAAAGGAGATTATTCATATATTCTCCACAGCTGAGAGGGCAACTGGTGTCTGGATGGACTATATGGTTTTGTAAAGGTGACCTGAAAAACTGCTGAAGGAGGGCACCCGGACCCTCAGCTACAACTGCTGGGCCATGCTTCATGAATTGCTTTTGCATGGCTCTGTGTGTGTACGTGTGGAGGTCCTTGAATCAACAGGTTAGAAAACCAGGTTGCTCCATCAGTCCTGTCCCCTCTGTTTCACCAGCTCCTATCTGTTCCTTGGTGCCCTCCTGGGGAGGAAATTGCCCCCCACGTCAGCATGGTTTTGGGTGGCTGGGGCAGCACTGCCATGAGGGGTTGGGTTTGGCACCTTTCTGCAGTGTCGTGGTTTAACCCCAGCCAGCAACTCAGCACCACGCAGCCGCTTCCCCCTCCCCCTCCCAGTGGGGTGAGGAGGAAGAAAGGAAAAAAAAAAAGTAAAACTCGTGGGTTGAGATAAGAACAGTTTAATAACTAAAGTAGAATATAATACTAACAATGGTAATAATGAAATATAATAATAATAGTAATGAAAAGGAATATAACAAAAAAAGGAAGGGGGGGGAGAAAAAAAACAGCGATGCTCAATGCAATTGCTCACCACCCGCTGAGCAATGCCCAGTTAGTTCCCGAGCCACGATCCGCACCTCCTGGCCAACTCCCCCCAGTTTATATACTGGGCATGACGTTCCACAGTATGGAATATCCCTTTGGCTAGTTGGGGTCAGCTGCCCCAGCTCTGCTCCCTCCCAGCGCCTTGCACACCTGCTTGCTGGCAGAGCATGGGGAACGGAAAAGTCCTTGGCTTAGGATAAGCGCTACTTAGCAACTACTAAAACATCAGCATGTTATCAACATCATTCTCACACTAAATCCAAAACACAGCACTGTACTAGCTACTAAAAAGAAAGTTAACTCTGTCCCAGCCGAAACCAGGACATGCAGTCAAGCCCGAGTGGTGGGTGGGCAGCCCATGCAGATGCTTCTCATGAAGCTTTGCAAAGCACAGGGCAGTGGCCTCTCTGCAAGGGCTGCTGGAGCTCACCTGCCCCAGACACCTTGAGGGCTGCTTGCTCTGCCTCTGGAGTGGATTAGAAGATTTTTAGACATCTTTTTTGCTGCCGAGCAAGCGGCACAGGCTGGACATGCTATTGCACTTGGGGATGTTGAGAGGCAGCTTTCCTGCCGGCAGACCCCAGGGCTGCTCATGAAAAAACATCATTTCCTTTTGGCTACAAAGAAACCTTTCCACACAGGGCCCCCGTGGGTGTGGGGGCAGTTTTACCAGGGATGCTTTTTCATTTTTCTTCTGGCAACAGGAGCTCTAGGAGGCTTCTGCTGAGACTCCCCACCTTGTGTGCAGCCCAAGTGTCTTCAGCTCAGCTGCTGGAGTTTCCTACTTACCAGTAACAGTTTTTCTAACACTCTTATTTTACCCAGAATATTTTGTAGCTCACTTAAAATTGAAAACGTAAGAGTTGGGTAAAATAAATTGTATTTAATATCAACTTAAATAGTCCAATGATACTGAACGGATGGTATTCTGGATTTTCATATTTTATTCAATAAACCCTTTGGTTTGTGATAATATATCTGAAACTGCGGCAGAATTTAGCAGCCTCGCCTCGGCATTTAGGCCAAACCTGCTGCAGAGCTGAGAGGGGTTGGGCTGTGCTCTCTGTTTTTTGGTGGGGCCAATTCTGGTCTTGGGTGGGCAATGGTAAATAAGGAGATGCCCAACTGGACTCGCAGGTAGGAATAAAGTTGGCTGATGGAAGACAGCCTGATAGAGACCAGATGATAAGCAGCCTTATAAAGGGGAAAGAAAGACGAAAAGCCATATTTCTTGGAAACCAAGCAGGAACTCTTGCAGTTTCTGTGGGCAGGGCAAGCGGATGGCCCAGCAGGCAATCTTTCCTCTTCAGCCAGTTATTGCCAGCACTGCTTTTTAAGTGGAGACCAAGTGGACCAATTTCCGGAGCTCTCTCCCTTTTCTTCTCTGTGAAATGGTGTCCCTAAAAAGTGGTGCCTTGGAGGCTCCCAGTGGCCCCGAGCTCCGAGAGGAGATGCTGTCTCCCTTGGCTGTGAGGGCATGCGATGAGCCTCAGCCCTGGCTCTGCCTCTCAGTTGCTCTCTATTTTCTGAGCCTCCTTCATCCACCGATGAGTATCCCTGGGCAGTATAAGGGGCAATTTTACTTAAGAGCCCAAGCTAAGCCTCCTGCAAGCATCACGGCCAAATTACACAGTATGCAGGTACCAAATCCAGTGCTTTACCCTACGGTTGGTGTTGAGAAGCAGAGGAGCTCTGTGGCTGGGCTGGACTGGACTGTGTCCCAGCTCCCTGTCCTAGCTTTGCTGTGCACCGCCGAGTTTCCTGCCTTGGTGCATTCAGCTCTCCCTTGCTGGGGTGACCCTGCTCTGCTCCTGGCATTGTCAGTTGTCCCAGCTCCAGGGGCAATGGCAGACTTTTTGCAAAATCCTTTTGCTTTATTGAGCCAGCCCCACCTTGATTTCAAGGCTGGGAAGGGCTGTTGCGGTGACTTGAACAGACCTCCACGTGCCCAGGAAATCTGTGGCTTCTGCCTCCAGTTCAGTGTTTTGTATTTGCATGACCTTCCGGACACTGGTCAGCCTTGATCTGAAGACCCTGGATGTAGGAGGTCTCCATACCCAGAGGGAGGGTCTTCCAATACCACTTTCTGGTGAAAATGGGGTTGGCTGCCAACCGTTTCTCTGGGATGTCAGAGAGTGCTTCTATTTTGGACAGGAAGAGGTGAGTTGCAACTTCCATGTGGGCAAAGTCATGGGCTGATTTGGGTCCAGAAGAGATAATGTTTGGACCATCCCATGAGAGCAGGTTAAGCTGCCTCCTGTCCATGGTTGGCAGTGTCCCCAACCCCAGGGAAGGAGTCTCCTACCAGCTTGTCTCCTGCAGGGCAGGAGAGCTGTTGGGTGGCGAGTCTTCAAGCCGTGTTGGCCAGGAGGTGTGGGGAGACATAACGCTGCTGGACAGGACGTACTCCAGAAAGAGCCCTTCAGCTCCTTCTGGGATCAGTAAGAGATAGCCCAGGAGTCTGGATAGAAAAGCAAACTTCACTGCTCCCCCAGATAAAGCACTTCACACATGGCTAGTGGGTCTTGGGAAAGACAGACAGGCTGCTCAGGTGGGTTTGGGCAGACTGAGGTTGGTGTCTCTTGCTGCTACATCATGCCTGGAGCTGGGAAGCACCTCCCCAGGTGAGCAGCCGGGCTCCAGCCCTGCTCCAGCTGTGCAGCAAACCCTGCTTGCCTGTGTCAAACTGCACCGGGAGCCTTCCAGCACCGTGCGGCACGTTTCAGCGCTGGAGTTGTGATCTCCTGCTGATAGGTGGTAATTAGCAGCTCCTGGGAAGAGTGGGGGGCACTCATTTCTGAACCTGATCAGATGTGATCTGCAGATGCCCATCTGTTCAAATCCTTAATTAATATCCTGCTGTGTGTCTGATGAGTGCTTGACAAGCCTTAGAAGTTAACCAGAAGTGGCTCATGGCCCTGTTTGGATGGGTCTCTAAAGCTTAGACACCGTTAGATATGTATTAAGGGACTCAGTGGGCAAAGTATTTCCAGAGTCCTCTAGACCGTACTGAATGTGACAAGCTAAGACTCCATTTTCATGGTTCATTTATCCCATTCATGCCCTTTTTCTCATTGTTCCCAGTTGTTTCTAATACTCCCATGTTCTGCTTTCAGTTGTGGATCTTATTCCAGAGATATAGGGGGGAAAACAATGTGGGTGGTTGTGGTTTTTTTGTTTGGTTGGTTTTTAATCGAAATAACCTTATCTGACTGAGCACATGGCACCACGGTCACTTGGACCAATGCAACAGAAGGGTCAGTTAACTGGGAAAATGAGAGCAGGGACAGCATCAGCCTCCAAAGAGCCCATTTGTGCTGACGTTGGTTTGCACCCACCGGTTCCCATGCACGGGCTGAACTTGAGCGTGGTCTGTTCAGCTACAGCAATTCAACATGTTCCACCTAAGGTCTTGGGGGACAACTAGCCTTCAATCACACCTGCTCCTGTTGGGTGCTATGTGTCAGGCAGATGGTCTCACTCAGGCTCGCAAAGAGGGCAAGGCTGCAAAGAAGAATGGAAAACCAGCGGTGACCTGCTCGGAGGCACAGGGTGAGAAGCAAGAACAAGGATGAATACTCCATGGCAGCAAAGCACAGGGTAAGGGGATGTGTTGGGGGTAAAAGCAGAAGGAAGCAGGCTGGGCAAGCTGGGGCAGGGACCTGCACCCTCTAGCCCTGCTCCTCCTCAAGGCTGGACTGGCATCTGGGAGATAAGCGCTGGGGTTGTTGTGGTGCCAGCAAGGAGCTGTGGAAGTAACCCTCAAAACACATCTCTTCACTCCATGCACAACACCATAACTCATCAGAGCTACAGTCATCCTGTTAGATCAATTCACATCGCTGTTTCTGTCTATGAAGGTCCACTTCTGCTGACCCCATCCCATAGGACAAAATATTTCTGTTTTCAGGGTCTGTTTAATTTGTATTTTTCATGGATGTTTCTGCAGTAAAAGACCACCTTTCTGGGTGCAGAGTGGCGTGCTTGAAAGTCAGAAATGCCAGTGTTGTACGTTAAGGCATTTTCTCTAATCGCTACTTTCCTTTGCTGCTGCTGCAGACTCCTCTGCCCCTCTGTAATCACATAAAAAGCATCTCCCAACAGCCTTGAAGAGCAAACAAGAATTAAGTTGTGCTTTGACTTTCCTTATTTGCAGATGGAACCTGACACTCCCTCCTCCTTTCAACCACTGTGAGTGGCAGAGAAAGGTCTGACGAAAGCCCTGGAGCCATCTCTGCCATCAGAGGAGCAACCGTGTTGAGTCTCTTTTCTAATGCCTTCCTCAGTGTATTGATCCATGAGCTACAAAGTGTATGTAGGAGCAAGATTTGGATGTAATCCTTATTTAAACCCCCAGCAATGCTAACAGTAAATTACTTCTTGTTGAGGGTTTTACTGATGTTAACATCTTTGACATAGGCCATCAAACTGAGGCTGTATCCTGTCCATGCCTGCTACCAGCTTGTTCCAAGCTGCAGACTTAACTGGGAATCTTTGTCTTGGACTTGGCCCCTGGTTGCCCTCAGCTAATGAATCCCTCTGGGTTCCGGATTCAGCTCACCGCTATCAGCCATCGGTTGAAGCATCTCATTAGAGCAATTTTTTGTGGTGTTTTTTTTTTTTTGTTTTTTTTTTTTACTTTTGGCCAAGGTAGTGGAGAGAGGTGGTCACTCTAGAGGGCAGCTGATCTGATTTGGAGGTTGGTATGTAAAGGTAGCTAGGCTGAGTGGCTCTTGGGGGACATTGTCTCCACAGCCCCTAGAAGCTCATGGTGACTAGGTGAGGTTGGACACGGGGGAGATCTGCATCATCCAACTTTATACGTCTCCAGTGCAAACAGCTGTATCTGAGCGAGTTATACAGGCTTCCCTTGGAGCTGAGAGAAATAAATTTTTCTGGAGTGCCGTTCACCTCCCTGGATTTAGATATCTGAAACGAGTGAGAATACATGTCCCGGAGAACCTTTTGTTTTGTTTTGGTGGGTTTTTTTTCTTTGTTTGGTTGGGTTTTTTTAACATGAAACCTTCAAAAGGAGTCTGAGTGGCTAGCTTGGACAGAGACATCCGAGTGGTTAATATCTAAATTTGGACAAATGTTTCTTCCCTAATTTTTAACTCAACTTCCACCCTCCAGCAGTGAGCTACACCCACCTAGCCAGAGCAGACCCAAGTTCTCTCTTCTTTCTGCTGCTCTTCCCCCCCACCCCCCCAACATGATGTGAAACACTATTTTAAAATGTTTTACTCTGTAAAACAACATATTGCACTGTTCTCTATTAACTTTCAATTTTATGCAACTTTCTTCACTGGAATAGGCTCAATGATCTCAGGAAATAATTGGTGAGCTTGTTAGACTAATGGGATTTTTATTTCCAAGGCTATAGATCAAACAAGTATGCCTGAAAATTCATTATACATGCAGTGTGCACTAAATAATTATTCCTGCCGATGAAAGTGCTGGAGGAGAGACTATGATAAGGTATAGCTTTAAAAAAAGCTGCTTGATTTATTGTTTATAAAGCAAAGTTCATATTAGATGCACTAGTTAAATATTCAGTGAATAGTAAGTCACTTGACTAGCCAGGGTGCAGGAGGAAAGCCTGGCAAGAACGGTGCCTTTTCTTGTTTGACTTTATTTTTGGTCTGGATGTGAATGAAGTGCCTCTCCCTGAGTTCACCTCCACCTTGTTAGCAGAGATAGCCCTTGATGTTGTTGGAAACAGCAGAATTTTGTGTTGCTTCCACGTGGTGAAAGGGGATGGTCTCCTACCTCCCTCTTCTCCTGGGCTTTGATCTTCATCCTTCTTCCCCTCTGCTCTCACTTACACCTGGGGAAGCAAGCGCAGACCTCAGCGTGTAGCTAGGAGGGAAGCACGCATGTAGACATGTGGCAAATGGGACATCAGCAGTGGAGAACCTGTCCCATAATAAAATGATGAATATTAGTGACTGAGACATGGGCTTTGCAGGGATCACACTCAACCTTGCCGTCCTGAGCATTTTGTATCTGATTTGCAGTATCTGGGCTTGTTCTGGCCAAGGCTGCTGGGAGGGTGTTGAGCTGAGATCTTCCTATGAGCTGAGCTTGAGCAACTCCATGTGTTGTGCCCTGTGTGGAACTAGATGGAGATGTTGTGTTTGGCTGCGTGGTGCTCTGGGCGAGCAACCCTGGCTCAGGCTCTGACTATATATGTACTCCACAAATAACTTGAGGAGGGTGGTTGTTACCCTGGGGCCTGGCCTCTGTCTCACAAGCCAGGCTCAGTGACTTTGTTTTTTGGCATGGCTGGGTACAGGAAAGATTTTTCTTATTGTAGTCTTTCTTGCATTTATTCCTAAATTTTTTTTTTTTTTTTTGAGGAGTGGGGTAGTGGGTGAATTTTACCTTCAGTGTATTTGCAAATTGCAGCTTATTTTTGCAGCTTTGTTTGCAAACTAAGCTGTCTTAAGGATGATATTTTGTGTGTCTGTAGCGTCCACTTATTGCTACTCTTCTATCAAGTATTTAGTATTTTCCATATGTAGAGCTGGTCAAAGAATTGTTCACTAAGAATTTCCAGAGAAAATCCTTTTAAAAAAAATCAGAAGTGGATACTGTCTTTGTGGGGAAAATCGATGAACGTTTGGGATATGACAGGAGAAAGAAAAAATGAAGAAATACAAAGGAAAGTCATAAAAAGAATCAAAAGCATGAGCTATGCCATCTCTCAAATGAAAATGCTTCATATACGTTGGAAAAACTTGAAAACGAATCTCCAACATAACTTAAAAATAGTTATTCTGATTTTGCAGGCACTGAGACTAATTTGAAGTGACATCATTTAAGAATGTCACTTCCAGTCTGTTTCATTCACCCGGTATTTGCCTTCTGGGTCACCCATCGTGTGCCTGGGTGGGATCACTCTGTGAACAGGCAGGAGGAGGAATTTAGTTACCCCTCATCGCAGGCTGGTCTAAATGCCCCAGCTCTTTCTGGGTGAGCAGTTCCTGACCCCCATGGTGTCGCGCACACGCAAGTGCAGAGCAAGGACTTGAACTTGGGTTTTCTAAGCCTGGGGTCTGAACCATTGAACCATTTTCCACATGTGCTATTAGTTTAATAAATGATTTAATCACTATTCAGCCCCTGATAGGAAAAACAGTGCTCTCGAGAGCTGTGCTCTTGCCAGTGGCCACCTGGAAGCAGTCCATGCCCAGCCTGGGTGCTCTGCTTGGGGCAGAGAGGGTTGCAGGCTGTTACGCTGGTGCTCCTTGTGGTGAAATGACCCTTGGCTGCGCTGTCTGATGGGACGTCTCCTGGCTGAATCATGGTGAAGGCAATGTCACCATGAACATCCCGACCTAGGATGAATCTTCTTGCTGATTAATCTAGCATTCAGGGTACTGCAGTTCATCAATCTTGTTAACCGTGGGTTTGCTGAGAGAGGGAAAGGGAGTGGGTTTGAATGATGAGTTGCACATCATGGCACACTGAGTAAGTGGATAACTAATAGGTAAGCGGCACAGTTTTGGCTGGAGCGTGCCTGCTGGGATGAGGGGAGTGGCTGCATCCATTCAGGAAATGCACTCAGCATCTCATGATGGAGGCCTTTAGGCACACGCTTCTGCTAAATGTTTGCAACTGTTTGCAAATAGCTTGCTGGGCAAATTATCCAGGGCAGTTTTTCAAAAGACCACAGCAGCACCTTTTAGAAATCCACCCCACAGGGCACAGTTTTTAGCAAGATGCACACAATTACTCTGCATGCGTATGAGAAACAAGCAATCAAGCGTGCTAACAACCAGCAACATTAATTACTGGCCATTTTCCTCCGGTTGCTTCTAACCTCTGGTCACAGCTGCAAAGCCAGTTCACATTGTGCAACAATTGGATTTAGAGGCCCAGAACATCCCCATCCTTTCGTTTACTGTGTAAAAGTGGGATGATGATATGTAGAGCTTAACTAATTAATATACAAGCGACTGTGAAATTCTCAGCTGCAATGTGCTGTGCAAGTGTGAAGTGCTGCTTATAATGCTGTAAGATGGGTGTTGGTTTTATACACGGTGCTTCATAAAGGAGTCTGGTCTCGTGTAGTTCCCTCTGAAGGTCCAATAATGAAAAGCATCTCCGTAGCTCTAGTTGCTGAATTTCAACACTGGAAGCCACAAACAAAACCCAGAAGAAATGGAGTTCCTAATCAAGCTGGCCAGGAGGAACGTTTCCTCTCCTGCTGCCAATTATTGGGCAAGTATTACAATGCAACATGTTAGTAGAATTAAATATCTATTTGAACTTGGCTTCTCATGTACTTATGGGTGACAAATTAATTTTAATATTATTTATTCTGTGACTTTCAATAATTCATTGGGATGTGTTCATACCAGTAATTAGAACATGTAAAGTAAGAAACAGAGCTCACATAAATTATTCCATGGCATTCATTATTTATTTGACCATTTATAGCTGTGCAAAATTTACTGAGAAAATATGTACATTAATTAACATGTACATTACGATTTCATTAGTCCTACTACACTTTTTCAACAAGTAAAGATACTTAGATTTGGGTGTGTGAACAGCTAGAAAGGTCTTGCTTGTGTCTTTTAAATTATTTAAATTTAACAAAGAGCTCTGTGATTGGGATCCAGGAGGAGCTGCTTGTGGGAAGCCTTTCTGCTGGCCTACACAAGCAATGGCAAAGTTGTTTTATCAAAAGCTGCTAAGATTCCTGAGCCAAACTAAGAGACGGGTGTTTCGCTGCGTTGTACAAACACTGACGTTTGAGCTAGAGCAATGAACAAGAGAAAATCCAATACTTAAGACCCTCTGCTTTAATTTCCTATAGTTGAGGAGGCTATAGGGGAGTGCAGTTGACATGGTGGTCCCGTTGCATTTGCTTGGCTAATGCATGCCTGGTGGCTGAGGCCCAGGACAAGGCCCTGGAGAAGACTGTCAGAGGGGTCCTGGGGGCATCGCTGACTCCTTTTACCGGCCCCACAGACCTCGCTTGAGGCTGCTGTAAAGTCACTCGTGTTCCAACAGCGTCTCTGAAAAAAGTGATGTGCATCAGCACTGATATACAGCTCAAACGATGAGCCAAGTGGATTAAAAAAAGCCCCAAACAACCCACAAATTCTTTTGTAGTCTGGAAGGGAAGAGAAACATTTTAATCAATGCCATGAAACTGATGCCTGCTTACCTTTTTTTACATCATTGAGTCCACTGGAGGATGCACCAGGAAATTTCCACATGAGTAAACTCCACCCAGTGTAAAAAGGCTTAGATCCACCTCTGTAATTTAATGGTTCAGCTCACACATGAAAGCTGTTATTTGGGGTTTTAATTATTAAGCACAAATTGAATTTCAGCTTTTGGAGCAAAGAGCTCCCTCCCTCTGCAGATTCCAGCTGGGGAATGCTGAAGAGGATTTTGGTGTGTCCACTTAAAATAACAGCCACAGAGATGCCTGTCCCATGGGAGCCTCATGGCTAGGAGTATGTTCAGAAAGCACTGTGTCTTGGATAGAGATAATGAACTATTCATGAGGCATAATTCATCTCGGGAATCGCAAGTGTATGCTTTTCTGGTTGTGAATTACTAACAAAACTCATGGTGAAAGCTGGCTATTAACTTTCTCATGGTTAACTGCTGGTCAAGAAGCCTGTGGAGTTCCTGGTCAATGAGGTTGTGGGCTGGAATTAAAGAAATGCTCCACTTCATGGGTGTGGTGATTCTTCTTCCCCCGGCAGGAGCTCTGGCTGGCTGTGACTTGTAATGGGAAATGGTGGTGTTGCTGTGTGGAGAAGACTCGTCCAGCTTGGTCACCAGCAGGTAGATGAAGAAAGGCTCGTGAGAACAAAGACCCTTCCAAAACTTGCTCTATCTTTCCAACGAAATCCAACCCCACAAAATATGCTTGTGTGCTTTCATAGTTCTTGAATTAACAGCCACAAAACACTTCAAGGCATTTTGGGTCTGGGTACGCATGCACTCAGAGGGTGGAGCACATGAAGGGAGACCAGAGGTTTTGGGAAGCAGAGTAGGAGAAACCAACCATCTGCTTCCTCGAAGGCCTGCAGTGTGAAGGTCTCCAGAAGAAAGCTGCCTGATCTCCTCCTGCCTCTCATGGAGGCTGGCCGAGAGCCATGGGGCTCTGGGGCACCCTTCCCTGGACTGCCCGGGGCTGAGAACTCCATGGCTCTGTCCTACAGAGAGGCAAAAACCAGAACCCTTATAGCCTTCCCCAAACACCTGTATTCAGGGGTCTTAGGAGCTTATCTCCCAACAAAGACCAAGGCAGGGCTGCAGTTTGGCAATTTGTTTGTTTTGTCTTTACAGCTCAGCTGCCAAGATGCAAAAAATAAATTGGTTTGGATCGACACAAAATACATTTCTTCTCTCCACAGTGAAACTGAACAAATTCCCATTTGACTCAACCATCTGTTCTTCTGCAAGTATCTCATACTAAATGGAGCCAAAGCTGAGAATCACAAGGCTGCCAGGAAGGGACTCTCCTCTTCCTCCTTGTCCTCTTCATCATCGTCCTCCCAGGTAACTTGGAGGTTGGGGCACTTCACTAGGGGAGTGAAACCCAGGCTCGCTTCTGCCTGTGTTCGTAGCCAGATGCTGGGGCTGGGCATTATCCTCCTGTGGCAGGCTGTCATTTATAAATGCTTCATGGGTGCAACTCTTACAGCCTCAATGTGTCTCACTTTGAAGTCTGTGTCTCAGCTACTGAGTTGGAAAACAGGCCACTCCCCACTTCTCTTATTAGCATATTAATGATGCTAACCTTGCAGAGAGATGCATCCCAGAGGAGCCTGTTGCTTCATGGCAGATGGTGGAGGGGAGTGGAAGTACCCTCAAGGAAAGAGGGGGACAAACTGAGTCCGTCTTGCCAGTGTCCTCAGAGCAAAACTTCAGACAACATTATTCTGTGTACTCTGAAGTTCATGTCCAGAGTTGAGGCTGGTTTTGAAAAATGTGGATTTAGTTCTTTTATAGAGGAGCATTTATTTTTCACGGCAGAGGGACTCTCTTGAGTATCATGCTTGAGAAAGAGTTTGAAAAATATGGTGCCTTGTCTCTCGAAAATGTTCTGAGGAGCTACTGCATGGTTTCAGATGAGGGCCACGATTATGCTCTGGAGGTTGTCATGGGGAAGGATGCTGCTCAGTCTTTCTCTTTTCTTTTTACTGGAGATGGCATGAAAATGGATTATTCTAAACCATCTCTCTGTCTTGCTGTCCTATTTGTCAGGTTCCTGCAGTCACATTCCCTGCTTGATGTTTTCATAAACTGCGCTCCTTTTCCTTGGGTTCTGGTGATTAATTGTAATGACAAGTGGAAATATTCCAAAATAAATCTATTTTCACAGACCTCTGCAAAGTCCACTCTGAGAAGCCTCTGCAGATTTGACAATTCAGAAAGAGGTGGGAAAGCATGAGACTTGCATCAGAGCAGCTGTCCCGTGGTGTCCCTTAATGCTGCAGTTGTTTCGGTAGGGACTGTATTTCCCCTAAGGGGCAAATAATTATCGTTTGGCCCAGGAAACTAAATGAAAATAGGCAGAAGTCCTGCTTGTCAGGGGCTCCATGGACATGCAGAGGCCAGCAACAGCTCCAGAGCTGGGCACTGATAGAGCAGAGATGAGGCCAAATCCAGAACTGCTTGGGATAATTGTTTGCAATGACCTCCCCACATTCATGTTTTCCTTCTAAAAACATTTCCAGTACAAAGACTGTTCTTTTGTCTGGAAATGTGCCTTTCCAGTCCTGGAACTGCCTCTCCGCTGAAGACAGTCCTATCGTGCAGACCATCCCTTTGCCATCAGTAGTGCCCTTCTTGCACATCATGGATGCTGCACGGGTGAAGCCCATGGCCCCTTGGTTTGGGTTTCTGCAGCTCGGTCACCATCCAAGAGAAGCTCTGCCAACACCTGCTCTGCCTGCATCCTCGCACATTGTATCTGATGATCTTAAGAGTCTTTTCCAACCTAAATGATTCTATCGTCCCAGAGGAACATGAAACCCTGCTCCTGACAGGGATGATCTGCAGACAACTTCATCTCCATCGGCTTGGCATAGGTGGGATGTTTGGCAGAGGGGCTCGTGGCAGTAGTGAAGCACAAATAATGCCCTGGTGATGTGCTGGGGCTTTTGGCAGGAGGGTAAGCAGGGAGGGTAGTTCCCGCAGCAGCAATAAGTCCCAAGCGGTTTTGGTTTTACCCTGCAGCCTGGTCTGCAGTGAGCAGAGCAAAAGATGGAAATGAACTCTAATGATCACTTTTTCCTGCAGGAAGATACAGATGGGCAGCTCCTTCTGTTGCGATGCCCTTCAGCCTGGCACCCGAGACACTGCCGCTGAGCTGGGATGATTTTTATTTTCTCTCTCCAAGTAAAAGAAAGGATATAAACTAAGATGAAACAACAAAGAGGGAGTGACAAAGAGGGAGAGACTAGATTTGAATTGATATAAAACCCAGGAACTGGCGTGCGGCCCAGTAAATATTGGAATGACATTACCTGAGCTTAAAAAAAAAATTTCACAAATTGTTAGGCTTAATTTATATCTGTAGTGGAACTGGGGAGCAAACACCATGGAAATATCATTATTTCTTTTAATCATTTTCTTTGGTAACAGAATCAGAAGCAAAAAGCTCCGGAGAGACTCTTATTATATTTTCCCTCCCTCTGCCTTTTCTTTCTGATTCCCTCCATTGTTCCCAGCTCTGTCAAGATTGTGACAAACTTAATTACCAGCAAACAGTAGGAAATCCAGATGACATATCACTTTTTTTTTTCTTTCTTCTGACTTCATAAAAGCTTTCTAGTCTTTAATCTAGAGTGAATAAGGACAGGGGCCAGATGGTGCTGGTGTCCAATATCGGCAGCATCTGAGCCCTTATCTCCTTGAGATCTTCAGTGTCAAAAAGCCAAAGATGAGGATAACAAAACCTCCAGGGCGGTGCGTTTCAGGGTTAGAGTTTCAGAAAATGGCATCATGCATGGCCAGGGCCGGATTTGCGGAGTATCCCCACTCCCGTTTGTGGGGGTATCGCCTGCCAACCTTTTCATGAAAATCTGGACTAATTGCACTAATTCCAGGAGTGCTCACAGCAGCAACCGCAGAGCCCAGGGCTCTTGCCCCAAGCTCCTGGCACTGTGGTAAGGCACATTTGTGGCTCCTGCATCAGCAAAGACTGATGCTTGGTTGACTATAAAACAAGAGCTGGGTGAAATGTTCTCATGAACTGGGTGTTCACCCCAAAATCATGTTTCTGGGGGTGTGAAAAAACTCAGGGTGAGGTTCAGTGAACAGGTTTTGAACAAGAGAAAAGAATTAAAAGAAAAAAGCCATAAAATACTTTGAGCATTTTTAAGTGAGGTTTTTCCCCTTGAGTTTTTTCAAAGGCAGTTTTTCTGTCTTGCGCTCTCAAAGACATTTTTGGCTTTAAAATTGGGTCCAACTCAAAAAAAAAAAAAAAAAAAGTGAAACGGAAATTAAAAATGGAAAGGGGTTAAAAAGGGACCTAAAGTGCCAAGTGACCTGAAATGGAGATGTTTTTTGCAGTCCTGAGGACTAGAAACTTTATTTACTTCCTTTCAATGAATTCCAGGGGAGCCAGGACACAGCAAGTGCCGTGATGCTGTGGCGAGATCCAGCTACCATGGGCAAGCTGAGATGCCAGTGTGTTTTGTGGGGTTCATCCAGCCCCATTTGCAGCAGCTCAGCTGGGTTTCTTTACTCTCCCTTTCCCTGTGAAAGAAGAAAATCATCTGTCCATAGAGGGCCTGTCCCTCAACAGCTTTGACATAGGCTCTGGCAGCCTTAGCCAGAGGTTTAGGGTTTCCTGGTGGCCCCTCTGCTGTCCTGCTGTGAGCCTCCCACCTTTCCCCCTCAGCTGTAAGGTAGAGGCATCTCCCGAATGCCAAAATGCTGCTGCTCCCATTTTCTCGAGGGGGAATAGACAGAAAAAAGCATTTAATTCCCAACCTCTAAGCAGTTTTCTTTTTCCTCCCTTCTTCTCTAAATAACTAACGAAGTGGAGCAGCTCAGATAAAGCCACTTCCCTCAGCTGTAAACCAGACCGTACGGGCATCACTAAACATCTCATTTACCTGTCAGAGTCAAACAAAAAGCCAAGTGTGGTGCTAACTGCTTTTGGTACGCTGGTTACAATGGTGCCTTTCCCAGTACAGGTGCTCCTGAACAACTCACCAAATCTGGGGACTTGTTGGAGGGGCATCAGACCTGAAGAGGCCAACAGGCTTGTTTTGTGAGGGGGGGACGCAGCCACATGCTGTGTGTTGGTGTCCCAGGGGTCTGGAAGCAGCTGCGTGCTGTTCGGTGCTGATAAGAGCTAAGTGGATGTTTAGCTTTGAGGAGATGGCTTGGGGAGGAATAAGGCAAGTGAGGGACCTCTGGGGGAGAGGGGAGAGATCGCTGCAGCCTTGGAAGATCCAAGGGTCCGTGAGTTACCGTGAAAAGAGCAGGTCTGAGCTTGCTGGAGTCCTTGCTTGGAGAAAAGGGTAGAAGAGTTCCCGTCTCTCTGTGCTGCAGGAGGTGAGGAAGGGTTCGGCAGCTGCTCAACTTCAGCCAACGTATTGCCATGACAGGCAACTGTGTCGCTCAATAGCCAGCCAGACCCCTTTCCAGGGGCACCTTCCCTGTGAAATGCTAAGTTTGCAGCTCTGCAAAAGTAATTTTCACCGACTCATAGCTAGCCACATGGCAGTGCAGAGGCCAGAAGTGTAAGTGGCTTAAAACTTACACCATTTATTTCTTGAAGGTAAAATCTATTGAGTGTCTATCTGCGTGCAGGGTCTGGATGCCTTTGTGAACGTTGATGCCTTACTGCTTCTTCGCTTCCATCGCTGGTCTAGATGGAGCTTTGTGAGACCCAGGTCTAGAGGGAGAAAGACCAGCTGTGTGTATATCTTGATTGTCTTTCTCAGAGAGTTTCTGGGAACACTTCTGGGAAAGAGGTGTGTACATTTTTTTTTTCCTTGTTGTTGTTGTTACATTTTACTATTTTTAATAAAATTCTTTACTGCAGCCAAAGGGAAAAGCCCAAGGAGCTGCAGCACCAAGGGTCCAAAAACTGTATGTGTCTGTAGGAGCCTGTGAGCACCCAGGTGGAGGTGCTTTTCAGAGTCCATACCAGTTCTCCAAGTTCAGGTAAGCTCATGGCAACCCAGGTTTTGGCGACCTGTGCTCCCATTTCTGCAGAAGCAGGGAACCCTTGCCTCCACCCTGCCCTCCTGCCTGCTGTCCCGCTGACTTACACCAGCCACAGATCATTCTGCCCAGCATGTGTGGTGCATCACTGACACTTTGCACAGCTTTGTCCAAAACAGCCTGTAATTTTCTTCCTTTTACCAGTGAAGACAAAGCTAATGATAGAGCACAGCACTCTGAAATAAGCGTCAATGAGTTAAGGGTAGAGTGTCATGCATTTGGGTTTCCTGTCTATTTACAAAGAGCCTAATGAACAAAGAACCTAATGAACCTGGTAGCGATGACCAGCCTGTAGCTGGGAGCCAAGAGATGTGTTGGCCACAGCGATCTTCCATTTGGTGGTGATGGAGTGGCACTGCAAATGTGCGTGTCCCAAACACAACATCTCCACTCTGCAACGAGATGCAGCCTGAAACGTAACTCAATTTTCCTGCATTGCACCGTCATTTCTGGAGGCTGTCGCTACAGCAGCTGCACACACAGGGAGCCATGGAGAGCTTTGCAGGTGGGAGATGTGTCCTTGCTCGCTGCTGGTGGTAGGTTAGGAGTGTTCCCGTGGGATTAGCTGCACATCAGGGGCTTGGACTCAGAAATCATAAAGCACAGGGGTGCCAGGGAGCTGAGGGTTTCCTGCAGGCTGTCAGCAGATCCCCGAGCTGCTGGTAGCTTATGTGTCCCACCTGAAATGCAGGGAGAGGAGCAATGGGCAGCCACAGCACTTGGTTGGGTTTATAGTTAATTGGCTTGTTTTCCTGCCTGCAAAGTGGTTTTAGATTAATGAAGTTTTCTGTAAAAATTTACACTGCTTTCCCCCCATTTTCAAGCTGCTCCATGCCAGGAGAGCGCCCTTGTCAATGAAGTGATGCACATCTACGTGTGGCCTGCTGAGTGGCTGTGCTAGCTCACAGCTAATGCAAGACATTATTATTATTGTTTTAATAATACAGCCTAGGCAACCCATTGCTCTGCAGGAAATGTCAAGATTTGCCGTACAGACACCTCTTTCCCCCATGCTCCCTCTCATGGGAGAGGGACAGTGGTCATGGGGCAGAACTGTCCAGCTCTCTGCAGGTGGCTACAAGCACTCGAACTGTGCCATGAGCCACTCTACCAGTGCAGGGGCTTTGCAAACACATATTGACATTTTGTAGGAAAAAAAACAACAAAAAACCCCCCCAAACCCACTCTGAACAACTGCACTCCCTCCTGCAATATTTTTCCCAAGCTGAGTATCTCCACGGCTCCAGACTTGCAGAGCACCTTCTGTTTTGAAACTTATGGGCCAGCTTCTTTTCTACTCCAGGAAATATATTTTCTGCCAGTATTTGCTTTTCTGGGCACTGTCGAAGCTCAGAGCACAGCTGGGGCCTCGTGCCAGCTGCGCTTCAGTAAATCATTACTCTGAGCATGATGCAGCAAAGAGTTAGAACAAGGAGACCACGGACAATTTTGGCTTTGGGCTGTTAATCTCAGAAGCCTCTCAGCTGAACCCAAACCATTAAAATCAGTTCAGCTGAAATCTTGGACTCCTGGATGATGATGAGGCTCACCTAAGGATGAGCACTTAGCAGGACTTAGGGTGTGTTTCACTGCCCATTAGTTTGGGCACTGGAACATCTGGTAAAAAATAAGTTGTATAGATGTTTGGCACAGCTGGGGCATGTGCCACACCTCCAGGCTTTATAAAATAAGCCACATTTTGTTACTTATAATTGAAGGCAGCAGATGTGCAAAAGAAGAACCCAAATCTAAAATTATTTCCTAATCAAACAAGTTACATCATCTTATGATTTTATAAAATCCTTTTTTTTTTTTTTTTTTTTTTAAATCTCACCAGACTCCGCCCTGGCTAGTTACCTGTTCGCCTCCCTCCCTCTCTGTCCCACCCTGGCACCATTAAGAATGAGGCTGGAAGGTGTCCAGCCCCCTGCTCCGGGGCGTGATCAGCTATACAATGTTGTATCTGACAGATAACTTCTATCTTGTGCTTCAGGGACTCGCAGGTAGAGACTATGCTTTCCTCCATGCTTCACTGTCCTGTTGTCGGTCATTTCTTCTACTGCCTGCCTTGTTCCTTGCTCGCCTCGAGCTGAGCCTGTTGTTGTTTCTCTAGCCCTTGCACAGGGATCTGTTATTCATGTGAAAGCTGCAGCCACATCTGTTGTTGATCTTCTCTCCTCTAACTAAGCAGCCTTCAAAGCTCTCCTGGTTGGTCATGCTCCTGAGGACTCTTGCTGCTGCACGCTGGATTTCGACACAGCTGCTAACTTTCATGAGCAGGTATTGGGGTTTGTTTTCAGAAGATGACACCCTACTTCTCCCCATCTATTAACTCAGAAGAGCTGCAGCCCGTCCATCCTCTGGGGCGCTCGCAGGTGGCCTGGGAAGAGGAGAGATGGTCTCAGCACTGCCAGCAGCAACGGCACGTGACAGAGCAGCCCCTGCGCGGCGTGCCCTGACCTGGGGCATCAGGCAGGGCAGGCAGACGTTTGCACTGGGGTGCATTGAATGCTTTGGGGAGCATCGAGGAGATGGTGCCTGAGAGGACCAGCCAGGAGCTGGGTGGCAGCAGGAATTTGATTTCCAGCGAGTTTGGACAGACAGGGCCAGCAAGCCTTAACGATACACATGAAGTTTAAACGTGGCAGGCTTGGGAGTGTGCTGGTGGATATGCCTGTGCCACTATAATCACTTCTATGCTAGTTTAGCTCTGTACAGGAAGGAGAATAAATTATGTGTGGCTTCACCTGTATTAAAAGCTGTGCAGCTCTAGCAGTTGTTTCAGCACATATAGGCAGATGGACCCTTCTCCCTTGTATCCCCGGCACATCTGAAGAGAATGGGAAGGTCACAGGAGGAGGTGATGGAAACCTCTACTCCCTCGGACTTGTTGAGTGTGATGTTCATTCTTGCTTTTGGATATGACCTCAGGGAGGGCCAGGCCAGTCTTGCCAAGGTACCTGGTCTGAGAGAAGAAGAGACCATTTGCAAGTGGCATCAACGTGTTACACGTTCCAGTCATTTCCTCCTTTGTTCCGTCCCCAACAGCTGAGTTATAAGGTTCTTAAAACAGGTTCATAAATAAGAAAGTAAGAAATGGATTGGGGCTGTGCCCAATCAATAGCGAGCGTTACCTGGTGGCAATGATTCTTGGAAACTTGGAGGAAAGGCCTCAAGACGTTCCTGCTCTTTGGGGAACAATTTCTCCGTGTCTAGCTTGGTTTTTCTTACACAGAAAACATATTCCTTTTAAAAGGTTGTGTTGCTACTCAGTTTTTCCTTTTGGGTCCATGGGACTTTCCCCTTACTACAGACAGAGGTGAGAATCATTTAAAATGAGCAGCTCTTGAGCCAGGGGAGCTCTGGAGAGGTGGTGGTGAGGGATGGCTCTGCTAATACCTTCCAAGGGAAAGTTCAGTATTTTGGAAAAAAAGAAAAAAGTTGCATGCCCTTCCTGGCTGTAATTACTGTAATGGGGGCAGCTTTTTTTGCTTTGCTACTCTAGAGTCAGCATGTACAAACCACCCTGAATTCACGTCCTTCCAGGGCACTTCCCAGGCTGTCACCTTCACTGTCGGCTCACCCTGCACCTCTCGTGGCTCACGGATGGGATGGGATGGGATGGGATGGGATGCTGTCCCCAGCTTGACACCTCAGCTTGGTTGGGATGTTGCAAAGCCCCCTGCCATGCACTGGCAATTCTGACTAGTTTTATTGGCAATATCTCATGGTTTTCTGACATTTCTCCCATTTGCTGCCCCCCCCCCCACCTGGCTGGAAGGTTTTTGCATCTCACTTCTTGCTTTGGATTGTGTGTGTGAGCACAGCACACCCACACCGTGGCCCTAACTCTCAGTTAGACTTCAACGCCAAAAATACAGATTTCATGAATTAAATAGTATAGCAGAAACAGCTTATGAAAGCCCCTCCACAAGTCCTCAGCTGCTCTCTCCACCCCCAGCACAGCTGAAACCCAGCTGGGCTGCGCAGTGGCATCAAGAAAAGGCAGAACCAAAACAAAGAGGGTTGTAAGAAATTGAAGAAACAAGCAGAGCGTGAGAAATGTAAACAGCAGCAGCTGAGCATGATTCATTCCAGCCTTCCTCAGCAGCTGGATAAGTTTTTCTAAACTGTTAGTTAATATTTCACATCGCTGTTCAGTGGCTATTATTGTACTTGGATTTTCACCCTGGTGTATAAGACCCTCTTTCTGAATTCTTGTGGAAATACAGTGAAGAGATCCATCTCTACCCAGACCTGGATACGCCATATATCACCTTCCACCAACAGCCAGAATCTGGTGGAAGTTGCTCCATGTCTCGTTGTCGTGGTTTAACCCCAGTCAGCAACTCAGCACCACGCAGCCGCTTCCCCCTTCCCCCTCCCAGTGGGGTGAGGAGGAGGAAAAAGGGGAAAAAAAAAAAGTAAAACTCGTGGGTTGAGATAAGAACAGTTTAATAACTAAAGTAAAATATAATACTAACAATAGTAATAATGAAATATAATAATAATAATAGTAATGAAAAGGAGTATAACAAAAAAGGAGGGGGAGGAAGGGAAAAAAACAAACAAACAAAAAAACCCACCAGTGATGCACAATGCAATTGCTCATCACCCGCCGACCGATGCCCAGTTAGTTCCCAAGCCACGATCCGCGCTGCCCGGCCAACTCCCCCCAGTTTATATACTGGGCATGACATTCCATGGTATGGAATATCCCTTTGGCTGGTTGGGGTCAGCTGCCCCGGCCATGCTCCCTCCCAGCTCCTTGCACACCGGCTTGCTGGCAGAGCATGGGGAACTGAAAAGTCCTTGGCTTAAGATAAGCGCTACTTAGCAACAACTAAAACATCAGAGTGTTATCAACATCATTCTCACACTAAATCCAAAACACAGCACTGTACCAGCTACCAGGAAGAAAATTAACTCTGTCCCAGCCAAAACCAGGACACTCGTCCTGAAGAAGATCCACTTTATGAAGCAACTAATTTATGTTCCCACGTTGGCTAGGCTGGATCCACAGTTTGGTGCTGTTCTCCTTTGGAAGTCACTCATATTTGTCAGATACGTTATCGTTCCATTACAAGAAACCTATAAGATTTATAAGGAGCTGCTTTCCCCCTTTCAGTGCATAGTTTGTTTCTATCTCTTATTAGACTGCCAAACCAGCATAAAATCTATATTTCTTCTGCTTTTCTTCCATGTCAACAGTACTTAGAAAGAGTATATCACTTGGAAATTAAAGAAATTTAGTTAGAAAACTTGTAGGAAAGCACCAACAGGAAAGATCAAATAAAGCAGAGAACAAAGACGCCAGAAATAAAATTGTCTGACAAACATTAGAATCGATATTAAAAGGGGAGAAAAGAAGTACAAAAGCCTCAAAAAAACCACAGAAACTGTGTAAAAAGCAATGCATGACTTCAGAAATGAAAAATGCAAGGAACATAACAAATGATTTCAGATCTGATCCTATCAGAAAGAAATCTGATTTAAAAAAAAAGAAAGAAAGAAAGAAGCAGCTATGGAGACACTTTTATAAAAGGATATACAATAAAAGGTTTGAAAATTGTATCCTCCAAACTACTTTAAAGAATGGCAAAAGAAAGGGATACATATTAAAATACTCCAATGCTGCAACATCTAATACAAAATGTTCTGTCAGTGAAAAAAAAGTATTTTGACAGGTGTGTCAAGATTTACCACCAATCTTGGTGACCCCATCAAAAAAAAAAAAAAAGCTCTGAAAGAATAATTTTAAAATAGCTATAACAACTGACTAGGAAGATCGCGGAAGCAAACAGCTCACAATTATCTCCGTGGTTGGAAAGAGATCAAACCTTATTTCTGTGCTATTTTTACGACAGGCAAAGTAGGACAGTCATATCACACTGCTCCAGATAATAATGCAAACAAAGGCTACTTGAGAGCACACAGTCGAATAAAACACCAGCAAGTTGTGAGCTATGAACAGAGCCGCAGCATGCCTCTCTGAAATTTAGAGATTTCTGGAAAAGTCTGCCACAGGAAACAGCAATCCCGTGGAAGCAGGGAGAGGAGCTCCTGGCCACGGCTCACCACAACCATCACTGGAGCTATGAGCCTCCACAGACGGCTCAGAAAGGAGATTTACAGCAGGAGGAGGAAAATGCACCTTCTCCTCCTGGAGGCAGAGCTGAGCCAGACGTCCTCGAGGCTGCTGGTGCAGAGATGGCCACGAAGCCATGGCAGCATGGACATTGGCTCTGAAACGGGGCTGCTGGAAAATGCACTGTTGTTAATAGTTGAGGGCATCAGTTTAAAGGTGGGTGACCCTGCAGTGTGGACACATACGTTTCTCCTGTAACATCTTTAAAATTAACCTCTGCAATCAATCAAACAAACAAACAAAGCAATAAAAAAAGCTGTTGGCAGATGGGGAAAACAATATGTAAATGTTACAGACAAGTTACCTTTGACTGCATCAGTGTTATCCCATAATATTTCTACATTTATAAGCGATCTTGATTGCCTGGCATCATGTAGCCACATCAAAACCAAGCATTTAAACTATTTTGCCCCTCAGGTCACCAGTTCTGAAATTCAAATGCAAAATAATTGGGACAGTCCATAGGCTGCTGTTTGCATACCAGTGATATTCCTAAAATGTTTGTGAAATTCAGTGAATAACACCCGGTGCCATAGTTAAAGCTGGAGGCCAGACAAAATGGCTGTAATCCATTCTAACCTTGATGCCATTAAACTGCAAATTGAACCACAGTGAAATTAATCTACCAACTGCACGTAAACAGTGGCAACACTTTGCAAGTACTCTATGGAAGTCTAAAGCCTCAGTGTTTGCGTTGGGTGGCTAGAATTCAACTGACCATGGACAACCTTCATTCAGACCCATCTACGTACTTAACAACCGCCCTGCAGTCTCCCTGCCAAGAAGTATGACACAGATTCTCCTCTATAGGAGAGGCTTCCAGACCTCGAGGACTGTATATTGCATCATCCTTCTCCCATGAAAGCCTCAAGCCATGCTATGTGGAAAAAAAGATGTCCATTTGGGATCAGTCAATGGTACAGTAGGAAGGCAACTTGAAGAAGGACACTAAAGGTCAGGTGCTTTCCAAAAAGGACAATATATGGGAGGATTCAAAACACCAAATTGCCCCAACCAGTCATTCTTATCAATCTCAGCCTGCAGTTACTGGGAGTCTTTTCTACCAGAAAGAAAAAGCTCACACTATCCATGGCCTACGATGGATCGATCTGAGGGACAGGCAGCTTCCCACCATCCCCTAAGACAGTGGCCACGGGTGAAGGGAACAGGGACCTTATGGGGGTTTATCATGACTCGTGCCAGGGGAATAAGCAAGATAAGACTCAAAGCTTAGACACAGAGCAGTGCAGTCAAAACAACATGGGTGGAAGATGAAGATGTCCTGAAGAAGATCATTCATTACACTTGGGTTGCCCACTTACCTCTGTGGCAGAGCCCAGGAGTTCAGGTACAGCTTCAACAATTAAGAGATTAAATATCCACACACAAAAATTTAAATTTAGTTAATTGCATGCTTTCTGGTTTCTGACCTTTTGTTTCTCATTTGAATTGCATTTTTTACTCTGTAGACACGCTGAAAAGACTGTGAGCGGAGGCTGCTGCTCTGCCTGGCGTGGGGTCCCTGGCAGGTCTTGAGGGGGAACATCTACTGGGTGGTGCCAGGTACTTCAGACAGTTCAATGTAAAAAGAGGAGACATACAGGATTGGAATAAATTTCTCAAGATTACATCAGTTAACATATAGGGAAAAATTGTAAGTGCTGTGGATAAATTAAACTCAAATGGATTATATATTATTTCACATTGCAGTGTAACTATCTCCTTTGGGTCTTTAAATTGTCCCTACACTGTAGTTTCTGAATCCATTGGCTAAATTTCAATCAGATCTTACAGAGCAGGAAAGAGGTTTCAAAGGTAATTAAATTCTTAAAAAATGTGAAAAACTGGGCAACTGAATAAGAAAAAGGTAGTGTAAGTATCCTAACTGATGGAAGGATCATTGTGTGAGCTCAGAGTCTAGCAGACACCAGAGAATCGGATGGAGAGCATACAAATTCCGGATGAAGCTCAGCCAGGATCTGCAATTAGTCATGAGGCGTAAACCCGCTTCATCAGCCCCAGTGTTTGGGGACCGCATGTGGTCAAGGGACACACATGCTCGTGTTTCTCCTTATGCAGGCCTGGGTGAGTCCTCTCTCATCCACCAATGTAGACGGAACAGCTCTACCCCAGCCTGAAACAGCACATGCCACGAGCTGGACTGAATAGGAGGGAGCACCTGCAAGGGAGGAGGAGCAGAAGAGGAGGCTCTCACCCCACTCAAATGCTCTACAGACCACTGGAGGCCCAAACCTTGATGCTGGAGAGCTGTTGGCCTTAGCCTACTTTCTGCAAGAGTCTGGAGTGAGGTTTTCTATTATTCAGAACAAAAAGAGCAGATGAATGCAATGAACATAGGAAGATTGATCTAGCAGTGCAAGTTATTTATTTGTGGTCTGTAACTGGATTGAGCACTGAAGATTCATTATCCTCTGCTCTTTTCAATGCTTTTTTTTTTTTTTAAACAGTTGTTTCTGGGACCTTTCCCCCATGACCCACAGTGAAAATTCAACAGGGAGTTTCAAAAGACTCCTGGAAATGTGAATTTTTACTGGCTGTTTCTGGGTATTTCAAATAACTCTAGCCTGGGTTGCAATTATTTTGTTAG
This sequence comes from Gymnogyps californianus, assembly GCF_018139145.2. Taxonomy (NCBI): domain Eukaryota; kingdom Metazoa; phylum Chordata; class Aves; order Accipitriformes; family Cathartidae; genus Gymnogyps; species Gymnogyps californianus. Next base: position 2,564,031 of record NC_059487.1, on the reverse strand, counting down.
AAATAAACCAACCATTTCAAGGGAGAAGTGTGAAATGGGTTTGCCACTTCCCCTATACGATATTCCATCCTTAAAATCGAAGAAGTAACACTCTCACCGGTGTGGTGTTGGGTAGAAGGCACAAAGGCACTTGTGTCCTTTCTGCCCTGCTTCATCTCTGCCATCCCCAAGGATGTCACTAGCAGGAAAGCTTTTCCTGGTGGATTGATGCAATCATTCAGGTGTGGTTATGTCCACAAGGACAATCATCCTGAGCATAGGAGTATTTGCAGGGAGCTTACTAGTTCCCACAGTTCACTGCTTAAAACACTCCCCCAATACATCAGACGTGCAAATCGCTTCTCTGCTTGAAGGGCTATCTATGGTGCCATAGCTTCCACTGCCAGAGTGACTACCTCACCACCTCAGCCCCAGGGGAGCTTGGATGTTCACCAGCTCTCTTGAGGACACCCGTCCACTTTGCAGACCAGTGAAACATGCAGGTATGTGCCGATTCCCTTATTATGCTTCTCCATGCTTAATACTAATACCTCCTCCTGGGATCCTGGAGAGCGCTCAGCTGTGCTAATGAGAAGGTATCACAGCTCAGCAAGTGCCTGACTTCCTAAGGCAAACAAAGTATTGGCTGGAACTAATGCAGAAAAAGATGGCCCTGGTGTCCTTTCTATTTTTTTTTTTTGCCCGCCAAGCTGTCAGTATGACGGGTTTTGGATTCTCTCAGCTGCACAGAAGGGCACGTGATTTATTGAAATTGGAAAGCTTGCAGACAAAAAAGGCTGTGAAATTATTTTGTATCTGACACAATCATTAGTAGTATTATTTCTTCTGGAGCTGGGAAGGACACTTATAAAACATCTAACAAGCTGCTAAGGAGATTGCCTAAAGCACTGATGTTCAAAATGTGCTGCTAGAGCCTGTTCTTCTGTGCTCTGTACATATTTCAGGCTCCAGTTTCTTCTCATGGAAGGGACTTCAAATGATATTTCTGAGGGGTGTTTCTGACAGTTTAGTGGGCACCCTCTTCAAATATTTGGCCTAGGTTACCTGCTGATTGCATGATATAGAGATGATTGAGAGAGGCCAGTACAGTCTAAGCAAGTGTGCTGTAGAGCGGAGGGGCATCCAGACCTTCTATTTTACTTTGTTGAAGAGCAATAACCCCCTCTGTGCACGTGCATTGTGCAAGTCCTCCAGATCCATTTTCCACGCTGAAACTGAGCACAGTTAGCCAGGCGTCAGCCTCTGAGCTAAGGATGCTATTGGAAGGGTTTGGATGGTCTCCTATGGGTAACCCGCTATTGCCTGCCTCAGCTAGGAGTTGCCCAGTGGTCCAGCCTGCCTGGAAGTCCTGGTCCATCTAAAAGGGATGTCGGTGGAAGGCAGCTGGTGGCACCTTCTCAGGGGACAGGCACCTATTTCATATAGTCGCTGTATGTAGTTCGCCCAGGTCTCAGGAGGAGCAAGATTTGACAGGCAGCAGAGCCCAGCTTGTCCTCCTGACAGCTCTGCTTACATGCTGGAGTTGAGCTCCTGCGTAAGCTCATTGCCACATCAGAGACTGAACTCGCCTCCTCCTCCTGGAGGGAAGCAAATCCAAGGACTTGGAAACGGGTGCTGCCCAGATCTGCGCAGAGAAACTCTGTTTCTCTGGTTAAGGGGACTGTGGCTTGACTTGAGCAGGAACTGCCTTTCTAATGGTAAGTGTGGAGTTTATTATCAGTAACCCCTAGCTCTCTTCTGGTACTTTTCATCAGCAGATCACAAAGCTTGTTGTGGAAAAAGGTCAAAATCATGATCACCATTTTAAAGATGGAGAAGCTGAGACACAGAGCCCAACAGTCTCAGAGAAAGTCACCCCGCAGGCAGCTGGCAGAACTGAGGACAGAGTCCCACAGTCCCCAAGTCCAGCCCAGTGCTCCGGCCTCCCTATTCCCATCATTAGCACTGGGAAGACTACCTCTAATTGGTGTCGAATGATTGAAAGTGGAAGGAGCTGTTGTCATGGATACAGCATCCGCAGGCTCTCCTCTGCCTTGGTTGGAGCCCTGCTCTTCCACAATAGCTCTGTGGTCTTCAAACATCAGTGCAATAATGAGCACAGAAACAGCAATTCATTTGCAACCGGTGCAAATGCTTGCCATGTAATACAAAGACGGAATAAACTGTTAGCTGTGACCCTCTTAGGTTAACTGAGCTGGCTGATTCACTGATTTCTCTAGCACCAACTGGAGCAGACTGTCAGGACCTGTTGGATCAGTTACCTCCTGTAACTTCTGTACAGGACTTACACTCAACTTGTGCCCTTCACAGCACAGCAGCACCTGTATTCTCCCTGTCCCCACCTCAGGTAGTATCTTTCCTTCACAATAGGTGGTCTCAGAAGTGAATAGGAAGAAAGACCCCCCCAGCCACACACACACACACAAACACGCATCCCCCAAGAAGGTTTTAGCTGCAGAGAGGCACCGATGAGCACCCACCTGCAGTGCTGAGAACTTGGCTGCCAACCCACAGACAAACCTGACCTGCCATCCCTGCCTGTGCAGGGACACTCAGCTCACCGGAGCACCACACCATCTCCTTCTCAGAGGTGCTGGCTTTCCCAGCTGAGTTCAGTACAGCTCTCAGATCACTCCCAACTCACTTCTCTTCCCAACAAGAGGCTCTGCCACACTTTCAGAGCCCATAGCCAGAATAACCCTGGCAGTACACCTGAGGACAGACATATTTTGCTTACCTTGTGCAGGAAGGGGCTCTTATGCAGTGCTTCACAGAGGCCTCCTTATCCACTGCGCCCTCTAATTCATGAGCAGAACCATTGCCAGGAACAGGCCCACCTGTGCAGAGTTTGGCCAGGTGTGAAGAACAGGGCCAGACTGATCCAGGAGCATTAGAAAGATGCTCATTTCTAGCTTAGCTGTTGTAATGCAGTGTATTTTTCTTCCTTCACCAGTGTGGTTAAGATGAGTTTCACAAGGAAAAGAAAAAACCCCACCATCTTTCATACCTTGGAAAAGCTGAAATGGCCAGGCAGCCTGCCCAAGCAAGGCTCAGCTCTCTGTCCTCCCACTGTTGTCTTTGAAGTTGCAGTTATAGGGATTTACCAGCACTTGCAACACACTCAACAGGTCCAAGGTAAAGCAGATGGGAAGGTCTCTATTTTTTGGATCTCTGTCGTATTCATGTTGCCGTGTTGACCTCTCCTACCATAGGACAGTTCATAGTACCTATTGATGGATGATGCTCAGTTCTGAAGACCAAATATTGCTCAACCAATTACTGCATTTGGCCAACACCACCCATGCTGTCATTAAAAAAATGCCTGTCTCCTCCTGAGAGCAGCATGCTTGGTGTTTTCCAGTCCTTCAGAGTCAGTCTACCTTCAGGGGAACCATCCTCAAGTCTGCTGACTATTTTAGCAGCCTGCCCCTGAGCTGGATGCAGTCTCTGTAGCACCGACTCCAGCCCGAGGGATTGGCGCAGGTTTTCCCATTGACCGTCAGTGATCAGGCAGCAAAGGATTCTCTGCTTCAGTTCACCACCATCAGCTTTCCTAGTCTCTGCATTAATTGTGTGGACTGCGAGAAAAAGGTACAGCCAATGCCCATTCTGGCTGCCTCTTCCAGTCCCCCTTTACTTCCCCTTTCCTTCACCCCTGCTAAAAGAGGGGAAAAAATGTTACCTGTGAAACCACAGTAAGTTTGGCATGGGCAATCCCAGGCATCAGAAACTCCCCCCCTTTGATTTTCCCAGTGTTTCCCTTTGTTTTTGACTGTTCATCTTCATCTTCCTTACAAACACAGGCGCTATGCAGCTTCGGCCAAGGCAACGGGGGTAGTTATCACCGTAACTACCTGGCTGTTGAAACCCGGCCGTACAGCAATTATGCTAAGCTCCGCAGCAGGCTGACAGCTATCGCACTCATTACATCTTCCTGGGACAGAAAGGCTCAGTCAATACTACAAAGGATCCGAACAGCAATTTCCAGGTAGAGAGTCTCTGTTCCCCCCATGACACAAAGCACTAGGACATGCCTTTTGGTGACTAACAGCAGCAGACCCATAACATGAAATTGCTTGCTCTTTTCTACTTCTGTGCGAGCTTTTTTCTGCCAAGGGGGCTTAGCAAAACATTCTGCTTTCAAAAAGAGCTGTGAAAAACAAGTGGTAAAGAGAGGGTGCAAGAGAGGATAGGAGCAATTCCTTGGAAGTCAGTATGTTTTTGAAAGGTTTTCCGCAGGAGTTCAGGTGCTGTCAGGCCAATGCATCCGTCTCTTTGTAGCGGGTACTTCTTTCCTCTGATGGCAGCTAAAGGGAGCTAAGAGGGAGATCTAACTGCTTGACTTTCTATTGCACAGCAGCTCAAGCTCAGCACAGGAACAGAAACATTAACATCTCTTTATTTTCTGTGAAACCTGCAGGGTTTCGGGATCGATCCTTCACTGCCTTGGTGCGCCTGATGGGTGTGGGACAGCAGGAGCAGCCCTCCTCCTGAGAGAGTCTGGGGTCCTCTGAAGGCTTGTGCTGTGCTGATGAGCCAGATGAAGCTCATTTTCTGCAACATGGTTGGAAGCAGTGGTAGCTCCCATTTCCACAGGTTCAGAATTCAATTTCTCATGTAAACATCCTCAGGAGACTCACTTCAGGCAGAGCAGACTGCATGAACAGCTCAAGACACCAAGGGCCTTTCTGTCCCCCTACGAGGTGCCAAACCATTATGAGTCTGATCACCCAAAGCCTTACCAGGAGCTCTATCCAGTGGAGGACCTACTCACCCTAACTCCTCTACTCAACACCATAAGACCCGGCCTGGGCTCTACCCCTGATATACTGCCTCTGCTGCACATGTGGCATTCATAGCTGAGGATGTGAGGAGCAATGAGAGGCGAGCGGTGGGATCCACTGCATGGCTCCTTGTGCAGGAGGAATACGTATTTCAGGGATGCTGCTGTCACAGTCCAAAACAGAAAGTGAAAGAGAGACCTCAAGGCAAACGGCACAAACACTGCTCTTTCCTCAAGGCGTACTGGGACAATGGATCTTCTGACATGTTTACCACTGCTTCAGGGCTCGTCTGGAGGACAGTTCGTACTTGGAGGATTTTTTTCCTCTTTTGCAGAAAAGACACAAGTGAGCGTACAGAGGGATTTAGACACTGATGGCTTTCATGTTCTCTATTATGGTGATAGCGAGCTCTGATGAGAGATATGTCAGAACCTCCAGATTTACTGGATTAACCTCCAGCATCACGCTTGCCAGCTGTTTCACGGCCATTACAACAGGCTTATTTTGCAGCCTCACAATCACCCAAGATCATCATCCAGAAAACTGCATGACGCTGTGATCTTTGTGCCGCCAGGGCCATTCAAAAGTGTTTTTTTCCTTTTTCTGACACTGAGTTTACCATTAAATGTGCCTGAGAAACCACAGCTAATGCCTTATATTTAGTGTAAAAATTAGGATCTTTGGTACTTAGTGTCCATCGTCAGAGCAACTGAATTACTCGTAATGTTCAGAATCCAGGGACATAATGAGATCTGTAGATAACTGGTACAGAGACACACAGAACCTGGTCTGCGAAGGACTCTGGCACCTTAGACAAACTTAGAAATGAAGTGCCCCTTAAATAACCCAAAATCTTTTTGCTCATCAATAATGTTATCTAGGAACATGAAACTGCTTTTACACATGCCCATAGCTATTGCTGACAAAACGGAAGCAACCAAATCAGTGTCTGTTTGGGATCATCCAGTCAAATATTTTTTTCTAAGTATCTTTAAGGTTTTGTTCGGCAGATGTTCAGCACATATTTATTCCTCTCAAAACCCAGAAGCCATGCTACTCTCATGCAAAAATACAAGCAGTGATACTATACATATGCTGACGCTAAAGAATTAATGCAGGTTATAGGAGAGCTGAATTCCAAGCCTTCTGCAGGCCAGGGGGGTCTTCACCTGCCAGGCAAACAGCGAGGTGGGGGCCATCGCTCGCCCCCGCTCTGCCCGGAGCTGCCCCCTGTGCCCCTGTGGTTAAGACATCCCGCACCCGTATACAACCCCTGCACCCCCTGCCCCCTCTCTGCCACTGCGCTGTGCGTTAGGAGTGTGGGTGGCCTCAGGACAAGCTAAGGACTGCCTGGGTTCCCTTTCAGGCTTTATAGCCAAAGGAGAAAAGATACAGAAATTTCAGTTTCATTTTCAATCATCTCATTAGGAAGGATTTGCTTTTATCTCTGTTACATTCGAGTTGTTTGGATTTATCAGTGTAGCTGTTTTGTGTTTCTAAAGGACTGGCTAAAGTCTGTTTTCCTCCCTGGTGAAGCTTTTCCTGCTTTCTTTCTGATTTTCTTTTTAAATGGCGGCAATGACAGACACTGTATTCAAGGAGCTGGGGCTTCAGATGCAGGCTGTAACACCAACGCTTTACGTGTTCTCCTGCAAGCAAAGCAAAATCACATCAACCCTCATCCTGCAAAGCTTCAGTGTTGAATTCCCACTCAAGAACAGGCTGACTGAAAGGTTGGACAATGCATGCATAGAAGTAAAGCAGTGACCCTTAGTGGGGTCAGCGTACTAAGAGGATACCTGAAACATCCCACTCCCACTGAAAGCTTTCCAACGGGACTGCACGTAACTGCCGGAATCATCGACCGTATGGACAGTGCTGTCTTCTCAGGCTGGCTGCCCTGGGAGCGTACAGTGAGTTTCACTTTTTCCTTTTTGCAAGATCTCACCAAATTGTGATGACATGACAACTGGTCCATGTGTTTTGGAGAGATAGTGTTGCTGTCTTGTAACAGTCCTTTCCACCGCTGTCAAATGAAAGTCAGTGATTTGTCCTTGATCAGCCACTGTGTCCCCATCACTGTGCCCTTATTTCTCTTTAACCTGGTGTGTCAAAGAGCCATGTTCTGCATGCATTTGTGTGACTATCGATTTTCCCTTCCCCCATATAATATATGAACTGCTCAGTTGATTTCAAGTTTAACAGAACATCGAGGGCCTCAAGATCCCAAGAAAACCAGGCAAAGAGGTAGCCCAGGAGGAGAGGGGTCCATGGCAATGCCTCCTCTGAAGAGACGCACATGGTGTGACTTCATTAATCGTCAGAGAAGCCAGAGAAAAGCAGCCCCAAGACACAGATCTGTGGGAAACCCTCTGCTCCTGGAATGGCTTGTTCAGTATAATCGCTCCTCTGTAAATTAAACGAGCCATTTCCAAGACTTCTGTATTTTACAGTCACTAGATTGCACACAGGGAGAGTCCTTGCAGGACCCAGACCATTGGCTTCCCTCTTCCCCCTCATGGTGCCCACTACCACGAGGCAGGTCCCTGCATGGTCTGAGACCTGATAAACTGGAAGGGTCTTTCTGCAATGAGGCGAAGCTCTGCCAAGGAGGAAGAGCCATGGCTGGCCCTCCCCCAGGCTGCCTGGTGTCCAAATTTCAGCCCCAGCACAGGAACGAATGGAAGCTGCGATTCCCAAAATGCATGCACAGATCAGCGGGCTGTTGTGCAACTGTGTTTGAAGGAAAGTGGATTGTCTGAGGGGGATGGCACGAGCCAGATCAGCCCTGAAAGCGCGCACTGAACCCAAGCAGAAGGGGTCTAACCTGGCTAATAATCAGTCTTATGCATGGGCTGTTTACCCTTATGGCCATTGGGGAAGATGTAGAGAGACCGGGCTTTCCAGGGACTTCAAGATGAGAAACTTGAGTTCCAGTGCTTCTAAGATTAGGCAGCAGCTGAGCAGCTACTTCTGTCATTAAACATTAAGCACTAGCAGGTAAAAGCAACAGGAATCCCACATTAGGTGCAAAGTCCTTCTCTGGATTTGTTTTACTATATTTGCTTTTCTTTTCTGCTTGTTGTTCCCCATCAAAAAGAGAAACAAAACTAATTGCCATTTCCAGACGGTGTGTGATCTGAGGCAAGATCATAGAGGGTGCATGGTCCATGCTAGCAATGCCCCTCTCATTTTGCAGGAGCACTGGCCTCCGAAGGGAGCTCCTCTACAGAGGGCAAGGTGTACCTGCCTGATTACAGAGTAATTAATGAGCCACAGCAGGGCCCATCACTGCCCCATTCCACCTCTAATTGGCCAGGACAGAGACTGGCTCCTTTGTGCTGCTTCCCAGAGCTGTCAGTCACTGAGGGTCCCTCCTTACCCCACTTCCCCAGCTGGTATAAAAAGGCAGAGTGGGGATGATGGAGCATGGTGTGGTGCCTGGTTCTTTTTTGCTGGTTGTCTGCTTTACCTCCAACAGGGCAAAAAGGTAAGGTTCTGAAATTTTCAGGTGTTAGGGCTGTAATTGTTCTATGAACTCCTGGTTCATGTTTAGATGTTTCTTACCTGGCTTAATTACAGTTCCATTCTGTAATTTAGTTTTAGTTAACACAAGGTTGCTTGCGGTCTTGCCTGAAAGGTTAGATACAGCCTGTGCTGGTTTTGAGTGACAAGCTGGTTCTGGTTGGGGTGTGCTAATAGCAGTAGGGCAGCTTCTTGAGCTGCTTTTTTTTGTTTGTTTGTTTTTTTCAGTTCCGTTGTTACCATCTCTCTAATGCAAGGCTTCCTTGAAGCCTTGGTGGGGAGGAAGGAGGTACCTAGTGCCTCTTCTAAATATATTGATATAAGCACTATGATCTCTCTGACAAGAGCTCTCCTGGGTGAGGAAAGACTATGTTCTCCTCATTCCTCTGATTATCATAAAACATGTGAAACCTAAATACTAGGTAGCTTTGCAAGTAGCACAGATCCCTTTCTGCTGTAGTGGGAAGAGGCCCATTTTAGGGGTCTTCCCTTAATGGGTAGTAAAGAAACCTCTCCCTTTAATGGGCCAGAGGGAAGTGTCCCCTGGGAAGGGGAATCCCTCTGGATGCTCACTGGCTGCTTTGTCTTTTCCTCTTCCTAAAACCATAGTGCTACTTGCGTTTCAGCTGCAATGGCCTCTGCTATGCCTGACAAAGAGGAAGCTGCCAAGAGCTCCCTGGGGGTGAAGGAAGAAGAGCAGCAGGTAGGTGCTCCGTGTGAGAGGTAAGGAGTGGCAGCTCCTGGGTGCAGGTACGTGGAGGTGGCCCTGCTGTGGCTAGCTAAGCCTCCACAAAGGGAGGAGTGTTTCCTCTGCTCAGGCTGTGCCCTGCAGCTTCTCTGGAAATACGGGTGATAGCACAGCCAAAAGAGTAGGCCTAAAGACCCTGTCAGTAACCTCCTAGGCTAAGCAAAATAGCCTGGTTCTTGGCTAGGAAAGATGTTTCTCTAAGTCTGTAGTCAAGATCCTGGCTTGCTGCAGGCAATGCTTTTATGGAAAGGCTCCCATGTGTCAGCAGCCCTGAAACCTGCTGCACTTGCTTTACTCCCGTGACCAGCAGCATGCTTCTTGCAACTTCAAACCAACTTGATCCTGTCTGATGAAGCTTTTCCTGGGGTATTAGCTTGTTAAATAGCTATACCAAATGAATTAGAGCTGGGTACAGGTACAGAAGTATTGAGGTTGCCCACAAACTCAGCTGTCCCTTGGGTAGTATTGTGCTAGAGGAAGACCTTTCTAGAATGGACCAACCATAAGAGTTAATGCTCCACAGCTTGTTTCACTACCGAGTTGTAGATTTTTAAAGCAAGTGTCCAAGCGGGGCAAACCTTGCTTCCTCACCCAGAGTAGGTGACTTCAACAGGAAGTTTGGGGGCAAAACTGCATAGGAAGCTCAGGGTCATGTTTGCAAGCTTCATGGCTCTTTTTTTTTTTTTTTTTCCTCTTCTAGGATGCAGTAAATCAGGTGGCTAACCTGACCTTGGTCAGCTCTGCCTGTGACATGGTTTCTACAGCTTATGCCTCTGCTAAGGAGAGCCACCCCTACATCAGATCTGTGTATGATGCAGCAGAGAAAGGAGTGAAGAGTGTGACTGAAGCTGCAGCCAGTTGTGTGCAGCCAGTTCTGACTACACTGGAGCCTCATGGTAATCCCCTGTGGAAGGGCAGGTTTGCACCTGCCTGTGAGGGACTCTGTGGCTCCTTCCAGCTCTGGAAGGAGTCCTAGGATGTGGAAATGCACCTCTCTATCACCATACTAAAAGGACAACTCCTGGCTTACAAGTAAGGCTAAACAGCTGAGTCCTAGTCCGAGTGGTGTGATGGAGGGTTGCTCCCTGGAGGACCAGGACTTGACTCTGATGTAGACTTCCCTAAAACTGATCTTGCAAGGTCCAAAGTATTAAGTGGCAGATGTTTATAGTCGGATTCTTACAAGCTCATGGTGGCTACAGGAAAAAGCCTCTTCTTGGAGGACACTTACATCTAAAAGTTCTGTTTGCCATGGCCCTTGAAGAACATGACTGGGGCATCTGAGAAGAAGCTCTAAACTCCTGGAGAGAGAGGGGCTATTCCGAATGAAAAGTGGCTGACAAAACAGTCTATGTGACAGGCCTGAGTTCACTCTAAGTCCAGAGTGGGCATCCCCCTCCTGTCAGTTACTATGTGATCCTGGATTCTTGGGATGTGGAGGCTTGGGCAGAGATGAGGGCTATGCATCTATTTAGTCAAGAGCTCAAGAAGCTGCGGGAGGGGATCCCATGTAGGTGGCTATGTCTGTACAAGCGGAAACTGGCCACTGTCAAAGTGAACAGATCTGTGAGGAGACCAAGGCAAGCTGCTCTGCAAATTCAGCTTACAACACCCCTGGCCTGGTGATCTGAATGGAGACTTTCATCTCGGCTCCCTGCAGAGCAACATGCTTAGGAAGGCAGAACTTGAGATGGAATTGCAGAAAAACAAGTTTTGACACTCCTTTCTTTTTTTTTTTTCTTTTCAGTTGCTGCAGCAAGTGAGTATGCCTCCAAAGGTTTGGATAAACTAGGGGAAAAGCTCCCACTTCTTCAAAAGCCAGTGGAACAGGTAAGAATCAAAGGCTGTGCCATCCCTGGCTGGCAGAGGGGCCTGTGTCTTGCAGGGTTTCTAACCTTGGGAGTGAAGTAGGCTCTTGTATGAGGAACAAACTACCCTAGGTGCATAGTGCAAGCTCCTACAGGAGTAAATACTTAGCAGACACTGTGCTAATTGTCCTCTTGGTGCAATTCAGAATTGTAGTGTACTACATGACCCAATCCCTTATCTGACATAAGTCTCCTCTTCCACAGATTATCTCTGACACAAAAGAGCTGGTATCATCCAGAGTGGCTGATGCAAAGGGTGCTGTGAGCAGCAAAGTGACAGAGGTGATAGACGTAACTAAGGAGACTCTTCAGAGCAGCATGGAGGCTGCCAGATCTGCAGTGACCGGCAGTGTAGGGATGGTCATGGACTCCAAAGTGGGCCAGACGGCTGTAAGCAGAGTAGAAGCTGTGCTGGGGAGGACAGAAGACAACTCTCTCCCTATTGGAAATGAGGAACTAGGTAAGGAAACAGTATATGTGACTACTTGTAATGGGAACCACTACTCTGGAATGGGGCTAATGGGAAGTGCCATGCTGGAGGCTACCTGGCTCCTAGTTGAAGATCGCCTGATATTGTTTACCCTGTGTGGTAAGCATCTCTGGTCAGCCGCTTACAGATACTGTCTCTTTCCTCAGCCAAACTGGCAGCATCAGAGGAGGGTGCAGACATAATGTCTGTGGAGCAGCAGCAGCAGAAGAGGAGGTACTTTGTGCGGTTGGGGTCTCTCTCTGATGAGCTTCGCATGTTTGCCTACCTGCACTCAACAGACAAAATGAAGCAGGCCTGGCAGGGCATGCAGGAGGCCCTTGCACAGCTTCACTGCATCATTGAACTGGTAGGTAGAGCCCAGTCTCCTGGAAAGAGAGAACCAAATTGTTGGCTTGGTTTCAACTTCATTGCTATGATAAAGAGCTGTGCTATTCACCAGCAGATCTGTCTGTCTTGACACTCTGATCTTCCCCTGCCACAGACTGAAGTGTTTAAGCAAGGATTTAATCAAAAGCTTCAGGAGGGGCAGGAGAAACTACACCAGATGTGGCTGGACTGGAGTAGGAAGTCTTCCAAAGAGAGTGGAGATGAAAGCTCTGCAAAGCCAGAGGTACCTCCCTGGGGAGGGAAGCAAAGGGCTCTGGGCATCCCCTTGATTTTTAATTTTTTTTTTTTTTAAAGTAACTCACTCCTCTGATCTTGTCCTTCCTGCCTCCTCCCAGGAGATGGAGTCTCTGGCACTGCTCATGGCATGCAGTATCACACAGCAGCTGCAAATCACCTGCTGTAAAATAGTGTCTGCAATCCAAGGCCTTCCCTCAAGCCTTCAGGATAAGGTGAAGCAATCTCTTAGTACCATAGAGGAGCTTCATGCTTCTTTCTCGGCAGCAAAATCCTTCCAGGACTTGTCCAGCAGTGTCTTGACCCAGAGCCAGAGGAAGCTGGCTGTGATCCAGGAGTACATGGAGGAGCTGCTGGACTACCTGAAGAACAACACACCTCTGTCCTGGCTGGTGGGACCCTTCTCCCCCAGGGAGGAGGAGGAGGAAACCTCACAGGAGGATGAACTCTCGCAGGAGGAGGCGGCAGAGACAGCAGGAGCAGGGCGTTGTGAAGCCTCCACCACCCTCAAGTAAAGGATAAGGCCATGAGCACAGGCCTGCCTGGCATGACTCTGGTGAGAGCTTGGTCTTAGCTTTACATAAGCCCACTCACCAGCTGAGGGAGGAGCTGCCACATCTTGGGTGATTATCGGGTACTGGTGAATAAATCCTTAGGAGCTTCTAAGGAAGGTGGTGGAAGTAGCAGGGCCACTCTTAAGTGCTTGTAGCTGCCTTCAGGAATGCTGGCTGAGCTCTGGGCCAGAAGAACAGAGCTGAAGCTCTGCAATGCTCCCACCTCCCTAACAAGCTGTCTATGTATGTCCTTCATCAATGTATCCAGCCACTGCCTATATTCAACACAACGATTGCTGTTGGTCTTAAACCTCAGCTAGTATACAGCGTAAAGAATTGTCTTCCTAGAAGCTGCTTGTACTGGGTCATAACTGCTTAAAATAAAACTACTGCATGCAAAACCACTTACTTTCTCTAGTTTCTCTGGGAGAAAGACTGCAAGAGTGAGTATTGCTCAACAGATGTGAAATGTACTCCTCCAATCTATTCCTTGATGCTGGGACAGTACAGTCAGGAATGCAAAAACTGGTGAGCAGTCAGTGGTACAGTAAGGATTACAGCTGGTAAAGTATGCTACTGTCCTGGGAAGTACAAAGTTGTAATTCCTTCTCATTCCCAAGCCTGGAGGCATGTATGTGCCCTCCTGGCACTTTCCTGTGCTTGGAGAAGCTGCGGGGAGCTGTCAGGATCCTGGCATCCCTTGTCATTAGTCCTCCTAGGTCTAATTCTTCTCCTGTAGTTGTCTGCTGCTACCTGGTGAAGACTTCCCAGTCTGTGGTGGGATAGTGGGCTGTGGAAATGTCTGCCTGGGAGAGATGCGGACTCATTGATGGAGAGTCATTAGGGTGTAGGTGACAGACACTTACTGTCAGCACCGACCTCTCCTGGCTGGATGTTTCAGCCCAGCTAAGAGCTCTTCAGCTGCCATGTCCGACTCCCTTCTAAAGAGGCTGAACAGCACAACGCTTTCAGACTTGCCAGACAGTGATGTAGCTAAGGCTGGTAGACCAAATGCCTATTGAACTTCTAAGTGAAAAGCTCTGCTCCTTGCTTCTCATCCTTCTGTCTTCAAGGAAAGAAGTGGAATCTGCTCCCAATGTGAGTACTGCTTCTTCTAGACTTTTTTTTTTTTTAAAGATGGTTGAAATTGTTTCATGGGGGTCAGAAACAGGGAATTGGGGAGAGCAAATTCAGACTCTGAGAGGTGGAACATCCTCCTCTCAAACAGGAGTGACTACCGTTCCAACAACACTCCTCATCCTACATCACTGTGTGTAATGTCTTTGTGCTGTACTGTGGCAGGACCATGTGGTCCTTGGGTTTTTGCATCAGTTATTCTATTGATGCAACACAACCCCGTGATGTAGTAAAGATTTGGATCCAACTTCACTGAGCTCAGCATGTCAGGCTATCGGACAACTGTCCAACCTGTGTTCTTCATGAACCAACTAGTTTGCGTTGAAGGTAAAATAACAAGGCAATCTAAGCTGCCAGGCCAAGCTATTGTTGAGATCTGAGAGACAAATTGCAGAGGTCATCTCTCCACTGCGTGATCTCTGAGGTCATGATCATGAGCAATTTCTCTCTGGAAAAGAGCTCAAAGAGAAGCCGATCTAGTCTGCCTAATATAATTATAGCTGAACTTGTAGGGTGGGAAGTGGGGCACTAACTGCAAGCAGCATTGGAGCTAGTCCTGCTGCTTGGTGGGAAATATACTATATGTTGTCTTCTCAATAGTAAAGCTGCACCTGGCTACTTAGGAGTGCCTGAAACCTGTTTTTAAAAAGCACTTTTAACCAGGCAAGTTAAATAGCTGGACATTCCTGTACTTGATATTGATTTGTCAATGCAGCACATCTGATCTATATTAATATAGTGCTTAGCCTAGCAAATCATGCTGCTTCTGCTTATGGATCACTGGGGCATATTCTTGCTTGTTGATTAAATCTATTTCCTGCAAACACTACTAGCTGCTCTTACCTTGGGAGCCTGGTGCACAACTCACGGGCCCCTCTGTGGTTGCAGCTGGGAACTTAAAAGCTGCATGTGGCTGGGTTCTCCCTGGTTCCCTGTGCTGGAGCTGGTGCAGGACAGCCCGGCACCTGTAAGGCTTCTGTGGGTCTTCTGCTGCTACGGTCCCCATAGCCTACAACAGGCTAAAATGACCTTCTCATGGCAGCTCCTAAAGTTCCGCTTGAGAAGAGGAGGCTGAGTGGAAGCCTCTGCATGCGTTTTACCTCTTGTTTAACACTAAAAGATTCAGGGAACTGTGGAGATGTGTTACACCAAGCAAGAAGGGCAAAACTCTCACAAAGACTAGCCACAGATAGGAATAGTTTGACTTTTGTCTTATTTGCTCTCCCTCTTCTGGTCTCATCCATGCTGCAGAGACAGGGGCATAAAGGTGGGAGGAAACTGGGAATGACAAATGGACTAGCTTTCTGCAATGTTGAAGATGGAAACTCATCTGAGCTCTGGGAAAGTATCCAGTTTGTTCTCCATTTTATCCAAGCTTGTTTATCTGACTCTCCACACTTATTTTTGAGTCATTTTGGATAGAAATAAGAAATGCGTTGGTAATGTGACAACCCCAGACAAACACCTCGGCAGGGAAGACATGCTTTGAGGTGTCTCTTCTGGCTCTCAGTGGCCCTTGGGAATGATGTAGTGTTCCTTGATTCTGATAATTATAGCACAAGTGATTGTATCTTACCCTCCTCTACTGCTGTTCCTCCCTGCTTGTGCTGTGGTCACATGTGATAGCTCAGTTCTAGGCTGATTTAAATTTTAAATGCAATCACAGGGACACTTGCTCCTTGTTTCCCTCTTGGTAGATGCCACCATCTCCCTCTGCCAGTTTGCTTAACATATTAATTATTTAATTCTCATGTTCATGTATTTCTGCCTTTCTTTATTCAGTCCCTGCTGTTCATTGTTGAAATGCCTGACTTCTAGGTCAGGGAATGTGCTGGCATTGGGTGAAGGCTACCTTGGGCATCACTCCAAAAAGCTGTCGCTTTTCATGAGTTGAGTTAGGAGGCATTAGCCTACATGTTACTATGACCTCTAACTGGCAAGGGTAACTGCTTAAGGAGGGTTTCCCAAACAGCTTTGTCATGGAGGCAACAGATTGGGAAACTGAAGTTCTCAGCAAGTGCTGAAAGGCAAAAGCTCTCTAGTTGCTTGCAAGGAGCTTAATTTCCCCTTTTCACCTCTGTGTTTCTTGACACACTTGGTCATTGTCATCTCTCCTGTAAAAGCTGCACTATTGCCTGCTGTAAAATAACACTATGTTTAAAAAAGGTTTGTGACCTCCCTGAAGGGCTGCTTGGGTAGCTGGGGCCCTGCTCAGGCATGAACTGTCTGGGTTCCAATTTTTGTATCGCCTTAAGTCCCTGTGGTTGGGGAACTTCAAGACCTTCAAAGCTTATCGGAATTAATTTGCAATGGAAACAGGATGAAGTTGCTGCCCTCAGTGCTGGAAGATGAAGATGCTGTGAGTGACTGGCCAGTATAGGAGCAAAATCAGATTGTGGGACCTACTCTGCTAGGCATTCCTCCCGCTGCTGTTTAATGGGGGCAGGCAGGAATTTGATTTTGCTGGTTAGCGCTTGGCCCTGTGCTTTCCTATTGTAACCTTCCCCATTGCCTCCCTTTCCTACTGCACCTCCTTTCCTTGCATTAGAGGAAGAAACAAAGTGTTTCAGAGCATGGGAGAGAAACCTGGAGGGACTTCCCTGTGCTCTGAGCTGGATTGTGCCAACCTGAAATGATCAGGAGAGATAGGAGTCCCTGATAATTTACATTTGTTTGCTGGAGAAGGACATAGGTGCTTTTAGTAGCAGCATTTTGCAGTGACCTGTACTCCCAACTGAAGCACACCTATGCTTTTCCAGCTAACATCTTTGCTGGCGTCAGCATTCAACTCTTCCTTCCTTTCAGAGGCTCCTGCCAGGGGCCTCTTCTGGCAGGTCCTGGCAAGACTTTGAGCTGGACAGCTTTCCTTCCCTCTGTACCCTGCGGATGGCAGGGGAGGGAAAGGGGTCAATAAATCTGCTTCAAATTGCCTTACAAACCAAGCGTGAACTTGTGACAATTCCAATATGGTCTTTGCATGGCTTGTTAAAACCCCTGATGCCTCCAGGAGTGACAGGCATCTGACCTGATCGATAGCTCAGCTGCCCTTTACTGCTGCAAACAAGGCAAAGTACCTTCTGTGAATACAGAGCACTGCCAGCAAATAATTACCCTTGTTGTGGTGCTTTCTGGACACTGGCATCTGCCCCTATGGTAATGAAAATCCATTTGCAGAAGCAGTTAGCTTGCAGTATTGACTTCCTGGTCTCCCTCTGATTCTCTTATTTAGATTCAGCGATGGCTTGAGATTCTCCAGCAGTGAATTTGGAGGGGAGGTGATCCAGCAGATAATTAACAAGCTGAATGCTGACATGGTTGGATTTTATGCCATCCTCAGTACTGATACTGTCTCTTTGTCTGTTTGTGTTAAGCTTGCTTCATAAACTTGGATGGGAACTTAGGGCAGGAGGCAGACGGACAGATTCCTGCCCATGTGCTGCCCCATATGTCCTGGAAGGCATGGTGGCATGGGAGCTGTTAAAGGCGATTATCTAGGAAAGCTAAGTGAGGGTGAGAAAGGGAAGAGTGTGGAGGAGTCTGAGGCTAAGGCTGGGGAGAGGTGGAATGGGGAAGCATGAGGGGGGGCGAGAGCTGGAGGAGGAGACACTGGGAGGGCTGGGGGCAACTAGAGAGCAGGTGAGAGGCTGGATGGAAAAATAGTGGATTGGGATTAAAGGTGAGAATTCAATGAGTATAGGTGAGGAGGGATAAACTGAGTATCTGGAAGATTGGAGCAGGAAAACAGGATAAAAGCAGGGGAGTGCTGTACAGAGAGGGGTTCACTTGGGGCAGGACTTGGGCAAGGTGGAGAAGACTGGAGGACAGGAGAGGAACCAGATGGCAGGGAGCTAGAGGCTCCTTTTTTTTAAGGGCACTGTGTGCTTGTACCTTATCAAGTTGTCTCACTGAGTGTCTCAGTGCACAGCAAAATAATCTCTGCCCTTTGGCAAGTAAACATTGGAGAAAAACATATCCCTTTGCAAGAGGGACACCAGGAGATGTACACTGCATGTAAACACTCCTACATGGGCCATGCTGCAGGGTGGTATCATCACATACCTTGGTTTTGCAGGAACTGTTATTCCCTAGGCCGAGAGACATCCTGAGCTCTTCCATTTGAGGAAAAACCAACTGCCTGCATCTTACAGTGGTCCTTCCTCTAGCAGAGAAATCAAATAGTTTGGTTTTGTGCATGCTGTCCTCACTAAAACACCACTCTGCCTGAACTGGCTGATTTTGGAGGAGCATCTGGCTAGCATGGTCACAGGCACCTCTCGCCTGGGGAATGGTATGCTGCCTCCCCCCGCTCCAGCTCTCCTGTGGGATGGTTATTGCTGCTGTAAGCTGAAGGTCACTTTAAATGTCATCTTCATTTAGCTGCCTTGATGGGGTAATTATAGCTGAAAATACAAGGTTTATCAAACAAATTACAAACCAAATGCAGTGTTTACCCTGTAAGAAACTGATTGGAAACACCTGCACTTTGTAGAACAGAAAAGCAATTTTAGGGTTTTGAAATATTTTTCCTTGCAATGTCTCCTGTTGCATGTGTCTTCCTCTGTCCCCTCCCACTGATCCTCAGCAGATCGAGGCATGACACGCAGTCTGTGTGATGCTGTGGCTGTCTGTTCCCCGCTGGTGTGCCCTGGTCTGCATCCCTTCATCCTCCTAGCGAGGCTGAACCATGACACCAAGGAGGGCAAAGGAGCCTCAGTTGCAGACAATGTGAAGGCTTTTATGCTTCATTGATGGCTCAGCCACTGGAGGAGAGGTTGTAAAGCAGGGAAGGATCAGATCTTAGGTGGTCCTGAGTGTTTCTGAGCTCTCTTGGTTGCCAGCACTCCCTGGTCATCCTCCAGGGATGGCTCAGTGTGGTGCTGGGCAGAGCTGGGTTAAGGAGCAGAGGATCTTTTAGGCTTTGTCTGTGGCAGAGTAGTTCAAGTAGCACAACCTGAGGAGCACAGGTTAAAACACAGTAAAATGCACAGGAACGACAGGTCGTAGAGCAGTTCCTGGATGAAAGGCAGTGGCACCATGAGCTGGTGAAGAGGCTTGTGTGCAGCAGATGAATTAGAATTTCATTAGCTTCCCTGTGGAAATGGGAGGACAAGAAGATACTCAGGAGCTGAGGGGCTGCAAATTTGTGTTCCCCATGCAGATGTCCTCAAGTACATGTTCCTTATGCTGTGCTGAGGTAGGGTTGTGCCTCCTCCAGGGAATGCACTAGCTGATAAATTATGAAAAATTAACTTTCTGCACGGCAGATCCGTATCGGCGTAAAAGCCATATTGGAGCAGATGTGAGGCTTATCTCATGCTTACTGAGTACTGCCTGCCGGCTCCAGGCCTGGGCTATGGAAGTTGGGCTGAAGAAGCAAGGGGCCTTATTTTTGTGTCGTTTGTAGTTTAAACCCAGAAACAAGAATAAGTAATGGGCTCCCTTAAAGAAAAGCAGACTTTCAATGCAATCTTTGACCTCCATGTTTTCCACTTTACTTTCTTCAAATTCCTATGTGAGGCTAAACAAATTTTTATATTGTGAAACTCAGGATTTCAGGGGCTTTCCTTATTCTGACTCTGATTTACAGTCACAACTGGAGAATCTCAACCACAGGTAAGAAAATTTGGTACACTTCTACATCTTGGGTTTTAAAGCTGTAGAATGAAACGACACAAAAAAGGAGAGCCTTTCCATGCAGCATGTATCGCTTTCAAGTCTGGTGCTTCTGCAGATCCTGGCGCAGGGTTTTCCAACCTTCCTGTTGTTCATATTGCTGTGAAGAGTTTGGCTCAAAAAAGACACTGCAGCAAACCTTGCAGAATAAAGGAGGTAAAGGACAGAGGCCCCAAGAGGGCCTTCATTCCCCTGTGGCTGAGCTGGCTGTTCCCGTTTTCTCCCAAGAATCCCATTCACCAGAGCATCTATGGGGAGAAAAAAAAAAAAATCAGAGCAGAGAAAGCAAATTCCAAGATTTGATTTATGTGGGTTTTTTGGTTGATTGCCAGACTGCAAAATCATCATGCCTTGTGACTGTCCATGAGGTATTGCTACTGGAAATGCCCACTGTTTGGCCAGCTCCTGAACATTAAAACACCAATTTGGGGAAAAAAAGAAATCCATGAAACCTATTTGTAAGTGATCAACTAGCCAGCCCAGTGGGGCCCTGCTCTTTTCAGAAGTTACCGTCAGTAATTGTTTTGTCCTTTGAACAAAACCCCTAGATTTACATCTTAAAATGCCTTCCTTAAAAGGTGGTGGAGCTGAACAGCCTTTGCTCCTGTGTGCTGGACCCTGCAGAGCATGCAGCCCTGGCTGCGGTGCTGGGAGGAAGGTGGGTCTGGGAGGAAGGTGGGTCCGTCAGCCCCACCACATAATCCCCTGTGCAAAACACTGATTATTTAACGCTGTTGCTTGTTCAAAACTTTGCCTGGTTGTCAGTGTTGTATTCAAGCCAGGTTTTTTTTATATAAAAGTGAGGGTCTTAAAAGTTTAGCTGCTTTTAGGTGCAGGAAACAATGGGATCTGATTGATTTCTGTAATGGCATCCCTTGTGCACTTCCCCGAAGTTTCAGCAAACCACAGCCCCACGTTGATGTTAGCATCCCTGTGCAGTTTGAGTGCTGCCTGCAGGTAACGGACATGAAATTTGGAAACCTGATGGCTGAAACTTCTCTGATGCTTCTTGTGAGCACTCTGCTCCCCTTTGAAATTCTTTGTTTCACTGCATTTGGGGGAATGGCAGGGCTTTGAACACTCCGTTGCAGTTACTAACATCAAAAGCTAGAGAGCAATAAAGGAAACACTGTGCCAGATTGGCCACTTTTCCTGCAGAAAAAAAAACCCCAAAACAAAACTCATGCATTTCAAGTGCTGCAGCAACATCTCCGCTGCTGATAGCAGTTGGCTGAATCAGCTCTGCCTCCTGTGCGATGGGCTGGGGGAACCAGGAGGTACAAACCCAGGTGCAGCCCAGCATGCTCCCCACATGCAGAGCCTGTAAGCACTGGTGTTGCTTCCAGCTGCACTTTCTCATGTTCACTGCTACTGCTGACTGGTGGAGTGGGTGGGTCGGGGACACAGGGCACTGGTAAAGTCACCAGGCTGGGGGTTCTGCCCATCAGCTTTGTCTTGTCAAGTCTTGTTTTGCCTTGCATGTTGTGTCCTTTTTTGTCTAGGGTTGGGATACCCTGGCAGCCAGACCTTCCAGCCATGTACCAGCAAGAAGCCTGCTGTACTGAATAATGAGCACACGTGAATGGCTTGCAGCCCAAAGACATCACAATCTAGATAACTATCATCACAGTTTTGTTCTGTATGAAATTTCTGCCTTTGGACCCAGTTTTATTCTCTGCCTGCTTGATGTTTTGCTTAATTAGATCCATTTGCCTTTTTATCTAGTGCAATGCATGTGCCCTGGGACAGAGGTCAGAGGTTAGTTTGTTGAAGAGGAGCAGTCTTGTTTCAGGCAGCCCCAAAATCTGGATGCGGTTACCTGTTGCATCCTTCAGCTGAAGTCCCAGTGGGGAGCTGCTGGCCTCTGGATGTGCCTTTCAGATCAGAGCAATTCAAAAAGCGAATTACTACCACAGGTGGATGATCCTATTGTGCTTTTCCTAAGAAAAGGGATATAAGGGCTGATATCTCAGCTAAATTATTCCCATCTCCCTTTTTGCACGTGCTGGATTTTGAATGGGCTACCCCTCTTATTGTAGACACGCCAGCGCTGCAAGGCTTGCAAGGTCTCGCTGCAAAGCCTAACAGCACTTGTAACCTAAGTGATAAGAGCTCAGTGACAGCCTGCCATCCCTCCTAGGAAGGAGCATGGCTGCGGCCTTTGGCAGAGCCCACAGCTTTTTCACTTGGTGCAAACACTGCTCTTGCAGCTGCAGCTCCAGGGGACCCTGAAGAGTTTGATTTTTATTTATTTATTTTTTTTAAAATTTCTCTTTCTTTCCAACTCATACATAAATAGGCCCAGAGAAAACCTGCTGTTGGGTAATCTATAATGCAGGGTTTGAACACGGCAGGATCAACACCTGAAATGATATTGTCCTGTGGGACGGGCAAGGCTTTGAAGAATGAGTAGTATGTAACAACCTTCAGTTTCCTGGAGGGTTTCCAGGCACGGGTGGTTAGGACAAAGAGTTGAAGCCCTGACTAGAGTCAAGTAAATATGAATTTGAAGGGAGAGGACAGGACCCATCAGGTGATCCCTACCCCTCGCATCCTGAGTGTCTGGGTTTACCCAGGTCCCTGCTGCTGCTATCACGTGGAGAAGATGTGTCCCCCGTGCCTGGTGAAGTGGTGGCAGAGGAAGCCTTGTGGGACCAGGGGATGGCTTCCCCTCCCTGATCCTTGCAGCAGGTGAGCCTCAGCCCTTCTCATCCCATTTGTCCACCTTTATACAGAGCTGGTCTTTTTCTTCAAGGAGGGGACTTGATGGTTGGGTTTGTGGGGTGGAAAAGGGCAGTGAGGGTCCTGGGAGAGGAGGAAGATTGCTGTGATGGGTGGAGGGGGACGCACTCATCAGATTGAACTGGATTTGCTAATAGCCTGCCTACACATTTCTTCTTTCTCCCAGACAATCCACCTGCTCAGGAAAAACTGAAAGGCCCTAATTTATTTTGTCGTGGCCTGTGGATTTAACATGGGAAAACGTGTGTGGCAGATCTGGAGAGAAACTCCCTGGTTCCCAGGGAAGCCTTGCTGCCTGCTTTATCAAAGACACGTGTGCGGTACAGAAACACTTGGTGTTACCTCAGTGAAACACACTTCAGTTTGGAGAGAAACCACAAAGGTGCTTTTTTTTTTTTTTTTCTTTTTCTTTTTGACCTTCCTCTGTTTGGGTGTTTTGGGGAGGGAGACAGGAGATACCTGAGCAGGAAAATGAAACCACTGATTTTGGTAATGACTGCTGGCTTTGCAGGGGGACCGATTGCTGCAATTTCTCAGTGATTTCAGGAGGTGCTAGGTAGCCATTGTGGGAAGTCTCCTAGTTTGTTTCTTCACCCTAATTAGGGGTTAAGCTCCAGGAGCCTGCTGGCAGATAATGACTAGGAGGAGCCGGCATGCATTAAGGAGCTCAGAAAAGAGAGCTCCTTGTAGATGGAGGAAAATGCAAAAGGCAGAGATGCCATGGACATTTACTAGCCAGGGGCTGGGGGGACCCTCCTCCCTGGGGGGTGCTGGAGCTCCGTGGATGAGGGGACCTTGCCCCTGGGCAGAAGGACCTGCTATCACCTCCTTGTGGTGCTCCTCCTGCTCCCAGGGAATGGGGGGCTGGGGGGGCTGCCAGGACCCCCGTAAAGGATGGCATCCAAGGTGCTGGGGTGCTCATCCACGTTGGGACCTGCAGGGCTGCTGGAGGGGGCTGAGAATCACACGCACCAGTAAACCTGATGGGAGCAGGCTGGTGTGCACGGTGCAAGTGTTGTCTGTCTTTTTCCCTGTACTTCTCATTTTGGGTACAACACGCTGCTCACAAGCTACTTCTTGGTGTTAGGTGTCCTAACTGGTGTTATCTGGTCCCCCACGTGGCTCCTCTTTTTGATGGATATGGGCAGGCACTGCAGCATCCCAGCCTGCCCCCAGCATTGCAGAGAGGTGTTCATCCTTTCCCATAACGCCTCTGGTTATCTCTCCTCATGTAGCTGGATCTCTCTGAGCTCCTTTCCTTGCAAAACTCTTACAATGACATCCAGAGGTCAGCATTGGTGTAAGAAAACAGTTCTAAGAATTTCATTTTTTCCATCCTGCTTTCTCTGAAATTTGTGAAGAATGCTGCTGGAACTGCACCTCGGTGAAGCTTACAGAAAAGCCGTGTTTCTCTTTGCTCTTTCTCATTTGATTGCAGACTGTTTGATTTGGGAAGTCGCTCTGTTGGAAGCAGGAAGGAAATTCTCAGGCTGCTTCTCTGCTTGAATCGGATCGGAGGCTCCCTTTCTAGTTAGGTGCCCACAGCAGTCTTTTCTGTGGGGGGAAAAAAAAAATCCAAGGGGAGCCTCCAGGGCTGTGAGCATCTTCCTGAAAGGATGCACCAAAGTGTTCAGCCACTTAATGCGGTCCCTCGGGCCACAGCTGTGATGAGGATAAGTGATTTCTCAGCATCCTGCTTTTAATTAGGGGAGAGCTTGCAAAAGGGCAATCTGGATAGTTGTCATTTGTCATCCATGTTCCCAGAACTGGTGGAGCTGGAGGAGGTTTCAGCGTTTCCCAGGAGGTTACCGAAAACTTTTCTGGCTTCTGGAAAAGCCCCACCTCTGGACAGAGGTTTGAGGTCAGGTCTTCAAGTTATTGTACTCTGCCATTTCTGTCTCTGCAGCATCTGCAAGGATGGCCTCAGTGTGGAGCCATGCATCTGGACATCTTCATGTGCTGCCTGTTCCACACCCAGTCGTGTGCCTCTGCTCCCAGGTGACCTCCATGCAAGATGTCTTTCAGCATGAGAGGTTGAAGAAGTGTCTAAACCCTGAAAGAATAAGACCTGCCCTAAAGTATTGATAATCGTGATAATATTTTCTTAGGTCCAGCCTGCCTCTTAACGTCTTCAAGCATCCTTTCTCTAATTGTTTTGGAACAAAGTCAATGATTTATTCTTCTTTGTCGAGGCTGTAATTGCCATACTTTCTATCCTAGCTTTCCACAGACCTTTGCTTCCCCGTTGAAGAGGAGTGTGCCGGCATTGCCGACTGCAGCCCCAGCTCTGCCTTGCAACGTATGACAAATGGATGAGCTCAGAGGAAGATGATTTCTGAAATGAGAATGGATTTTTCAAATTGAAAAATCTTTGCCATGAGTCCATCGGTCATTGTTAGGGAGGCACCGGGGAAACAGTGGCTTAAACAACAGTGAGACGATGCCTTGTGGGCGCTTACTTGTGCTTCCAGTGCTGGGTTCAGGCGGATGAATCAACCATACTCCTTGCTCCCAGAGCAACCGCTCCTGGAGTCAGCACAGCCCCAGCAAACGAGCCCTCCTGAAGGGGCTGCGTGAGCTGTGCAGGCAGAGTCAGTGCCCGGCTGTGCCTTCCTTGTGATCTCGGTAGGGAGTGGTTGTGGAGCAGCGAGAGCAAAGCATGGTCCTATACTTAGCAACTTCCAGGTCATGCCAGGGTGTTGCTACATAAATGCTTGCAGCAGCACATGGGTGGCTTGGTGACTTTCCCCACTCAAACAATTTCTGAGGTCTTTTTCCTATTTCCACTGACTTTGGTGTGCAACTCCACACCACCGCAGTCTAAAAGGGCATGTGCATGAGGGAGTACCTGACTTGCAGGGGTTGCTTCTCTGTTTTAAGATGGGAAGAAACTAATTCTCACCGAGTCCCTGACATGAAGGTAAAGGCTCAGTGGTGCCTGTGAAGTCCCTTGGAAGGCATCAGAGACATGCTAAATGCAGCAGCCCTGGAGGCTCCAGTATAACTTGGAGTTAGTTCCACAGCTGCACCCGGACGTGGTGCCGCTCCTGGGACTCCTGAAGCTGCTGAACGGTTTCTCTCTAGCAGCAGGGAAGGTGGACTGGAGGTCAGTCTAGTGGTGGTAGCTCCTGGAGAAGCGTGGCACAGACATCTATCAAAGCTGAGAAGGATCATCCACTGCTTTCACGGGATTTCCCAAGTCGGCTTTACAGCACTGACACAATTTGTGACCCCCTCCTTCCTTTCAACCAGCAAATACAGCTCCCACTAACCTAAAGGAGGTGCAGAAGAGCATGAATGTTTGGAATACAGTGAGGATCCTTACTGCTTCTCCTGAGGTCTTTCTGGTGGTCTGAATAGCGCTCTCAATCATCCTGTTACTCTTCGAGAGATTGGTGTGCTTATATGAGTAGATTTCAGTGTTTCTCTGAAAGTCCACAGTAGTAATTTGGTAAATAGAGAATAACCAGGACCTGAAGTATTCTGGACCTGGCCGGCTGTAATTTGCTACGGGTAATCACTATTCTGCTGCTTCTCTCTGCTAGGTCTGAAAGCGCTGTGAATTTAGAGTAGGAATCAATTAAACAGCAAATAGGTTTCTTTGTCAAAATCAATTAAGTCCTCCTCCCAGCCAGCGCAATGGTCTCCCTGGAATTTCATATTCTGCTTGGCTGCCATTTCTTCAGCAGCTTTTGCTGGATAATGTTGACGTTTTATAGCTTGATTTAAATCATATGGATCAATGCATATGCATACCTTATTTGGATTTTCAATTATAACCATATATTTAGCCTAAATGAATTATCTAGGTTATAGTTGCAGCTACACAGAGAATTTTTCATAATGCCCAATTCAATTTTTACTTTCTCTGTAAGCATGAATGATTTCTTTGGAGAGTAGGATCATTACGGTTGTTTTGCCCTTCTTGCTGTAATATTAGTCTTCCAAGTGGGCTGGACCAGAAGTTTCCAAACGTCTTCAACCTGTGGATTCTGCTTTTGCTTTGGATAGAGATGCAAACACTTTGGAAGTCAGTGCTATGGATTGCGCTACAGTGTGGATGAAAGTAATTTTCTAAGTCACTTCTTATGGACTCCTTTGAACTGGCTCACAGCCCCCTCACGTGCTCTCCCCTGCCCAGAGCTCTCAGATCACAGGTTGAAATCTCTGACTTGTATCTGTGCTCTTTCACACCTATTGCATCTGGATTAAAAAAAGATCCTTTTCCCTGACTAGTATGCATCTGACTAACCTGAGTCTGTCTGCATCCCTAAACCCCAAAACATCTTTGAGAATCCGGCCCTTGGCATGTCTGAGTTTCTATGTCACTGCTGAAAGCAGGACTTTGGCTCCTAAATCTCCAAAGTATCTTTGTTTTCCATATAGTTCTCCACAGATAATATATCCCCAGTCCCTGTCTGGGAGAGTGAAACAGTTCTGAATTCTAAGCCAAGCTGTGGCTTGTATTTAAATCACAAGATATAAGTCTAACATTTATTTATTTTCTTGGGTGTGCTCTATTCTCAACAATGGTGTTAAAGAGTTTTCTTTGATAGTTTGTGATACGCTCCAGCTCAGCTGTTCTTGCTGTTGGGTAGCAGATTCCTGTGCCTACAAAGATGTGTTCTCTTGTGCGTTTCAAATATATCTGAATTCTTATTGTTACCCGTGTGAAATACTTCTGAAAGTTAACCTTTCTTTCCAGGCCACTTTTGAGATGTTTGATGACCATCAGATTGTGGGTACAAAACCCATCAACCACTCATTGCCTATTTAATTCTTAAAAATAAATGATTACTGTAAGTAAATGACATGTTCCCCATTGTCGTCTAGGGGAGCTCCGTGTGCAGACCAGACTTTGCCCACAGTGAAAAAAAAGTTGCGGAAATGGGAAATTTTGCTTGTATTTTATAGTGTTGGAAATTATTAGATACTAAGAGGTCCAGAATAATGAAACAGCTATCTTGGATTTGCTTTAACTCCAGGGTTCCAATCTTGATAAATTCAACCTGAAAAGGGGGTAATTGCTAAAATTGTGTGAATGATTGATTTATTTTTCCATGTGACAGCCAAACCAAAACTTTTTCAAAAAAGTGTTGAGCTTTGGAGAGCTGAAGCAACACTACGCTCTCCATCTTCCACAAAATGCAAATCTTAAACACTTCATGTGGTTCGATGCACAGTTTTCCATTTAATGCAAAACTTTTCATGCTGAAAATGGAGGCCTGGGGTTACAAGCTGCTCAAGAAGTTGGTGTCATCTGAATTTTCTTTCTGCTTGAGGGGATTTAAGGGATCAGTCGTCTGCCCGGGAAAGTGCTCTGACCACTGGCAGGCCAAGGAGACAGCCTGGATGCCTGTATGGTAAATCTTACTTTTTCAACACTGTGAAGCTTTGTATAAACAATTAACTGTTCCCTGAAGCAAACCTACTTCCCGAGCGATTGTTCTTACCTCCAGGCTAATGAGCCTTTCTCAAGCTTTTGCTCTTGGATTTAACAATGTGCTAAAAAAATCCTTGCAGCTGAGAAAAATGCCAGCGGCAAGGAGTGAAGAGCCCCTTTCCTGGAGGGGACAGGGCTCAGCCGAGGGTCAAAATCATACTCAATCTCTTCCATGTCCAGAGCAGGGACAGGGACTGTGTCTCACTTGTCACAGGGCTCTTCCAACCACCCCTTTGCAGGAAGTTTTAACCCACCCACGCTCATCAGGGGTACCGTGCTGCTTAGCAGATTTCAAGAACCATATAGAGGATGTGATGGTTCACCAGCATTACAGTCTTTGCTCCAGTGAAGTTTAATCCCTTAAGGAACGGGAACAGTATAAGGAAGAAAGATGCAAAGCGCTCGCTTCCTCACTGTGCTTTGGAGCAGTTTGTTGTGAGGTCCAGACTACGACCCAAAGGTGGGTACACGGGAGGTGCAGAATGCGACCTGGATCCCTCCAGGACAGGAGGGAGGTGGACCTGGGCTTTCCTGTGTCTCAGGTGAGCATTCCCAGCATCTGAGATCGTGGGCAAAGAGGTGGTATATTATGCTATTTTGTGAGTTAACCTTCTTTGGTTCCCCTATCTTCCCCCATTATTTTTCCTCTAGCAGATCTGCTGGTGGTTGGGGAACAAGGAAAATCACCTTTTGGGGAGCAATTTACTGTTAACTAAGGGAGTGGGGGAAATATACACAGATTTTTCATCACCATGTGAGTTACTCTGTTATTGCTACTGTGAGATCAAGGCATCAGTTTCATCCCCTGAATTCCCATGTGCCAGTGATTGAGAGGGATATTCAGATTCATGCCTGCATTATCACATGACTTTCCCTTTATCACTTGGATGCTGCTAGGATCCATTTTCAGAGCTCTGAGAAGTCTCTGCCATCTGTTAATTTAATAATTGCCTAATGTTGTAATACACACATGCTTTAATTGAGCAATTTCCCAGTTCCCATCATAGAATCTATTTAATCTGTCAATATTTCTTTATAATGCCTATTTTTTCAGGTCCTTTTAAAAACAGTGGCATGATTACAATAACTTCAGTTAAGCCTGGTCCTTCATCAGGCTGGCGTCTGAGGTGCTGCACAGTAAATATTATAAAATCCCCATACGTCTGAAACAATTTTGAAAATTTTAAAATATTAAAGTAGTACATCCTCATTCTTACAAAGTGGCACGCTTGATGGTGCAATTATCTAGTCAATTAACTATTATCTGGCCTACTTAGAATGTGAAAACTATTCTTCAAATGGTATGAATTGATGCAAATATAAATTAAGAAGGGTCAGGTTTATTTTATGTCCACTGCGACTTTGTTAAAAAAAAAAAAAAAAAGAAAGGAAAAAAAAAAAAAAAAGACTAGACCAGGATGCCAAATGTGGGGGATGCTAGATGAAAAATGGATTTATTTCAGCACAATGCCGTCTGTACTGATGCTGCTCCTCCTGGTCTATATACTTACCTGAAGCTCATCTTAGTCAGAGGGAAAAATAAATAAAAACATGACTCCTCCTTGTTCCTTACAGACATGCAGAATGTATTTATTGTATGGGGAATACATGCCTCAATTTTACTTCAGAGCCTCAGCTTTATTTAGATTTTTAATGAAATCTCTCCTAGCTATAGGTTGCATTGGCCAGGAAAGGCCCGTAATAACACTGACAACCTCATTAAAGCCTCTTGCAGTACATGATTGCTATTTCCTTGTGAAGGTTCTGCCTTTGGATAATGCTGGAGCTTTGCAAAGTGATCGCATAAAGTTTCTCATAAATGCATCAAACGCCATTAATGAACCACTAAGAATGAGCCATATTTTTAGCCATCAGTGCCACTGAACTGTGGTTCATACTTGGCTGTCATCCTTTTGCTTCCTTCCTCCGGTGCCTACATCCTCCTGAAAACATTCACAGCTCATTATCATCGCTGTTGTTACTATTATCATCACCACTTGCCTTTTACTACTAAAAAGCAAAGTGCCCATAGCTCTGAATCAACTGCTGGGACTTCCACGGCATATTGGGGAGGAGTCCTTTACCTTTAGATGGTGAAAAGTTGCAAGTCTAAATCCACGTTCTTCACTCTTAGGTTCCTTTAAAGTCCACAGAGAGAAGTAGGCCCCTGTTGGCAGTGGGACATTTGTCCTATTTTAGGCATGCAAATAGGATTGATGCTCTCCTCTGGCATTCCAATTGTTTTATCAAAGGGCTTCAGCCAAGGTGACCAGCTGAATCAGCATCTGACTCTAAGAAGAATAAGTCAAGGCAGTTGACTCTCATCCTAAGAGCTGATCTTGGTCTAAATGGACTTCTTCCACATTGTTTTGCACTTTCTTATCCCTGCCAGTTGTTGCAGTGTCTATTCTCCCACTGCCCTGCAGAAGGAGCACGCATTTTTGCATGTTTTGTAGCAGCGGTTTGAAGACTTGTAAAGGATTGTGCTGGAAAGCTGTGGTGAAAGGGGGAATCAAATGCAGATTTCCCGAGCAAAAGGCAAGTGGGCACTGGGCCATGGTTCCTCTTTAGAGATGTGAGTTCAGGATTTGTGAAGTGCTTTGAAATCTCCTGGGATGAAAGCTAATGTAAAATGTGACAGCTATTATTATAAACTCTCTCAGCAAACTTGAACTTGCCCAAATGTCTATTCATAAGCTTATAAGAAATCAATTCCAAATAATTGCATTATGCCCTTTGTATTAGTGGATTTTCTACAGTAATTGACTTTATAGAAAAAGACGTCTATCAGCTTAGCAAGGAGTTTACACCCAGCCCACTACTAGGAAAATTACAGGACTCTGTGTATGAAAGCATCTCTAACAGAATGATTTTAAATGAAAAGCAGCCCTAACAATACTGCAATTATGAGCACCCCCTCAGGCTAATCCAGCTAACAAAGTGTTTAATGCTGAATGAGTTTTCATCTAGGATTCAAATGCATCCTGGAGGGGACTGAGAAGAAATACAAAGTGAAGATGTGTGCGTTTGCTTAGGGTTAGATTGGTGAAGGCGTGCATTGTCTGCTATTCTAGAGTTGAAATACTAGATTGTCACCTCCCCCAATTGATCTTGGGGATGCAAATATCCAGGAAACGCCACCATTTATCTCACTAAAATCCCAGAAGAACTAAAATTTCTGCCCGCAGGCATGTGCGTAACTGGCCGTGAACTGCTCAGAGCTCCCCTCAGGCTTGCACTCCATGAGATCTGCAGCTCGGGGACTTTGTGCCTGACTTTCTGCAAGCTTCAGCTCAGTGTGCTGCTTTGGCTCCATAGTCCAGGCACTCACCGGGCCTGTGGGAAGACTCAGGGTCACATCACTTCCTTGTGCCTCATAGCTGAACAACTGGGATTCTGGACATATGTGGGTTGAGGAACCATACTCAATATATTCATTAACTGAAAGAAGGAGCAAGGAACTGGCCTTCCAGTCCATGGCAATTACACATGGCTGTGAGATGTTCAAGTCCCTGCTCCAAAACTCATTTGTGCTAAACAGACCAGCTCTGCTAGGGTCACGGGGCTTGAGAGGAACACCTCAAAGTATTACATAGTCTTGTTTTTGCGCTCCTTGGCAGGAGGTCCAAAGAGGCTTTACTCCAGGCCTGCCACATGCCAAACAAGTGCACTAGCTGCAGGGCCAGTGGGGGGCCAGGGGGGCCAGCAGATTAAGGGACCACCCATATTTCTTCATTTATTATGTCAGGATTGGATATCTTCAGCCTGTAACCCTACGAGATGGCTCACAGTTGCTGCATCCCAGCCAGAAGGCTGCCTCGGAGGAGCAGGGTATTTGTCAGCTGCCCCCTCCCCAGCTGGGACCCCAACTAGGGATTTGACTGGTAGAGGGAAATACCAAAGAAAAAAAAGACTGAATTAATGAAATGGACTTTCTTTTATGTTAGAAGGAGAAAAAAAAATATTTCAAAGAGCATAAAAGATACAGGAAAATTAAGTCAACAATCTGAAAAGCAGACTGAGCCACTATCTGAAGAAAAGCTTGGATTGTGTTTCCAGTATATTAGTATCAGATTCCTTAATTCAGCCATTGAAGCATTTTCACCTGATCTGAAAATCTTATAATAAAATTTTAGGCAATTTTGAAATGCTACATTTAGAATTTTGTGTCAGGAAATGCCCGAAGATTAGCCTTTCACAGAAAGATAAGCAATAATGTGAAAAAAAAAATCATGTTTCCTTTGAATGGAAACATTCTGAAACTTCTGCTTGCTTGCTGAGATGGCGTTTCCGGTGCTTGATGGTCAGAAAAGAAAAGGATTGGAGGAGAAACTCGGTTACAGAAACCTGAAATTCCTACTGTAGGGCCATATAAGAATTACAGGATACCCAAGAGAGATGTCTGGCCTGCAGTCCCATGTCTACGCACATTTACTGTTCTTGTACTTCTGGATTGGGAAGACTTATCCAGGATCTTTCCAGAAAGCTCATTGAGTAAGCAGTTGAATTTAATTCACTTTCCTTAAACATTTTGAATCAAGCCTTATTCAAACATGTAGTTCCAGGCTCTGTTGGGAAGCTGAAGTTTAAATCACTAAGTGAACACCTCTAGGGAAAAGCTGGCTCCAGCTTCATCTATATCCCTTTTTTTTAGCAAACAAGGAAATGGTGAAGTTGTGCTGAATATAAACACATTGAAACTCGAAAAATCATTTTCTTTGGTAGTTACGAAGAATCTTTCCCACATTCATAACAAAGCCAAGATTAATTGGAGAACACTGTTCGTTAAGAAAAAAGAAAACAACAAGCCTTTTCATGGATTCCATAATAATTACCATTCTGTCTCAGTAAATCAATAACTCTAAGCAGCCTAACAAGGAAGTGTTTGCTGTAGGACCAGCTTAGCACCTGGAACAGACCAGCTGTGCAAGAGATCGTCCCAATAGCCTCTGGGTGATTTCTGTGTCTTGGTCTGGAATAGCATGAGCACTACTAAAGTTTCTGGTGTTTTTTGTATCTCCAGGATTTGAAATATTGCAAAAGCACAGCCTCAGCCTCTGCTTTTTTCCCCATTCTACAGTGCAGAACAGGGCATGTAAAAGGGACCTCAATTAGACTGAGGTGTAAGACTCAGCTGTAGATATCAAATGCCTCAGTTCTCTCAAAGGTTTCCAGTCTGGAGTTTCTTCTTCAGGTTCGAGACTAGCGCAGGTTTAACACAGAGAGACAGATATGTTGTCTAAACATTAAAGCTGGCTCTGTTTTTGAGCATATTTAAGGCACCTGTACATTTTACCTACATCTGCTCATTCATTCCTATAAGCGTATTGAAGGTATCATACACTGAAACAGGAATACAAATAGTGTCAAAATATCAGCAAACCTCCAAAACCCCAGGGATCTGATATGAGATGAAAATCTAGAGGAAGTAATAATAAATGTGAAATAACTTTGCTTGCAGTCTTATATTTATAATTTCATCTTAAGTTTTTGCAAATATGTAATTTGTGAAGTACCATCTTTGTAAAATCAGAGCATTTCAACATTTTAATGCATTGAAATGGCCCCTCTGAGACCTCACCTGCATCCTTTTCAAATTCTTCCACATGCTTCTCTCAGCAGAAAATACAATTACGAAAAAGCTGTGAGTTTGAAAAGGTGTCGCAATAAAATAAAAAAAGACCTCAGGAAGGCTTTGGAAGCTTGATAGTAATCAAATCTACTGCAGAAAAGAAAATCAATGTTGCTATCTTTATATATCAACATAAACATTTTTATTTCATTACACCAACGAGAAGGACAAAGTGTAATGAATCAAGAGGGATTTCAGGAGTGGAATGAAGACGAAAAGGCCCAGCTTGTCAATGTTCCTGTCTCATGAAGGATAACCCTGTCTCTCCAAAATGCTGTAAATCTTTCACCCTACGAGCCTTCGCAGCCCGAAGCAGGAAGAAGATCAGACCTCCAGCAACAACTCATGGCCAAATTGCTTCCACTTCAGTAGCTCTCTAATGGGAAATATTGATTGGGATCTTTAGTGAGGTGGGCTGGGCTGTAGGTGTGCAGATCTCTGGCACCTGGGTGCTCCTTGCTGCCAGAGGCGAGATCCAGCTGTTCTTTGGGAGAGCGGCGCCAGCCAGCCTGCGGGACGGGGACTGCCCTGCTGCCCCGGGGGTACCAGGAAGGTAGATCTGTAGAGGTCCCAGAGGACCCAGCAAGGCCTCCAGTCCAGTCCTGCCAATGCTCCTTGCATGCAGGCACGTGGACAATAAGGGCTCAGGCCAAGCTCAGGAGCTCCTGAGGGCTCAACCCTATCTGGCAGCGGCATGGGACGGGTTCATGTCAGCATGGGACTGAGCTCAGCATGTCTCAGTGATGCCTTGAGTAAAGTAGCTGTAATTCTGCACCACCACCTCCCTCCCCTTCTCTAAGGTATCCCTACAAAATACCTACAAAAATAATTTGAGAACTTTTCCAACTAGGTACAATGCAAACTCCACCTGAACGACGAACGTGCTCATGAAGGTATGTTCCCAATTGATATGGGGTTTTGGCCCATCTTACAGAGCCCTCTTCTTAGCCCTTAGCCGTGGACATTAAGGGCAATTCAAGATACACAGCTCCACCAGCCTTTGGGAAACAAGCTCTTCCTCATCCCAGAACAAAAGTAAATAAGGGTATTTGTGTGGCAACTAGGATTTCTTGAACTGGAAATAGACCTGACTACTTATTCCATATTATTATTATTCCATAATATTATTCCGTAATATTCCATAGCTATTACGTGTCTGCATTTGTAATTCACTAATCCTTCATTTATAAAGATTCGGGTGGTGGGAACAATACTTTGAGACAAATGACCTCCCCACCACAGATAACGTTTTGCAAACAAAGCAAAATGTTCCCAAATACTCTATATAGGCTGAATGTCCTTCACATAACAAGTCAACAAACATGAGGAAGCAATGAATACATTTGCAGAAAATGGGTTTGGATCATGGACGGAAGGACTAAATCACTGAATAATGTATTAATTCTACCAGCTCTAATATGAATGAGGAAAGAGAGATTTAGATATATGAGCAGGTCAGGCGTCAGAAATTTTAGTTTGTGCAGAGTTTGGAGCACAGAATGTAGACTCCACTCTATTTCAATTAAAAATAATCTTATTAATTTATATTTTAAATTGCATGGAAGCATACCAAGGTTCTTGTAGCTATTGCGGAATAAAACCACTCTCCTTGACAGCATAGACTTTGGAGTGCCTTCCCCATAATTTGGGGAGAACAGTTGGTACGCTGGAGGACAGGGCTGCTATCTACAGGGACCTTGCCAGGCTGCAGAAATGGGCTGTTGGGAACCTTACAAAGTTCAACAAAGGCAAAAGCAAAATCCTGTCCTGGGAGGGAATAACCCAACAACACTGGGTACACTGGCAGCTTTGCAGAAAATGCTCCTGGGGCTGCTGGTGGACAAGTCAAGCATGAATCAACACCGTGCCCCACAAAAGCTGCATTAGCAAGAGTGCAGCCAGCATGGCAAGGGAGGGGATCCTTGCCCTTTTTCTGCAGCAGTGAGACTCCACCTGCAGTGCTGGGCTGTTTTGGCTTCCAGTGCAAGTCCAGTGAGTCCAGCAGGGGCCACCAAAAGGGTTGGGGCTGGAGAACAGGACATAGAAGGAGAGGCTGAGTGAGTTGGGTCTGTTCAGCCCAAAGAAGAGAAGGTGAAGCTGAGACCTCATCACCATCTGCAACGGCCTGATGAGGGTTGCTGAGAAGGCTCTTCCAGAGGTACATGATGGAAGGGTGAGAGTCAAGAAGTTGGAACAAGGGAAATCCTCATTAGATAGAAGGGGGAAAAAAAAATCACCCTGAGGGTGATCAAACACTGAACCAGGGGTGCGAGGAGGCTGTGCGGCATTCAAAACTCAACTGGGCAAAGCTTGGAACAGGTTGCTCTGACTGGCCCTGGTTTAAGCAGGAGGTTAGACTACGGACCTCCAGCACACATGATGCTGTGATTCAGGTCCAATCATCAGTGGATCAAGAAGTACAGTTTTGAGTCAAATGACAGCGACTAAGTTCTTGAATAATCTTGTTGAGGTTTTGACCATTCTATGAAAGCTGCAGCACTTCGTCATATAAAATCGCACATGTCTGCAGGGCAGACCATGAATCCCTTCCTCTGCGCTGAGGGAATATTCATGACAGCTCCCAGGAGCATAAGTGTTTATGAAAACTTGCCAATTGCAGATGACTAACCGACCCTCTTTCTCTGTGATATACGGAAAGTCTGTTTTCTCAATGTGTTAAGGAAATTGTTTTCATAGCCTAGAGCATTTTTATCTCAGTGCTTTTCCACACAAGTTGGCCCACAGGCAACCTTTTGGGTACCTGGTGACTGGGTGACTTTCCTCCACCTCCTTCAGGCTGCTCCCTTCTGCCCACCTTGTCCCCACTCATGAATGTATTTGCTCTCCTTTACCCTCTATGGCTCTGTACGCGTCACAGCACTCTTTGTTAGCTGGGCTGAAGGTTTCTCCACAGTTGCCTGGAGCAAAGCAGGAGGATCTCTCCTGATGGGACCTGTGTCAGCCGTGACAGTTTGGGAACCGCTGTACTAGCTCTTGCTCTACATTTGCATCAACAATAGCTCCAAGGCTTTCAAACCACTGCCATCGTGCACGGGTCCTCCATCAATGTTATCAGGGCTGTTTCAGAAAAATTCAAGTTCTGACAACACTGGCACTTATCTTCCAGGATCTGCCTGGCAGTGCTTGAAGGCACCCAAGATTGCCTTCTATTTCACTGTCCCCTCTCTCTTTTTAAATAAACGTGACATCCCTTTTGCTCCTCCAGGCTGGAAACTTTCTTTTCTCTCTCCGTAGCTTCTTTCTTTTACTCCAAGGTCTCGGGAGGCTTTGGGAATAAAGAGTCCAACAAATTAGATTGGTTTCACCTAGTGGATGAGCCTGCAGCTGGGATATTGGGTTTTTGTATGCCGCAGTTTAATTTCTTTCTCATCTTGTAAGCTGTACAATTTTTTCCCAGTTCTTATCCCTGAGAGCAATGTTGGGATGCTTTCCTCTTCTCTGACATTGTTAACTTCTCTAAGTCTGAAGGGGGAGGAAAATAAAAAAGGTTGCCTACTTTGGGCTCTTTGTAGCCCAACAGCTTGCGTTGATTTTCTCTTTGGAGGATTTGCAAGCAGTCTTGCTGGGGAGCCAATTCTGAGGTTTTGTGAAACCTCAATTTCTTCTTTGTAGCAAATTAACAGATGTAACACCAGTGGGAGGTAATTTTCTGCCTCCAGAACAAACATCCTTTGACTCCATTTATCTTGAATGAAGGTGGTCCAAACTGCACAGGGGTGACCCTTCCTCTTCCTCCAAACCACTCTCCGATCCCGGTTAAGAGCAGATGGAGGCTGAGCATGCCCTACAGTAAATCCATCCAGAACCCCCTTCCAGCATAATTTTAATGATCTCAAATGTAAGTACTGAAAATAGAAATGATTCAGAATATGTTTGTTTCTTTTTAAAGCCAGGTTTCTGAAGGTGTTGACATGTACGCACACTGCACCCCCTAGCTCCAGCACCGCGCTCCCCAGCCATAAATGCAGAAGCTTGGTAAAAGGCTGTGGAAGAGTCTGGAGCTGAGCTAGGTTTTCACCAACCCAGCAGAGTCAGGCCCATCTCACCCCGCGGATGCTGGTCCAGCCACTTCTTACAGCCTCCCATGAAGGAGACACTGCATTTGCACCAGTCTACTCCAGTCCTCTACTACCTACCAAATTTTTTAAAAAGTTCATAATGAGTAAAGTGAATATTTCATACTTTATTTTAAATGCATGATTTCCTACCTTCCACATACATGGAAAACAATCAGTTTCTCTCTTTGCAGCAGCCTTTTCCGTCTTTAGAGAATGTTACTGCATCCTTCCCTTCCCTTCCTCCGTCTCCTCTGTTTTATGCTGAAAAGCCCCAGTTCTTGTTCATCTTTCTTCATAGGGCCTATTATCTAAACTGCTGAATGACATGCAAGTATCAGGAATGCATATAGCAGCCTTGGTCCTGCAGAAAATGAAACTTGTGTATAATAGATATTTGCCTTCATGATATCGCTACAAAGTTAGCCGAGCTTCAGTGAAAATTACCGCAAACAGATGCAACAGTTATTAGCAGCATAACCTAAACCTAACTACCTTTCTTCAGCTATAGCGTATGAACTTTATTCCACTACAGTCTAACTGGAGAGAAAGGTTTCAAAGACTGAGTTATTCTGCTTCTGAATTTCATGAGCACAAAAATGTTGCACCTTGCAAAATATGCTAAAGGATCCACCTGTAACTAGTTTTGCACTGCAAAGCTATGCGCAGAAATATTGAATGATGCACATGCTATTCTTCACAGGATTAAGGGAGTCAGTCCAGGGGAAAAGCTCATCACGGAGCCTCAGGCTTGGTTTCTGTCAAAGTATCTTGCAGAGGGTCTACTAATGAGGGACTCTTCTTGTTTTTACTGAGGTCCTTTGCTGAAGAGCTGAGTAACAAGACGACTCGAATGGACCCCGGATACAAAAGAAAGTCTTGAAATATCCTAGAAATAATGAGCTTGAAGATCGCTTTGGACCCATAATCCTAGAGACAAGTGGATGCAGCTCAGACCAAATGGCTTGCTAAGGAGCAAATTGTAAACAATATATTTTTAGAGTTAAAAATTATTCTAATTTAATGATATCTGTTCAGTCAGTGTTTGGAAGTAAATCAGTGTGTGAGTAGTAAAACAATAATGTACTTTAAACTAAATTATTAGTAAACAAATCAGTCTGGTAGGCAATGAGTGCATGATACATTATTCATTTCTATTATCCAAAACACTTCACTAGCTCTCAGAGTCTGGCGATAAAGTATTCAGAATACAGTATCCACCATCCCAGAAAACAGTCTCTAATGTGATATTAAAGTTAAAAGAGAAGTGAAGTATATTCCCCCAAAGCAAGGTATTTGAATAATCCTGGAATGAATCCATCTCATGCTTCTTTTTAAAGCTGGGTTTATTTTTTTTAACTAAAGCACTTTCATTACATCCCGAATGACAAATGTTCCCTGCTTGGGTCCCTTACCAACCAGTGAATTTCTCCCAAGACATCTCAGTAATGCACAAGTGGACGCGGTGCCAGCCCAGCGCCACTGCCTCCCTCCATCCCACTGGGGAAGCTGGGAAGGGCTGAGTCAGACCCCAGCTCCCTTCCCACCCCATCAGCCAGGGCTGTGTCCAGCCTTTTCAGAAGAAAAAAGCCACACGATGCGAAGGGAGGATGCAATAAGACCTTCCCTGGCCAGTTTTTGTCCTCATTCCTGTTGCCACCTAGTCCATGTTGGGATGGGCAGGAATGGGAGCAGGACAAAAACTGTGGGGGGAGAAGAGGGGCAGGCAGGCAAGGAAGAGGTTTGCTGCCCACAGGCAGGAGACTGTGCCACCGGCGCATTTTGAAGCCTCAGGATGCTCTGCCCTGCACGGTGGAGGGAGGACATGGCCCAGGTCATGGGTGATTTCCTGGCAGACCCCGTGGGGAGGATGTCAGGGGGTTCTGAGCAGTGGAAGAGAAATTGCTCTGGATGAGACACTGTCCCCTTCACACCCCCCGTCAGCCAGCAGCTATTTCTCTGCAGCGATCCTGGGGGAAGCGCTTCTCTTTCAAACCCTGCAGGTCCGGTCTGAAGGAGGTGATCACCACGATGATTTATTGCTCTTCTCCTGCAACCTGTTTTATAGCAGGATGTAAAAAGGTGTCAACTTCTGATGATGATTTCATCCGCCCCGTGCCGTAAACGGCATTGTTTCCCAGCAAGGAAACCAGAATGACCAGAAATAGCGATGCCGGTCAGAAACCTTCATTGCAAATGCAAGTGGCCACTCAGGTCCAGGGTCAGAGGGGATCTCAGCAGATCTTTGTGATAAGCAAAACAGAGGGCTACTGGGGCAGGGCAGTAGATAAGGACAGCAGTGACTGGTACCGAAAGACTGTCTCCATTTTGGGGTGGGCACACTGGTTATACCACTGCAACCCCATTCTGTCAGTGGAGTAACTGTGTTTTACTACCAGCCTTTCAGGTTTAATAACCCAGCCCAGTGCCTTTGTTTAGATGCACATCATGTGTGATATTCTGGAACACTGTTTTTTATAAAATACCTGTTCCCTTTTGGTAAAATTAATTGGTTTCATACTGAAGAAGTTGGAGACTGAGTGAGTAATGCAGCCACCCTTGATGCTGAGAGGTTAACCCGCCGTGATCTCTGCTCCATCAGCGAGGGCATCAGGGATTTTTCCTTTTGGGTTTTTCTAACTCTCTGCAGAGGAGAAGGCTGGTGGGACTTCAGAAGCAGATCAGTCCTTCCCCACAGCTGGGGCTGCTGCTGTGTCTTGGGTTCTTAATCTATCTGCTGTAAAGGTTTGTCAGCCAGTTTAGGTCTGCCAGGAGATAAGTGGGCTTAATGGGAAAACATGGGCGATGAAAGCACAGGAGGACTCTTGGGTTCAGAGGATACACAACATGATGGGATAATTCACGATGCATGAACCTGCCTGACTCTTTCTCCAAACCAGGACATCCTGAAAGCTCTTAAAAACATATATTTCTCTCATGCTGTGCCCTCAACAAAACACAAACCCCACAGGACCCATACACCCCTCCCCTGCCTTGTCTCACCTGCCTCCAGGCACCCAGAGATGAGGCTGGCAAGTGGCCGTGGGTGTTGCTGTCCCCTTGGTTTTGTGGAGAGAAGGAAATTCATGAACACCAAATGGGAAAACGGTGATTATTGTGGCACCTCAGGAAAGAAAAGGGCTGTTTTTAAGGCGATGGCTGAGTGACTGAGTTGCCACTTCGGATTCTCTGCAAATGCGTCCTGCTGCCTAGCAGTGTTTGGACTGTAAGACCCGAGGAGTGTGTACTTGCCAACAGACAACAGGGCATCCAACCTAGCTTCAAAGAGATCATCTGAAATAGCACTTGACATAAAGCACCCTCAGAAATGAGACATTTTTGCCATGTACACTCTTCAGTAGAGACATTAGCCTCCAAGTACATTAAAATATATCTGATCTCTGTTATGACATTTACCTTCATGAGTTTAGGAATAGAGGCAGAAGTCATAACTGGATATACATGTCACAAAAAATTAGTCATCAAATATTTTATCTGCGCAATGAACAGAGTATGTACTTTTTTTCTTCCATAGCTAATCTTTGGAGAATAAAATCACTTTCCATGGTGGCTGTGAAATGCTAAAGTCCTGAAAAGATGGGGCCAATTGCTCTCTCTAGGAGCTGAAATGTCTGTGCAGCGTCTTTCCTCTCCTGCTTGTGCAAGGGTCTGATTGCAGAGGCGTGCCGACTGCATTGTCAACAATCTGGGCAACCATGTGCTCTGGGTACATGTGCAAGATGCCCAAAACATAATCAGGCCATGCCAATGGTGAGTGGGATTGAATGAGGTGGAGCAAAGGCAAGGGCTCCGGGTCCTGCCCTTTCCTTGACAAGCTCCCCTAGAAGAGGAGCTCCCCTCCAGCAGCCACAGCCCTTTCACTCCCACTGGGATACTCAACCTTCACCTCCATAAAGCTCTTCAGAAAGAACAAAAAAGAAAAAGGACGGATAAACATCAAGTCAGGAGACTATGAGAATACGAAAGCATCTTCAGAAGAATGGAAGTAATATCCAGATGAGGAACCGTGCAAACATTGACTGGTTACATGGAAAAACACAAGACACCCCTCCAAAAAAGGTGAAATAGTTGCAGGAGCAGCTTACAAAACCCCTAACACCCTAAAAAATGTTTTGTTCAACCCTCAGGAGCTGGAAAATTGCTTGACAACCCATAGGGCCTTTTACAACCCAGGTGTAAAAACCTTCAGAGAAGGGAAAGCCATAGCAGGAAAACAGAGGGCTTGTTTTGCATCTGTGCCTACCAAGGCTCAGGGAGGTCTGCACCTCAGAGCCTCTCTTTACAGGAGACTTGTCATGATTTGAAGCATTGCTAGAGGAGGTTACAGGAAAAAATAACAAGATGAGCAGCAGCAGATTGCCAGGGCCAGATGGTATCATCCACATGGTCTCAAGATCAAGAATGAAGTAATGGACCTATTCACTGTAGGGTGTAATCTTTTTCTCTAGACTGCCCCAATACCAGACTGAAAAGTGACAGATACGACGCTATTTTTTAAAAAGGATTGGAAAGGTCCATGGAGTTACATGTGATAGTCTACCATCTGCAGCAGGCAACTTGGTGGAAGCTGTTCCAAAGGCTGCAACGAGTAGACACATGGTTAAATATGGTCTGCTAGGAATGACTTTTTTTGAGAAAATTCATGCCTCAAAACTCTAAAAAGGGCTGTAAAATCCTGATTGATGTGTAGAAGGTGAATAGGGAACAAA
The DNA here is from genome assembly GCF_018139145.2 of Gymnogyps californianus. Taxonomy (NCBI): domain Eukaryota; kingdom Metazoa; phylum Chordata; class Aves; order Accipitriformes; family Cathartidae; genus Gymnogyps; species Gymnogyps californianus. The sequence continues at coordinate 2,522,008 of NC_059487.1, read as the reverse complement.
TTTCACTGTCTTTTCCAGGGTAATATCTCCTGCCACCTGATGAAACCTGTAGGTGACAGGCTCAAGACCAAGCGAAGGCAGCTCCTCTTGCCCCGGTGTGCAGTTAGGCTGTGGAAACCCTTGCTGCAGAAGCAGCAGATGCAGAAAGTTTACCTTGGTTCAAAAATTTAGCAAATTCCTGGAGAGAAGAATCCATGGAGGGCTGTTAAATATAAAAATACCACCTCTGTCTCAAAGCTGCAGATCTCTGGAGGGTTGAAAAACACATCAAGGAAATACACTAAATTTGCTGTTCTTGTACTGTCTCTTAGATGTCTGGCAGTGCTTGCTGTCAGACCGAGGATGGTGGGCTACATGAACCTTAGGTTTAAACCATCTGGACTATTCTTACACAGATTCAGAGCATTGCCTGATCCCAGTGTCCATCTGGTCCCCTGAGGAGCCAGCTGCCTGGGCTTACACTCCTCTTAACCTGAGGCAGATATTTGGAATGGTGTTGGGAGGAAGACGAAAAAGTTCGCAAGCCCAGGCTCTTGCTGTCTGGCCAGAAGGGATTGCAGAGGTGGGGCTGAGGATGCCACAGCCCCGTCCACCCAAGATTGGTCCTTCGTCCACACCGAGCAGCCCATGCATGGCCTGGCAGCCAAAGAAAGCACATCCTTGTGCTGTCCTTGCCCTGCGTTCGCTTGTGACTGACCTGATTCCCTAGGTGACAAGGCTGGATATGATCAGACCAAACCTGTCCTCATGTCCCTTGGCTCTGGGACACACGTGTTCAGCTCCCATTTTGTGCAACCCTGAGAGCAGGTGGAGAGTTGTACACTTAAATTGAGGCATTAGCCTTCTCCCCCAGGGACGGGAAAAATCCTCAGTAACATCGGTGCAACTCTGACGCTGTTAGACTGAATTCATATCAGCATGTGTGAGAGCAAAATATAGATCTTAACATCTTGGTGGGAAGGAAATGGTGGGGGGTGAGGACAAAAGATTGATGAGGATTAACTTGCTTGCTCTCCATCACTTTTTCTCTGGCAAACTGTTTGAGAACAAACTGTGGCTTGTCTCAAACACATTCATTAAGGAAAGAGACGAAAGAGATGTTTCACATAGTTTATGGAATAAATAGGAAATAAGTGCAGTAACAATAATTGGAATATTTTGTCAATTGAGCTCAGTGAATGGTTATTGATCCTTGGCTTATTTTTAAGTAGCTAATTGTGAGTGTTTGCTATTAGACTGCTGCATTAAGTTTATCATTGTAATTATACAATACAATACTATATTTACAGATGACTTCCACTGGTTGACTGCTCATGGGATGTTTACATTCTTTCACTTATTTTTGACAGATGTTTATAATTCAGCCTTATCTGTGGCTGCATATATGTTGTTTTATAATCTTTAATAGAGCTGAGGGGGGAATAAAATTTAATGTATAATTTATTTAATGAATTTGGCTACTTCTCCTACTCATAAATTGTTTGCCAGCAGTTTATGAATCTCATGTTTATTTGTTATTCAAAAAGTGCTTCTTGGGTGATTGTTAATGTTCCTTCCTGCTCTGAGAATTGTTTGTGAGCAGTTTGTTCCAAGCACTTGGGAGGAAGGTCTGAGCTGGGATGTTGGCTTTGATTAGCCACGAGAGTCACAGGCTTCTGCGGCACACTGGGGAGCGAGACCCCTGCAGCATCGCAGAGTGGCTGAGGTGGGACGGGACCTCTGGAGATGGTCTAGCCCACCCCACTGCTCAAAGCAGGGTCAGGCCGAGCAGTCTGCCCACGGCTGTGTCTAGTTGAGTTTTGAGTATCTCCAAGGATGGAGACCCACAGGCTCTCTGGGCAATCTGTTTGCCTGCCATCAGAGGAAAAACATTTTTTTCTTATGTTTGACCAGAGTTTCAGCTTGTTCTGTCCCAGGCACCACTGAGGAGGGCCTGGCTCTGTCTTCTGTACTCCTCCCTTCAGTTATTTATGCACATGGATAAGATGCCCCTGAACCTTCTCCAGGCTGAACATCCCATGTCTCTCAGCCTCTCCTCGTACACCCGACTCTCCAAGCCTTTAATCGCCTCTGTGGCCCTTTGCTGGTCTCACTCCAGTATGTCCATGTCTGTCTTGTACTGGGGACCCCAGAACTGGCTCTCCAAAATGGATCCACTGGTTTGAAGTTCTCTAATATTCCTTCAAAAGCTGCCATTTTCCCTGCTCTCTTCAGGGAATACAAACACAAAACTCAGGCCTAGACCCTAAATAAATAAATCTGATTATCTCTCAGTGAGCAAATATCTACGTATTCACAGCTATAAACTAATATTCCCATTTCTGCAGCAATTTTGTCCTCCTCATTGAGCACACATGTGGGCATGCCTTTCTCCAGAAATGGTGGCCCCTGGACCGCAGCTGCCTTTGGGGAGTCGGGGGGTCCTGGCACAGAGGGCTTGAGTTGGGTTTTGGGTTCCTCCTCCCAACTCTCGAGGACTTGCTCACCATAGTGCAACTTCCACTGCTATCTAAAGAAAAGTGGGCGAAAAAAGAAAGCTAGAGGACACAGAGGCAGCATATAGCATGGAGAAGGTCAGTGGGGCCATGTGTCCAACCAACACCTTCCAGAAGCTGTCGACTGCCTTGGGACTTGCCGTGGGGACATGATCAAGTGGGCTGTGTCCCTGGGAATACAAATTGGCAGGATGGCAGCACACTCGCAAAGACAAACAAAACATCAATATAATAGCTCACTGTCCTCTTTCTCCAAGGCTTGCTGTAATACCTGATGTGATTTACCTCTTATGAGTTTGTTCCAACCTATACACTGCAAGTCTGGGGTAAATGAAAGAGCTTGTGCTCGGAAGGGTTAGGATGAAAGAATTTCTGTCCTTGCTCAATTTATGATATTGTGGGTCTATAATATTATTTTTCCCCTTGTATTAGATTTCAGGTGGATTTCTAAAACAACAAAAAAAAGGAAGGAACACTAGTTTTATAGCGTCTGACGGCTACAAAAATACATTATTAAATTCAAGAGCAAGGGCATAATAAAGGTGAAAAGTTAAGTAAAAAGCTTGACGCAAAACTCACTGAAGCCTTGGGCCCTTGGGTGCTGTGCTGACGCGAGAGCTGGGCAGCAGACGGCTGGCCATGCAGAAACCTTGCGTGCCTGCCCAAACTTTGCTGGCTGGTGGCTTTCTTGTGGCTGTTATCCTCTGTCGCAGTGCCGTTCAATGCCTGTCTGCTCTCATGCTGTGGGCCAGGCTAAGCTGGGGGTATGGGAGAAATGGGTGCTGGCCAGGGCTTGGATGAGTTCCTTGGGGAGAGAGAAAGGACAGGCAGAGGCAAAGGAGTTGGGGAATGCTCCCAGGCTGGGTTTTGTGGTTTGTTGGCAGGGTTTGCTATTTGTTTGCACATTTGTCTTTATTACCATCCATTTATCACATGAAAAATCAGCTAGAATATGTTGCTCTGCTAACGTTGCTGGCTTATGCAGGGCATCGCTGGGTGGTTCACAGCTGTGAGCAGGTAAATGCCGTGAGTAGCTTTCCAAGTGAATCACTTTTCATCAGAAATCATGACACAGCAAGAGCAACATTTTCCATCCTCCACCCAGGCTTTTGGCATTAGGTCTATGAGGACGTTTGCGCCGTGTTCCGTTTCTGAATGGAGATCTAAAAACGTGTCCTAAGTAGATCTTAATTTATTTTGTGAAGAGCCATGCTCCTGCTCAGCCATGGCAGGGGTCAGGCAGGTGGGATGGGGCTGCTCGGGCCTCTCCCGAGGGCGACAGGGTCCAGCGCCTCGCTAGGGATGTGTAGGCAACACTTTCTAAACACTTTCACCCATGTAGCTTCGACATGGGTCTGCTGTTGACTTAAAAAGAAACATGTGGTCCCTTAGGAGTTCTGAGAAGTTCCTCCCGCAAAGCTGGTGGAGTGGGAGTCCCTGGAGCAAAGGGGAACCAAAGAATCCCTCCCCAAATACCAGGCAGCTCACACGCTCATCCCTTGGATGAGAGAGACCAGCTGAAAGATGGTTGGGCTGGTTGGGAGCCCCGGGAACAAGAGGACAGTGTTATCATGAGGTTTCTTTCTCACCACTCCTATAGTTACAGCAGTCTCTAATTAGGCTTTCTGAACATACCCTGCTTCCAGATTTGCTTGTGGATAAAATTGACCTTTAAAATAGAGAACTGAGATACCCAAGGGGCTGGACATCTCCAGAACTGGACAGCAGGTGAACATTAATCTGAGACACATAAATTTTTTATGCTACAGCTTAAAATCTCCAGTCATCTGCACGATTTACTTCTTCACCTCTCTGAGCTTCTTCCCGTACTCGACAGAAGGATTGTGAGAATAATGTTGCAGTGACGGAGGCCAGACAGGCATCTTGCAGTTCATGTCTCCACGTCTGTGGATGGCTGTGCCCTGGATGGGCTCCGAGAGACCTGGTGTCTGGCTTCCAGGTCCCCTTCCACCGTCATCTGCCTCCCTGAGCATCGGATTCCCTGTGAAATAAGGAAAGCGATGTTGGCTTTCCCTGATAAACCCCAATATGACAACCTCAGCTACATGAGAAGAATGAAGCTCATACAATTTGCAACCCCATGGCTCCTGAGGCTTTTATGAATACATTGCCAGGAGTCATTGTTCTGGGTGAGAAAATCAACCAGGAGGAGGAACGTGGGATGCACGGCTGTCTCATCAGCACCTCCATTCATTCCTATGGACAAATTCCTTCTCTTCACCACAGTAGAGAAAAATCAACTGAAAATAAGTGGAAATGGCAGAGTATCATCCTGCACCAGTGCCCATGCGTGACCTGGGGCTGGCTGTTCAGCATGGGTAGGTAGAGACAGCTCCCACAAACCGAGCTCATTGATGTGTACGGCATGCCAGCGTGCAGGGCAGAGCCAGGCGCATCTCTAAATCCCAGGCATCAGTCACAGGGGTGGGGAATGGAGTGAGAGCCTTCCAGCAAACCGCAGTTGTTTTATGACACATTCTGCAGTAAATCATCACCTTTTTAATAGAGCTGCTGTGGGAACAGGGATGGAGACATAAAAGGAAAAAAAAAAATCCGTGTGTTGCATTTTGCTGTAATGAAAGACTGTTAATTGTTTGTGTCCAATGTGCGCTCATGTTTATGTTACTATTTTGTTACACAGCTCCTAAATTAAGTTGGCTCTAAAACAAACCCTCCTACAGCAGCCGTGCATGGCCTCCTTGGGTGGCTGTGTCTCGGTGGCTGGTTTAGCACCCACGTGTCTCCTGTTCCCTGCATGCAGGCACTATTGATTAACACTTAATTATAAAAACCGTGTTTGTTCTGAGGACAAGGAGGATGTTCAATGGGGAAGCCTCTTGGGAAGGAGCTATTTAAAAGAGCCTTGAATGGCACTGAGGTGGGATTGGTCCCTCAAAGGGGACCTTTTTCTGTTAATTTGTGGTGCCTAGGATGGTTCCTGGCATGATGGAGGGAGGGGGTGCCCTGTCCGCCCGTGCCTGCTCCATCTTCCCACTCTCTGAGCCTGGTGTTGAGCTTCCCAGCCCATGGTCCTCAGGATGCTTGCTTCACCTGCACATGGTAGCTACAGCACTGGCCATGCCAGGGCTACTGCTGGGGTGGGTTATGCAAGGAGGGATCCTTCCAGCTCCTTGTCCATCCCTGTCTGTCCTGGCTGGCTCTGGAGCTTTCTGTGGCTGGTGGTTCTGCATGTGTGCCCTCTTCCAGACCGTGGATGCATGGGCAGCAGTTGTGCCCTGACCCTTTCGGGAGCTGATTAGTTGTTAATACCACCTCTCTTGTGCAAAACAGTTGCTGATCTTCCCCTTCTCTGTTTTCACCTTTGCAAACATGAAATTCTGCCTCTTCTGTCAGTTCCTTCCCTTGCTCTCCTCTTAGCCAGGGAACTGCCTTCAGACAGTTCAACTTTTATATCTGAATGGCAAAGAGACATGATTAAGGAAAGTGCTTTCTGCTTTATGTTCAAAGACCAGAAAAGTACATTAAAAAAAAAAAAAAGAAAGAAAAAGTAGCCCCCGTGCCAAAGACCAGAAGGTGTCTTCTCACAGCTTGTGCAACGCTAAAAGCAGAGCTGGGGTTTGCCAGCAGCTCAGGATTTTGGGGCAGACAGTCACGGTGCTCACTGCTTGTTAGCACAGGTGGGGGTTTCCCAGAGGAATGGAGAACTGAACCCCCTCATCAGCAAGTGCCGCACAGCAGCGGGGGCGCAAACGCACAACCCCGTGTGAAGGGACCTGTGTCCTAACTATGCCCACGCCAAAATCAGAAGATGACAACTTTTGTGTGAATGGATTTGGCAGTTGCATTGAGAAATCCCCGTGGGGCAGACGCAGTGCCTGGGCAAATTGGGCCGCCGCGGGTGCTGCCGAATGTGCCACGGCCACTGGCCGTCCCCAGCACCTGGCTCAGCCGCCCACCTGCCTGCGTGCAGTCTTTGCTTGGCCTCACCTTGTAAACCAATTGCTCCCATTTTCCTCTGAAAGGGAATGGCATTTTCAGCTGCGTGATCAGGTTGAAGACGTGCTGCTAAATGTTTTCGAGGGAGCCATTTCATTCCACTCAATGTAAGTATAAGCCCGTCTGACAAATAATTCCAGATCTGTGGAAAACTATCACTCTTCTGTGAAGCGCTCGGAAGGCTGGCATGGAGCTTTCTTGTTTTCTTACATTAAATTAATACTGCTCTGATCTGCAGAGCTCGTGACATACTCAAGATTTCCACTGCTTTTTCTTTGCCAGTGGGGCAATGAGAGGCCTGTCTAAGACGTATGTAAGGCTTTAGTAAAGGGTGATCAAGGTCTTGTGCTGTTCCCTTCATGGAAAAGGTTTTTGCTAAGAGGCAATCCAGGCTGTGTAAGGTGGAGAAAAAGAAATATTTTAGCTATACTCTGTGAGTCTTACTACCTTTGGAGTTTGGAAGGCTGGTAGATGAATGCTTCTGCCCTTCATGTGGGTTTCGGATGTCCTTGTAATTGCCTTGAATGGAAGGAATGGGAGAAATAAAAGCAATAAACACAGACCAGTGTGATGGACGGCTCCTGAGGGAGCGACTGTCCTGTTGCAGGTTTGCATTGCTCCCTGGGAAAGCTGGGATGTGGATCTACAGTCTTCCAAGAGTTGCCACTAAATACAAGGGTGAGATACACCCAAGACATTCCCGGAGGTGACCAGTGGGTGCGGGGAAGGGGCTGCACTGGCAGAAAGGAGCCTGGGGCTGGTGAAAGCAGCGGTGGGCAGGGTCGGACCCCCGGCAGCTGGGCAGAAGCATTGCTCGTTCAGCCCCACCAGCTCACCCTGCTGACAAACCAGGGTGGGAGGGTTTTGCACCCATCTATCAGCAGGATTGAGACAGCTCCTGACGTCGGGAGCTCCTTGCTGCTGCTGAACTGATGCCCATCAAAACATTTCACAACACAAAATAGCCATCCTATAGTTAAAGCATAGCTGACCAGCTAAAGGGGGAAGGCTGTTTCATACCGTTAACCCCATCACAGAGAGCAGAGAAACCCCTTCCCCTTGCCCCATGCTGGGAAGCCCCTGGTATGAATTTGAGAGTGCCAGGGCCACGTCCCATTGCATCAGGGCCTGATTCAGCCACCGAGAAAGGGGAAGAGCTCATCGCTCCCTCCATTGCCTGCTTCTTACAGAAGCTGCTAGGGCTTTGGGCAAAAGGTGGTACAACCTAAGCACTGTGGGACTTGGCTTGCCAGCGTATGCTCTTGAGCAGTATAATCAAAGCAGAAGTTTGTGGTAATACTGCAGTGGAGAAATGCTGCATTAAAGCAGGAAATATCCAACGTGCATTGCAAATGAAGAGGTTTTTCATTTGTGTTCTAAAGGAGGAAAAATACCGCCAAGCCTAGTTAATAACACAGGAAAGCTCTTGTGGCTATCAGGGATCTTCAGCTCTAATCCCTTCTGATAACAGTAAATTGAACCAGCTCCTCTGCTGAGGTTTCCCTGTAGCTGGATCATACCCATATAACAAGAGAAATCGGCACTGCCTCTCCTATTTACCATTTCTTCATTTAAGTAAGTTTTTAAACTGTATTTTTCTTCCTTCAGAGACATCTGCTCTACTGTATTTTAAATGGAAACCACTCCTGCAACAATACCTTTTTCTATCAAGATTTGTAATCAGGCTGTTTCTGTCGAACTGTTGTTAATTCAAGTTATTAATTTGTCATTTTGCACAGAATATGATCACAGAAAGAGATGAGCAAAAGGGTCTATGCACCTGCAGGCAGAGCAGGATGGATTTAATTAGAGCAAAGCAAGCTGCAGGTTTTATTTTGTGTATGTGGTTGTTGGGTTTTTTTTCCTCAGCCCAGCATTTTAAAAGCTTACACAGCAATTTGCATAAATTTCTATGCACATTTTTTATTTAGATTCTTACACCTAATTTGATTAATGATAATGACTTTGACAGTGTCATAGCAAATGTTGCGTAAGGGAACAAGATGTATCAGTTTTGGTGCTATTCTCTGTAGAGAGAGAGCAAACACTGGAAACTGGCCTTTAACATTGATTTGAAGATATTTTCCTTGCTCTTGGGGTGGAGGCAGAAAGCAAATGCTGGTGCCCATGGAAGCTGGGAGGCGGAAGCCTTTGCATTGGATGTGATGTTTGTTTTCTGAACGCAGCCATCTGTGCTGCCCTAAGTGGACCAGGGTGAAAAGTACGGTGTGCTCGTTTTGTCTGGGATAGAGTTAAATTTTGTCATAGTAGCTGGTATGGGGCTGTGTTTTGGATTTGTGCTGAAAACAGCGTTGACAATACAGGGATGTTTTAGTTATCACTGAGCAGTGCTTACACAGAGCCAAGGCCTTTTCTGCTCCTCACCCCACCCCAGCAGCGAGCAGGCTGGGGGTGCACAAGAGGTTGGGAGGGGACACAGCCGGGACAGCTGATCCTAACTGACCCAAGGGATATTCCAGACCATATGACATCATGCTCAGCATATAAAGCTGGGGGAAGAAGAAGGAAGGGGGGGACGTTCAGAGTGATGGCGTTTGTCTTCCCAAGTAACCATTAGGCCCTGCTGGAGCCCTGCTTTCCTGGCGATGGCTGAACACCTGCCTGCCGATGGGAAGTGGGGAATGAATTCCTGGGTTTGCTTTGCTTGCACGCACAGCTTTTGCTTTACCTATTAAACTGTCTTTATCACAACCCACGAGTTTTCTCACGTTTACTGTTCCGATTCTCTCTCCCATCCCGATGCGGGGGGAGTGAGCGAGCGGCTGTGTGGGGCTTAGTTGCCAGCTGGGGTTAAACCACAACATAGGGTTTCTTCTGATGGAAATTTTCTGGGGCAGGTGTTAGTGTCCCACCCAGTAATTCAAATTTGAATGGTGATTCAGACCTCTTGAAAGAGCCAGCCACTTCAAACACCTTAACTCTACTTGCTGGCTGATGCAATAAAGTGAAGTTTTTCGTCAGTTCTTCTGCATGCAGCTTCAGCCAGCAACCATGTCCTTATCAGGTGCAAGTTGACGTTTGCACCAGGAAAGTTGTTAGGAAGAGTAGAAGTATTAATTAGAAGATGCTGACATTTTTATCCCCGTTTCTTCCCCGCAGGGAGCAGTGCCACACATTCACCCGTATTTCTTCCCTGGGAGGATAGTGCAGCGCTGGAACAAATCCCAGAGAGGCCACGGGATCGCCGTCCTTGGAGGTTTTCAAGACTCAGCTGGGTAGAGTCATGGCTGACCTGGTCTAGCGTTGGTGCTAGTCCTACTTTGAGGAGGACCTTGGGCCAGAGACCTGCAGAGACTTCCTGCAGCTGACATTTCTGTGGTTCCTCTGGCTCTGCACAAAGTCAGCACCGGTTTCGTCTGCCTGGAAGAGCCTCTGTAGGAGTGACGTTGTTTGGGTGAAAGAAGAGGAAGCTAAGATTATGATCCCACTCTCTCTACATGAATTAAAAAAAGGAATTTTGCAGTAAGAAAAGCCCCATTTTTATTGATGCTGCACAGAGGCAAGTGATTTTGCATCTAGTTTTAGGAGAGCAATATAACTGGCTTTGACAGCCTAGTCTAATAATAATAAAAAGGCCCAGCTCCTCATAGTGCAACCTGATAGCAAAACTGGAGTGTGAATTTATCCCATAAAAATTCATCTACCATGGCTAAAACCCTGTAAATTGAATTTTGTATTTTCATTGTTAAATAAAAAACCCCCCACAACAGCATGATGATAGAAACATTGCTCAGCTCTTGCAATTGTATCTTGTTAAAACATCACTTAGAGTAATTTACAGGGTTTGATTAAAACATATATTTAAATGAACTATCACTTCCCATCTCTCCCCTTCTCCTCCTCCCCCCGTGCCCCCCAAGGATGTAAAACATTACGTTGAGGCTAGATTTCTTCAAACAGAAATGATGAGCCTATTACCCTGCACAATAAAACCCTGCCACACTTTGGTGCTGACTATATACCGCATTGTCACCAGCCACGAGCTTTAGTTAGCACTCAGAGGGTCGAAGGATGTGCAAGATGCTTCCTGTGGTGACTGGAGATGTGTTTGGGAAGATGAAAGTAGCAGCAGGGGAGATGCTGCCCCATGCCCAGAGCTCTGCCCCCACCTCGCCCTGCCAACCTTTGCCCCTAGCATCCACCTGGGCTTATGCCCAAATACACTGCTGAGAGCGCAAGACAGGATGCTTTCAAGCATAAAACCTGAGCAAAAGGAGATTAATTTGTACTAAAGTGCTTTTAGACATCAGAAAGTGTGTTCCTTGACTGTGCTCAGTTAAGGTCAACTGTATTAGACTGGAGCAAAAATCCACTGAGCTCAGTATCTGCCTTTGACAGCAAGCGAGAGGGAGCAAATATAATGATACCTCCTTTGATCACTGTCCCAAGAGCCAGGAACATGCAGCTCATGCACTCCCTGAGCCAGAGGCTCAGGTTTTTGTTGAATTTAAAGGCCTTCAATGGATTATTCTTCTATGAACTTGGCCAGTTGCTTTTTGAACCCGTCTAAAATTTCATATCTGCAGGCTCCTGCAGTGAGAAGTTCCACAGCTGAGCTATGTGATGTGTCAGAAGTGCCTCCTTTTGCCTGTTTTGAACCTTTCAATTACTGGTTTCACTTAATGATCCCAAATTCTTGCATCAGAATAGACCACAAAGAGTAATTTTCTACTTACTGTCTTTGTGCCACATTCCATCTTCTGTGCCTCTCTATTCTGATTTTCGGTTTCCCATCCTGAAAGGTCCTAATCTGTTTAGCTGTTTCTCATTTGGAAGCTGTTTCATACCTTTGATGACTTTTGCTGCTTTCCCCTGGACTTTTTTCATTTCCACTTTATTCCTTTCAAAACAGAAAGACCAGACTGTGCTCAGCTTTCAAGATGCAGGCAAGCCATGAATTTATGCAGTGGCATAAAGCACCAAAATAGATGTTCTCTATTTTGTTCTCTAATAATTCCTTTTGTTTCATTTGCTTTTCTGACCATTTCTGAGTTTTCACAGAGCAATCTGTTATAGCCTCGAGATCCCCATCCTGCATGGTCAGAGCCTAATATTAGAAATACAGAATTGCTTATTAGCCCATGTGCATCACTTTACATTTATCCATATTAGACTTAATCCATCATTTGGTTGCCTGGTCACCCAGTCTCTCAGGTCTTTCTGCAATTCTTTGCAGCCAGCTCCTTTCTTTACCGCTCTGAGTAACTTGGTGTTACTAGCAAATGCAGTTAAAGCAACAGAAATACCCGGAGGCATATATGGAGCTGTATGTACAAGAGCATGCAGTTGTAAATCCATATGCACACCCAACCAGCACTGCCCAGGATCACTGCGTGTGGTCCTGTCAGTGAAGTGCTGATGGTCTTAATTTCTGCGTGCAGTATTCACCAGATTTGCGATTGTGGAAGGATTTCCCCCTGGGGCATGCTGCAAGAAACTGAGAACATGGAGGAAGGTTTGGACTGACCGAGGACTTCCGTCACCACAGGTTATCATTGCCATTTCTATTGCAAAGTCCTCAAACCGAATCAGCCCCATGACATTAGAAGCAGTTCATAATTGTTTGAATCCAGTTGCATTTGACAGGCTTTGACAGATGCCAATCCATCTTCTACTTTGAAGACCATTGTTACAAGCCCTGATTATTCCATAACTTTAATTCTGTTTGTATGTTGCCACTGCTTTCCTGTGATGTGCGTTCTTGGGAGATATGAATTTCATAATAAAACACATAAATTTACAAGAAATCTCTCCAGAAGTAATATTCTGTGAATTTTCTGTTAGCTGCCAGCAATCTGCAGCAGTGCTATCGGTAGCTGCAGCAGTAAATGAACTACCCTTTTCACAGCTGCATTGCACTGGAACCAACAAAACATTTCTGTATCAGCCCACAAATAAGACTGAGCAATGGCTCCGTGAGAGAACAGGGACGTGGACAGGCAGAATAACAAAGTGTTTCCACTTCAGCGCTGTTTCATGTTTGCAAAATAAAGATGCAAGCCTTGCTTCATACAGGTGGTGGTTTTGATCAGCACTTTCCCGAAAACCCACAAAGAATTGCTTTCCACATACTTTATGGGACAATTAGCGGTCCCTCTGAAGCGCTGCCTGAGATCGTTTCTCTCCACTCAGGCTGTCCGTCACCTGCTAATGCACATGGCTGGCTCGGAGCACTTGCAGGATAAAATGATGGAGTTGGAGGGTTTGAAAGATCAGGCAGGTCAAGTGGCTGGGGTCTGGGGGAAAAAAACAACCAACCAACCAACCAAAATCTTAGCTAAGCAGTCCTGCAACTCTGAAAGGGCTCCTGTCCTCCAAGGACTGTGAAATGCCTCTGCATGGGGAGGAACAACCAGAAGTAGGTACTCGAGGTGGTGGTGACACGCTGGGAGTGCTCCTGGGTGGCAGCCACTATGAATAACATGCAGAAGGTGCAGAGGTGAGGAAGACCCTGCACCGCTGACTGCTTGGGCCTGGGATTGGCTTCAGCTGTTGCAGCTGCCATCTCAGAGCCGGGTAACTAGTCCTAGCTAGTCATCACAGCTCCCGTTGGAGTCAAAGAGAGGTTCTGGCATCACTAGAGGACATTTGCATCTTCTCCACCACTGGTCCTGCTTGGACTAGTCTGTTCCCCTCCTGAGCCCTGCAACGGATGCGGTGAGATGAGCCTCTCTCCACATCCATTAAAGCCAAACCTGAGCATCATCCTGCAGCACTAGCTTGATACAAATCTGTTATTGACATCTGACCACCTTTCTGCAAAGTTAGAAGCAAAAACCAACCCTCTTGCTGGCTTTCTGCTGGCACCAGGAGGACAGACAGTGACCACACTGACGTGAGAGTGATGCAGACAAGTGACTGATCTGGGATAAAGCCAGCACAAAGCTAACCAGTGTGGCTCTCTGAGCAAATTTGATCCAGTGAGGAAAGCCTGCAGTGTCTTTCATCATGCAGCTACGGCATCTTTCATCTGGCAGTAGATCCTCCAAATTCAGCTCTTACCACCAGTCAAATGTGGGCTTTGAACTCTATGCTCTCAGGGAAGGGAAAACAAGGGGAAGACAGACGGTTTGCCCGCCCTCCCCCCGGAGTTTGCTCCCCCCAGAAGCATCCTTCAGGTGAGTGCCCACATCCCCCATGTTGTGTCGGAGGCAGGTGGGGACCCGGGCTATTTTGGCACCCACTGAGCAGTGGTGTGCTCTGCTCTGAGGTGGAGCTGCCAAGCTCCCCAGTAGCTGGAAATGCTTTGAAGAGCTGAGCTTTACCCAAGGATGGCTTTTTTTCTCTCCCTTTTTGACAGCAGCAGCGGGGACCTTTGGGCGCTTCAAAGACTGATTTTAATCACTCACCTGATTGAAGCCATTGCCTCCTTTAACTTTGATATTTCTTGTCATTAGCCTACCGACCTCTGGGATTAAGGTATTCATCTTCAAAAGCAGAACTGGCTTTGTTTATGCTGGGGCTGTGGCTGCTCCTGCTTTTCCCAGCATGGGATTCATTTCTCAGCACTGGTCAACAGGGGTCACGCTGTGCCCTGGAAACCAGGAGGGGCTGTGAGAGGCTGCATCTCCCCCAGCCTCATCGTCTCTCACTTTATTTGCTATGGAGATGTTTAATTCCACTGGTTTTAGTGTGGGATTAAAGAGGAGGACGTGTCCCCTTCTCTTGCCAGCTTTGGAGATGACTTTTTTTCACATATTTACCGGGGACTTGTGTGCAATCCTTGCTGTTTCATATTTCAGAAGAACCGGGTTTTGCACTACAGCTGTGCTCTCTGTAATCCAGGGCTTGTTTTTCTCGTTGCAGTAACACCTGGAAACCCAGAGGAGTTAGGGCAGCCTGCACCCACCTTATGCTGGGTGCTCTGCAAATAGCACGTTGGACCCAAACAGCTTAATGGTCTGAGACAAACCAGAGCAGATGGATCGATGAGATGGCCCCCGAAGTGAACTGGCTGGTGGGATGTTATTAGAAAGCACAGGCTTGCACCACTGCAAACCAGTCCTGCCATGGTCAGTTACTGGGAGGGCTGAGCATGAACGAGAGCTTCTCCTCCTCACCAATGTGGCAGGGGGGTCATGCCCTTCTCCCCACTGGCCACGTGTTGTGGCCTCCCTAGAGCCCCCTTTCCCTTATGTGACTCCAGCCTGTGTAAGGCCATGGGGCAGCCATAATTTCTGGCTTCTTTCTTTGGGGGGAGACCTTCTGATTTACTGTTTGGCCTTTTATGCTTCAGAAGATGTCGGGCAAGTAGAAAATAGTCTTGGCTAGGCACAAATCTGGACCAGAACACCTCTATCTTTATTGCACTTGAGAACTGGGGGTGGTACCTCTACCTGCATCTGTATCTAAAAGGGTAAACACCTCTGGGCTCCTTTGATAGGAAACCATTGCTGCAAGGACTCAAGCCCCCAGGATCTAAAGCCAATGCCGACTCCTCTCTGGGTGTAAGTCCCCTTTTCTCTGATCATTTCCCATCTATGCCAAGAGCTGAATTAATGTGCCGAATGGGATCACCCCCTTGCTGTCCTCCCCCAGGGACTATTCCCTCTTTGAGTTGAAGGAGCAACCAGGCTGGTCTCTGCCCCTCGCTGCTGTTAGGGCCATCATACCAGGGGGGATGGAGAGAGTGCAGTGAGCAGCTCTGAAACAGAGATGTCAGTCTGGCCTGATTTTCTCAGTCTTAAGATCCTCCAAACTATGAATTTTCTGAACATTTGTTTCTCACAGCAGGAGCTATTGTTTCTGACATATTTATCTAGTTCAGTGCTACCTTGAGATACCGCTTTTGACAGATAACCTTCTTAAATTAAACATACAAATGTGCCGTACTGAGAGGGAAGATGTGAGCACTAATGATTCTGAGGATGATGGAGGAACCTGCCCATTAGCTCCTCCTGAGCTGCTAAATTTGCTCCTTTATTAAGAAAAGAAACATCAGGCCAGCATGATCACAGGGGTAATGGGGAAAGAGATCACAGGTTTGGGATTTAAGATGAAATGCTATTCAAATTGAGGGGTGGGAGAGGCCAGGGGAAAGAAGTCAGATCTCTGCTGTACGAAAACTGATGCCAAGTTACAGAGAAGGGGGCTGGAGTCCAGCGGATGAACTACGAGCAGGACGCTCAGCTGCTCCAGGACCCAGACGATCTGCCTGGTTTGTAAGGATTTCCTAACACCTTTCCTTGTGCCTTCCCAGCCTCCTGCCGGTGGCAGCTCTGGGTCCTGCAGATGCTCTGGTAGGCACCAGCTGCTCTGCCTGGGCACAGGGCATGGCCCCAGCTGAGTTCAGAGATGAGAAAAAGGACGTCCCCAGGGTACCTCCAAGGCGACTGGTCTCAATTCATGTTACTTACTTTAATTTTTTCCCCAGAACCGAACCCAGCAGCCTGACCCATCTGGGGACCCTCTCCTTAGGATAACATGACTGCAAGGGATGGAGCAGGATGGACCTGCAGCTGGGTCATCCCAAAGTGAACTGCTGCAAGTGAGTGCCTGGTTTTTTCTCTTTTAGCTTTGAGAGCCTCCACCAGTCCTCAGCACAGCTGTGACAGAAGAGTGCTGAGATGCTCACAAGCTACTCTCTCCCCAGTGGGTGGCAAGTGTTTCCCTGGGATGCTGATGCTGTGCTATTAAACACTCTGCCCTATGGAGACGTCGTTGCACTGATGCAAGTCCCTTGGTGTCTCTTTCCTTTCCCTCCTCACTTGTGTTTTGTCTAACCTGTCCTACAAACATAAATGTTTTTGGACAGTCTTCATTATTTGTCTGCATGGTACCTGGTTAGGCCTTAAATTTGATCAAGGGCTGTGCCTTTTGTATAAGTTATATAATTAAGGAAAAAAAAAAAGTACACTGCAACGTGACAGCTTCCCACTCAGATGTTGGAGAGGTCTGTGGGAAGAATAACGCTGCTCTTCAGCTCTTAAAAACAGGGTGAAGGAGGTAAAACATAGTGCATTTGAATTCTGATATGAAATGTACAGGCTTGCCATGGGAAGCTGGCTGCTACTTGTTTCTCTGCGCAGGTATGTGCCATACAGCCTCCTGGGCTTTGTCGGAGATTGCTCAGAGTGAAATGAAGGACTCGGTGGGTGTCCGGGCTGCTGCATCCCGTCCCCCTGTTCCTGCCTGACCAATCCCTCCCTGGGGGTCCCCAGCTCCTCACCAGGGATGGCGGAGGCAGCCTGTGTCTGTACCCCCCCCCCGCCTCCCCCGGATCCTCTCTTGCATCCTAAACTGCCAGGGAAGGTGGGCTTTCACTGAGATGCCAAAATACGACTGCCCAAGGTTGAGGCACGAGTGTACAACTCTCACGCTTGCCAGGAGCGCTGGCAGCCCCCGGCCAGAATCGAGGGTGGGGACGTCTGAGCTCAGCCCCTGCTTCCACCTCCAAGGGTTCACCCAGGACCATGGCAGTGTCGCCCCTCCGAAAGTCCAGGCCAGAGGGCACCACGGGGGCCGATTTTTCCTAAATGAGAAATGATTGTTTGTCAAAGGTTGAACAAAACCTTTCCTTCTTTCAAGTTTATAAGACTTATTTAATTTATAAAATTCATTTTAAAATTTATTCACCAGTTATTCTAAAAGTGAGTCAGTTCACACAATTTCCACCGAATTGGTGCCACCCATTATCCTCTACCTCCGCCCTGCCCCTCTCATGGGAAGGAAGATTTCAATCTGATCTTTTTCTCCTAGCTTCTCTCTGCCTCACAGTTCCTACTATTTTTCTTCTGTTCATCCCATTTTTCTTCCCTCATTGATGAAAACACTTTGACTGATTCCCCACCTCCCTCCCCCAGATGAAATGCCCAGTTCCTTGACACGCTGAAATTGCTAATAGTTCTTGCCGCTTCTTTTCCTAAATGGAGTATTTTTGAAGAATTACTTAGCTCAGCGCTCCATCAGCTCCTTGCCTACGCTGGGCAGACACACACAGTAGCTGTGCAACACTAACATCAGCGCTGTGATACCGTGCCGCTGTGTGTCTATAATTAAGCTGGAGGTTTATGATTCAGTGTCTAGGCTTTGTTTTTTCTTAGTGAACTGTGAGGAACTCTCTGGAGGAAGTGTTTTTGCTGTTTGCTCGATTGCAGTTATATATATTCCTCCTGAATTCTCTCCCCACATAATGTCAAGAGCACTCTTTTGAAAAATGGATAATCTATACAGTGAATTTTACAGCCAGGTTCCATTTTTAAAAGTCAAAGATAAAACCCAAGCAGCAGGAAGGAAGAAAATGAAAAGAAAAAGGAGAAGAAAAAGAGTGGAAGAACGAAAGGAGGGAGGGAAGCGACTGCAAAAAGGGGGGGAAGAAGCAGGAGATGGAGCCGCGTTGCTGGAGCATTGCCTCATACGGCAGTAAGCTGCAGAAATGAAGGGCAGGGAGAAGAAGGGCTGTTTGGGGAGTCTGGAGAAAATTGATTGTGTCCAAATCCCAGTCTGCCTCAGAAAGGCGCTTTTGCAGGGCTCACCCTGTCCCTTCTCCCCCAGCCAGCGCTTGTTCCCTTTATGCAGGATGAACCCTCCAGCAGCGGGACAGCCTGCCCCTCTGCAGGGCCGCTTGTCCACTGGCTTTCAACCTTTTCCCATCTCCAGGTCTCTAACAATTTTCCAGCTGAGGCCTGGATCTCATCGCGGCTTTCCTGTTCTTGGATCCCTGTACAGAATACGGCCACTTTTCATGTCATTTTTCAGAGTGATGAAGACAGCTTCTGCATAGACACCTCTGCAGTGCCAAGATACCCCTCGGGTCTCTCTCCCCCCTTCCAGCTCCTTATCTCCGTCCAAATCCCTGATGACAAGAGGCTGCTGCCATATGGTTTTATTGTGCTGTTCCATACCACGCACAGGCTTAAAATTCACTTCAGAGGAAAAGGAGTAAATAACAGCAAGTATTCAAGAATGCCTTGAAACAGCAATGGCAATTTCAGCCAGAAAACGGTAGGGAGGATTAAAAAAAAAAAAAAATTGAATAAAGTAATCTGGGAATTTCCCAGATGAAATGCTTTGGAAACAGCAGCACGTTTCATTAGCAGGCTTTCATAGCAAAGCCTTTTGTTTCTAAAGAGTTGGGATTTTTTTAATTTCTAGAGAGTTTTTAAATTTAAGAATTGGCTTAACCGGAGGAAAAGCTGTTAAAGGACTAAATGGACTCCAAGAAATAGATTGGATTAAACTGAAAGGTTTTCTTTCTCTAACCCTGAGAGACAGGCTAGTTTGGGGGGACAGTGGCACCGGAGAGGTGTCCAGTTTCCCAGTTTATTCATCAAAGAAAAAGTCTGTTATTTGCCCATAGTCCAAAGTGCAGATGGGGGCGGGGGGGGGGGGAGTAAGACCCCCTAGTTTGCTGGAAGAATATCAGGAATTGAGAAAATGGGAAACTCGGCAATGTTGCAGGGCACAGCGTGAGCATGATGCCATGCCCCCCACGAAAGGTCAGGCAGCACCCCAGCCCCGCAGACACGTGGAACCAGCCCCCTGGCAACTTTCCATGAGGGATGTAAATGCACCTTTTATGTCATAGTCATGTAATCAGAGCCTCTGCCTGGGATGGGCAAATTGAGCCTTTACACCTTGGGTTTTAGATATAGGTCTCTACCTAAACCATGACCAGCAGGGAAACATGCTTTGTAGTTATGCCTACGCACACAGCCATTTTTTACATGCCTTGAATAACTCGGTTTCAGGCTCTTAGTAAAACATTACAAGCCAGATTCCAAGTGCTTCTAATTTTCTGTGCCCATTTCTCTGCTCACTAACGATGGTTCCCATAATTGCAGCAGCTGGGAATACGAGCCGGTCGCGTTTCTGCTAGAATCCACAAGTGGTTCTTCGGAAAAGACAAACAAAAGAATGGGGGGAAAACAATTCTTGCAATTCATCCCCCACGACTGGTTACTGGAGTTGCATGTTAATTGTGGATGAGCAATGCTGGTGGTACACTCATGCTGCGATGGAAGAAAACACGTACGAGAGGTGATGGGAGACTTCAGGGAGGGGAAGAAGAATGAGTACCAGCAGCATAGCAGCAATAATTAAAAATCCTCTTGGGAAATTTAGGGCACTCCCCAGCTGCCGCTGTGCAATGTGAAACAATTAACTCTACTAAAGCTAAGAGCTGTTTAGACTAATTGGACACCTTGCCAGTGAGCTAGAAAGACTAGCAAATGAGTGTTAAGCAAACCCCTGGTGTGGCTCATGAATTGTAAAAATGTTGTAGCTAATAGGATTCTGGCTGGATTGAAAGGGAAGAGACTTGTATGTTCAATATATGAACTCAGCAAAGGGCTCGGAGGAGAAGCGGCAATTGTGTTGGGCGTCCTTCAAACAAGCACAAGTGACTCCGCGGCTAAGCTAAGTAAGAGCATCATGTTCTGAAGGGGAGAAAGCGCTTGAATATTGACGTTTTCTCTAGGCAATTCCTATTCAGGAAGACTCGGGAGTTAAAATTCTGGCAAGAAGTAAACACATGCGGCAGTAAAGTTTGCTTGGAAACCTGACAGCAGCTGGGAGCCGGGGGAGCTCAGGGCAGAGCCTCTGAAATCACACAACACCGAGAAATGTGGAGAGGAGGGAGCAGTGGGGATGGGCTTCGCTCATCTTCAGCCGTGAAGGAGCTGCCTTTGGCCTCTCCATGCCATGCTGCTGATGCCAGCCCCCATGAGCCTGTCCTCGTCCCCCCGGCCATGGGGGATCCTGCTCTTTGGCCACACACCTGAGTCTGAGCAAGGCAGATAACACCTGGAAAACAGGTTTTCGTTATGTTTCTTTGTGTTTTGAACTGAAAACACTGAAGAAGAAAATTGATGCATGCAGTATGGCAACAGGCGCTTGCTGGGGAGCCTCACTTTGCTTTTGTTGTTGTTTGTTTGTTTGTTTGTTGCTTTTCTTACTCTCACAGGAAAGACAGGATAGAAATATGTTCAAGCCAAAATGAAAGGTTTTGCCTTTTCAGGCAATTTTTTAAAAAATGGAGGGTTTTGTTTGCTTTGGCTTTTCCCCTTTGTTTGCTTTTGGACTTCATGGCTATTTCCAAAGATGATTTCATAAGAAATACACAGAAAAAGTTTGAAAGCCATCTGCGGAGGCTCTCAGGATGCCTGTGGTCCCTGAGAGGTGCCCAGCTCAGGATGGGGTGGTGGGCGAGCCCGGGGTGCAGATGGACAGACCACGGGACGGACACTGTTCTCCGCCAGCCAGTGGGCAGGTTCGCTCCGGTATCAGACCACCTCCTGCTGCCTCCAGGACTGCTGCGTGCTGGTCTGCAGCTGTGTCTGATGCTTTCAATGCTCCCTATCTGGTGTGTGAATCCTGTCTGATGCTGGGGGCACTTCATGCCCATCCGTGTCAGCATGCAGATCGCACTGGGAAACCCAGCGGGTGCCTCCTGTTGTCCTTTGGCTTGCCACATTGCCTGGGCATCCCAAGGGCTGGAAGCACAGGACTCATAATAAAGACTTCTTGTTGCATGTGCTGTCATGCTGACATGGAGCCGTCCTGTATAGACAGGCTATGTCCTAAGCAGAAGTGGTTTTCCAGTGGAGATGTCACCTAGCAATTAGGAGATGATGTGCTCCAGGCCACAGGATATTTCCAATCATTTCCACAGAAACCCAGATTCAGGCAGATACAAGGTGTCCTTGTGACGCACATTTTGGCTTTTCCCCTGGCCATGAGTTTATTTTATCATCCGATGGCTGGGACTTGTCATGGCCCTCCAAGGAGGCCTCTGCAGAGCCAGGAACCAGGGGCTCTAAGTTCAGTGTGATAACCCACCAGTCATGGGGGGGATGCTGCCCTGAGCCAGGCAATCTGCCTGAGGAGGAGGAGGAGGAGGAATGCCACCTGCAGCCAAGGATGCTGAGTCGCACCCAGGGCAGCCAGAAAAGCATCACGTTGGTGGGGTGGCTCAGCTCATGCAGTGATGGCCCCTGAAGGCAGGGCACAGACAAAAACCCCTCAGCCACCTCAAGCTTTTGGTCTTGCACAGGTTCCTTTTGGGCCCATGTAGGGTATATCTTGCCACATAAAAGCCTTTTCTTTGCTGGGACAATTTTCAACCAAAAATTCTTCTTTATTTCCCCATTTCTCCTGCTATGGCAATTCCAGAGTGCCCTGTAAGAAGCATTATCTTGCAGAGACCCCACCCCAAAAAGCAACCATACGGACTCCCATAAGCCACAGAGCTGGCCTGAAACATTGCCATTTCCAGATATCCAAGCGAATCTGCTCCTTTCCCACTAGCTCTGCAGCCCCTGGCTCTTCCTAAATGAGAGCCCTGCTGCAGTCCACATCCACTGTGGGTCAATTATTTTGGGGGTAACCATCCATCAGGGAGTTCACACATCGTGTGTGCTGAGTCAGCAACTTGCACGCTGCTGCAGGAACAAGCCAGAGCGTCAGGGCTGGTTGCAAGGAGCAGCATACGGAGGAGGAGCAGCACGGTGGCACGGCTCAAGGCAGCCGCAGTCAGAGCTGGCCCATGGGCATGTGCTGCCATGCGTTTCCCTGGCTCATCTCCATGCGCACAGGAGAGCACCTTGGTAAAAACCAGTACCTGGGCTAGTACACTGCTTTGTCACGGAACTTATTTAGGCACTGAGAGATTTTTCTTAAAAGACTTCATTAGCACATGACCCAGTAATTCCTCACATCCAGGAAGGAGAATAGACCTAAAATAATAAAGGCACAAGCTCCCCCAGTCCAGTCTCCCACGGGATTGTGAAACCCAATATTCATCTATCCCTTTGCTTCCAGAGTCGGTTCCTAAACGGGGAATGTGAGACCTCACCTTTACCAGGGAGAATGAGAGCCAGGCTTGGAGACTTTTACTGTTCCTGGGATTGACCTGCCTAAATCCTTGGCTTCTCCAAGACCTTCCTGGACAAGCAATGATTTTCTCCTCATGTAGGCAAAGGCTGACTGAAGGTATCATCACTTGTAGCCCTGTGTTTTTTCTGAGTTCTTGGGAAGCCGATTTAGTAGCTTGATGTTGGCTCTGCAGTTCACAGCACAGAAATACTTTTCATTCTGGATTTCCACCACCCCGGGAGCTGGTTTTCTCAGCAGCTCAAACCAGGGCAAGACTGAAGGACGTTCCCCTTCCTAGCTTGGAGTGAACCACTCCAGAGCTGGTGTGGAACTGTGGGAATCCAAAATATGATCCCTATAATAAAATAATTTGATGAGAGTAATTTATGTCGATCTGCGTCTGGACCATGGAATAAGCTAGAATGAAAATGTGATCTCTTATAGGCTTTGTTATCTGCATTGTCTTCAGCAAGTCTAAGCTGAAAGCAGGTCTCCTGAGTTTCACGCAGACCTCAGCTACTGGACCATTCACATATGGATTGTGCTGTCTTGGGTGACATACATTAGCCACCCACCCTGCCTTGAAATCGCAACACCGTGGACACTTGTGACAAATGTGAAGGAATTCGGACATCACCTTGTGCCCACAGCCCCTGCCAGGTGGGTGTCCCGGACTCTGGAGGCACGGGGGGGATGAAATGAGAATTGCTGGGTGGGCGAAAGGACTTGGGGTTGAGCTTCTGACACTGGAAGTACTGTGCTCATTATGCAAAGCGGTTAAGAGCCTGAAATGATCCTAAATCTCATTATGTCGCCTGCAGGGGATGCAGCCATTTTTTACGTGCCCTTTGAATAAATAGAGGTTTTCACGGTAGCCTCCAGGAACCTTAATTTTTCACCCATCCTAATAACCATAAAACAGAGACAGGCAAGTAATAAAATGTCAGAATCTATGTGTTTTAAAATCTGAGAGGACTCTCAAATGTCACTGAAATGTGGAATGAAAAAAGGAGACGGGAGAACCTGTAGCTGAGCTGTTGCTTTATGGGCTCATGCCTGCGGTGGTGGCTGGGCAGTCATCTTTCCATGCCCCATCTCTTCTCACCAGGCTTTGTGGGACCATTTGAAAATGGTGATGGAAGTGGGAGATGAGGTGCTTTGGTGCTAAAGGAGTAGTTCTCTTTCTGGGGGAAATGAGATGAAGTGAGGCTGCATTTCCTTTGCTGTATCTATCCCAGTTTAATCCAGTCTCCACGGGAGCCCCTGATGGACACGGGTGCTGTGTGAGCATCTCGTTCCCCTGTTCTGTGGGCTTCCTCATGAACTTCGTGTACTGCGTTGGCCCAGCCAAATGTGGCTGTCCTAATAATCCTGATGCTTTGAGTTTTTTAATGCAGTCTGTCAGTCGATAGCTGCACAGAACATACAAGTTAACACAGAAGGTCCTGGACTTCTCTCCACCCCCTTCTCCCATCAAAATCCTATCTAAAAATGTCCATCACAGTGATAACTGGAGCATAAATGGGAAATGGTTTTCTCATCTAGTAAAAATTCTTCATATTTCAAAAAAGAAAAAGAAGTATCCCCATGTCAAGTTAGGATGAAAAGTCAAGATCTCTGTCTTTCTTCTTTTTTTCCTTCCTTTTTTGCCAAGCATGTTTTTTTTTGAAAGCCATGCATTTTTGCACAGCAAAGTACAGTTATGGGCTGTCATATGTCCCATGTTCACAAACTCCAGATGAATATGCTATCTGACTTTTCTTCTTCTTTCTTTGCCTGTTGGTTAGTCCAAGTTTTGAAACTGAAGCCTTTCTCAACGCAGAGACAAAAAATGCCTAAAAATCAAAATGTAAAATTTTGACAATGCCTACAATTTTCTCCAAAATTATTTTTGAGACTCATCAAAACTAATCTTCCTTTACGACGGTTTGTTTGACCTGAACCTGCATCTCTGCGAATAATTCATGACAGCTCTAGTGACACTCACAGGGCACAGAAAGCGACCCTCACTGCATCCAGACATGTGAGAACACCCATCACCTCTACTGGTGAAAATGCTCTTTTTAAAGAACAGGCATTAGGCAACCATTTTAAAAGTTAGTTCAGTATCACACACCTTGCACACGAGTTTTCAAACTCCAGCTCTCTTGACAGGATAAGGGCACCCAGATTAATGGGAGGCTGGCTGGGTGCATACTTTAATCTCTAAGCTAAAAAACCTCTTGGAGCTCTCCCAGAAATCTGAGAGGATGGCACAAAATCTCTGCTCACTACTTCATGCCTCCTGCTGTGACCCGTTGGCTGAGGGCTGTCTGCCGTAGCAAGCCAGGGGTGTGATGCTGTCAGATCCCTCTCTGTTTTAGTGATGCAGACGGGGGTGGTGGAGGCTCCTGTTTAATACTGGAGAAGAGGGAACAGCAACACGGGGCTCTGCAGAGGTTTGCACCCTGCTCCCAGACAGGGGATTCAGCACCTCTGTCCCTGCATGTTCACCCGTGCGGTGCCAGATTTACCCACGCTGCTCAGTAAGTTGGATACATGCCTGGTGCTGAGACGTGGGAGAGAGTGATGAGCCCTGAAGTCTGCCCTCACCTCCTTCGCAGTCCTGGCCTTGCAAGGATCAGCCAGGACCACAGTGCCTGAACGTCACCAAAGACATAACAGGGCAGACTTTGTTTTAATAACTTTAGTGGCGAAGCTAAGGTGAAAACAGAGTGAGGCAAAGCTATCCCTTAGAGAAATAAAACAAAATAAACCTGTCAGAAGGACATAGTTGTTGTGCACAAAGCCCTCTGGTTTTACTGCTCAGAGAAGCTCTCTTCTATAAATACCCAATAAATGAGTTAAAGGCTAAATAAAACACCCCATATACTGTAGAGTTGAGCCCAACAACTATCAGGAATCCTAAATGAGCAAACAATTTCAAAGGGATAAATCTACTTGGTGTCAATTTATGTTAATGTTTTACATGATTGAATCTATTAGAGCAAATAGCCGGTAATAACAATGCAGATAAACCACGAAGTAATTGCATTAGAAGGCTATGTGTCTAATAGGACGCTGTCTCTCCTGCATTTGCCACTACTGAGCTCCTTGGGATGAAGCCAGCACCCCACAGAAGATCCCCTTGTAGTCACCAGGTGCTGTGGTGGTTAGGGATCAAGGCTCAGCACCAGAGCTGGAGGATGCTCAGTGTTTCCTGCCGTGTTTTCATGTCTCTGTGCAATTTGTGTTTCCGGTGGGTGGTGGGGACAGGGACAGGGGGTCTGGCTGGCCCTGGAGAAAACTTGGTAAAGCACAGAGAGGCAGGATGGGTTCTCCTCTAGGGGACAGTGCAAAGTGCTCAGATGACAACCTCTGGCCAAAACGCAGCGGTGAGGACTGACTGCACAACTGGTCAGAGGGACAAGCCAGCCTGTGTGTGGTCCTGATTCTGCCCTTGCTGTATGCAGGTGGCAGAGACAGCCAGGAGCAAAACTGGTGGTTCAGGAGGACCCAGCTGCAGAAGACACCAGGGAGCCTGGGTGAGCTACCAAAGACACAGACTCACTTGTCTTCTCATCTGTATGGTTTGGGCTGTCATTGCTTTAGCATAGTGTCCCCTCTCTGATATACTGGAACCCCTCAGTGGGAAAGAGATCCTGGGAGACTGCAAGAGACTCTCTAGTGCTGGGATACAACTGGCTTCTCCCCCAGATGTCAATGCCTGCAGGGTCAGGGTATCTCAGAGCCACCAGCGGGCTTACCCCAAAGCCATCCCCAGGAGAAAGAGTACCAGCTGTCCCATTTTACAGATGTGAAGCAGAGGCTTCGTGACTGGTGACTGCAGCAGCACCACTACCCACTGTCAAACCACAGCCTTGCTCCCAGCACCAGCTTCATCCCCAGCTGCATCTCCCTGGCAGCGTTCAAGGTCCCACCAGCCTGTGGGGTCAGGGCTTCAAGTTCCCCTCAAACACCATCTAGCAAGTGACAGGAGCTTAACAGCAATAGATATTCTCATGCCAGCCTTGATCAGAGTCTGACTCCTATCATGTACAAGATTTCACAGGTGACATTCCTGTGACACTGTTCTTCTCGTGAGCCCAGACAGATGGGCCACTGCAGGAATAGTGCTTACTCAGTCCAGAGATGTTCCCATGTCACTTTTCGACTTAGCAATGCACATAAACATATTTTACATGTAAACTGGGCAATTAAGAAGGCAAATGTTTTAAAATACGAGGATTTATTGGCATAAAATTTGCCATCTATCAACACTGCATAAATAGTTTTACATAAAAAGCCATCTGGAAACAGGTTGTTTATCATATTTATTCAGTTACAACTTGCTGGTTTAGAGTCTGT
This sequence comes from Gymnogyps californianus, assembly GCF_018139145.2. Taxonomy (NCBI): domain Eukaryota; kingdom Metazoa; phylum Chordata; class Aves; order Accipitriformes; family Cathartidae; genus Gymnogyps; species Gymnogyps californianus. The sequence goes on along the minus strand of NC_059487.1, from coordinate 2,495,354 downwards.
GCATAGCTCATTAACTGTCAAGACAGTTTGACGTTGCTGATGAGAGGTGGATGTATTTGAAATTCTGCACGATGCATGAATATTAACTTGGGCTTTTAGGCAGCTGCACTATTTCAGACAGCTTGGACATGCTCTGCACTGGAATTCCTCTGTGAGAAGAAAGCAGCCTGCAAAGCTGCTCTTTGCTTTAGACTGGGTCTGGCTGGAAACCTTGGGGTCAGGTCTAGAAATGTATTTGACCCTCCCAACTTGAGTAGAAAGGTCTGGGTGTGGGAATGACAGCGGTAGCAGGTTTATCCGTCAGTCGAGAACATGCACTGCATCACATTGTTGTTGTTTTCAGACAGCATTGGAAAGAGAAGCACATATGGCATCCTCTGAAGAGGTGCTAGAGTTGTCCTCCCGGGCTGTGTGCTCCACGGGAAAAACCACAGGCTGCAAACGACTCCTCTGCCTGCTGCAGACCACAGGCAGCAGTTTAGGAGTCACAGTATCAAGCCAACAGCCACTTGCTTTTCCTGACATTTGCTGTCTCCCTTGGTTTCAGTAATTAGATCCCCTGTTTTTAAATGTCAGATCTCACGAGGTGATGCTATTGTATTTAGCACTGTGCCCTTCTACTGATTCCAAAACACTTTGCAGAATTACTATAAATAATCCAATAACAAGAGCCAAATAAGCGGTTACAGCAGAAGGGGAGAGGAAGTTAATGCATCTCAGCGTTGCCTGGAAATGAGGGGAGAGCTTCAGAAATGCTGTCTGCCAGAGCAGAGCTGCAGGGGAGACAACTGTTCCTTCCACACAGCGGGGCGAGGGGGCAGACGGGAGGGTCGGCTGCCGAAGGGGACAGGGTACGGTGACGTTTGCTCTGTGGCCCAGGCAGATCTGTGAAGGGGGAGGGTGGTTCAGCCACAAGCCGGCACGGCGGTGATGCTAGGTGCTCGTGTCCTTGGCCAAGACCTTCAATCTCTCTTAGTCCAGATTCCTCTGTAAAATGGGGCAATAACAATATCTTCTACCAACTCTTTGTTTGACTCAGATGTTGGTTTCATGCTCCAACCTAGAACTAGTTGAGCTTCATCTTGGGTAGTTGCCTGGTCTCTGTCTATAGTGACTGGGACAAGCAATCGAGTTTGTTCTTCTTGTCCTAATGAGGTATCACTTTCTAAATTAGGTTGAGATAAACCCTGCACAGCAGAGGCTGCCTCTAACCCTTCAAAATTCACACGTCCCAGATTATTTGGACCTCAAGGTGCTGCCATCTGGCAGCATTGCCCTGGGCCACAACGTCCTCGTGTCACCTGGCTTGTCACAGAGAGCACCGTGCAGATGGGATTAGCCTGTGCACCAGCTGCAGGCCACTTCTGAGAGCCTCCTGGGCCACCAGTGATCTGCAGACCACAGCTGGGGAACCAGGGACATGCACAGTCATGGACAACGCTTTATGAGACAGAAGAAAAAGTCACATAGAAAAATGCTCTGTCCCATGTTTGGGTTGTGTGTTCCTCTGGCAGTGAGGGTCTGCTTACTTTGTAGAGCCCAGAACCAATGATTTGAATTTTGGCGCTTGTGAGAAGGCACCAGCAATAGGACATGGTCTTTCAGCTAGCAAAGGTGTAGCATTTTGAGCTGGGGAAGTGCATTTACTACTTTCACTCTGCTCCATGAGAGATGCTCGGACCTGCAGCTGCTTTGGCAGAGGCAGGTGCCCACCGCCTCCCAGCACTGATGCTGTCTGCTCTCCTGTCTCAGTTTGGAATCGAGTGAGACTTCTACCTTTGCAAAGTGGTTTGAGGCATGAGCCACAAAATAAGAGAGGTGTCATGGGTCCCTATTCCCTGAGCAGGCTTCTCAGGAAGAGCTTCAGGATGTTACTGGGTTGTTTTGATTCGCCCCTGTACAGAGGCAGAATAACTTTCATCAGTTCAGCAGCAGCATGTACCAACCTGAGGACTGCTTAACAACAGGTCACGATTTACTGGAGATCTATCATTGATGTGCTTGTTGTTCGTTCTTTGAAGGGAGGTAAAAATGAATATTAAAATATGGCCTTACAGATATTTCAAAAGAGACATGCTATTTACACGCATCAGGCTCATGAAAGAACAGTTTATATTTTTTCAATAGGGCAAATTACACCAGAGTACCTCACACAGTCTTATATATTTGAACTCTTTACAATGAGGAAGGATAATTGCTATGATTGACGCCGCCTTCCCTGGTGGCAACTGCCCTGGCTCTGCTTGATGCTGGCTCCCCGGGAGGACGAAACTCCAGCAAGAGGCTGGGAGAGGTGCTCGGTGCGACAGGCCATTTAGCAGCAGCCTCCAGTATCGGGCTGCGGTCATGCACACTAATTAGCAATAACATCCTTGTTCAGTTCACTCAAGCTCTACAGCAGTAAGTCCCAGAACAGATCCCAGGTAAAGGAAATGGCTTTATCTATTAAGCTGTTCCTGTTGTTATTAATCATGTAACAACTCTATCTAGGAACTTTATGGCTGTCACTGCATCACATCGCACAGCGATGGCTGGGTTTGAATACAAATCTCTCTATTTCCATGGCACAGCCCAGCCCCTGGAAGAAAGGGAGCCTGTCCGTCAGGCAGTAGGATGAGATGCGACTCTGCTGTACAAACAAGCACTCCTGGTGCTGACGGGCAGAAGGCCAGTGGGATACACACATCCCGCAAATATTAACTCCTGCCTCCTCACAGGCAGTGCTGAGAAGGGCTGCATAAGTGGCTTTTGCTTGGCCAGCTTCCCAAATCCCTGAAGACTTCAGGAATTTTGCTCTGTTTTTGCTCAATACAGCAGTCTCAGGTTGGTGGCCTGTAAAACATAAGGGATGCAGCTACCAGGTTATAGAGAAGGCTGGAGAAAGGCTGTAGGGCTTTGGCTGTCTTCCTAGGTGCCTAGAGCTTAAGCTCTTCTTGTTTCAGAGCAGAAGCAAACTTCCAGCAACGTAACGTTGGGAAGCAGTTAAGTAATCCCCCACCAAGAGCACCTGAGTCATGTATGCCACAGCAATAGCAGTGCTGTTGTTACCAGTCTGAGGATATAAGACATGCTGGTCTAAGGACATAAACAAACCTGTCAAAAAAGGGCTGTCGCTGAGGACTTCCTTAAATACCCTCACTGGGTGAAAAATCCTGAGTATCCTTAACTTCACTTCCACATAGAGAAGCAGAGGCACAGTGAGAAGTGACTGTGGATTTTTAGTGTCCACATCAACTTTACTGGAAGTATCTGATCTCCCTGTGCAGAGGCCAGATAACAGAGTAAATGGATTTTGAACTGATTCAGTGCCTAGATCTCAACAATTGAGTAGTTTGAGATCCTCAAAAGAGGGGCATCTAACAGGAGCATTAATTACTGACGGTGTGAGCTGTCCCTTTAAATACTTTGTGCTGGTGCTTCCTGCAGAGCAGACCTCCCCAGTTCCCCACATCTTACCTCCCTAGGTTGCTTTTGGTTTGTTCAGCAACACAGAAAACAGCCTGTGGCATTTGTACAGAGACAACAAAGGGCTCAGCAGGTTACCTCCGTTATAGCCATATACATCCCTTAGACTTGGGTCAGCCAACAAACCCTTGTCTCCCTGGGGCGCTGCGATGTGGAGAAGCTGCATGCTTCTCTAATGTGATGTGAAACCACCCAACCTACCTTCTCTTACCAAGCTCCTATAGGGCAGGGAGGCAAAAGCACATGTATTAATGCAGCAGGCTAACAAACACAGCTGCTGACAGAAATGGAATAGAAGAAATCGTCAGGGGAGCAGAATAATAACCTAGCCAGGAGATAATAATAAAAGCCTGATAACATTCACACAGGTCTATATAATGTAGTTGTCACTGGCCTCCTTCCTCCCTGGGCGTTGGTAATAGGGGACAAATGGCACACTGATTTCTGAAGAGCGTGTTGCTATATAAACCACGGGGGCTGGTCACTAAGGGAGTAATATCTCATCCGCTTTCTTCAGCACAGCCCTCTGGCCACCGTGAGCCGGTGATACGTAAAGCACAGCATGCAATGGGGATAGTGGGTCCTTATCCCAGACAGGTCAGCACCACCATGAATCTTTGCCCAGAACTCGGTGCAAACATCAACCACTGCAGAGATCCAGAACATCTGGGAAACCTCTGGCTTTTCTGTGTCTTTAGGCACCATTATTCAGGCTTTCCATGGCAACAGAGGCTCTGGAAGCCACCTGAGGTCGTGTCTCTGCAGCATCCCCTGAGCTGTAAGCACAGAAATCTCAAGAAAGAGCAGATTCTAATACAAGTTTTCTTGGGCAGGGGTTTTGAGTGCTTCAGCTAAGTAAATACCCCAACACTGAGGCCCTTAACCAGACTGATGCTCAGAGCAGCCCCCAATTAAGCTTTTCCCTAGGGTTATACCAGCAGGCTGCAGGACATGGCAGGAGCAACAGAGCAGCTCTCTGTACAGACCAGGGAGAGGCAGACACCACAGCACTTTAACCAGTCAGAGCGAATTTATAATTCAATACCAGGATTAATAACATATATCACATTTAGAGTCCTTAATGTGCGTGGCTAGGCATATTAGCAGATGAATATGAAATTAGTGCCATAGCAGCAGGCACAAATTATTCAGGGACAGTCCTTCCCTGCAACAAGCAGCAGAGCAACATGTTTTTGCTTGGCTTAGGGTAGGAATATGGAGCACCCACAAATCTGTACCCAGCCCACGTCCAGCACGAAGCGACTGAGTCTTACAGGGCTGAACAGGAATAACGAAAATCAGTGCTTAGAATCTAGAGAGCTTTGTGTTTTTCAGGCACTGTAGAGCACCCTGTGAAACCCAGACCTCCCAATAGCACATCCCAGGGAGGCAATTCCCACATTTCGCCCAGAAGGAAACTGAGCAATAGGGAGAGCCCATGCCTTTTTCCGGGCTCATCAGGACTAGTGTCCAGATGATGAGTTTGATGGTGTGGATCCCCAAGGTGTCGAGGGAGTCCTCAGCCCCAGTGCTAGGTGCCGTATAAATCCAGAAGACCCACATGCCAGGATGTGTGACCAGTTCCTTCAACAACATGCTCTGGCAGCTTAGCCAAAATGGTGGCGATTTCTGAACGTACAGAATTGGGTCAGTTCCTTGGTGAGGGGTGAGGCCAGGCAACTCCAGGTTCATGCTGCACTGCCACAACTCTGCTGCTGCCTGATCCCAGGCAGCTCCTTCAGTGATGCTGTACTTAAATGAACATCCCGAATTAACCAGCTCACCCGGAGATAGCTCAAGGATTTCTAGCATGGAAGCACACCCTGAAATACATACCTCCTTCCTCCACCACTTTACCTGTCTGCTTTTCCTCTTACGCATCCAACAGTTCAGACTGCCCCAGCAGCAGTGCAACCACACAGCCTCTCCATTGAGCTTTGGGATGTCAAGATTGGCACAGGCTTGGCCCAAGTGTTAGTTCATGCCCCGGGGCATGGCAGGAGGGAGATTTTCCCTCCTGAACAGCTTGAACAGTCAGAAGCATTTTGCACATTGAGTTTGATGTTAGAACATGCCTCATACTCTTGGGTTTTTCAACACTGCACTTAATTCCTAGAAGAAAAATGCAGGACAGCCTCTGAGAGCAAAGTGCAAAAAGAGTTTGAAAAGATGGAAAGCTGCCAGCTTAGTCCCCCGATGGCACTTCTCCTCACCTGTCTGCAGGAGGGCAGGGGTGTCAGATCATGTTTCTAAGGTTAATACATCCCTGCCCGGCTGCTGGGCAGAGGCACACACCTTTCGTAAATGCAGAGGGACCCACGTTCAGAGCCTCTGCTAATTGCAGGCGCATCAGTATTGTGCGGGCATGGAGAGCAGCTCAGCTCATCAGGCCCCAAAGCATTTTGGCTGCTCTTTCGTAAAGCTGCACGCAGGGGGGCTGCTGGGACCCCCCCTGCAGCTGGCACTGCTGCAGCTCATGGGGGTAATGAGCTGCGAGACTCAGCAGCACTTCCCAGCACGCAGCTCTGTGGCACTGGCTGGCAGAGATCTTGGAGTCCCATACCAAGTGCAGTAACCCAGTGTTGGGGTGGCAGAGACGGGGACCAGCCCTCTACAACTGGTTTCCAGGGGAAGGCCAGCAAATAGCAGCTAGAAAGCTCAGGTAAGCCTGCAGCATCCCTCCATCTGCGAGTGAGCTACAGGGAGGAGCTGTAAGATTACTCAGCAGACCTAGCAATGTAGCAATGGTGGCAGGCTTGTAAAGCTCTTTTCTCGCTCCAGCAAACCTTTATTTTTGTTCCAGTCACTAGAGAGGATAAAGGACATTTGGTTAAGGTACTACACACGTAGTAGTAAACAGCAGACACAGTACATCAGCGATACTCTGCTGCAATGTAAGAATGACCATATGTGTCTGCCTAATGATGGCTTGTAGGTAGTTAGGGAGAGATTAAAAGAAACCAGGGAAGCATAAAGTGATCTTTCTTCTCAAGACCCTGCCTCGCTTTTGGCAGTTGGCAAAGCAGGAGCTGTCAGAGGCTGTGCCTGGACTACCAGGTTTGATAGGCACCGATGGCTTCCCCACTTCTCATCGCTCCCAGGACTTGTTTATGCCTTTGACAAGGAGTTTAATTAGGCACCGCAAGAAAAAGTACTTCTGTAGCATTGGACTCCACACCTTCGACTGCCGTGAGATGCTTTTGCAAAGATATCTCATGGGGTGTAATCAAAGACTCCAAACTTCAGCCATATAATCACTTCTGAAACTCGTAAAATTAAATGACAGTTCACAGAGAAAGATGAGAAATAAAAAAGAGTCACCGAGAGAAAATATCTGTGTCTACAGGAACCTGAGGAGGATGTAATTAGCCACTGACAGGACATAAGGGATTGTCACTGGCTGTTAAAAGAGAGTGGAACAGTGGCCCTGTTCCTTTAAGACCACCTTTGTCGGTGATCTTAATTACTCTTATGCATCCCGAGAGCAAACTAAGTTAAATATCACATAGATTAGTTCCCTAACTTGGAATAACGACCATGTGAATCTGCACCTCTGCTGTACATAAAATCTTGTGTAGACTGACAGCAACATCAGGCTGTGCATTTGAAAGGTGAAATGTTTGCAAGTGCGGGCGAGGGCGAGCAGCAAAGCCTGGTCCTGACGAGAGGCAGGGAGGGAACTGGCTGTGATACGCCGTCCAGCAGCACTCCTGATCAGCAGCTGTCCCCAGGCTGAAACACTGAACATCGGAGTTCAGCAGGTCATCTGTTATTGCAGAGCTAAAAGGCACTGAAACAATGTGGAATGAGACAGAATATTTTTACTTATTTATTTATTTTAAACATCTGGTTACCTGCTTCCACTCTGGATGAAAGGAGGTGAACAGAGGAGCTGGGCAGGTTCTGGTGATCCCAGGGGCACTAGACATGGACACCCTCTCCAAAAGGCACGTGGGAACAAAGGCACAAAGGAAAGAATTCACCAGTAAAAATACAGGTCTTCACCCTTCTTTCCTAACGCCCATCCAAATGGCTCTCTTCTACTTTAATAATAACACATGAAAACCAGAGCTGGCTGTGCTTACTGTTAAGAGCAATCTCCTCATCTGCACATCTCCCCTCACCAAGGGCTTCACCCCACACTTTCATTCCTGCTATATCTTCTAATGGTTCCCACGAGCCCCTACAGATCTTCACAAAATGCTGCTTTTGACTGCTTGTAGCAGAAATTCAGCATCGGGGCTGCACAACTGGCTACAGAGGAAGCTGCCTTCACTGCAGAACTGAGCAAGGTCCAGCCACAGATTTAGCAATTTTTTTTTTTTTTTTTTTAAATTAACAGAACCTATATGATTTTATCCATGTCAGATGGCAATGCTGCCGCTAGGCAGTAAGAGAGAACTGGGTCCCTGTTAGCTTAGCCGGTGTATAGATGAGATAAATCAGCATATAATCTTGGTGCGTCACAGCCCTACTCTGATGAAGTTTAATGTCCCAAAGGGACATTGGGGTCATCTAGTCTGACCTCCGCACCGTAGAATTCCCTGTGTTCACATTTGAACTAGGCTGTACCCATAATAAAAACATCCAGCTATTGTTTTTCAATTTATGTGATGGAGAATCCTCCATTCATTGTTTTAACAAAGTTGTCCTTTGTTGAAAAAAAATATACCTTATTTGTAGTCTGAATACATCTATCCTGTGCTTTTAGTTTTAGATCTATCTGTACCTCTAGTATTAAATTTCTCTACCTTATTTGGTCACTTTGGGATCACTCATCCTTAACCTTCTCTTGGCTAAGTTTACCTGATTGAACTTCTGGAGTTATTCACCACCCTGACTTTATCTATTATCTAATCTTTCCTCTGGTGCATCTCTAAATGTCTCCTCCAATTTAGCAGAATCCTTCTTAAATTGTGGCTATTATTGAACACTGTACTTCTGGCTGGCACATTGCTGTGGACCTTCACACCGAGTGCTGATTACCCTCGTGCCTTCCATGTCTCACTGCTTCCCAGCACAGTCATCTCCACTATGGCTACAGCCTTGACTCCAGCAGGAATGACTTCACATCCATCCCTATTACAATGCATATTGTTTGCTTATGCCCAGTTTCCCAGATAAGCCAGGCTGCTTTATAACAGCAATAAGACCTCTCCATCATCTCCCCAGGTCTTTCTGCCACCTGAAGCTTTATCTGTGATCATTTCGTATTTTCTCCTGGGTCGTCAGTACAAATATTAACTAGCACAGAGCCCGTGTACCAGTCCTTGTAGGACCTCATTACAACACCCTTCTGAGCATGAACGTGGACTTCCAGCTCACAAGTGATATGTGGAGATTCATCGCCTGGGAAAGTTTTCCATCTATTTAACATAGAATCATAGAACTGTTTAGGTTGGAAAAGATCTTTAAGATCACCAAGTCCAACCATTAACCTAGCACTGCCAAGTCCACCACTAAACCATGTCCCTAAGCCCCACATCTACACGTCTTTTAAATACCTCCAGGGATGGTGACTCAACCACTTCCCTGGGCAGCCTGATCCAATGCTTGATAACCTTTTCGGTGAAGAAATTTTTCCTAATATCCAATCTAAACCTCCCCTGTGCCATGTTGAACTCATAACACTGTAATTCCTTAATTGCAATTAATCTTATGATATCAAGGAAAACGTTATCTTCACTGTCATCATGGCACTTGCAACGACAGACTAGCAACACGCAACTGCTTTGCAAAGCACATGCATACAATTACTGAAAGCATTAAACTTATAATTAATAGAGAAGCACTGAAGCAACCAGAGGAAAATTTTTGTTGATAGCTGAAACGCACCTTGCCATTTCAAAGCCTTTAAAGGAGTAACTATCAAGGCTACTTGTCAATTGAGGCATCCTTCCACTCAAGCTGGAGTTGGTTCATGTGATTTGATATCATTACTGGAGACTAATAAACTAGTTTTTTATTCTGTAAGTATCCCAGGAGGCAGCCAATGTTGCCCAGCAGGGCAAGTCTACCTTGGCAAGCCCGTACCTTCTTACCTTCTCACTTTCTGGTTTCCTTCCCAGAAACTGCTGAAAACATTTTCTTCTCAAATGTCTTCCTGGAATAACCTGCCCTCTGTGTCTCACTCTGAAGGAATAAGAACATCTGATTTGGTACAGCCTGAAGTCAGTAATACGATCTGCCACCCCTTCTGCAGGAAAAGGAAGGCACTAGGAGAGCTGGAAGGTAGACAGCCACTGCACAGTTTTCAGAAGAGGGAGGAATTTTCTAGGGGAGAGAATCAGCAAAATGAATGTCAATCTTTAAAAAAGAGGTTGCTACTTTTCAGCCTTCTCTGCATAGAGGGAGCATAGAACTAGCATGCTCTAGGCACTGGATTTGAAGTCTGAATGACAGCAGACTAGAGATGCTGGAATAATAGGGAGGCATCTTGAATGATCAACAGGATCTGAAAATCACAGGAAGTTGGAGGAAAAGGAGTAAAAGCATTAAAAAAAAGATACGGAGGAGCAGCTGGCTGATAATCTGCTCCCTTGTGACTGTGCAATGAGAGGGTAGATTTCAGAAGAGTGTATTAAAAAGGTATTGAGACTTATGAACATGGGGGTGATTTTTTAAATTTTTTTTTTTTTTAAAAGCCCCACTGACCTTGTCTTGATGCTCCAGATCCTGATGCCTTGACTGAAAGTCATTGGGGCAGGGAGAATATCTGTGCGCCATACCTTCTGCCAGAATGCTCAACTTATTAGCAGGATACTCAGCAGCATCACTTCGCACCTCTGCCAATGTCAGAGTGAGACAACAACTACATTGATATCAATTATCCTTTGCAGCGGTGAGGCTCAATGCTTAGATTTGTCTCTCGCTTGTGATGTTCAAAACAGGTTCACACAGCACAACTTTAGCATAAATGTATTTCAATAAAGGTAATGAAGAAGGAATCTTTATTTCTTCTAGTGCTTGCATAAACTTCATTCTTGGGCAATATCGTAGTGAGCAGGTAAGACCATAGATCAGCCGTCTGGGCTCACCACGCAGCTGGAGGAAATGAGCTTTCATTCCCCACGCTGGCACAATACTATGTTAAGTGCATTTTGGGGGCTCTTGAAGCAGGTATAAAAGCATTGCTGTCAAAAACTGTGAAATGAATTTATGAAAAAGAAATCCATCCTTCTAGCTGAGGAGGTCCCTGAGATGAAAATTACTTGAGACTGGGGGAGGATGTACTGAGGAGTATCTTGCCCTACATGTATTCTTGTTCCTCTACTTTGAGTCAGCATCCACCACTGACCTCTGTCTGAGACTGTATCCAAGCTAGACGGAGCTTCAATCTGATCCAGTATGGCCATCCATAGGTTCCCTTGTGTCACCGTCTTCATATAAAGAGAGATGCATGACGTGCCCCAACCAGGGAGTGTGGCTGGTGGTGAAGAAATACAATCCAAAGAGTCAGTGAGTGGAGCTATCTTGCTCCAAAGACATGTTTCACCACTGTCTTATGCTGGCAAAGTGTGTTCTGAATCTGTCCCGGCTAAAATGTCCCAGCCTCCATCCCCCTGAAGGTGCATTAGGCTCCTGCCTTCGCCTCCATGGGGCCCCATTTTCTATGATATTACTTATTGCAATCTACTGTGTCCATCAGCTTCAGAACAAAAACCATCCGATAAATATTTGTCTGTCACCCCTTTGGAAAGCACAAAACAGGACCATTAGTCCATTAAAGACAAACATCTGCTGTCCTGTTAACTCGGAACCGTCCCTGCGTAACTCTCCCAGCAGCACTGGGGTTATGCTTTTCCTGTGGTCGGATGGGGGGGAGGCAGGGCTGCCCTCACCGGTGTGCTCAACGGCTGAGCAGAGGATCTGGAGAGAAGTGTGGAGAGAGGGAGAAACATGGGAACTACGTACATCCAGCAAAAAGTCATATTCCTCCGCTTCAGCTGGATCTCTGCACCAGCACAGAGGACCCCAATAGACCCGAACAGAGCAGTACCTAGTCACGCCTTGAAACAATGCCCTTCCACCTGCAGAAAAAGGGGGACTCTGCACAAGTATTTGAGGGCAGAGAGGGCCAGGAGCCAACCCACCTTTAGGCCTGCAGCTGTACAAACACCCAGAGGTGGGGAGGTGGGTTTGTGCTCTCCTGTCTTCCTCTCGGTTGCCTGCAAAATGACATGCCTGTCATCTGTGTAGCTGCTGCTGCTGCTCTTGGTGCTCCCAGCCCATGGCATTTGTCTGGTCTCGGCTGCCAAAATACTCAGGGCTGTGCAGTCCACACAGGTCAATAGCTTCTGACAGGCGAGGAGCGGAGTGCTGATGTGGGTAGAGCACTCCTCAAGCTAGCTCAGCTTGCCTTTCTGTCAGCACATTCACATCTGGAAAGAGCCAGCAGATGAGAGCATCCCTCATGCATAAGTACGAGGCTGTGGTGAGAAAGCACTTTGCTCTGCTGTGTGTCCTGGACTGTGGACAGAAATTGGCCCAACCTATTTCAAGTTCATGCCTAGGCTGGCCTTCTCTCTTGTTTTGCCTTTGTGAAACAGTCCTTGTATGTTCTCTCTGAGCAACACCACTGTTGCATCTGACTGAGATGCAGTTACCTGAACCTTCCCCAAGTATTTCCTTTGTAAATACACTTGAAAATTTAAAATAAATTATATTCGCTGAAGCTACGTGATTAGAAAAATGGGGGGCACATCTGCCTTCCTGTAGCCATCCTTAGCATCATCCCTGGCATCCTGACTCACCTCACTACCAGGGCACAGACCCAGGGCGAGAGCTCAGCCGTTAACCAGAGTCTGGCTGGGACCCCACTGCAGACCAAACCTGCTCCAGCTTCCCCTGATCACAGAGCAGCTGCGAAAGGGCTTGGGCACATGGCTACTTGTGACAGATCCCTGAGCTTGCACTGGCTCCGGCTCCCCCATCACCCAGGACTCAGTGCCAGCACCTCCACGTGCAGGGGACCATTAGGGTCTCGGTGACAGCGAGGTGCATTCATTGCCTCTTTCAGCTGTCCCCGATCCTAGCTGAGGTTTCTCCACTCAGCCCCAATGTGCCTTGCTGTATACCCCTCTCAAAGATGTGTTGGTTTCCTGGCAATAACTTCTGAGTGATAGAGACTTAAGAATTATAAAACATCCACTTCAATATCCTCAGTGAAAGCCTAATGTATTGAACAAAAAGAGTTTTAAGGCATGAGAAACATCAGATAGTGTGTTCCCAGGCTGCGCGCTCCTCTCCGCACTGCAATGATGCTCAGCACTGCCCGCAGAGCAATCTTTGCTGGCATCCATGTGCAGGATCACACGGACAGGTTTGCCTTTCCAGATGACCCCAGGCACTTCTCATTATCACGGTGTGAGGCAGGATCCCTCAGAGCAGGGGCACACGTGTGCCAAAACTCATTAACCTTCTGCATGCTGCCTTCAAAGAACCTGTCAAAGAGATTGCAAACAGCTACTTTGGTATGTATTTTCCCATTTGTTACTTCCCCCATCTCTTCTCTTTGGAAATGAACGCCAACATCGAGAGGTCTGATGCAGCTTTCTAGGTGGGAAAAGAAGGTGGTTACTTCCCAGGGCGGGTTTGCCAAGGGAGGTAGGGGTGATGGGAGATGCAAAGCTCTCCCTGTGAGCACTTCTTAGTGACTGAGACCAGCTGCATCGTTCAAAGAGGAGTCAGTCCCTGAGCGCGGTGGTGACTCCTACATCAGAGATGGTCCTGGGTGCTTGGTCAGTGTGAATTGGGTGCCTCAGACAATGAGATGGGGTGGAAAAACGGTGAGAGTTAAAATAGCAGCACCAGCAATCCTGTCTCTCAGTGCTTGGTTTCCTCTCCCTGCTTTCTGCTTTCTGAAGCTTTGGGGTGCCTCAGGTCATTGTTTTCAAGCTTTCCTTTCCAGTCTGGAGTCTCATTTACAAAGCAGTAGCTGGAGTTCAAAGTGATGCCTGGGAGCTAGGGGTGCCAGAGTATTATGGAAAAAAAAAATATAATCAGGAATCAGAGGACTAGTGAGGAAGTCGTCAACTTGTTACAAACCTATGCTAAATTCAGGCCACTGAGCCTGAGGTGTAAACATCCGTATCTGATTGCTGCATCTTAATTTTCTTTTTTCATCTTACCATATTTATTTCAAGCAAGATAACAGAGAATGTGCCATACTGAAATGAGAAAGACACATACTAAGAGCAAATTGCTATCACAGCCCTTTGTGAAATCAGAAGACTCTGAGGGCAATAGAAAAGGGCTGCTCCCCTTGTTTAATGTTGGTCCAATTTGCAGTTTGAACAGTGTAAACAAAATACAACAAGCTGTTGTTATTAGTAGTCCAATTACAATGCTACTCAGACTCACAGTCTAGGTTGTCTACTTAATACAAACCAAATTTCATTAACAAATTTCAGTTAAATGTTAGTATTCGCTAGTATCTCGCCCATCTTCTCAGGAGCTTTGTTCATCTTCCCCTGCTCTGCGGGGCTGAGGGTCAGAAGTCTCGGAGCTCTCAGCATCCTTCGCTGGAAGGAGTGTGGTGTTAGTGATGGGCTTTCTTCCTCCTCTTTGCCAGAACTGTGAAGTTCCTGTTGGCTTCTGTCTTTTCTGCCTTCGTCCACTTGCATTTGTTTTTATACATTTTCTAGACATCCTTTGTACATTTTCTTGCTTCCATTGATTTCCAGTTATTCAGTTTTTCGGTTCATTTTGCTTTTTCTAAAGCTGGTTTTACCTGAACAATACAAAGTTGCTCTCCCAAAGTAACCACTGACCAAACATCATGGTGTGCGTTTACAGTCTGGGACAGCTGGTCCCACCCTGTTTCTGCACTTCGCCACCCACATTTTATTCTAGAGTCATAGACAACTCAGTCCACATAAAGTAGCTACTTGTTCTTGCCATAAACTACAGCAAACTTAAAACACATTTTCTAAACATTATCTAAACAGTTACTATCACAGCTAATACAAACTAATATCAGCGCAGAGCATGACAAGCTCAGACAATCCCTGAGACCTTGCATTGCCAGGTCAATACAAAGACTACGACCTTCAACAGTAATAGCAAGATCATGTTTATTGGGGTACAAAGGGAGACGACGTCCATTCCACAGGGCCAGGCTGCTACCTTTACTTTAGTGAAGTTTGGGAGATTTGGGGGGAAAAAGGTTCATATAGAGTGGCCTGTATATCTTTCTTTCCTTGCTCACATCAGGCTCTTTGCAAAGAAGGGACAAAGGGTCTAGCAGGGAGAAAAAAATCAGCTATCGATCTTGAACTGAAATATTGCTGTTGAATAAAAAGTAATTTCCTTCTCTCCTATTCCTCAGTTTGACTTTTCAGCTCTGTGCACCCCTTCCATGTCACTACAAGTATCAGCAGACTCCACTGGTACCAGGGTGCCCATCTTTGCTTCCGAGCTTGTAAGTCACTTTGCAGAAGCCTTCCCCCACAGAGGTATCGGCTGTTTGTTATAGCTGCTCTGCTGGAGGTTACGACTCCAACTGGGGAGCCAGCTGTGGAAACGAGAGCGCTCCTCCATTGCTGCAGCACCCCGTCAGCTTGGTTAACTCCAGTGGCTGATTAAACTGGCTGTAGTTAACCATGAAAACCTTGTGTGGAAGTCGATGAGGAGCACTGAGACAGTCCCTTCCAGTGGCTGTGTCCTGGGATTGCCACCTTCCCTGGACGAGCACGGTGCTCGTTAGGGCTGGCCAGATTGGGCAGGGGAGAGTCACAGGCGGTTGTATGAAACATCTCATTACTATCGACATAGACGAAAATAGAGATAAAGCTGAGTAAATACTGAAGAACAACTCTGCAGAATCTCCTCAAATAAAGCACTCAGTTTGATTTCTTGTGATCAGTTTAGCCACTATTTGCAAGTGTTCAGCCAGCCATCAGTTATCTGTCAAAGCTTTCACAAATCCCATGATGCTTATCACAAGTGGATTGGCACCTGAGGACTCATGCAGCGAATGGCTATATTTAGCTGCCACACATTGTTCTCTAGATTATGAAGTGTCACTCACCAAGTGGGGAGCCAGGAGGATTCAACGTGATGTTGAGCACCAGCCAGGCTCCGAAGAGCAAAGGCATATCATGAGAAGCTCTCTGCCACCCTATAGGATGGGCATGGATCATCCTGGCTCCTTGACAATGACAAATAATCTGGTTAAAGGAAACCAAGAGATGCTCACTGCTACTATGATCGACTTGGTTAAATCTAGAAGGAGTTGCTAGAAAAAAATTATCTATGGATAACCTGTGAACCAAAGCTGTGAATGCATTATTGGTTTATTTCTAGCCAATTTATTTCTAGCCTTGGGCTTTCTAAATTTCACCCTGAATAAGGATTTTAACCAAAGAGGACAGTCCCAGGTTCCCTGAACAATGAATTGTTCCCAGAATTGAGGTCAAATGTTACCAGCATCCCTCTTGCAGAAGAGTGCAATGCTCACATTTTATAGAGGTAGGAGCTCGCTGTAACCTTTCAACTGTCTTCAAACCTCCCAGGCAAAGGTACCTTTTCTCAGGGTAGTCAGCAGCTCTGTGGCTGAGAGTTCTGCATAATAACTTCATGCTTGTCTGACATGGGCTGATTGTTACTAGCAAAACACGTGAGATGTGGTCATCAAAACTTCATCTTTGCTTGGCCGATTTAAACAAGTCACAGAGGGTCAGAAGCCCTAATGTCTATGTTAAGCTGAGCTGGCCTTCCTAAAGCATGAAGGATTGTTTACCTGTCTAGAAATGCAGTGTATACGGGGTTGTGTGTACGTTCAAGTAGGGTAGATATATAAAAATAGGTGGCAGAGAGAACAAAACACTTAAACTGATTTAGAGCAGGAAAAACACAAGATGGCACAAGTAGCATTTCAAGGATGCTCTGTGAAGTTGAGAAACGAGTAATTCATGCACTGCGTTAAAGCCACAACCCCCTAACTGGAGAATACTAAACAGTACAATTGCACTATAAATCGCAGTGCTTGCCCAAGAAAGGTCCTCATGCAGTAGCTCATCTGGGTGTCACTCAGCCATAGGAAGCATCCTAAACCTGTCTGTACAGATCATGTAATTTTACAGACCTCCAGAAGCCTCAAATAAGCTATTTCCTATCAGGAGATGCTGCCACGAGTGGCTTCCTGACCTGGGTCTGCTTTGCAGTTCTCTGGGGACCTGCACTCACATGTTATGATCAACAGAGAATCTCCTAAACACATGGACATAGGACTTGTATCAAGAACCATAAAGTGCACTAGATAGTACCTGCTGCCTGATTTCTTTGTGAAATTTCCACAGGGTGGGATAGGGAGGTAAATGCTTGTGGATGGGTGTGGGGAGAATACAACAAAGCTGGGACTGCAGTAAATATCGCCTCATTGTGTGAAGTCACCTTCTGCCAAATGCTGAGCATGCTGGATTCCTACCAAAGTCAGCAGAAGCTGAGAAGACTTGGTGTTGCTCAGAATGAAAAGCTTTGTTTAACCCAAGAGCTGTGGCTGCAGTGCTGAGCTATCTGATACCGTGCCTGACCGTGCCCCCACGGGAGTCTGCCTTGCTGCCTGCTGTGGCCCTGGGACCCTGGCCTAGAACTTTCTCGCAAATCTGTCCTGAATGTGCAGCCACAGAGTCCCAGTCAAACCCTGGGTCTAACGCCCTGGGTCTCTCAGGCAGTTCAGGTCTCGAGAAGGAATTTGTAGCTCTGACTTCTCATTACATCTTGCAGTCTTGGGACTGACCCTAGGAGAGCAGTCATCAAGAACAGCCTTCCTGAGTCATGCTGACACATCAGCTCTCGTCTCTCCACCGGACCACTCTCTCCTACCCTTCTTCTAGTGTCCCACGGACCCAATGCTTTGATTTCTTCATTGCAAAAGACATGCTGTTGCTGCTGGTGTTAATAGGAGCTTTGACACTTCAGCTGGGTCAAAACATTATCCTGCCTGCTTTCCTTTATATCAGAAGTTTGCTTCAATTAAACTGTACATTTCCCTTTGCTTTGTGTTACTTGGTTGCTAAATTTAATAAGAAGAGTTTTCCAGTTGCTTATGTTGGGGCACTGGACCGAATCCCCATCCCTACTGCTATGCCTCTTTATTGTCTTTCTTACACCCTACCAACAAGCCCCCCCAAACCCCGATCTGAGATGCTCCTGCCTCCTCAGTTGGCCATCTCACCTCCTTTGCTGGGTCTTGTGGACCCCATGGAAGGCTGGCGCACGGGAACATGGGGCTGTGCCTCAGCTTCTGGCATGTAAACCCAGCAAAACAGCTTTCCTAGTGCTCTGGTCAGTGCAGGATCATCTGTTTTTGCAGTACTACACCTTCATATCAATTTAAGGTGTTTGCCGTTTTTATAGTGCTGTTATCGAGCTCTACATTTTAGTAGTGCCTGCCTGTCCACGGTGATGAAGGGGGTTATAGGAAGCAGTTTCCATTCCAGCAGGTGAACAAGTGGCTCGTGACGCCACAGAGCTCCCAGTCCCATGTGCCACGTGCTCACAGCAGGGACCAGGCTACCACATTCCCCCAACTTGCCCTCAGCAGCCGCACCAAAGGCTGCTGCCTCAGTGCTCAGCCTGGATCTAGACAAAGGTGACAAATATATTTCTGCCTGGCAAGCCGCAGTGTGGAAGTGCCCTAGCAGATGCACTCAAGCCTTCAACACCAAAATGCTGTATATTTACTCAGATACTAAACAAAAAAGACATCACTGACTTAATTGCAAGATACTTCTGACTTACAGAAACACTCATGGCAGTATTTGGTGTTACAGATACTGGAATGTACCCCTTTGTAATTAGCTTGCCTTCAAACTACGCACTACCTTTGTGACTCTGTTTTCCCCTAACATTGCTCTGAAGCTTCTCTAATTGCCTCTTCAGAGTGGTGTGCAGTGCACGCAGTGCCAGCAGAGCAGAGCTGAAGCAGATGCTTTCCGAAAGCCCGAGCTCAGCAATGCCTAGGTGTGTAGGGTGCTAATTAGGTTGATAGGCCAATCACAAAGACACTGGATAATAATCAGTTTCTTCAGCAAGGGCCACAGCACATCATTGCCAGTTTCTGCCAGCTCCCAGCGTGATGGGCCAGCATCCTGCCTAGCAAATCCTCCCCCAAAAAGGGCAGCCCTCGACCCCCCAGCTTTGCATTAGTGATTATCAGGGGGCCGGCGTTTGCAAGGAGACATGAAAATGTCAGCACAGATGGAGATTAAGCCGTCTTCACCTAACGTCAAAACTGCCATCTGCTTCTCTCCTGCACAGCTTTAATCAGATTTTCTCGACAAAAAAAGTAAGTGAGAGGGATGGGTAGGGCTCTGAGCATGCAGGCATCCGTGGCCTTTCTATGCTCATGTGGAGAGGCCTGGGGAGCTGAAACGGGTTTATCTCGACATTTCGCATGGAAAGGCTCTGTGTGGCTTCCTCTATCTCTTGAAAGGCAGGACTTGCCAGGAGCAAGCAGCGAGGGCTGCCATCCCACTGTACGAGTGGGGATAAAAGAAAGCTATTGTTAAGGTGGACCTTGTCCTCATGTGACTGGCTTTGTTTGTTTAAGCAACAATCAGCAAAGTAAAGCTTTTAGCTGATGAGATTTTAATGGGAGCCTGCTTGGTTCCCCAGGTTGATTCTACCCTTGCACTCTCAAGAGCAATGATGTGCTTCAGAAGACAAGTGGATAAAAAAAGAAAACTAATGGGAGAGTTGGATAGTTTGATCCACAGTCACACCAGAATTTCAGTCTTGCCTTGCCTTCCCTTGCCTTGCCTTCCTTTTCCTTCTCAAGCCCAATATGTTCAAAGCTAAATTTGCCACTGCTAAGTTGAGGATAAATCATTTTAAGGAATACTGTGTTTTATGTAGGGACAAGACGACTGGCTGAACATTAACCTTATGTGTCCAAAGCCTAAAAGATAAGCTACGTGGAAGAGCTTCTTGACATGCCTCACAGTTCCCAGTTAAGTGTGTGGAGTGGGGCTTGCCTTCTCCCAACAGTGATATTGTTGACACCCGCTGAGCACCTGATCCACGATAATCTCAGAGATTTTCATTCAGATCTGCTCATCAGCCAATTGTTCCTCATCTTGAATTCATATAGCTGACTATTGCTTTCCAGAGGTACTTATCCCTACCAAGTAGCATCGCTTTTTTTCAGGTCATCTCCAACTCAGCTATGAATTTGTGAAGTTCATTTGTAAGTCTAGTCATCCAAAATACCGGCAGTCTTTCCAAGCAGTGGTGTCAGACAGCTTGAAATGTGTTTTCTCTGTTCCATCATCGGGACCATTAATGAGAGTGCTGAAAGCTTAGTCCGTATAGTAAGCTTCCTATTTTGACAGTAATCTGTCAATGATTACTCCATCTATAATTTTCTAACCAGTTTTGCAACTACCCAATAATATATTCACCTAGATGATATTTTTCTAGCTCATGAAAGTGTCATGGGAGACAGTGTCGAAAGCCTTCCTAAAATCAAGATCTATGACATCGTCTGTTTCTTCTCTGTCCACAAAGCTTTTTGCACTGTCATAAATGAAAATTAGATTAGTTTGACATATTTTTTCTTGACAAATCCACACAGACTGTTACTTATCTCTTTATACTCTTCTGTGAGCTCACAGATAGTCTATTTGATTATCCAGTTCAGTGTTTTCTGAAAATTGAAGTTATATAGGTTTGTAAGAAAGCTTCTAACTCTCTGTCTTCTTACTTAACATTTCAAAGACTGGCATTTAAAGATGTCTACTGTCTTTCAAGTTTTCCAGTACCTTACAGACCCTCAGTGAATCCTTGAAACTAATGGCCGATGCTTCCAAGATTTCATCAGCTTGTGCTGTAGGTGCCATACAATGAAGTTCACTAAGACATAGCCAAATAAGAACATCTACATTTGTTTGGGCACCTCTTGAACTGTGTTTCTCTCAGTATTTTCTGTTTAGGTGTTGAAGCTTAGGGAAGCAAACAGACTACTGTGAGGTCCCCATCGCAAGCTAATGTGCAGTCAGGACACAGGACTTTGGGTTCTTTATACCCTTCCAAAACCACTAAACATTATTTTTTCCCAGACACAGCCATAGCAACCCCAATCCAAGTTCCCCTCAAATAGTGTCATCCTCCTTTACCATACATAAAGTTGGAATTTGAGGTCATCCTCATGTGTCCTGAGTATATGTCACCTACATTTACTGGTATTGTTCCTTGCACGAAAGATACTCACACTAAGCTCCTTATTTCTAAAGTGCACAGTCAAATGTATCCCAGATGCCTTTGGGAAGCCTTGCTCTGTGGACTGTCTTTGCTACAGGCTTGTATCTACTCACCAGCATGAGGTGGGATGCAACAGGACTAGCAGTGAGATGGAGGGAGCTGCAGGATCACTGCTGGAGAACTTCCTGTGCTTGAAAACTGCGGGCCCAGATGTGCCCCAATCCCATGGCAGAGAGGCATGGAGATGGCATGTGAATGGGGAAGAACTGGTCTCATTCTGGGAAGACTGCAGCCTGGAGTCAGGTCAAGAATTTTGCAGGACTAGGCTTTGAGGTGACCTTAAGATCAACCATACTGATGAGGATAGACAAGCCCTAACTTACCAGCCTAGATAAGATGTCTCATAAGTCTACGAAGCTCTTAAATCATCCTTATATTTACAATCCATGGAATATACATATGATTTGTCTTTCAGGATAAATGTAGCTCCTGAGTTTCAGAGAAGTTAAGGACCGTATGCAACACAGCTGATTTCTTATAAGTTCAAATGCACCAGCTCCTTCATTACTGCAGCAGTTGTGCCTATGTACCCATTTTACTTTACACATAATCTTCATCTGCAAGTTTAAAAGCATTCCGAAGAGACTTGGTCTTCAGTCCAGAGCTTGCACGTCATTATCCCATGACCTACCTGAATGAACAAAATGTGTTCTGCTGTCCATAAAACAGGCCTATGTTCCCAGGAGACAATGTAAAGGATAATGTCTCCCAGGAGAGGTAAAAGGACCTGCTGGCCCTTTGCTTGACTTCTCTTCCTGCTCAAGTGGTGGGAGTGAGATATTTGGGAGCAGAAGTTCCTACTTTGTGTTTTCTACAGGGGCAGCTCGGTGAAAGTTGTGATGTCTCTGCGCGGGTGGTCCTAAATTTGCTTCACACTGAGCCATGGGATGTTGTGAGGTTTTTTTACTGGATGGACCTCATCATATAAAGAGCCCACTATAAAGTCTAAACTTCCACTACTACCTTTGATGCCTGTGCTTTTAGTCTGAGAACCATTTCACCTATGTGCAGAACTGTCAAAGGTCATTAATTTGTCAGAGACAATCATATTTCCCTTCTGCTTTGTGGAAGATTGTTGAGGTTTAAATATGTTCTATTTGATAAACTAAGCAGCATGTCTCTGTCTATAAATTCTCTGTAGGTTGCACTTGTACTTTTATGTTTGTGTGCACAGGAAAAAAGGAGTGTGCAGTGTTTCTGCTGTAAAAGAATATTCCTTGGATGATTCATCCAAGGAATGGTTGCCCATCCATTCCTTGGATGGGCAAAAGTCCTTTGCCCATCATTTTCTCCTGATCAAGCAATGACCACATTAATCAGGATCACTCATAGGCTTGTCTTAAGCCTAGTCAATAGTCACAATGCTCATTCCCCTCCTTTACAAACTATTTCAGTAAGAAGAGTGCCTTAACAAGGCATAGTTCTTAAGTATGTCATTAGAGGTTCAATTAGGAGGTGGAAGAAATTACTTCCATAATGAGAAAGAAAGAAAAGATTTAATTTTGCAGGGAAAAAAAACCCCACAAACAAAAAAATCCCTTAATAGCAATAATGAGGGTATTAAAGAGAGTATTTACAAATGAAAAAAGTACATGTAAATAGAAACTCCTGCTATTTTTAAGAGTCCCTTGAAAACTGGTTACCTGCATTGACCTGTAACTAAAGCTATTGACAAAGATAAGCAGGGACAGTCAGTAGTCACTTCAGATTCTGTTCTAATAGTTTGAATTAGATGGACCAAACGAGCTGGAATTATCCATTAAATCAGCAAAATCTGCTTGTCCTTCACTTTAATGCTTGATTAATACTGACGATCAAAGGAAGTAAAGCCATCCCTTTCTCTGGCCATGCAGCAGGCTGGGAATGTGTCTGTTTGCTGCGCAGAGACCCCGTGCCATTGCCATCTGTTTAGAAACCGGGATGGGATTTCAGTACCATGGGTTTTGTCTCAGAGCAGAGGGCTGCCATGGGAGCATTGGCGCACGAGGGCTTTGCAGGTTTACCCTTTCTGCAGCTAATAGTAAAAAGCCTGGTAAATGCAAAATACTGTTTCGCCAAATGCTTGAAAAGTGCCCTTGTGATTATGACTCAGGTTGCTCTATTTTTTCACTTAAAATTTTCATAGACAAGCCAGAGACCTCCAGAAAAGTAGAGCACCAATCCAGATTTCAAAGAGCTGTTAATTTAGAGGCTCCAGACTTTAAGGTTTGGTTTGGCTTGGTCATAAGAAATAAAAGCTAGACCCTCAGTCTTAGAGGTTAAAGACCATCCAGGCTGACTGCAGAACATCTCCCTCTACGCCTCTTGCAATGAGTCCAAGCTTGGAATCAGCTACATTTCCAGCGCTCTGCTCCAGAAGAAGAGAAATGAGTTTTCTTGGGACATGTTAAATAGAAGTCATAAAATATTGCTTTCCTGAGCTTGCCAGTAAAACTACACTGCTTCGGATCCTTGAGATCTCTCAAACTAGACTCCAAAGCAAAGCTGAAGATATGAAATTGTGCCGAAAGCAATGAGAAATTACATGCTTCTGAAATATTAACTCCCTTTATTTCCTGCTCTTTCCCTTTCCCTCTTTTGTTGCACTTCTACATAAATGCAGGCAGACGTTAGCCTGCCCTACCCAAACTCTGGCTAGCTTCTGGCTGTCATTGCTCTTGTCCTGCTCTCAGCCTCAGATCCATGCTGATGTAATGTGCAGGTGGGAAACCAAAGCTAAAATTCATACCTCTTGCCCCCTCCGCTGTTGCTTCCCAGCTAGACCAGGCTCTGGATTCGACAGGCAACAACTCAGGAAAGTGGTGCAGTTTTTTGAAGAACACAGCGTCGGTATGGAGAGCAGTAGCCTCAGGATGTGTCGGCAGGGCCTGTATGTCCTTACAACTCCAGCAGTACCTTGTGGTATTGTCTGTTCGCAGACACGACACGTCTTCTCCCAGAATCAGCGGCAGAGCTCAAGCATGATATAAAAAAATTGTGTCTGAGAAGGAATTTGAGTTAAACAAAGATTACGCACAACAGGCGACAGAATGGAAACCTTTCTAGAAATAGCCTTTTAACACTGACTTTAAATGCTTTGAAGTGAAAGGTTCAGATTTCCCTGAATGTTTGCAGTTTGGCTTTGCATTTTTCAAAGCCTCTTTTTCTCTGTGACGCCCCTCACTATGCATTAAGCTTGCTTCTGCATGCCCCAGGCCATAAATGATTCAAATTATAGAACTCGGCTTTCTGCTTGAATGGCCATACCATCTCTCTGCTGTTCACTTTGATCACAGTGTCTAACCCACTCTTCCTAGTGATATGGTAGGCACATTTAAGTGGGTGGAAACCGTTCTTCCTCTGACTACGTGCTGCTCTTTTGGAAAAGACACAGGATGTCAGTCCCAGTGCTGGACGAGTGATTGTGTTGTGCTGTGTCTCAGTTTCCAGACCTGAACAATGAGAATTATGGTGCCATTTTGGTCCTAAATCTCTCTTGGATGTACTGGTGGGGCTGCACGATGATGAAATGGTGGCCGTTGTTGAGAAAAAGCACCCCTTGTTTCCCATCCATTTCCACGTAAATGAGCAGCTGACATGATCTAGCTGCAGATCAGGCTATATGCTTCATCCTTAGATACTGAAATTTTCCAGAAGCCCATTTCTGAAAGAAAATGGGTTCTTGTTCCCTGCAGGAACGAGTCTAAGTTGATAGGATGGACTAGCTGATTGAAATTATTTTTACAACCAATTCCTAAGACAATTTTTAGGTTTCCTGGTTTTGGGGGTGAAACACAATGTCCATAACTCCCTGGCCCAGTCCTCCTCTGGTGGAAAGGGCTGCCCTAGCGATGCTGGCGGACTTTGCTTATATGAGACCACAGCCCAGGCTTTAGAGATCTGAAATAGCTGTGGCAGACTCCAGTCCTCTTGTTTCCAATGAAGATGCTCTCTCCTGCACTCAGGTGCTCAGGCAAGGGCAGCTTTGGGTGCCTGTGAGGTGACGATGGTTCTTGTGACCTGCCTGCCTGGGGAGGTCTGTGTTTCTTTAGGGCGGCCCCTCTCCCCCACACGATGCTGGACTACTCTTTGTGCGTGGCCTCAGGACTGGTTTTCTACAGCTACTAAGTTCTTCACCCTGTGTTGCTGCATATCACCACAGCGTGCAGAGGACATCCTGAGCATACTGGCACCATGTTAAAGCAGCATCAGTAGTCAAAGCGTGATGCTGAGCTTAACAGGAGCCACTTAATCCCGACAGTGACCACCCTGTTGTGGCTGTGTGCCTCTCTCCAGGCACATACCTGTGACGAAATGCAGCAGGGAAGGATGAGGCAGCCAAGGGTTGGACTCGGGACCCCTCCGGGCTATCCATCCTGCCGCTTCCCTGCCTCCCTGCAGTGCTGACAATCACGGGGAGGGCTGGAGCAGAGTCTGGGAAAGGAGGAGAGATCAGTAAAAGAAGGGAACAAAGTTTTAAGGAGAGATGCTGTACTGACTTCTCAAATTAAGGCAGCAGGAGGTAATGCACCCCCTCCCCAGCACCTCCTCCCGGGTTGAGGCCAGCAGCGTTCCTAGTCTAGGATATTGGAGAACTTAAAGTATTTTTGAACATCAGAAATAAACTTCTGGTTGGATAGTTTGGCTTAAGGTGATGGGAGAAGTATCACAACAAAGAATGATTGAAACATTTTGCCACAGGAACAGCATAAAAATATTGGTTAAACTTACCGGGACAAAAAATTTATTTAATTGCTGGGCTGCTCTGGACATAAGTTGTCTTCCAGTTCAAAAGAAAAACATATCTTTTGTGATCATTTGAAATGGAAAATCTGAAAACAGAGTTGATGAAAAGGATGTGCTTCTCCTCTTAAAAAAAATCAAAATAAACATTGAATTAAAAAAAGAGAAGTAATTTCAAACAGGAAAAAGTGTCATGTAGAAAATGCCAGAACGGACTGTTGTGAATAATTCAAATGAAGGGTTCAACACTGAGATGAAAAAATATCTCAGTGTTGCCAGATATGCACTCTGCCCTAAAAACAGCGTGAAAAATGTAGCCGTTTCTAATGAAATACTTGAGTACAGTGATTGTACCTACAATATTGGTGTCTGATCTGGGATCCAAACCCAGGCACCCACCTCTGCTGCGCTCAACAGCGACCTGCCCCTCTGTGGCATGGGGCTGAGCATGGAGTAACAGGGAGGCTGGGACAGAGGCAGGAGCAGCTCTGTGGGCACAAGTGAAATAATTAGAAAGTATTTTTGAGGCAGTTTGCTACCAGGTTCCAACTCCTGGGATTTTCCAAAGGGGTCAGGAAAATAACAGGAAATGGAGTTTCAGTGCAAAACGAACATGTGATTTTTGTTTTTCTTTGGAGTCTTCACAAATTTCCATTCTTGCCAGAGCCTTGAAACTGAGTTTTCCTTGGGGAAGACAGCCCACCAGGTCATCTGCAGCACTGTCAGAGGCACCGGTGTGAAATCAGCTCTTGAGAACGAGCCTGCATGAGCCAGCGTGGGGCTTGCAGAGTTATGAAGTACTTCATGGATAATGACGGTGATGGGGAAAATGTGAATCATAGAGTAAAGAAGAAAAGAAGCCATAATTAAATATTCCGAAGTACAACATCATAATTATAGTGGACTAAGAAGTAAGCAAATGACACACAGTAAGAAAGCAGCTGATCAGACGGATTCTGAGCTGATTATCATAATGTAAATGCCAACAGCAATTTACTCAAATCAGAGAGGTTTATTTGCAGAGTGGAAACTAGGTTTAGTCCTAATCAAAATAAAATCAATGTATATTTCAAAACAGATTAGTGCTGTGAAACAAAGCAGCCATGATTGTTATTCATTATCTTCATCAGCACCAAGAGGGAATCATTTATGTTACTGCTTAATTACATAGTTGTTAACAATTAATTAAGTCAACGTGGTGATAGCCAGTGATTTGGGAAATCGAGAGAAGATTGTCCTCCGTTAATGTGCTTTTGTTTTCTCAGCCCAGCTCAGACCATAACGCTGGTGACACTCTTGAGTGGTGACAGCTCACAGAAACAAGCACAGACAGGCCACTCAAGTCGTCCCTCCCTGTCCCCCGTTTCACAGATGTTCAGGCCCTTGTTTTTGGAGACTCCCCAAGGTCCTCTTCCGAGCCCTCGTTGTCAGGTATTCTAGTCTCCTTTGGCTTAGCTAGCAGGGTTTGCATCTGTGCTCTTCCTAGGAACTCATTACAGATTCTGGACTAAAAATCTCCTTCCTGTGAGCAGAAAGAGCTGGAAATAGCTGGATCGAGATCCAAGGGGAACAAGGCAGAGCGTACCATACCCAGGACAGCAGGACACCTGCAGCCACTGGTCTGTACAGTGATGCTGTGCACCCTGGGTTGGCTTATGGCACCCCGCTCCATAAACAGCCCAAATTAGTGTCTGGTGGTAATGTGGAGCAACGAAGCACTGAAGAACTATATTTCTTTCATTCAGATATGTCACTTCTCATTGACAGAGGAGATGCTGAGCTTTGAGAGGCTGGGTCAGGAGGCTGATCTAGACCTGTTCCATCGTGCTCGACTGCCCAGAAAGGCTCCAGCCCACGCTGCCATCAGCTGCTCCGTTTTAAGTCTGAAGGAAGAGCTTTTGTTCTTGGAGAAAAAGGGGTTTGAACAAGAGTTTGGTCATTCAGTCCAAATGTTAGTCTGACCCTGAGTCACATTTCCCTAAGGGTGTCTCCCACAGTAAAAGGCTGGCCCTGACATCCAAGATGCCAAAAATGAACAGCCCAAACTTCTCCCCTGCAAGTGAAATAACCAGCACCAAGGGCTGAACTCCACAGCTTGGTTCAGGCTGCAGAGAGCAGACAGCCTATTAATTTTAACTCTGTTGGTCCTTCCAAAGGCATAAATAGTGCTACTGGGACTTTGGTAAGTGATTTTAATGGCAACATATTGCCTAAAGATCCTCTTTAGCTCTTGACTGCAAAATTGGTGGCCCTTCCCTGCATACCAGGAGCTCTGCTTGTTTGGGTTCAATAGGTCCTCAGTACTGGGTTTATTGCCAAAGCCTCTAAGAAACTATTTTTAACAGTATTTTCCTTCACTCTGCTCAAGGAAATGTGGGCCATTTATATTCATTGTACCTTATAAACGTTTCTACCATAACAATTGCTCCTGATTATAGTGGACTTTGTTTTCCGTTGAATTTAATAGCAAGAGAAAAATGACACGACACAAATTTAAATAACATTTTGCTCCCGTCCTTTCTGTTTTCTTTCTGAACTGTAATCCACAGTTTATGTTGAAGAATGGTATTGTTTCCAAATATCTTAAATTATTTTTTTCATTTTTGGAAGGGGGAGAAAAGTGCATTAATGAGTTTGATTTTCCATAGTGCTGAACAGCTGAGTTTTTCCTTGGGTTTTCAGATACTTGACAGCTCAAAAAGTCAGGTCCAAACTATTTCATAGATTCATAGAATGGTTTGGGTTGGAAGGGACCTTAAAGATCATCTAGTTCCAACTCCCCTGCCATGGGCAGGGACACCTTCCACTAGACCAGGTTGCTCAAAGCCCCATCCAACTTGGCCTTGAACACTTCCAGGGATGGGGCATCCACAGCCTCTCTGGGCAACCTGTGCCAGTGCCTCACCACCCTCATAGTGAAGAATTTCTTCCTTACATCTAATCTAAATCTACCCTCCTTCAGTTTAAAGCCATTACCCCTCATCCTATCACTATACGCCCTTGTAAAAAGTCCCTCTCCAGCTTTCTTGTAGGCCCCCTTTAGGTACTGGATTTGTAGGATGAGTTTGACTTTCAGGGACAGGAAACTGTCTGATTGTCAAATATACATTAGAGATTTTATTCGGTAAAGTCGTATCCAAGCTGTAATAATGGTTTTCAGTATATTTTTCTCATCTAATTTCTTGGAGGAAGGTTGTCTAGGAGGGGGGGCCTCGTAGGCTGTATGCAGGCATAACGGAGTCCTTTTTTGTTTGTAAGTAAGTGATTTAATAGTTAGAAAGAAGGGTGGGGATGAAAGCGTTGGGCATGACCCCTACTAGCCTCTTCTTACCTAACAAACTGGAGTTTTGCCATTAACTTTACTGAGAGCAAAAATAGGCCACACTGAGCACATCTGAAAGTCGTTTTCTTCAGCTAGCTAATGTATTTTATCTTTACAAACATCATGCAAATACATTCTCTGGATACGAGATGGATACAACTATCACCTTCTGTTACACCTCCCTCGCTAGCCAGGGCTGCAGGAAACCTGTACAACAGAGGGCATTGCCATGAGTCCCACTCTTTACACAGGTTTCGGCAAGATCTATATACCTCTCTAGAGGTGTCTGGTTGAACCTAATATTGTCACAGATACTATTCAACATACTACAAGTGAAATACATTTATATTTTCCTGCAATGTGCCACTCATCCCCGGTTTTGAATGTGGGTCTAGTGGCTTTCTGCCTGCCTTTCATCTGTAAGCTTATAGTCTGCATTACATTTAAACTCCTGTTTGTGTGTGTAAAGAATTGTTTCTCTTCTGGAATGATGAGTGCTCAACCCCAGCACCTATAAGTCCTCAGCTAAACACCTCTAAGTGCTTAGCACATGATGCACATTTATTAGGCTCTTTCTGTAACTTGTTATATATTAACAAGCAGCCCTTATTTGTTACAGCAGTGGGTTCCTGTAAGGCCTGATGCACAGATAAACACTGGTCCCAGCTCCAGCCTCCCAACACTCCCATGAGCCACCCAAAAAGGAGTCAATAGTGATCTCGTGGTCTGAACCCTCAGGACCCAGAATTGCACTCGAAACACAGGAAGATCTGCTTCGGTGCTTCGTTGCATTTCATGAGCACTCTGCTCGTCTCCCAGGTGCCTTTCTAATTGCGGTTGCCAATTTCTGCTCCATCTGCAGATGTGGTCCAAAAAGCCCGGGAGGACTGTGTTTCAGAAAAGAGCACTGTTGTGTACAAATGTTCATCCTGGGTTGTGTCATTAATGACTTTAACTACCTTGAGACCAATTGTGGCTTTGGTCTGGCACTCTCACAGCTAGCGTCTCTCGCCTTCCTGCCTTGGGGCTCGTATAATCTTTCAGTTTCCTCTTTTATGGCCTTTCAGGATCT
This sequence comes from Gymnogyps californianus, assembly GCF_018139145.2. Lineage (NCBI taxonomy): Eukaryota > Metazoa > Chordata > Aves > Accipitriformes > Cathartidae > Gymnogyps > Gymnogyps californianus. Next base: position 2,465,508 of record NC_059487.1, on the reverse strand, counting down.
GATAAAACACATCCAGATCCCATTAACTGTCAGTCAGTGGTGATTTCCCCAAAGCAATCAGCATAGGATGCAGAGATGCTAAAAGCAGCAGCCAGCTGTACGGGAGGTGGCTGAGCCGCTCTCTGTCCGTTCAGCCTGCGCGGGTCAAGCCATTGAGCTTGTGCTGCTTTACTTCTCCCTCAGCTGCCCATACTGCTTTTGAACGCAGGCTTCTTCCTGCCCGGCAAGTCCAAAATAGCTCCTCTTGCCCAACCCCACCAGCCGACCTCTTCCTCCTCCCTCTCCTGTCTGTGTCACCTCCCCTCCCGCCCCAGTGCTCCTGTTTCTGAGGATGGCCAGTAGCACCCTGGCAGCCCCTGCACCACCATCTCAACAGCCGTGGGATGCGATACGGGTGCCTCTCCCAATGACCTGCTCACCAGCTTCCTTTTTACTTTTTTCTTTCTCTTCACACCATCAAAGAGCAGGCAGCATCTCTCAGGTTCAGTGTTTTCATGGGGAAAAAGATGGAATTTGGACAGAGGAGATGGGAGAGAGATCTCAGACAGCTTAAGCCAGGATAAGAACAGGAGCAGAGAAGCCTGATGCCCATAGTGACACATTTTTTCTTACACCACTGTCCAGCCCTCTCAGATAACAAGCAGATGTCCACGATGCCTCTTTCCACCATGGGCAGTGCCTGTATACGATGCATTCAGCAGCTGCCGCCTTCCAGCTTGGGAACGTGTTGGAAGCACTGGGTTTGTATTGTCCTGCACATGGTTATGCATTTTGGGCTGCCTTGGAGACCATGGTCAGAATTCAGTACTGTCTTCCAAAATCAATATGCTTAAGGAAGGCAGGTGATGAAGGGCGAAGGTGAGGCAGGGGAAAAGGCTGCTGGGAGTCTCCTTCGGGTACTTGTTTCCCAGCCTTGCAAAGCAGGGTGAGAACTGGGTCCTAGTTTCCTCCCAACCCTGTCCTGGGCAGAAAGACAAGCCCAGAGGCTGAGCAGAGATGGTAACAAATAGCTTTAATGAACAGGGCTGAAAGATTGTTAAAGTGACAGAAAAAGTTCTGCAAAAATAGTCAGTTTGAGGGGAACACATTTTACCTACCTGTGAACCACAGGGACTGGAGGTAGATGGATGCATCCCATCAACGAAATCACTTTCTCACTGGCTGCATCAGCATCCCCAGGAGCACCCCAGGAGAAGTACACAGGTTTCTGTCCCCAGAAGATGGAATGACGTGCAGAAGGCTATGCTTCAGGGAAAGCTGTTGAAGCAGGAGGCGCCAGGCTCCAAAACACACAGTCTCCTGGGGGCCAAACCGCCCTTCTTTGCACGTTTCCGATCAGCGGGTCAGTGTACTGTGTCCCATCTCGCTGGGATAGTGCCTTCTGACAGCCTTGGAGGTTTATCTTTCTTAGCTCATGAATTTCATTTTGGATTTGTGAATGCCATTGTGCTCATATACCTTTGCGTGACTTGAAGCATATATCTTGCAGCAAGAACTTGACTCCCACTGGGGATACCCTGTCTGAGAGCTGCAGCGGAGTCATTGAGCACTCTCGGGGAAAGCTCAGGGGCAGACGCCACTTTAAAGGAGGACTGTTCTCTAAGCTAAGGGTTTCCAGACTGGGAAGCGAGAGAACCAGGCTTGGTCCTGCCCTCTCTGCTCAGCCAGGACCCTCACAGAAACTCATTTCTTATCACGTAGTGTCCTTGTACTGTTCAAAGGCATGAATTGCCACGCCAATTCCTTTGCAGTACTACCATACTGCTAATGGGAAAACCAGCTTTTGCTAAGCCAGATCATCCCTGGGAGATTGTCCTGTGTGACAGAGGACACAGGGAGCTGCAGTCTGCATTTTGGGGTGAGGATGACCTGACTCCTTGACAAAGGTGCTGAGCAGAGTCTGCATGTGGGACTGCTCCTGGGCCAGTCACTGCTCAGTCACACAAGGGACTCACAGGTCAGGTCCATCTCTGGGCAGCAGAGGAAGGATTGGTGCAGATGCACTAATGTGTGGGGAGTCTCAAGGAAGGGAGAGAGGACAGACACATGCACTACAAGGGTGCTGGCTGGCTGTGGGGCACCTGGATCCGGCTGAACAAACCAGGGAGGTCCAGATCACACTACCAGTGACAGGAGAGATGGTCCAGGCCACAGGATTCAGGTCCAGTTCTCAAAGCTTTCTCCACGCATCCAAGCACCAGTGATCTGGCAGAGGATGGGCTGGGACCCCCAGAGGATGGAGGATGATGGTGGCTGTCAGGCTCTGTGGGGTCAGAGGGACCGAACTGTGTGGCAAGAGCTACAAACCACTCAGAAAACAGCATTGCTGCATTGCTGGAGGCACTGGCCTTTCTAGGGACACTGACTGCTTCCCAGAGAGAGCTGGTGCATCTCAAAGCCAGCAGTGATTTTCTGCTGTGTGGCCCACAGCCTTGCATCCTTCTGACAGTACTGGAGTCCCTCATCCAAATGCACTGTGTGGGTAAAACTTGCCTGGAGCCTCAGGGTTTTACACTTGACTCTACAGGGTTGAACAATGCTCCAAGCGATGCTTCTGGGCACTGTGCTTGCTCAGAGGCAGGTGGGAATCCATCACACCTAGGGCACGAGAGCCAAAGAGGCTCTGGCTGCTGATGAAACATCATTGCCCTGAAGGGGAGGGACTCATGCCACTCGTGCACTGCTGGGCTGAGATGGGGTTTGCCCAGACAGGGTTGGTACTCGTGCATGGTGCCTACCCAGCTGTTTGTGCCTTGACCAGGACGCAGGAGCGCAGCTGGCTGCTGGACAGGCAGAGAGAAATGCAGCATCATTAAAGATTGGGCTGGTGACCCCAGCTGCACTCCTGGGAAGCAGCATGTACTTGCCTGCATTGTCTGCTCTTGAAGAAGGACCTGAGGTCTCTCTCCCACGGCTGCATCATCTCTGAGTATTTAGGCAGCCAAAACCTGAGCTGTCCCATTCACCTGCAGTGGATGATGTGCTTTTAGGACTCTTTTCACTCTTTTTTATGCTCATTATGCACCGTTAATTGTACAAGTAGTGGAAAGGCTCATTACAGGAGCAGACAGGCTTTCTGCATTCAGAAGCAGATAAACATGGTGACGCACTGTGTTGTCAGCCTGGCTGCTTGCCAGGCGGGAGGTAACAATGCAAGAGAAACTCAACTCAGGAGCCCTATTCCTGGCCATCACTGTCACCTGGGATCCAGCAGAACCTCTGGTGGCCACCAGCCATCACCAGCTGACAATGGACATGCAAGGACCTGCCTGTCTGGTCTCTTCTCCAACCTTCCTCCCTCCATGGACCTGGCTGAAGCTCCAGACTGATGCAGTTGTCCATGCACGGGCACCTCCTGCCACGTGAGATGCTTTAGGTAACCCCTCTATGTCCAGCTGCTGTTCTAGATTGCCACAGGTCTCCTGCAGGGCCTGTGACACATCTGTCAGCCCACTCTGCCTGTGTAAGAGGCCTCTTGCATGTATCTAGGCAGTCCACAATGTCCTGGGGCTCCATGGCAAAGACATAACAGGACCTTGTTACGGCTGGAGGCATGAGATCAAGCCTTGTACATGCTCAAGGATGACACAGAGGACACTGCATCCATGCTGGGCTCTCAGGGGCTGCCAGCTGAGGCATTTGCCATCCTCTCTGTGCTGGATGCTCCTGACATGAGCATCCCAACTACGAGCCTACACGACCACCCCGAGCTTGGGTCACTGATGGTATTTTGGGAATCCGATGATGCCTCATGTCAGGGTTAATCACTGAGAGTAAAATGTTACCAGCAAAGCACAAGGCTGCATGGTTCCCACTGGCTTCACGGAGACAGTGCAGGGCAACGTTCAGGGTCACCTTAGGAAAGTTATGGCTTGACTGAGTATTTCTCGGCTATTTTAAACATTAAGTCTGCTGTGCGGAGCAGGCAGGAGTTCTGTTTGATCTATTTAATTTCATTTTCTCCCCTTACTTATACATCGTCTTTTTGTATCTCTACTTTCTTCTGCTTGTGCTGACTAGCTATGGAGACAACAGAAATTTTGCTGTGCAAACCTCCCTGGCAGAGCTGGGTCCCTCACTCCCATCACCCACAGCCCAGCAGTCCGGCTGACAGAGAAGTCAATACCAGATGGAGTGAGACGGACACAGCTGAGGATTTTGCAGCAGAGACATGAAGCTACTCAGGACTTTTGAGTTCCCTTCCATAGTCTGGAGAGCAGTTTGCAAAAGTGACCAGTTACGTGCCCAACACTCTCCCTCCCAAACCCCCTGCTTCTCCCAAACCACCCCTGCCCAGAGCTCCTGCCCTTCTCCCAGCCTTTGCCGATGAAATGCTCTCCCTCTCCTCTGGGCACATGCATGTCTCCGTGCTGTAAGGAGGCTCCTCTCGCTCCTCCTCACTGCCTGGGCAGCAGCAGGGGAGCTTTGACAGCACAGAAGGATGCCTGCCGAGGATGTACTGTGAACTTGCTAACAAGGAGCACTCTCAAAAGGCTCTCCCTGCAAAAAACCCCACCCAAACACATTATCCCATTACTGCACATGCTGCGGAGAACAGAGGAGAGCAGCTGCACTTTCAAGTCATGGCTTTCACTCTTTCAAATTAAAATAATCCAACCTATGAAAAATTCTAAGCAAGGGTGACACTGGTGTTTCAGTGCATCCCCAGCCTCATGGGGTGACTGGTCGGGGGACCCCCAGGAGGAGTTTCCTAGGCTGTCTGTGCATCCCCAGGGTTAACCCCATCTGGCTATGGCTAGAAGGCAAAGTAAAACCGAGCTGGGCATACCTGTCCAGAAAGCTATTTTCTTCTGCACTGAAGCTGTGATGGCAGCTAGAAACTAATGTTTAGAAACACCACCACACGGAAGATGGTGCAGATTAGAGGCTTTTATGGGCACAGCCATTTTAGGTGTAGAGAAGGCACATCTGGACATTACGTGTCCTGAGCTCTGCAATTGTCTCCTGCTGCTCCATTGAACTTACAGTGCTCCTTATTGATTTTCTACAGTAAACTCAATACCTGAGACATTACTGTAGTTCAGAGGATGAAAACAGAGAGGGGAGAGTGCCTGCAGTGCCAGTCTGACTGGCAGAGGTCCTGCCCTTCGACACTGCAGTGACGGGTATTTAACAACTCCCACGACGTCTCACCTCGGAGCAGAACCCAAGGAAGCACAACTAACACAACGTGAAGAAATGCCCCTGCAGCTGAACAGACAGAAAACACGCATGTGTAACCTGTCTGAAGCTTTGCTCTCTTTGTCATGCATCCTGTTATAGCAAAATGTCATTGTGTACCTGGGAGGGGATATCTGAGCTCGTTCTCCCTCCCACTGTAGCACCCATGCATCATATCTGAGATTGCCCTTTTCTTCCCATCCATCTCCTTTCCTTCTAGTTTAACTTGTTTTAATCTTGCTATATGAGTCCCTGTGAAATCTCACCAGATGTGATGCAAACATCGAGGAAATCCTTCCTTGGCAGAGCATCTTCCAGCAAGCCTCTGCTCCCAGGAAGGCTTTCAAAAAGAAATGCAGCTTGGTGTCTTCAAACCGATGCTGGGATTCACAGTGTGCTGGTAACCCACTGCCCAAGGCACCGGCTCCTCGCCCTTCCCTCCCTGCATCCCTTCCTCCTCCTGCAGCGCTTTGCTGTGTCTGTCTGGGAAAGGCAGAAATCAGACTTGAAAGAGTTCAGGGCTATTGCCCAGGTAATTATATTTACTTTGGAGTTGCAGCTCCTGACTGTGCTAGGATAGAGTGTAAAATCAGGCTTCAGTAGGGTGGTCAGTGACTATCACTGCATGAATTTATTGGCAACTATGAAGTGACACTTTGTGCTGTTACCTACTGTGTGTTTCAACCTTTTAAATTATTCTGAAAACAGGACACATTTTGCAGCCAAATACTAATGGGTTCATTCCTTCTCCCACCATTTTCCCATCTCCTCATGCAAGTTTATAATTACAGATGGGATTTTGACAAGTCAGGTTCCCAGTAATGGCAAATTTAAACTCCCTGATGTGAATCAGAGGAAGCTAAGATGATTTTGCAATGCATATTTATTAAGGATAGTGGTGGCTGAAGACACTTTCACTCACAAGAGCTATATTCTGGCATTTATCTTCTCCGAAGCTTTATCTTTAATGAAAAAAGAATTAACCCCCTCACACACACACAGAGCGGCACAAACCCCATTGCTGTCAATACAGAAATACTCATCTGCTTCTAATCCAGAAGACACAACACAGAACCCGAGAGCGCCACGTTAGTGTGTTATCAAAAGCAAAACTCTGCATAACAGGAACAGCAGTGATGAGCTGTATTTTTGGCTCCACTTAATTGAAGAAAGGAAACAATGTTAGGATGAACCAGCCTCCTAGAACTTGCCAGGCTCTCCACCCTCATAGCCACATCCCTATACCTCTGTTTTAGCATCTTCGCAGACTCACACATCTTCTGGAAATCCCAAGACCCCTGCCCATATGATTCTTCCTTGGCTTAACCAAATCCAGCAGCAAACTTTTGTCCTGTGCAGTGTGTTGTCTGGTTAGCTTAACCAGATCTGGACACTTCTCTTCAAAGTTTCTTATGCCCAAATCTCTGCCATGGTGCCTGCAATACATTGAGTCCTTCTGCTCCTTAGACCCTAAAGCTTTGAAGGACAGGTATGTGAAAAGACTTAAGCAATAAAGACCTCTACCCCAGTCCTTAGACCAACATCAGAGGGGAAAAGTAAGAATTTCTGACTAAATTCAGAAGAAGAAATGAACCTGCAGCTTTCAGCTTGTCCCCCCGCCCTGACAGTTCCTGCCCAGGAGCACTCATGGGCAAGAATGCCCTATGAGCCGCATTTCTTACAAAAATAGTGATAAAGATCATTTTCCTAATGCTCTCCAGGTTGCATGCAGCGCAGTCCGATTATGGTAAAGAGCTAAAATTTATACATTTGAAACACTGTATTTTATTCTCTTCCAATGGCATTTTTATCTGCATTTTATTCAACTTAATGAAAATGGAAATGAACTCACTGGCTCACCCAGTAATAGCCCTTTTCCAGCAGCAGAGGCGGCTGGACCGGAGTGTCCCATTTCCACACTCCCATCAAGAGAAGCTATCTGCTTGCTTGTTAGTTGCATTTAGGATATTTTCGGAGACAAATTAATATTTCAGCAGAGCTTTCCTGACACTTGCTAGTACTGCTCTGAAAGAGAAATCCCACTCTTTCAAACACAGACCTCTCGGCAATGACCAGCTTGCACATGACAGCCCAGGATATTGGACCGTGTGCTGGGACAAGGCACTAGTGTGTGGTGAGGATGCACTCTTCTTTATCACCATTTGCCCCAAAAGTAGTGTTTTGCTGATAACAGCGAAGGAAAAAGTAAGCCAGGGAGGCATTAGGAGCCACAGAAGATTTCCCTGGCAAATGCCTCCCAGCATTGTGCCTGAACTATGCGTTTGCCCCTCTCCTTGCTCCTGGCCATGCTCGCAGGCTCCATCTCAGCCCCAGGAATCATTTATGAGAAATGAATATATATATATATATATATTAATTCTACATCCTCTGCAGTATTTTTACTAGGATAAGAACATGACAACAGCAATTATGCAGAAGGCTGACAATAAATGGTCTCTCTCTGGTCACAGGAAGGATTTTGCAGAAAGGCAGCTTTGACACTTGCAAGGGACGGTGGTTTAGCACCCCTGGGATCCAACGCTCTTTCTTTAGCATTAACTGGCTTCAGACTTCTAGGGGTTCACCTCTGACCACTCTGCGTACAAACAGCCACTGTATCCTGTGTGCACGTGAGATCCAAATGATGGTTTTCAATTGCTTTTGAGATGTTAGACCTAGTAAGGTCCCGTTGCTCTAGTACACATGGTGCTGCTACCCTGCAACAGGGAAAGTGCAAGTATTTAATGGCATCATCACTAAGGCAAGAAACTAAAAAAATCAGGATTTTAGAAATTAAGGCTTAAAAACTTGTACGAGCTCAAAAATATATTGGAAAACTTATTCTTTCTCTTTCACTCTCAACTTTGGTTTTGGTGAGCCTGTCCCAAGCTATTCCCAGCAACAGGCAAACTCAAGTTTATATACCATCACAAAGAACTGTAAGAAAAAAACAGTAAATATTGCAGGACTCACAGCGTAATAAAAAAGAATATTATGTTTTAAATAGTTGATTTGGTAGATGGGCAAAGAGAAGGTAGTGGTCTTTTCTATACACATGTTCCTCAGTTTTAACAATTAAGTCTATTTTGATTATTTTACTTGTAGACCGCAGGGTTGATGTTTTCAGGGTAATCAAGAACAAATAGGAAAAGGGCCTCAATTTTGGGGTATCTATCTGCTTGAAAGCCTTTACTATCACCTGGTTAATGCTCTGAAAATCAGGCCCTTTAAGATGTCTTGAGTTAAGATCTGAAAATGGGACCCTCCACTCCATTAGGCATCTTAAAAATCCTTGCCTGGGATTTTAATGAGGGATGAGAGAACGGCGCTGCAGGAGCCTGTCGCTCTATGGCCGCCTTTGCTCCGCTCCCCGTTCGCCTCTTTAGCCTAGCTCTAAACAGCAGCTTTTCTTGTCAGCTTTGCTTTCCTGCCCTCTGAAGTCAGCAGTGTCCCCTGCCTGCTCAGTGCTTTGAGGGTTGCTGTTGGAGGGAAATCATCACTGTCCACGTCTGCAGTCAGTCCTTTGCATCCTGACAAACGAGTAGCAGTGCTTCGCCAAGTCTGGTTTTCATTTCAGGTTCCTCTTGGTTTCTAAATCTGTTGGAGGATTTTGTGCTGTTTTACAGGATTTGTAAATCCATTGCAGGGGACAAACATGTAAATACACTTCTGGACTTACAAAGGAGTCAGATGTTCTGGTGAAATCCCACGATTAAAACGAGCAGCTTCTCAGTCCGGGTTCTGATGTAAAGATTTACCGGCAGATTTTACAAGTCAGATGTGAGATGCAGAATAAGACCTCCAGCAATGTGGTTTTCTGCATCTAAACCACAGCCTAACCACAACAGACAAGAAGATTGACTAAATAATCTTTTCTTGTTTTTTTTTTTCTCCTATAAATGATACTACAACTTTGCATTTTTAGCCTGCTTATTAAAGAGCTGCTATAGCAAACAGCAAGCGCCACGTCTGCCCCATCCCTGCTGTCAGTGCCCAGGCGCAGCCTTACGTGGCCTCCCCAGTCCTCCAGTTTGGCTCTGCACTGGGAGGGAGCCAGCTGTGCTGGGTCATTAATTTGTAGCCTTCCAAAGCAATCACATTAACATGCCGGTCCCCAGCGGGTTGAGCCATTGCACTGCTTACAGCATATTTCTCATTTTAATAGTGGGAATGCACCCAGAGCCAGGCTTTGCGGCAGGGCTTGGCTGGAGCATCAAGAAGCCACGCTGGATCCGGGCTGCTGAGGGGAGCTTTGCCCCAGTGCTCATCCAGTGCTGAGGGATGCGGCACAGCGGTGTGGGCTCTTCCCGGCAGCACCCGCGAGTGGCAGCATGGGTCTGGTCCTCCGCATGCACAGCTCCAGGGAGAATGGGGCTGGGGCATGGGAGGGGATCCCGAGAGCTGCCAAAATGCAGAGAGCGAGTAATGCCGATGTGGTCTGGGGAATTAAACTGCCTCCCTCCCAGCTGGCTGCAGTCCCTGGGCAAACCAAAGCCCCGGCTGGACCTGCCTCTCTCTGACCGGGGCACGGGCAGCCAAGGGAGAAGGTGGCATGAACACAAGAAACAAGATTCATCCGTCAATCAAAAGCTGAAACTTTTTTTTTTGAGGGTAGGGGGGGTGCAGACAGCTTAAGGGTAAAATATAACCCTGGCCCTCCAGATTTTAATCACAACTAGTAATTTTAGGACTCCTCCCCTTTTACATCCCCCTGGAGACATCTTGTACCGCCTGCTTTCCTGAACAGCAGTTCATAATTCTGGCAAAGCTCTCTCCAAAATGGGTCATTTCTTCAAAGAATGAACACGAAGCCGTTTTCAGTGACTGCTGTTACAGGACAAGGGCATTTATGTCTTCACACAGCTGGGAGTAAGACACAAAGTGTACCAAAGTTTAGGTGTAAATGTTGCTTCACAGGTCTGCAAACTGTAATGTGGAATTTTGTGGGGAAGGAAAAAAAAACAATTGTGATTGGCATTGGAGAGAGATGTGTGAGAAAGAAAGGCATGCACACCGAGACGGAAGCACAGAGAACGGGAAGAAGTCCCCAGAAGAGTACAAAGTACATTTGTGAAAGGCATCTCCATGCTAAATACATTAAAATTGGGAATTTTTACTACGTTGCGCATCCACTCAGCTCAACGTGGCAGCAAGATGCCCAGCATAGTTTCAGTTCAGCCTTCATAAAATCTTAAAACAAAGGGAATGTTTCCATTTAGTTGTGGACCTGCCTACCTGCCTGCCTTCAGCCATGCAGTGTGTGCGATAAGGGTTTGGTCATCTGGGATGGGAACCGGGACCAGGGCCAGCCCCCGGGCAGCTGGGAGCAGAGAGCAGGGACCCCAGGCAGCCCTGGACTTCCATGCAGCTACGGGGGTGACCTCACGTTTGCTGGCTGTCAGTTCAGAGGGGCTGGACACGCATCAGCTGGCCGCTGGGCAGAGGGGAGTGGAATGGCTCCATCTAAGATCGGTTTTCAAAGATGCATTATGGTAATTGAGCTTAGACCCAGGCAACCGAGCGATGTGGTACCCACTTCTGAATGGGTGAATCTTGAAACGGGTGAATGCAGGACAAAGCATCAGCCCGAGTCACATTTACATTCAGAGGGAGGAGAGCAATCAAGCTGTGACCCACGAGTTCACATACAGCAAACGTTCCACCAGACTGGCGAGCTCATGTTCTTAATTGCACCTTGGAGGCAACGCAGTGCTTCCCATGAAGCTGCCCAACCCTGAGCAGCACCATCCAGAAAGATATCTACTGGTAATCACCCTTAAGAAGTATAAAACTGGGGTAAAAAATGGGCTGTGAGGGGCAAAGCCCACTTTCCAGCAGACACCAGCCCCACTTGCTCCTCCCTTTCCAGCAGTGCCTGGGGCAGCAGCACAGACCTGGCCACGGACAACAGCTCTGGGGAGGTTCCCAAATGTCTTCTGGACGTTAAGCTACAGAGCCTTTCTGCCACCCCATTTCATATAGCACAAACATGGCCCTTGAGAAGAAAAGCCTGCCAGCTGCACCAGATTTTTCCTGCCAAGTGTCCCCCAGCTCACATTAAGATCCAGGTTCAGAGATTGGCCAATGTGCTTAAGTCACTGCTAAGATATAACGATTAGCTATTTCTATAGCTTAACGGCCGTTGTTTCCTATCAAGACCGTAGGTAAAATTGATCTCATTCTGCATTAATGTGAAAGCTGCTGTGTTAAGAAAGAAAACCAAGAGCTGTACTGAAAATAAAGAGGATGATGGACAGATGTACGGCTGTCACAATAGAAACAGAAACCCGCTGATCAGTTGTGGACCCTCCATGTCACTCAGAACAGAGCTATTACTGGCAATGGCAATTTGGCTCTCACATGTTCACGTTTAGGAACTTTATTTTAAATCAGGCTGAGGAAAAATTGGAATTTCTGCAGAAGTGTTGACATTTTCCAGGAAATAAAGAGTTTTGAAAGCTGCCAGTTCAGAATTACATTTCAGCGGGCTGATAGAGATAGCACAGCGGGGCTTGTTGTACCAGGCTGGGAAGTCCAATTCCCAGTGGCAAGAAGTTCAGACTTTGCTGCCATTGAGCCCAGGCCCAGATTAAACACTTGATTATAAAATCAAGCATTTCTAATGCTTTCTTTTCCATGCTAATAACAGCTGCTCCTCAGAGCTTCCCAGAGATACTCCAGGGAAACCACCTGGCTGAGTCTCACTAGTAACACATGGTGTAGCACTGCAGCTGAACCAAGCAGGGCACTCTCAGGACCAAGAGTATCTGCACCGGTGCTTATGTTGTTGCAGCCACAGCGTACATCCTCCCCATCCCCTACAAAAGGCCCATTCTCCAGATCTGTCCATCATACCACAGATAGATTAAAAGACAGGTGTCTAAAAGCAAACTCCCAAACGGTCGTGCATGCAATTTTTGAGTGCTCAACAATGAGATATATCGCTCATCTCATGGATGGGAGAGTGCCTGTGACATCCACGGAAAAGAGTCAGGAGAATACCAAATGCTTTTGGAAAAAAACATGCTGCAAGAGTTACTCCAGCTCCCAGCTCACACAGTGTGGAGGAGCAAAGTTTTCCATGCTCTCCAGGATCTGGGGAGAAGGATTCCTCCTTCCTTTAGCACAGAAACAACATTTTGTTCTTTGTGCCCTTTTTATTTTAGAAACCCTGCTTGATAAATTACTAGAGGGCCTCATTAACTGCAAAGATTTGTCAGTTTTCCCAAAGCAATCAGGGTGTTAGTTAGACCGAAGGAGCAAATGGAAAACTGAAACGGAAGCCAAGCACAGCCCTATTAATCCTGTGTTATGGATCGACGTTTGTCAACTCTATTGAAGTTTGTTGTACCGAAAAGAACCCAAGAGACTACTCAATTACTTTATCTCTGAGCAATTAGGATCCTGCTCTTTCAGGTCAATCTGTTAGCACAGTGAAAAAAATTTGGATACAAGATTAACAGTAGCAAATCCACTGCCTTATGTTTTGGGGTCTTTTAGAGGAAAAAAACCCAGATTTTCCCTTTCAAATGCTGGGTTTGAGGAAGTGAGAGTTCGTTGAAGTCAGCATCAGTGTCCTGGTTTCGGCTAGGACGGAGTTAATTTTCTTCCTAGTAGCTGGTATAGTGCTGTGTTTTGGATTTAGTAGGAAAAGAATGTTGATAACACGCTGATGTTTTTAGTTGTTGCTAAGTAGTGTTTATACTAAGTCAAGGATTTTTCAGCTTCTCGTGCCCAGCCAGCAAGAAGGCTGGAGGGGCACAAGAAGCTGGGAGGGGACACAGCCAGGACAGCTGACCCAAACTGGCCAAAGAGCTATTCCATACCATATGACATCATGCCCAGTATATAAACTGGGGGGAGTTAACTGGGAGGGGGGATCGCGGCTCGGGAACTAACTGGGCATCAGTCAACGAGTGGTGAGCAATTGCATTGTGCACCACTTACTTTGTATAGTTTAATTCTTTTAGTATTGCTATTGTCATATTATTATTATTATCATTATCATTGTTTTTCATTCCTTTCTGTCCTATTAAACTGTCTTTATCTCAACTCACGAGTTTTTTTTCCTGATTCTCTCCCCCATCCCAGGGGTGGGGGGGCAGTGAGCGAGCGGCTGCGTGGTGCTTAGCTGCCGGCTGGGGTTAAACCACGACAATCAGCAAGGGGCTCCCCAACATGGTCATGTTCCCCAGCATGTCCCCCTCTCCATCTCTTACCCAAGCACCACTGTGTTTGCCAGATGATTGCAGAAGGATCAGTCTATTCTTATAGCCAAAAATAACCCAGCTGTGGTTGTAAGATGGTACACTGAGAGATGTCCGTTAAAGAAGGATTGAAGGACTGGTGACAGTTGTACTACATAAGCAAAGCGCTGTTGAGGTTTAGGCTAGGAAAACCATGAGCCACTTTTAGGTCTTTCTTAGCAACGTGAGAGTGAAAGATATTCAGTAGAAGAAAGGGGAATTTTTTTGTTGCATGTACATTTTTCTGTAGCTCATACTTCATCTGCAGAAGGCACATACATCAGATATCAGTAGATACACAAGTTTGGAAGAGTTTTTAAAAGGATACAGAAGGGTATGGCATGGGAGAATAACTGAGTTATAGATTTCCCATATTCAGGGACACTTAGATTTAACTTGAAACTTGCAGCTTCTGCTTCTGACCTTAAAAAAGGCATGTGTGTCTGGAAGTGTGTCCTTTTAAGCAAGAATATCTGTTGGTGTAATAAAAAATACTGCCTCTCCCTGAAAGCCTTCCTTTCACATCCTTGTGACCAGAATGATATTAACACTTGGGAATGGAAACCGAAGCGGAGTCTACATCGTGCCCCACAGAGACATCACCGCATTCAAGCACACTCTCCTGAGCTGGGTCTCACCTAGCTAATTTGAGCCCAGGTAGGAGGATACCACCATGGCTGTGGTACCATGGACTTCAGCCACCAGTTATCAGCTCTTGGGACAATATATTGAGCCTACACTGAAATCCGCATCACAACTTGACTGCTATCACTATTTAAGGAGGATTGGTGAATGCCAGGTTACACAGAGCTATGGGAACTGCAATCAGACGTCTTGATTGCCTATACAGAAAGACCTTCCCCTAAATTTGCAGTGTGGTTTGGTTATTCCATGATTGCCCATCAAAGGATTCTTTTTTCATGTGAAGCAGATGGTACTGGACAATGGAAATGGCAAACACTTCTATCTGGGGCTCCTTGCTAGAACTACTGAGATAATTAAAGTGTTGGTCTACAAAAAATGGCAGTGAATGAAGAATGGGAAACGGAACCAAATTATTACCTTCAGGTTCAGGATCCTGTTTGACCCACTGAAGACTAGAGAGAGGGAAAGAGGTTTCCAAAAAACCCCAAACAAACCAAAAATCATATGATAACTTGTTTTCAATGAATGATTCCACCAATTTGTACAGCTTTTCTTCACTGTTATAGAAGATTGAAATTATACATTGGGATTAATTTATCCAGTGAGTCATGTTTGGTGACTTAAATCACTAGCTTCCTCCCTTCTCCTATCATTCCAGCAAATTTAATTCTTGTTTCTGTTCATGAATCATTCCTAATTTCTGAAATTTCATCCCTCACTCTTAGCTATTGAATGAACAGACTGAATGAATGCATTTTCTCCTCTGGACTGTTGACTCACTGCTCTTTTTTTATAATGGCAGGCTGACCTTCTGGCCTGCATGGTACTACTGCCTTATTCCTTGATCTAATGCCTGGGATGTTTTAAAGAGGAGAAAAACAAGTACAGTTAAAATTAGTATGTCCATCTAGATCATTGAGACCTTTCTACAGTTAATGATGCACATGCTGTGTGCTTTCTATCATATGTCCAGATATTTCATCAGAATAACACCCGAGAATCTCACTGGTGTTAGAGTGACGCTTTCATCTATTAATGCCACTTGGATGGAGAGGCTGGCTATAATTCTTTTTCTTTTCCACTTTACAGCTAGGGAACTAAGAACTAGAAAGAGTTTCTCAAGAGGGCTGTGGCAAACCCAACTATCATAGGCAGGTTTTCTGAACACTGTTTGAGCCCACTGTCCTGCCCCCTTTGCCTGGGAACAACTGAGGGACGTTTGTGCCTGAGCTCACAAACAGCTTTGCACAAATGTAGCACAGGTATTCGTGTAAGGAAGGGCTGAGATCAGGACAGGAGCACAAAGAAAACTCTGCTTATATTCAGAAGGAGGGCTGGGAGTCCTTTTAGCAGGTCTTAAACTACCGTCTCCCCACGCCTTTCCCACAGCACCAGGAGGGCTGCACTGGATGTCTACACAAATACACGGAGATATTTGTTGTCTCAGGGAAGCACAAGAAAGCCAGATACTGCTCCTGTTTGCTGAGAGACCTGCCTGTAGCCTCTGTCTAAACTGGAAACGCTTCCCTGCTATTGGGAACCTGCTCTAGTCTGCTGGTAATGTGCATACACTGACGTGAGGCACTCTTTGTACCACTGCAATAAGACCATCTCCAAAATTAACACAAAGAATATATATATATATTATTGCTACAACAGCCTCACTCTGGTGCGGGTGTGGGTGTCTTCCACCAACGGGCAGAGCCCCTGTCTCCAAACACTTCAGTCGGGGACTCTTCCTTTCATCCCTGAAACGCTGTGGCTTTTAGCATCAGAGGGGGGAACAGTGTTCATCCATCCCTGAAGCATACTTTCCAACCCTGGTATGAAAAGCAGTGTAAGAGCACAGCTCTGTCGCAATATGAGAGGTTAGGGTAAAGCCCCAGACACTGGATTCCTGGGATTAGTCAATTATACTAGCCTTAATATTTAATGAAGAGTAACTAGGTGGCCTTCTTATTGCAGAGATAAGTTGAAAAATGCAAGTTCTGTGTATTGAAAAGGCCCAGAAAGCTGGAGGCAAATAAATAGATTATTTTTATTTTAAACCTCATGATTTTTTTAAAGCCATCTCCACGATGCCTGTGTACACCAATACTGTGAACACAAAGCACTAGTGGTCCAATTCATCACTGCATCACTCCACAGTCGTGCTGGGATAACTCTGCTGAAGTTCACAGACCTGCACAGGTATAAATGCAGCATTTCTGACTGCCCAGTAAACCTTCTTGCTTCTTATTCTCAGGCTTGGTCTGCTTTGCCCAGCCTCTGAGAAGCCCTGGCAATACTCGTATGTGGACTCTCAAATATCCCATAAAATAACCTCTTCCAAAGAAGTATCCCTCTAGACTGCTATCTGGGTCTCACTTTATGCAGTTTCAGATAGAGAGCTTTACATGCTACATTGCCCTCAGAAATAGAATTCTCCTAAAACACAGCTTTAAGCAGCACGTATTTCAGTGTCTAGAATTATGCTAACCACTGCTCATCTAAATTATTATATTAACTGGAAAGGGGGAGCACACACAATTTAACAGGGGAGAAAGAGCAACAAATCTAAGAAGAAAAATTGGTATTTTACAGAGAGAAGAAAGCCAGGAATCTAGTGACTATAAAAGCTTTGCTGGGATTAAAGAACCTTTTATTGTGGGAATTTAAAAGCTTTTTCTTTTCAGGGTACACATTATGGAAGGCAATACAGGGATCTGCTCGGGACAAGCATATTGGCAGGTGCCTAGACACCAGGGCAGTCAGTAAAAACTGGTAGACCTCAAAACTACGCCGCACATCACCAATACAATTACTGGCTCCATCCTGCCCGGGGAAAAGGCATCTCTACCAAAAGGAGACGTATCTGCTGGATCAGAGACTTCTCCTTCCCTCATCTACACCAGGCTGGGCACAATTAATAATTTTGACCTGAGTACACTGTTACCCTCTGAGGCTGCTCTTCAGCAGAGATCAAAGCTGCCAACACAGCTCTGCTGCCAGCAGTGCTAATGTAAGAGAAGCCTCGCTTAAACCTCCCCAGTCAGGGGAGAGAAATTATATTACAAATGTTTATCTGCAAAGAGTTAATGATTCCTATGGTTGCTAATTCAGCAGGGGAGAGTTTTTCTGTGGTCAAAGAAAAGCAAATGGGAATCAGAAGTCCTGGGTCTGGCTCTCCCCTTAGCTCATTCTTTTGCACTGCAAAATGGTATTTAACCATCTAAGGACTTTTCTTTCTCATCTGGAAACAGAAATATACGTGCATGTGTATATACACACAAATGTAAGAGTGTGTGTGTGTGAGTGTGTGCATGTCTGTATGTACATCATGTTTCTAAGCATATTTTACAGTGTTGTGAGTCAAATAATGAACACTTTTAAAGTGTTTTCAGATCTTTTGTTGACAGCAGCTGAAGCAATGCAAAGCATTATTAGCCATTTCAGAACTCCTTTTGCAGTGCATGCAAGGAACTGTTAAATAAACTGGGTGAAATACAGTAACACATTGTATTCTACATTTCTTTGGGAGGGAGAAAACTTTATTTACTTGATGGTTTTTCGTTGAATATAAAAAAGACTAGTAAAGAAAATGTTTTCTTATTACTGTAGAGCATGTTGGCTGAGATCTCAGCAGCAGTGGAAGGTATATCTATCATGTAACAGCAGTAGGAATAGCTAATACATACATAAACCTCCTTTAGACCCAAAGTAAACTTGAGAAAAGAGACTCCGTGTCCCTGCAAAGACTATGAGAAGACAATACTACCTCATAAAGTTCTTCAACCTATGCAATGCCTGTGTGCATGTATTGGTTTCTTATTGTATTGATTATATTGCAGTGATAAAATATAAATTCGGTATACTCAGCAACGACAGCTTTACTGCCTTATTGCGCTGATCATTACAGAAAGCATAAATTGGATCATAATTCTGAAGAGTCATCAGAAAACCATGTGCAACTCAAAGTTATTCATTTGAAATAGCACTTATGAGATCTTCAGGAGAAGATCAATATATAAGTGCGTGTATATCGGTGCATGTGGAAGGCTCCAATACACACACAGACACACACACACACTCACATTCTCTCCTTTGCACACCTGCACAGTCATGTTCCACACAGACCGATGGCCAAGTCACACATCTGATCTTCCCTGCTCCCACGAGTGGCTGTTTATCCAGGCAGACGGTGCAAGAGAAGCTCTGTAGATTTATGATTTGTTTCTTTCTGTCCCTTGCTCCCCCTTCTCCCCCTGCCCTTGTGTGTGTGCAAGGTGTGTGCGTGCTGTGCCCGCTCACAGAGGCTGCGCTTGACGGAGGAACGTTGCTAAGCAAACCAAGGGCAGGAGCACAATGCTATTTACAGTGGTGGGTAATCACAATAATAAATATTTTATTCCCCTCACTTTTGATGTAATATCAAAATTTGATAAAAATGTGACTCATGAGCTAAAGAGACTGTGGAGAACACAGGACCAAAGCATGTCAAAGAGCATTATCAGCTTACGCTTTGTCTTCTGCACACCAGCAGCTATGTCCAGAAATTACTCCTGGGCACGTGCCCCAGAGTCCCCCTGGATCCCACGTAAGAAATCCATGCTGGAATGGGAAAGCCATCCTGATATGATCAAGGCTGAGCAGATATAACCCTCTCACTCTCAGGAGTAGCCCTGTCGACTGCATTTTGGCCAGCTTTTCGTAAGTGCTAAGCAAAGACCAGCCCATCTCCTCAATGGGGCTGGTTTCGCAGGGGACACAGGCGTTCTTGTGAAAAACTGGCTGTGCTTTTCAAGACTCTGCTCCCAGCTCTGGTCCTAGCCAGCCAGCGCTCTTCTTTGTGGCTCTTGCTGTCTGACCAGCTGAGATGCTCTGCCATAAGGACGAGCTACAAACATGCCACAGCTTGGCCCATATTTTCCAGAAATCAGTGTTGGTTTTGAGAGCACAACAGCCATAAGAACATATTCCAGTTCTCATTGCAGACTCGTCATTAGATTTGAACATGAAAACTTCAACACCAGCTCACAGACCTTGCTTGCCAGAGGAGCAGTGGCTGTCGCTGGTGTTAGCAGCAGGCTGCCGTCTCCCAGCAGCCGTCCACAGGGCAATGCCAAACAGGCTGTTGGTATTCAATATCCCTTGTGAAGTTTGATTGCAATGAATAATTTGGCCGCTTTAAGCCTCAGAATGAATATAATGGTCTCCAACTGCAAATACGATAAATCTGGTAAAGTTAAAGCTACCAAAAGATCAGATAAGAGCCTCTCAATTTTAAACGGAATATGTAGTCTTCTCTCCCATTGTATTTTATCAATTAACCTTCAGCAAGCACAAAGGTTTTCCTAGATCTGGTGTTCCTGCTGGCATCTGGAGAAAAAGATACAAATTGTACAGATATTTTTTTTTAAGGAGAATACTTTTAATAACCAAAATGTTTCTGCACTTGGAATAATGAGAGTGACTTTTCTCTTTCAAATGCTAAATTATTTCAAGCTGAGCTGTTGGAAACCATTAATAATTCAAGGAACTCTGCTTTGGGTAAGAACAACATCTGTTGGAAGGTGTTAAAGCACAGGAATAACCTGACTTTCAAAGTTATTTTACCCTTCTTCTGTTCTCTTTGTGAGAAAAAAGGATGCATCGATAAATTACAGGAAGAAGCTGTTAATATGCCACTTGCAAAACAAGGAGGGCTGAATGACTGCAGTCCCAGGGGTACTAACTCTGGTCTACTTTGCCCTCCTTTCCCAGAACATCAACTGCTTAGAGCTGTGGCTTTCAATCTCTTCTGATCTGCAGACCCCTAAACGTTGCCAGGGCAAGTTCAGACCCCACATGGCTGTTTTAATCAGCCTGTTGACAATAGGCTGGCATTTCCCAACTCCTTTTCCCTGTCTCTTTAGAAGTTGTTCACGGATCATCAGCAGACCACAGTAATGAAGTTCCCCAGTTCTTCCAGTCAATGAAGAACGAGAGAGATGAAAAGCATGCACCTCTGGAGGGCAACTCATCTCTCAAGCGTAGGATCCCATGGATCGCACTTTGGAGGTGCCAGACTCACTCTCTCCACTGACACTAGGGAGAAGTCAGATGACTGAAGGAGACACAAAGCCTAATTTTTGAGAGGTAAAGCCGACCAACATTTTGTCCTCCTTCCAGAAATGAGTTAAATATACTAATGCACTTAAAAGATTAGCAAAATTTAGAAAACAGATCCACATGCAGTGCAGTACGTCAAGATCTCCACATGTTTAAAGATGGGAATTTGAGTCAGCTTGTTGACAAAGCTGCTTTTCCAATATTCAGTCCACACACGGGTTTAGAATTATGTCTCTCTGCAAAGTTCAGCTGTGGAATTATGTATGGTGCTTATACCAAACCAGAACCCACCTCATCCTCCTGCAAAACTCAGCTGGCAACCCAGCTGACATAGGAGCAGTCCTATTAACTATACTCCTGCATCATTTTCACTTGGCTTACACAGAGATGTTGCAACCTAGGTATCACAGTCTCCCATAACAGTGCTGTGATGCTAAATCCATCCTTCCTCCCTCATCAAATATTCCTTCCAATTTTCATGACTTTCTATGCAATTTCTTTCTTGAATTTTCAGTTCTTGGAAAAAGTGCATATCAGAGGGGTGGGTTTGTTTTTTCACTGTTAGAAAAGTGAGTTAAGACAATCCAGAATAAAAGAGAAAGTTTTCATTAGACAATCTATCACCAAGCAGCTGGGAAGACATCCCTGATCCATGGTCCTGCCCAGCACCCTAGAAAAGCTATCCTCTATTGGCCTGTACAGACGCAATCTTGTTTTAAAACATTAATAGTAGCATTGAATTTATAGGTGTCATTGGTTTCACATAAGCAAGGCGAATAACTTCAGATAGAAATGGGAAATTCAGGTCTTTCACATGTGTATCAGTGAATCTGCAGAAAATCAACACTTATATGTTAAGCAACTGCTTATTCCACATAAAGTCTGAGACCGATATTAATCAAAGTCCTCATTTCCAAAGAATTTGGTCCTTTCCCAGGAAAATCCATCACAAATCTCTGAAAATCATAGCTGTTTTACTGGAAACAAGTGGACCAGCTTTGTATACCATTTGGATTTTACTCCCTCCTAATTTCAGTGTCAAAAATGGTGGTGTTTGTCAAGGCAAAGTGAGTTTAAAGGCTAAGCACAGTCCAAGCTTCAGCAGCCTCCAAATTTGGGGATGGAGTTTGATTTGAAGGTTTTTGATCTGACCACAGAATAAAGGCTTGCGCTGTTTCTTATGATTTGACAGCAACATTTTTACACAGCTCCTGTTATTCATTCAACCTTATTAATTTAAGCTTAAGTTTTACAAAGCAGCTGAAAGGAGAGTTGTTGTAGAGGTCATTCCTATGTTAAACTTGTCAATGTAAAGGCCTCCTGTGAGATGAGATCTGAAGGACTTATTAAAGAAGAACATCGAGCGAGCAGAGTAGAGCAGCCATCAGATACTCCACACTGGGCTTTTTCCTTTTTCATTTCTGTGCAATCCTCAATTGTGTTAAATATTGATAACATTGTGAACAGATCTTATGTGCATTGTGAATAGATCTAATGTGTTTTATAATAATTCATTCGGATGCTGGCGGAGCTAATAAAGAAGGTTGCTCATTGCTTGTGACACTCAGAGGGAGAAAACTTGGTTGTTTTGTCATGGGGTTGACTGGGGATACTTGTCATCTATTATGTGTCCGCCCACCTACTCAAGAAGAAACCAAGCAAAGTACCTCAGAAAAAAATAGTCTTGGAAAGAAATGAAGGCTTAAAACACCTCAAAACGTGGAATTTCTGGTGGATGAGAGGTTGCAAAAACATAACCTTTAAAAGAAACCATAGATGACAGACTTCTTCCTCACTATGGGGAGGGTGAAGGAGGAGGCTTTCTTTCCAGCATGGACTACATTGATGTATAAAGTCGTGGTGTAGGGTTGGGAGATCATTTTGGAAAGGCTGAGGTGTGCACCCTGCTTGTGGTATAAACACCCTGAGAGCAGCTGTGGGTCATCATGGGACCAGCAAGAGAAATCCCCTACAGTCACACTGAAGCAACATAAAGGTCTTCCCATATGGACTGAAGGAGATTCTGCCGAGGAGAGCCCAGGCTGGTATGCTGCAGAGATGGTCCTGCTCCTTGGTCCTGCCCAACACAAATGTGGAAGGGCAGAGAGGACTTAAAGTGCTGACGGGTTAATTCTACCCTGTGTGTTTCTGCAGGAACCCAGCCTGGCGCATGGAGCCAGTCTGCAGGCTGCTCAGATAGAGCAACCCCTGAGAGCCAAGGGCCGTGGCAGGGTCCCGTCACTGTAAACTGAGGAGCATTGCAGTGCAAGTCCCACCCATGCACGCAGAAGGGGGAGACCTATATCTAAGCCACTGAGCACAGTGCTCACCGAGCTAATGCTGATGTTGAACGGGCTGGCAGGTTTTGGTTCCTGATGACCTACATGTCAGCAAGAGGCTTTTGGAAACTGGCCTGCTATACCAGAAACCTGGAAGGATGAAAGATTGACTTCTGTTTAACAAAACATATTTGTGCAACAAAACATGTTAAAAGCAGATACTTCCTGTGTTGTCCCTCCCATTTTACTGTGTCTAGACTTCATCTTCGCATTTTATAATCTCCTATATTTAATGCCTGTTCTAAACCTGCAAGTTTTATGTTGGACTTAAGAATCAGCTTGTTTATCATGCACTGCACTTCCTTACTTATTTTCCTTCTCTTTCTCTCTCCTTTTGTAGGACTCTGGAACAATAGCTAAGCCAAGAAGAAAGTTATCCAATAAAAACAGTACTGTCTAGAGGATGAACATTGATTTTCCTGACACAATTTGGAGCTCGTTAGCATTTTCTGTTGCAGTGTTATATCACCCTTTCTATCATGTGAGCTGCCTTGAACCATATTTTAAGAAGTTCTGTCCTGAGAGCATGTGGACTGTGGGGTGATTTCCAAAGTAAAATTCCCAAGGAAAACTCAGCAGTGATTGTTATGACTGATGGACATTAAAGGCATGCTGATGAGCTGCAGTCAGGATCAGCCCTGCTTGTTGCTCTGCAGATGAGATGAAAAGTTGCTGAGAGCCCTGTCTTCTCCCCATGGTTGTACAATATCAGCACCAAGGTGTCCTGGTCCAAGTCCCAGTCTCCACCACCAACAGTAATCCTGGCAGAGACAACCCTTGGCTGTAGGCCTGTGTCTTTCCACCACCTTCATTATAGCCACAGTCTCCCCTCATGCTGCAAGCCTGCACATCAGGTCGGGTGTGCAGATGCGAGAGCATGGGTTTAATGCTGAGCACTGTGATAGAAGGAGATCTCAGTGAGAGCGTGACACAGCCAGGCAGCCGTTCCGGGGTTGTCAGCTACCAGGGCCCATGTCACCTTGTGTTTTCCATGGCCCTGGGAGGGCTGGGCAGGGTCAGCCTTGCTGGTGGGGAAAGGGGCATTTGGAAGTAGCAGGCAAATCAATTTTTCCTGCGGCACTGGAGTCATGTTTTCATTTTACAGGATTCAGTGGCTGAGAAAGAGGGGAATCATCTCCTTTCATTATCGTGGCTTAGACATAGCAAGAAGGTAAAGATTAATGCCATTAAAACATAACCAATTGGTGCTTAAATGTAACATGACAGATTTACTCTGAGCACATTCTAAACTATGGAGTTTTAACAGTGATAATAAAGCATTAAGAGAGACATTGAAGCTTGAAGTAACAGCAGAAAAACAGTTGTGTGGGGTGGGAACAGAAATGAATCCCATTCGGTTTTCAGCCTGTATGGAAATGGCCTACGTGCTTAATGTGAGAAGCAGCCATTTATTCCCTGGGCTAGTTCTTATAACTACTCCAACTGCTGAGCAATTTAAAACCTATGCATTTTTATAAGTGTCCATTTTTTACATTTGATGAAAATAACCCTTTGGCATTGGTTAAATTATAAATAGAAAAAACAGGGGTGATGCATTGCCAGCATACCAATGGAACAGCTGTAAGGCACCAGCAACACTCAAATTTGTAATATATATCGGTTTACCTTATGAGTTAGAATGATCACAAATACACCCACATAAAGGTGATTTCATGAGAAAAGTTTCAAACCAGCGTTCTGGAGTTGTACAGCCCTGTGGCAAAACCTGGCAAGCCTGCAAGGCATGGTGCTGCGGAGTGGGGTCTGCGCGAGGGAAGGTGGGGAGCGTGCAGGAGCAGAAGGGCACACCACTGAGTTACGCTGTGTGCATAGGCTGTGCTGGGTATGGACAGAAGCCAGTGGTTTCTTACTGCTGATATCAGCTCAGTGTGACCGCACTGATTGTGTGTGATCGTGATGCCTTTTTTCCCTGTCTGCTTAGCGCAATCAAAAGAAATATATTAATAAGAAAAGCACATGCTGCTACAATTTACATATTGTGGTTACGATGCAGATTTGATCACCTCTTCCCTGCTTCCTAATCCACCTCCCAGTAATTCGTTCCAGCGCTCAAAACCCTTTACGACTCTGTTGCTAAAAGCTCAACTCTCCTATCTCATGCTTGCATAGGCTTTAGATTGCAGTGCTGCTCACATATGGATGCGTATGCACTCGTATATGCTATGCAACCTCAATTCACCCCCTTGTATGCATGCATCATGATACAGCATATGCCTGCACAGTCACCCAGAGAATTGACTGCAGCTCATTCAGCCGTTCACAAGTTGCAGAGCAAGATGCCAGCAGCCATGCCGCTTCATCAACCTGGGCTGCTCTGGGGGCTCTGAAAGTGCATGGGACCATCTGCAGACACCTGGGCTCCTCACCCAGACCCCCGACGTCGGTGCCAGAGCTGGGGGGCTTAAACAGAGCACAGTCACATCTTTGGCTGGCATGTGAAACACGCTTTGTTTGTCAGATTGAATACTCTTTTCCACCATTTTTAAAGATACTGTGTGTGTGAGAAATCGTATGCATGTGAGAGACATCATATACATGCTTGAAGGTGAAAAGTCAGCTTAGCTTTCACTGTTGAGTAGTAGGTGGACAGATATTTTCCACGGAGGTACGCACAGTAAAGGCAGAATTTAACCCAATTTTATGAGCCAAAAAATGACAACAGAAAATTCAGATACTTCAAAAAATTTCAGCATGTAACACTGAGGAAGCAAGACAAGTACCTTTGAATAAGCCCTCTATTGATATAATTTTTGCACTTACTATAGGTAGTGAGCAGCCCTGGAACATGTTAAAACTCAGATTTCTTTTACACACATTACAGTGAATACGACCTTCAACCTTGAATTTTCATTTTTGATAACTTCCATAAAGGTGGACTCAGAATGGCTCAATACCTTTACAGAGTATGTGGTTTAAGAATTGACAAATATATAGCAAAATAAAGACTTTTCATCTTTTAAGGCTTTTCCATAAATGTGCTAAATTACGAACAAGCTGTCAGCGCTAACTCTGCATGGCCTAGCCCTGGGGCACTCGATCATTTGCCCCCGGGGCAATCCTGCTGCCCTTCTCAGGGGTCCTCTGCTGTCCCAGGGCCCCCTCGGATGCAGGAGGGGGTAAGGCTGTGACTACAAGGACTGCTTTGGTTATGGCAACAGCCCACTTCCAGCTAGCCGGCCCATTTGGGTGGGTGACTTTTGCTGGGGTCATTTGCGGCCAGTGGCAAAGGCTATGGGGCAGCCTGGCTTTCCCTGCCTGCTGCAAAGCCATCAGCCAGAGCAATGAGCTTTCCCAAGGGTGAGAAGGGGGAGTAAGGAGATGTTCCCGTGCCAGGCACGTTCCTCTATTTGCTTGTGGTGACACAAGAAGTTAAGGTGTCCCACCATGCTCACAGGGGGACATTCCCGTTGTGCTTTGGATCAGCCCAAGCAGAGATGTGACAGCAGGAGCTCACCAGCATTTTGTGGTTTCTGCTCCAGCTCCGGAGTGAGATGCTGCTGTTCCACAGCCTCATCCAAGAGCAAACAGCAGCTCCTGTTCCTGGAAATGCATTGCCAGGCTGTGTGATAAGCTGGAGTTGATCATGAGCCTCCAAGGACACATTCGCTTTAATTTAGGTTCTGTGTGTGCTCTTCTCCATTATTTGTTAGCACCCAAAGAGTTGTTACTTTCATTACTCCGATTCATAAATGTAAAATAATGCCAGAAAAATCGCACAAAGGCCACTGCTGGCATCAACCTGACTGACAAGGATTTTTTTTTTATTTATTAACTTCTTTGCATTTTGGCCAGTTAAGCTAGTTGAAGCTTACTCTCTATCCATGTTGCGTGTACTCAGTGCTCCTCCTCGCCCCCTCCACCCCAGCGTGGTGGACTACCCTGGATCCCTGCCCTAGACCTGTGTCTGGCAGCTATCTTTTTTCTCTTAATATTCTCTCCTCTCTCATTTTCCTCCTGAGTGATCCTTTTGTTTCTCCTGCATTTAATGTAAGGAGGTGGCCTGGCTAAGAGGTGCAGGGAAGGAAAAGGGGCTCCAGTGAACAGGAACCTGATGCAAGAGACCTGTCTCTGTTTCCCAGATAGAGCTCCTGCATGGCTGGGAATGAACCCAGAGGGCACGGCCAGTGACACTGCCCTGCCCAAAGCTGTTGTCCCCGATGAGCCTGAGCTTCTCATCACTGCCCCTCTGCTGGGAATCACTGCACAACCCTCCAGCACCATCGGGTAGTGGCACCCTCTCAGCTGCTTGCATGGTCATCCCCTCCCTTGTTTTAGTCCCTCACAAGGTGGACTTGCAAAAACCCGCTGCTACTAAAGCTGTACCCACAGCCACATGGGCCCAGGCTGGTTCTCTGATGTTTATTCCTTGCTGCCATAGTTAAGGTTGCTCCTTCAAAATCTTCTCAGTGAGCAAGTGCACTTTTCCAGAGGGACACTCAATGAGGCAGAACAGAAACAGAAACACCGGACACCTCAGGATGCTGAAGCCTTCTCATAAGCCTTTGCCTAAACTGTCTTTGCACCTTGGTCTTCTGTCTGCTACCAACCACTGAGCAGCATCCCTCATGCAGCTTCCGCTTGTCCATCCCATCTTCTGCTCTTCCTTTTGTTTTCCCATCTATTTTTCATACTATCCTTTCCCTCTCCCACTGCCAGTGTGTCCCTTCAGAGCCATGACTGTGTCTTGCCATGGGCACTTGCAGGCGCGAGCACTGTAGGGTCTGATATGAATCCAGATTCATAAAAATAATATCATTAACTGAAATGCATAATAATTATACTTATACATTCTAATACCAAGTGCAAATATGGCTGTGTTTCTGTGGAAGTCAAGACCTCGGCTGCAGTAACTGAGGTAGCCAAATTCACAGCTGCTATAACTCTGCTGAAGACAAGGGTGGTTTCTCCTTTGGTTCATTTGGCCCCATGCACCTGGCTTCCCTGGGGAATTTCGGTAACCAGTTAGAAAGGACACAGAAAGGGCAAGAGCTGGAGAAAAAAAGAGGTTTTATACAGGTCTGCAAAGTAGGGATAGCAAGTTCTGCTAGATTTTAGCTGTCACAAATTAATTTCTTATTTGTCCTGCTAAACCTGGGGGAAACCCTTGCAGATGCAAGGGAAAGAAGCAGGAAGGAAAAACAGCTTAATGCGAGGGATGACTGACTGCATTTTAAAATTCCTTCGCTTTCTTTGTGTGTTGTGCCAGCCTCAGGGCTGTGCAGAGGATGGGAGACCAAATTCACAGGGGATTTCAACATCCTCAAACTTGGCTTCATTCCGAATCAGAGCTGAACAAGAAGTCTTTGAAATTATCCGCTGTGACAAGGGCACATCCTTGTTGTTTGTTCACATTTTGCTCTCTAGGCTCTGTGCTTTTTTGCTAGGAAGGGTGCAAGATTGCCCGTGTGCCTTGTCCTGGCTGCTGAACGCTGGCCCAGGGGCACCTTGCTGGGAGAAGGGTGCAAAGGACAGGGCTGGAGGGGCAGGGAGAGAAAGAGATGGGGCGAGCCTGGAGGGTGCAACACCGAGGACTCTTGCAAAGAGCAGGAGGCTTGCCTGGTTCAGGGAGCAGACGTGCATCCCAGGTGTGACGGTCCTGTAGGATTGCTACAACCCAGCAAGCACTGAAAGTTGGTGAAACCTTCACCCTAAGGGCACACTGCTTGGGGAAAGAGAAGGAAGATTAGCTGTTGGCTTTTAAAATCTGAAGGGTGTCTTCCTTGAATATCTATTTTAAGCTGCGAAATGTATGCATTTCACGTTGAAACGAGACATTTTGACACTACTGCAGTTGGAATATGTTCCCTTTAATTAAGGCAAGCACAAAAGGCTCTGGAAGAAGCATGGGGGCTGTGTAGCTGTGCAGCGCCTGCAAACATGGCTCTGCCAGGTCTGCACTGGGCAGGTCCTTATACTGGGCCCTGGAGTCCCAGAGGAAGTAAACTGGGTTGTGGCTTGACCTGGGTTTTAGAAAGTACTCACAATTTTTTTTGCATGGGCTCAGATAAGCGTTTAGCTCCCAAATACAACAGGGAATGTTGTATCACATGTATCAGATGTATCACCAATGCTCACATCTGTTTTCTTTGTATTGCCTGCAGGGAAGACTGAGGACACTCCCCACTGCTCACAAGCACTTTTCTCTGCAGCACGTAGGTGGAGGGTTTCATTACTCAGGCTGGTTACAGCGCAAACAGCCTGGGATTTGCTTTGAGGAACAGACAGCAATGGGCAGCTGAAGACTTTGAACTTTGTTTTCACCTGGATCCTGCCATTCCCCTGACAGCTTTGGGAGTTTCAAGAGGACCCGAGTCAGTCTCTCCAATGGAAGTTTGAACCAATTCTTCCAGCCCAGAGTTTCTTAGGTCTCCTGGTTTGTACAGATGTGAGATGTGGCTGTTCAGCTGGGGAGGAAAGCTGCTTCTCTCACAAGCCCCTTTAAAGGACCAAAGGAACCAAAAGAAAAGGTCTAGGTTTCAAGCCAGTCCTTTAGGAAAAAAGTGTGTTTTCAATGCTTTTCAGCTGCTAGAAGAAACCCCAAATGGTGAGGCTCCCCATCTTTAATTACAAGTTTTCATCACCTACACCTTTTACCAGAGCATCAAAAATCTCACTGACCATCACCACCTTCTTATGTGGTCAAAAGCTTGATTTCTCAAGTGCGAAATTGAGACATGATGGATTACCCATCAACCTCCTCCTGTTTCTCCGGGCTGCTCACGAACTAGTGTGTTGCTTACTTTTTCTAGGGATGCGTTACCTTCTCTCTTGCAGTCGCCTTTATGAGAAGATGTCTCGGGGGAGATGAAGCAGACAGGTAGAAGCTCCACAGAGCAGGGGAAGGTAGGATGCTCGGGGCACACACGCTGGCACACTGATGAGTCAGGTGTGTCTCACACTGCCCATGGATGCTAAGTAGTCACTGAACATACCCGAGGGATGCACGAAATGCAGCTTTCAATATTTAATTCAGGACAGCTGCTTACTCGATCCAGGATTTAAAACACAGAGTTTTTAGTGCCTTTAAATATTTTACAGAAATGCATAATATTTGCCATTAAAACCTTTCTTATGTGATACAGTGTCACTTGCATTGCTGAAGAGACCTATTAGGCAAGATGCAATATAGCACTAAAACACATCTTTGTTGACAGAGGTGAAGTTGTACGGGAGACACTTTCTGTGTTAATCATGAAAGGATTTTGGCAAATCCTTAGCTGTTTTTTTTTGTTTGGTGTTTTTTTTTTTAAAAAAGCTAGTTATTGAATCTTGTTAGAGTATCATCATTAAATAATCATGATGAAAATCTCAACTGTAATGAAATAGAAAATATTTATGATAATGGTAAGAAGAGAAAAGCAACTCTTTAGGCATCTAAATCATCCTTCTCTAGGGACTTTTACTCATCTTTTTAATTACTGGAGGGTGTAAGGTTCTTTCATTCTTTTCATTTTGGGTTTGTCATGATCTAGAGCTGAAAATACATTCAGTTGCTCACTGCATCTGTTTGGGAACCCACGTGAGAGCATTTCTTTGTGGGGGGACTAAGCTACAGAAAACAGAATTTCAGACTAGCTTAATTTGAAAGTTAGCAGAGCTTTCTGACATAGAACGAGGACTTACACGTTCATATGTATATCCAGCACCTCAGATAACCTGCGCCTTTGCAGAAGTACTTACATTTGGCCAGTAAATCATCAGATAACCCATGCTCAGATAATCCCCTGCACAAACCAAGGAAGAGGAAAGGTGAGATCGGAAAAGGAGGAACTTTTGGGGCAGAGGGAGCCCCAATATTGGAACTGGCTTGTGTGAGACTACGGGAAGAGAGGGAGCTGCTGGGTCCCTCTGCATAACTACAGCAGCAGGAAGGATGCACTGCTCTTCCAGGTTTGCAGCAGGAAGGGAATGTATTGCTGGACCAAGATGCCGCAGCAGTGATCCGATCAGTGAAATTAAGGCACTGGCCTGCAGAAGAGTAAGAGAAACTGAGGACACTGTAAAATTAAAATGGGCTTTCTAGGGGTTATTTTCTGACCTTTGCAAGTCATTTATGGGTACCCATATTGGTAGGTGTGGACTGCGATCGACAACAGGGGTTGTGCAGGCATGGAAGGAAAGGGACGCAATGGAAGGAAGATGCCAAAGGTATTCAGGTGTATAAATCTCAGGCAGTAAGCAGAGAAATATCTTCAAAACTATTGCCCTGGAAAACTTGGCTGACAGTCACATATTCCCTCTCATTTCCCAGAGAGGTGCAAGTACAGGGACATTTTTTCCAGAAGAGGATCTGGCAGTCGTAACTCTCCTCTTCCTCCCCAGACAGGCTCCCTGTGGTACACTACACATTATTTTCGATGCAGAGCTATTAACATGCTACTGAAGAATTTCCTGGACCTACTCTTTTTTTTCATGCCTCTGTCACTCTTTGAGTTTGAATCAAAAGGGGAATGTACAGTCCTTTGTTTCTTCCTCCCCTGAGACTGAGGGATGGTAATTATCCTTCAAACACAGTAGAAACTTTCTGAAAAATCTGGGGGGAAACTGGCTAATGAATCCAACTTCAGCAGCATCACAGAACTCAAACACAACTCTTCTTCGGATTAGATCATGTCAACTCTGAACGCATGCAAGCTGGCCATTTTGCTGATTCCTCTTTGGGACAAAGAAATTAAATGAGTGAAAACAGATGCTCCAAAATTATTCTGAAACTGGAAGGTGTCAAGTGCCCTGTTATTCTCTCACTGAAGCCACATGAATTTAACAATGTGAACAACAAATCTTTCCTAGTGGTGAGTGTCCTTCTAGGGAAATTTAGTGTAATAAAATTCAATGTGTAGTCTTATGGAAATATTTGGTAACAAAATCTCTCAGCAAGTTGATTTTATACACTCACACACTCACACTCACATGCTCACGAGCACCAAGACATATATATCCAAGTGATGGGACCAAGATGACACATATGTGACACAGAGGACAAGGAGCTCTGGTTGTCAATATGTCTCCGGAATTCCTCTCGACTGGCAACTTGTACACAATTTCTCTCACCCTGACAGGTTAGGGCTCTCCAAAATCTCCTACAGTGCAAATTTCAGTGTATGTAGAGGAGAAGTCCAGAGACATTCTCTGGCTGACCCCTCTGCCTCAGGCACCAAAATCAGGTTCAGATTTGGAAGGTCAACAGATGCATCAGCATGGAAGCTGAGATCTGGTCAACAGGTCCTGAGGGCTGCATTCATATGGGGATTTTGGCATCGGGAGGATGAGTGGCTGAATTCCTAACCATTTCAGCAGCCTGCTCAGCCCATATGCGGGCACACCATGCTGCTTCCAGTCCCAGACAGTCCACGGACACATCAGGCACTGAAGGACTTGGGGCAAATGTTTCCACGGAGCTGCTAAATGAAGCTGGAGTGAACATTTAATAGACATGGTCCAGGGGAAAAGAGAGAAATTTTGACTCTCAGCTGCTGTTCCTGACTGACCAAACCATGATCAACATCTCCCTCTGCCCACCACCTGTGTCCATGAGCCCCAAACACAGTCTCCGTGTGCCCTCATGGCCAGCTGTTCTCCCCTCCCCTGCTCATGTTCAATGTGGCTTGCAGACTCTGTGTCAAGCACGCACCATCAAACATCTGTGGGCATCATGCACCGACTACTCAATGAGGTGCAGCCAGTTAGGAGAAAGCCAGACTTCTCCAGGAAAGGCACCATCCCACCTCCTGGGTGGGAAGCATCTGCAAGACTGTGTTACGAGCAAGGGCTTCCTGGGCCCTGATGGTGCTGGTACCAAACAGCCCATCACTGGTCTGTATCCAGCTCTCCAGATGGCTCTGGCAGGTGTCATGGGATGCTGGTGCTCGGCATGTGATGATCACCAGGCCATCCTGGCAGGAGTAGGGGACCCATCTGCTACAGCTGAAATTTGGGCTGATCTGAAAGCGTGGCTCCTGGGAAATCAGTGAGAGTGCTGTGTTCACACAGGTGCTGAGAAACCTGGGCTACTTTTCAATAGGTCCCTGAAGCAGCTCAGCCACAGCACCAGCCGTGTCTGCAGCAACGAACAAAGCCGTTGGTATCAAAACCACTGAAAACTGTCAGCTCCCCGTGCTGCATGGAGGCTCCTCTGCAGCCACTGCACAGCTGATGCCCCGTCTCCTGTTCACGGGGTGCAGGCTGACGAGCCAGGCACTGCCAGTGCAGGAGGTGGTTTTGATGTTAAGGACACTTGGCCACAAGGGAACTGGACTGAAACCACCTCCTCATTTCACACAGGCCATTGAACAGCCGTCAGCCGGTAATGACTTCCCGTCTCTACTGACCTGGACAAGATTGGAGCCTGGCAATGAAATGCTCCATAGCCCATGGCCAATCCTCTTTCCCATCCCCTCTCTTTATTGCATGCAGTTCACCATAAAGTCCTAAATAGCTCCCATCCACAAGTCTGTAAGCTGGGATGCACTTTGTGTTCAAACCGAAGGAACTGGTGAGACACATTGCTGTCTCTTCAAAGCCAAAATGCTTTCATGTTCTGGAATACATCAGTGATTTCTGTGAGCCATTTAAATATTTACAGCATTTAGCATCCTCTACGATGATCTGTGTTGCTTCTCTGTGACCTTTCCCAGACCTTGCAGAAGAAAATTAATTAGTTTTCTGCATTTCATGTCAATCCAATTACACCCACCTTGTTCCTCACTTATGATAATTTTGCTTTGAGAAACTTGACTTATTAAAATGACTACCTCGTAGTATTTAAAATTTGGTTACTTGCTGCCTTAAAATGTAGGTGTTCGCTCATGCTTCTATCACTGAAACCACAAGTGAAGAACAGACTGAAACTGGCAATAAAAATGGGGCTTGTCATTTATGTTGTATTAAGGCCTAATTGAAGACTATGAGGACCCTTCTCCATTAGGCACTACGTGATGGCCTGTTGAGAGCTAGGCAGTGCCCTGAAGCACTTACAGTCTACAATGGATAACTGCTGCCTTATTAATACCATTTTGCAGAGGCATAAAGGAGACAAGAGATTAATTATGCTTTTGCCAGTCCTCAGCATCCTAAAATCACGAATCAGTTCATTCTCCCCTTCAAATTATGAGTGATTTAAAAATTACAATATGCTTTTGGTTCTTCTTAGCATACATTTGCAGTTATTTTTTTTATTTGCCTACTATCCTCCTAACCTTCATTTACAGTTACATCTCAAGCATTTTGTGCAATGACAGAGACTAAAATATTACAAAAATGAAAGCTGGGACATTCACTTGACTCCAGATGATGGGACTTCAAACAGAGCGATAAATATAAAAAGACTGAGCAGCGTAATAAATAACTTGCCTATGATTATGAAAAGAGCTAGGAGTTAAACCAGTATCTCCAGTTACAATGCTAGTACAGTGTCTCCTTATTCAATGCCCAAATCTTTCATAGTGAAGAAAATTCAAAAAAATGTCTTTTTTTTCTCTCATTCTTTGTATCCCCTGGCTTAAGCGTAGCTATAACTCACATCATCAGGGTCTAACACAAGACAGCAAAATCTCTCCCAGTGTTCAGAGCTGACTCTCTCTCTCCAAAAGGAGACTGTTCCTCAGATAAACATACTGACACTATCTGTGATTCGCCATCGTGAGCAGCCAGGCGCCATGCAGGGCCAATTTTGGTAAAGCTGAAGGAACACCACAGCTGAAGTTGGCTCTTCAGCTTGTGACTAAGATGCCTCTTCACCTCAAATTCAGAACAAAACAGGAAATTATAATTTCCTTCTATTTTTGATTAAGGATCTTTATTGCCATATGGCATATGGCTACATCAAAGAGGCTTTTCTGCCACTTTTTGGGTAAACAAACAACAGTCACAAACGCTCTTCTAGAAGCTGGTCTTTGGAGCAGGCACAAAAAAGAGCTTTCTACTTACTCAGCTTCCTTTGCAGCATGACCATTACCTCCCCATCGCTGTTAATGACTCTGATCTGTTTGCTGCAGCTCATTAGGATGGAACAGCAGCACTGTCCATTGGGAGGTCACAGTTATGCAGCCTCCTTCGCTACAGGCTTCTTGATTACAGTTTAGTGCAGAATATCAACATCAAAACTATCTCGAAGGCACCAACACACAGAGTGATATTAATACAGCACAGCCTGGCTACTCCTCCTTAGCGTGAATCGCTATGACCAGTCTTGATTTAATAGTGGACCATGGCACTAAGAGGAATCCAGCGAGCCTTTAGGAACAGGAGCCCTTGTTCAAAGGCAGTCTCTGCTCATTAAAATGGCTGCATCCTCCTCTTTCTCTTACATCTAGCAAATAAGAATAAAGTTTCTCCCTGCTTGTTAATGTTTTCCAGTTCTTTAAAGATCTGACAAGTTTGAAGATAAAAGTCCTATTGAGATGAAAGACCCATTACATGACAAGCGATATCTACAGAAGAAAAAAGCAAGAAGTGAGGTTTTGGGGGTTCTTGCTAACAGCCTAAAGAGAGAGTTTGCACTGACTGCAAAGCACCAGTCTTTCTTATTGTTTATTACTTATACTGGTTCCTCACCCGAGAAGTCCCCACCACAGGTCAGGACTTCCCTGCGCTGGCTGCTGTGCAAACAAACAAATGTGGACCCAGGTGCGATGCCTGGGTGGTCAGTTTGGGAGGGAGAAGGGATGGCTACAGTCAGACTGACGGATCAACGTGGAAACAGTCTGTCAATAACAGCCCACGTGGTACTGGTTCCAGCACATCCAGGGGTCCTAGGGGTCAAGCTCCTGGCAAATGGAAGGAGAAGGGCCACCTTAGAGCTTCAGTTTCAGTATGACAAGTGCTTTGCCCTGTGCTGTGATGACAACTCTATCATATATACTGAAGCCAAGCAATAACCTGGTTTCACTTTTTTATTATACGTCCCCTTCTCTACCACTAACATGACTACTGTTATAAAAAATTTGCATTAAAAAAACTTTTTGCTAAATATTCAAAGTCTGAACTGCTCTAGCCCACAAATAAAATTGTTTTGGCTCTGAAAGGTTGCTGTGATATCTCCTGGGAGCTTCTGTTTTCCCTTCCCAGCTGCCCTTTGGTCTGGCATCAGTTACTATGGGAAGTCTGGAGGAAAGTCTCACTTTGCGCTTGAGATATTGACCTCTCTCAGGTCCCCAAGGGCATCAGCCAGGTCTGCAGTCTCTTCCCCACTGCTGATGGTTCGGCTGCCTGGGCCCGAGGATGGCTCTGATCGGCGCAGCTGTAACCTGGGATCAGACTGCTGGGGAGCAGGTAAGTGGGTACCACTCTGTCCCATCACAAGACTTACAAGGAGAAGAAAATTAGGCCTCCGCAAGTGGGAAGCTTGGAACCTCCTCCGTTTCTGGCTGTGGGACCTGAACCACTTTCTCCTCTGATCAATGTAAGAATATATGCCAGTTAAGGTATCCGATATCTCCTTCGAAACAAATTGCTTCAAGCTAAGATCAAGTCCAAATGAAATTGTGTTGGCAAAATTACATCTGATTCCTAAATCAGCTCTGGCATGATCAGCACCCCATTGCTCTATCCCCTTTCTAAGCTATTCATGCTCATCTTGGTGGCCATTTCTATCTTTGTCCAGGCCACTTAGGCTCAGATGTAGCAGCCATTGCCTGACCTGAACTACAACTACTGAAGTTGGTGTGGCAACACTTGCTGCTGCTCAAAATGCCAAGGGTAGCACCAAACCCATCAGGATATGAGCCCCACTGGAGAACAGCTCAGGACAAATCCGACTCCCCCACCTCCCTGCACAGAGCCCTCACCTTGGCGGGTACTTTGGCACTGTGTACGTGTGCCAACAGAGATAGATGCTCAACCACACCATGCCCATATGATGGACAGAGAGGTGTCAAGAGCCCATGGGGAATGACCAGGCATTCCTCACCGCTTCTCTTTCACTAGCTGAAATACAAAAGCACAGGACAACTGATCGCCTCAGACCATCCAGGATCATCAAAAGCACTGAATTGGAAGCCCACCAGGCTACCACCAAGAACAGGGCCCCAGGAGGCCAGCTAGTCACCCTCACCAGCTTTCACAGGTTGGGTCTACCCATGCCAAAGACATACAGTGACACCTTTTCCGCTCCACCTTTGCTTCCAGCCCTCATGGGCCCCCGGCAGCACCATGGGTTATAGCATCCTTCCCCCAGCCACCGCACTTCTGCTCATCCTGCTCCCTGCTGTGCTTTCTCTCCAGGGAGTCCCACTGCTCCCAGTGCTGCACGCAGAAATGCTGTTACTGTTTCTCCTTATGCTATTTTCTGTCATACACAGGAACTGACACCAGGTGATGTTAAACTGTCCCTTCTGGCCTCCCAGGACAGGAGTCTGGCTAGAACCAACCCTCCTCCCTGGGAGAATGACACCGAAAATCTTCATTCTTTCCTTTGACCGCATCTCTGTAGAGCACCTCTTGGCAGTGGGTATTATGGATGCAGTGGAGATGTAAAGCAGTTTGCATTGCATGACAGTCAGTGGAAGTAAATGTGGATTTCCCCTGCTCACAGATTTGTCCTTGGTTATTGAACCACCGGTGCTGCTGCTCACACATCAGCAGTACAAAACGGTCTAATGGAGCCGGAGACAAATGCATTTCCTGAACTTACTGTGCTGGGAGGGATGTGCATGAAATCATGTGCTACAAGGAAAGAAATAAGAGATCAAGATAAAGGGAGGACCCCCCAGGGAGAATCTCCAAATTGATCGGCTTTTCAATGGGAGTACAATTAAGTGTCAGAACCCCAGAGGCCTCTGTATCGCGTCATCTCACTCCTGCTGTTCGTGGGAGAAACAAGCCTGTAGAGAAGCTGCTGTTTCTTTGAAAGGTGCTGCTGTTGCTTGGAAAGTACTTAAAATTTAAGGGCTGCACACTTACAGGTCAATGAGTGTGCAGACAACTTCAAATTCCTCTTTTTGCTTCTGACAGTCAAATTGGCTGGAGTAAAAATTAACTAAAAAGCAGAGCCCCTCGTCCCCTCTGCATTGTTGCTGGCCAAGGGCTTGTCCAGAGGGGAGGTGGCAGCACGCTGCCAGGGCTGGCAGCCGCGGGGAGGCTGACAGAGGCCATTGCAGATAGCTTCTTAGGTTTGGATATGTCCCAGGTTCTATATATTTAGAAATTTCTAAATATTTGTTCACTCAACCGGTGCACAAACATGCACTGGAGACTTTCTGAGTCCTCTGCAGAAGAGGAACATTTTAACCTGTAAACAGTTGCCTTTCCACTATTTACTCAGACACTTGAACTCGGTGAAATTGAGCAGAAAAGGAACATTTCTCAGTGCCCTGCAACAGGGAGGTCATCCCAAACCCTCTTCTCCAGGCACCCTCTGCTAACAGGGAGCCCCGGGGTGTTAGTGCCCTGAGCTGCGGTCGCAGAGGATGTCACTGCCTTTCCCCACCTCAGTCATCCTTGTCTGTACCATGGAGATGATGGCACGAGGGAGAAAGCATGTCCTGAGGGTGTTCATGTGCCGCTAAGTCTAAAAACAGTCTCGATATGACTGTAATTTGCTGAGTGAGGACTCAGAATGGCCCATATATATGATGAAGGTGATAGGCACAGGAACCTCATGTTTTCAGATCAGGATGCTCATTATCAAAGTCTCCAGTGATCATAATATGAAGGCTGGTAAAATCAAAGTATATACTGTGCAAAATTATTTTTAGCGTGTTACAGCAGCCCCTGAGCAGCTGTATCACTTTCTTTTGTACATGGATTAAATATACTGTTAATTAAAAAATGCAATTACCCTGGAAATACCAACTTTGAGCCATGCTCTCCTCCACTGTGAAGCCTACACTTGCAGAGAAAGGCTCTGGGCTAAGACACTCTCTAGAAATATTTAGCTCAAGAATCTGTTTTTTCAGCCACTTAAGATTCCATGAATTGTTAATAAGCATTTAAGTGCAATAATAAAGGATGTATATACACCACTACAGAAAAAAATTCTTAGGCACTGCAAAACTGGTTGCCAGGAAATAGTTCAGGGCCTGGTTATTTTGTGGGCAAATAAACGATTTCAGATATGAGCTGAAAAGAGCAATTTCAAAGCAAATAAGAGAAATATACAGCAGATCGTGTACAGTAACTGTGGCATCAAAATTACAGCCATAAATAAGAGACAAAAAGGAATAGCTTGGTGAGGCAGATGGATGAAACCAGGAAGAAATCTCTGCAAACCGTATTTTCTTGTGCATATGGAAAGTATTAAAGATTCTGATGAGCTCTCCACCTCCACAGATTGGCATGGTATTCCTGTGATCCCATTAAAGTGTTTAAATAGGTTTTCAATAGATATTCTATCAATTAGAAAATATCATGTCTGTCTTTTGTGCTGACTGAAGTGTTGTGGTGTTACATTTCTGGCAGGGTGGGCAGGAGAATTATACCGCGCTTCAAGCTTTTATTAATGAAGTGCAGCATTGCTTTTGCTCTGGGGGGGTGACTTTTTTGTTTATGCAGGGTCTTTGCTTCCTGAGACAGCTGGTGTCAGGCAGCTCCAAAGGTCTGAAGGTTAACATCGTAATAAAGTGGTTTTTAATGAGTATAAAGCAAACACCACAATTGCTTGATGTTAACTGGTATTTTTATGTGCTCTGAAATGAGAAGATTGCATGGTAAATGGTTTAGCTGAGAGTAAGAAATGCCATCTGCAAACAGAGGGCAGTGAGAGACCCAGCAATTACAGCTGGTGCTGGGAAGGCGAGAGCCATGCTCTCCCCCTGGCCCTGCTCCATAGGGCAGAGGTAGGGCCATGTGCAGATGCAGATGGGCATCATTTAAGCCTCTGGAAACACAGTGGCTCTTTAGAGATAACACGTCACAGGATATCACCCCCTTCCTGGGGTGCACACTGAGTGATGCTAATGTCTTCTGGTGACCTGTGCTGTTAAAGGTCTGTCCCCATGGTCCCAAGCTGTGGTTTGGAGTTAGATGTGTCCACGGGAGATGGCTGTGGATCCTTCCTGGACAGCTGGCCCTCCCACTCACACGCACGTAGACAACAGGATTTTGGCAGCAGGAGATGTTCCCGCCAGCTCCCAGATGGGAGGCAGGCACTGGTATGCACTGGTGGCTACACTGGCTCAACCCCAGCCCTGCAGCTGAGCCTGCCTTGGCAATGAAGACCACAGAAGAGCTTTGTTCAGCATAGTTTCCATAGGCCACTCTGGATGTATGCGCCTAGCAAAATGCAGTGCCAGGCAGAGGGACCCGGGGCAGCTCAGACACCAGCATAGTCCATCTGGGGCAACAGGGACACCCACTTGCATCCAGCACCGTGCTGGTGAGGGTACAGCTGCTCCCAGCAACCACTCTAGCTGTTTCAGACACATCTTCATGGCCCTGTATTGTGACCAATACCCAGGTGGTGAGAACACTTGCCTGTTTTGAGTGCAAGAGACGAAAAGAGTGCTTTCTGACGGCAGAAGCTGTCTTCTGTTGCCGTCATGGGCTTTGTGGCAGCACCAGCACAGGTCAGTGCTAGTGCTCAGCACCATGGTGGGGTCTTGTTGGTCATGCACAAGACTGCAGCCATACAGACCTTTCCCTGCAACATCATAAACCGGTGTGTTTGGAAATGTAGGGAGCTATTGTTTATTACAGGAGCACAGGGTGCCAGGAGAGCCTGTGAGCAGAGAGTCTCTCTGAGCAGAGAGGGCTCAGAAAAAGCATCCTTTGGATGCATTTAACAGTCTTGTGGTGGATTTGCATGGCTAATGAGAACAGGAAGGGGCTGAAATAACTTCTGGGCCTTTGTCCATCTCCACAAACGCTCACAAAATAAGCCTCAGACAGCTCCTGAAATACAAGGGCTCATTTTTATCCATTATTTCTTATGTTCAGCATTTCATGGAAATAGCTGATATCTCAGTATTTTCCTGTTTCTGTTTATGGACTGTGGAAACCAGTAAATATGGATATGTATCAAACAGCTAAAAAGGGAAAATGATTCAGAAAGAAGCTTTTAGGGAACCTCAAGTTTAGGGGTTTTCCACGCAGATTTTATTGATAGATTTAAAAAAAAAAAAAAAAAAAAGTCTTTCCCCTGCTTGCTATCCTGCTGAAGTGCCTAGCAGACTATGTCAATGTATCATGATTTTCTCTTCTAGGAGGCTCCTGACAGCCAAACTGTCTGCTATGTTTTGTTCGATCCTAGCTTGCCAATGCACCACAGGTACCCAAGACTCAGATTTTCAGAGAACTGCTTCAGGCCCCCCCGAGTCTCTGACATCCACCGGCATATCAGATCATGGAGCTGCCAAACTTCAGGAAATACTGTCCTCATTTACCTGATGGCAGAAAGTTTAGACATTTATTTTTGCATCAGCTTGTTCAGCCTCCTTCCCTATAGGAGGCTGTGATAATGCTTCTGCCTCTCAAATGATGGCAGGGGGACATCAGCCGGATGACACACACTGACTTTGATGGGAGCTGGATGGTTAAATTCACCTCCCATCTGTGACATCTCAAACTGGGAACAGTCATTTCTCTTCAGAGAAAACAAGCACTTTGATAACCCACCCGGAGTAAATACCTCTCACCCTTTGAATAACAGCATTTCTGACTATGCCAGGTATTTCCTCCATACCCCTAGCTGCACTGCCTTTGAACCAGGTACTCAGTATCACATCTGGGGAGGACCAGGCATGCAAAAGCAATATATTTTTTCTAAGCTGCCCGACTCCCCACATTCTGGGGAGTCGTTTATCAGGGACCAAGAAGGAATACCATAATTAAATCATTTTATGACATGTTATATACATGTTGGTTATTATAACATCAAATTTCAGCTTGGGAGGTACAGAACTGA
This sequence comes from Gymnogyps californianus, assembly GCF_018139145.2. Classification (NCBI taxonomy): domain Eukaryota; kingdom Metazoa; phylum Chordata; class Aves; order Accipitriformes; family Cathartidae; genus Gymnogyps; species Gymnogyps californianus. Next base: position 2,424,148 of record NC_059487.1, on the reverse strand, counting down.
TGTTAGGGAAAACATTTTCACCAGGAGGATGGTGCGGTTTCAGAACAGGTCAGCACAGAAGGAATCTCCATCCTTGGAGGGTTGCAAGATGTAGCTAAATAAAGTCATAACCAATCTAACATCGGCCAGGTCTTCTCAGGAAATGTCATGGGAGCTCATACTTAAAATCTGGCGGAAACTTTTTCTTTTGCATGTTTTTAGAAGTGCATAAGTTCTTGCACTCCTCTGAGGTGGCTGAATTATCCTCTTGAGATGTTACACAGAGAGCAGACCCTGGACATGATTCACTCGAGCTTTATTCCTCCCATTTGTCAGCCACATCTCACTTTTGTTCTTTAAACTTGAGAGCTGAAAACTGTACAACATTACCACTGATCTTCAGCCTATCATCGGCAAACAAGGACTCTGAAATCCTCGGGAAGTGTCTTTTGAAAGCCATGATTATGCACTGACCTCCACATTTACTGCATGTGCCCTAATTCATTGCAGTTTCTACAAGACTGTCAGAAAATCAATAATCATTTGCATTGAGAAACTCTTTCTCACAGTAAAAGTACACAGTGGGTGTTGCCTGAGCTGTATTTATGCCTGACCCTTAGTTTATTTGTTGCACAGATCTGACAATGCTGCACCATCCTGGCATGTTTAGTAGGCATCTTCATTGATGTGGCAATTTCTGGTGCATGCTTTAGGGTCAAGTCAGCCTCTTTCAATAGCCATTTTTAGATTGTTTCATTCTACAGAGTACGTACCTATAGAGTGCAACCCCCTTGTGCCTCTAATTTCTCTTCAAATTGGCAATGCTCCACTAATTCAGCCACATATGGGGAAATAGTTTTTCCTTTTTTTATTCTGTCAATTGATCAGAAACTCTGCAGCCACTCGGGCTTCGGGCATTGGTCATTCTGCAGCATATTCAGATTCCATGCAAACATTTAGTCTTGTTGGTTTAATAGTGTTATTAAACTGCACAATGGGTTATATGCTCTACTCTTCATTATCATAAAGAAAAATGTCATTTTTTTTTCCCTGTCAAGTCCACCATTTGAACACATTGCTCCGGTTTCTCTGCGCTAGTGGCCAGATTATTAGCATGTTATTAAACAGATCATATTTTCCCCAGGTTTACCCAATTTTCTAAAAGAACAAAAAAGGTGCAGCATGGGATTGTGCTATATGTCTGCCTCTGTCAATTCCTGCCCCTTCCAGCGGCTTTTGAACTCATTGGCCATTTATAGCCAAATAGGAAAGAGGCCGAGTGTGGAGTGGGAGGAGGCAGTAGGCACAAAGACCAGCGATCCTTAGGAAAACAGCCCATTTTCAAGCTCCCCCAGCCCCAGCAGCTTCCTCAGAAGTTCCTGCTTGTTTGGTCTCTATTAGAAGAGGAATCATGACTTGCTAGCAAGGGTCTTTTCTCTTCCTCATTATCTGACAGCCATCACACACATCTGATTATATACAACCAGATAAAGCCTACAGCTATATAGCATTACTTTCTCTGGTTATCCTGTGAGTACTTCAAAGGAGCTCCTAGACTACCTATATGCTCCCATCCATCCTGCTCCTGCCTAGATCACCGTGTTATCTTCTGTGAAAGATCTCATACACATGTCCAAACAAAGCAAAAAATTCCTGTCATGGCACCCTACTGCAAAAAAAGCATGTTTTTCTGGGACTCTTCCATTGTTCCTGTTTTGTCTGGGAGGAGGGGCAACGACGGCATACACAGCTTGGATTAAAGTTGTTATTTTTATGAAGTAAATGCCTAGCCTTTGAGGTTTTTTAAGCAGGAGTCTATCTATCAATACTATTCTGCGTCATGCGGGTTCCACAGGTTGTCAGAGTGAACACCCTGCATATTGATTTTAAGACTGGAGGGTGGTTTGTTTGGGTTGGGTTTGGGTTTTTTTTTTAAAGCAAATCATTGATCATGCTCCACTCTTTTACCTGCTTCTAGTTCTGCACTCCCCAGCCTTTTCCAGCCTACAATGAGGTCGCAAAGGTATCCTCAGGGAGTTAAAGTTCATGGTCTCAAAACATCAGTTTGAAACTACCAAAGTACCATCTGCTCTCTGATATCATTCATATTCTTCTCACCTAAATTTGTGATCGAGTTCATGAATTTGTTATCACACATCTACTGGATTAGTGAAACCTATCGTCTCTTTTTGAATTCACCACTTCACTTTCCTGTGTCTGCTGGATTAATGAAACGGACAGTATTTTATCAGATGAATTATCAGATCTAACAATCTGGGAGGAAAGAGGGAGTGAAAAATAAAAGATTAGTCAGTGAGTGATATTGGGGAAGGAAAATATTGAACCGAACAATTTTCTATTTATTACAAATATAGGGTAACAAGTTAATAAGAGAGAAAGTAGGATGTGGATAATAGCCATCGCACTGCTGGGATGAATTGTCTTACATGCATTGCATATATTTGTTAAAGCTATAATGAGCTGTACTGGAAAACTTTGAAAAATGTCTTGTGGAATTTAAATATCACTAGTTAGTGATACTTTTGTCTTGCCTCTGTAGCTACCAGAACTAGTGTGTTCTCATTAACTTGTACAGTACTTGTTCCTTCTCTTCCCTAAAGGGTAGGCTTCCAAGAGTCATGAGCCCAAAATGCAGGCTGGGTTTCTGGAAGACCTTAGTGACTTTGTAGGGACAACAATCTGGTGCTCAGCACCTGGGCATCCATCCTGCCATCTGGGGCCAGGATCTGAGAGTTCAGTCCTCAGCTGTGAAACAGGAACGAGGATTTCTGCAAAAGACATATGGTCTTTTGCAGGGAGGGGTGTAAGAAGGCATTGTTTTACTGCACAGGACTGGAGAATACCGGTTGATGTATTTTCATTACAATTCTTTTTCTGAATTTAAGGCAGAGAGGAAGACAGATTTGCTAGCGTTTGAACTCTCCTCTGTATCTAAGCACTCCAGGCACCGATGGGACTTAATTATCTTCTAAACAATTTTAGTCAAAAAATTAAAACAACTAAACGTAATAAAAATATTAATAACAGGGTTTTACTTATAGGCTGGAACTGACCTTTCATTGACATCAGTTAATGTCTCATTGATATTGAAATAACAGGTAAGTCTTGTAGCTTTGAAGTAAAGTGTTGATAGAGCTGCCTTGTGGGTGTGATGCCAGCCAGAACAGAGCAGTGAGCAGAGACACTTGCTAACCCCTAATTATAAGACCTGCCATTGGCAAAAGGCTGTCTGAAATGTTCCTGACACATTATGAAACACATTCTAGTTTCATGAGACATGCTGAAACTTTGATCTATTTGCAGGTGGTCATTTGCATCAGAAATGTCCATGATGAATTTTCCTCCTTTCTCATCTCTTCTCTCTCATGCACCCCCCTCTTGCCTGGCTAATAGCAGCACTGACAACTCCAAGCACTTGAAAATCATGGTTCAGGTCTAAAAAGCATGAGGAGAGTGGTTTGAAATCATGGTACTTCTAAAAATAGTACAAATGGGGAGTTCTTGAATTCGCTGTCTGAGGCCCAGCAGGATTAAGGTGACTAATGTGCACTTATTTGCATTAAGAGGCACAGACCTCTTTTTTTAATCACTATAACCTTGTTGGCTAGCAGCTTGCTTTTCTGAGAAATTCATGCATCCTGACAGGGGTTGTGCAAGACCATGAAACTTCTGATCACAGAATTAGCACTTGTGTAAGACATGGCCCAGCTTCTCACTTGCATGTGGCTCCCGAGCAATGTGGGTTCTACTTCTGTATTGCTGCCTGATCATCAACAGGTCTGCACCAGTGCTGCAGTTGCTGGAAAATCCAGAGTGAAGCAGCAGAGGTGGCTCATATGACCAAAATGGGTTTGCAGACAGACCCACTCGGCTCCCTGCTCAGTATCTGGTCAATCCTGCTCTACTGTGGGGCACCAAGGTCTCCGTGAGATGTTGTCACCTGTGGGTGTGAACCAGTCACAGGCATCCCCGTCCCTTTGGCCCTCTGAGAAAGGTGACATGCATCTTGTGGCCCTCACCCATATAAAGCTCTTGGTATGCAGCTCATAGGGCCAGGAAAATCGACCAGTCTTGTAGGACTGTTGCTCCTAGCATCCTGCATATAGGTGCAAGCTACAAGAAGTTGTAAGAGACACTTGGCTTTCAGAAGAATGAGAACATGGACACTCAGCACTGACCTGATGCCTTGCTGCCTGGTGGATTCAGCAGTTCTGATAAGCATTTAGTTGCCCTCAACAATGCCTCAGGGTTGTACACCAGAGTCCTGAGTCACTCCAACTCACCTTGTGCAAGCCACAGAAGGACTGAAGGTAATGCTCTTGGTGACTAGCAAGCCAGGTCAGATAAGGATCAATGATACGTATGCCCAATTTGTATGTTGATCTTACGTTACTACTCTATGTACCTGTTTTGCTGGACCTCTTAAGAAGGTCCAATCGGCATCACAGTGCCAGCTTTTATTTAAGTGGTCTTGCCAGGCTATCCAAAACCAATACAGGATACCATTTTTTGTGCAGCTGGTAATTCCTGTGTCTCTCCAGAAGGGCAGCAGGTCACAGGAATTGATTTCCTTCACTATTCCTAGACTGACTGAATGCTAGAAAAGCTGCTATCACATCCTTAATTTCTATGCTTCCAGGGCAATACAGTACATGAGACGGACATCAAGGTACCAGCTGGTGTATCTAGCTTGTGTTTCAAACCCATGTCTACCTAAGTGCAAGCCCAGCATGTGACTGGGAAATCTCACGGCCCCAGTGACAATCTCAAACAGGAACAGAGCAATGCTGTGCCAACAGCTTGAACCTGCAGAAAACCTGACTCAGCTCAGAGGCTTCCTCTCCTTCATCTGAGGCACCACGTCCAATATCGGCAGCATTAACTGTTCACTTGCTGATCATTTCGACCATGGAGAATGAGGGAAGGACTGCAGTGAAGCCCTTGGAAAGGGCAGAAGGCACACATCGCTTCAGGGTAGGATGTCAGTTGGCAAAGAGAAAGGAAAACAACAGAAAAGCAACGCAGCAAGGATGGAAAAGCAGCAAGGACAGAAACAATACTGGCCTGCAATATTCTCTCTGAGCAGAGTGGATCAGAGGGGATTTTTTTTTCCTCCCTGCACAGTTTTGACTTTCCGCTGAAAGCAGAAAAATCTTTAAAAGGGAACTTTGTTTTCAACAAGTGGAGACAGAAATCACTTGAAAAAAATAGTCTCAGAGAGAAAGAAAATAGTTGAGGAATGGTGGTTTCTATGGGAAAGAAAAACACCACCAAGGAAAACACATTTCTTAAAAACTAGTAGAGGGGTCTGCTGGGGCCTCTCCTCTCCTGGTGGGCAGGAGAGAGAGAGGCTCTTCCAGGCCCCAGGCTGAGCAGCTTCCAAGCATCAGCTTACCATGCAGTTCACTGCTGGCTACCCAAGACCCAGCTCCTACTAGTATGCAGGAGCACCTCTGAACATGGCCAAGGTTTTATGGGGGATTGTATGAATGGACTCATTAATCTGCAGCAAAGCTTTAGGCAGGAAAAAAGAGAAGAGCAATTTCAGAGCAGGGATAACCTTTCAGCCATGGAACCACCCCAGGGTGGAAAAGGCAAGCTGAGCCAAGAGGACTCTGAGTTCAGGAGACAAACTGTGAAGGGCAGAAGCAGATCCTGGGCTACCCTAAAGAACCTGGTGTCAGCACAAGAAACACTCCACAGTACTTAAAAAAAAAAAATCTCAAAAAAACAAAACAAGCAAAGAAAACCGTGCTACACTTATTATTTCACATGAACCAGGTGCTTCATAAGCTGCTAACTGAAAGGGCAACTCGGTCGGTGTGTGTTGCCTGTGTTTGCTGGCAGGCATCCCAGGAGAACTGGGCAGTAGGTACGTGGCCGATGTGTTAAGAAAGGGTAAGCTTTGACTAGACGAGCACATTGCTGCCAGAGAAGTGCAAATCCCACCTCCCAGCAGGGAGAAGCCTGACGAAAGTTGGACCCAAGAGTGCACGGAGACCCAGGGCTGGGCAGTGCCAGGCTCTGTCCGGATCTCGGGGGCTGTAAGCGCTGTGTGTGGTGCAGGAGCCAATGCAGGAACCTAATCCGTGACAGAGCTAGGGGAAACGTCGTAAGTTATTCTTGCCATGGCAGTGGATACAGTTTACCAAGTTCATAGAGCTGTAGCACAGAAAAAGAACGTTGCACAAATTGTCCACAAATATTCTCTGTGCTGCAAAATCTAAAGGAGTGGCTGAGAGCAAATCTTTGATGCACTCAGGGGCAAGACATTAAATACGGAGGTCACAGGTGAATGCCAGCAGTGCTCCTGTGACTTTTCTATCATCTGTAAGTGCATTGAGGCCAACACAGACACAAGCAAGCTCTCTAAAAGATCTCAAACAGCTGTCAGAGATGAAGGAGCACAGCAGACTGACAGACTTGCTACAATAATTTTGCAAGCTCAATCAACTTTTGGCTGAACTGAACACCTGGAAGACTATTTTGTAAGGTTTTTCCAGGACAAGTAGAAAAGCATGAAAGGCAGTGCTAGCATAACCTTAGCACTCTGCAGCTCCCAAGCAAGTCAGGTATAGCTTCTTGCTTCCTATGGCTGTTCTGCAGGCCTAGTAGCTAGGCTGTGCTAATGCAGGTGTTATTCAAGTAACTTCAACACCTACTACAGTAAAAGTAGCTGAGGTAATGCTTTTGGGGTGCCCTGAAGCCTAGCTATGCATCCATCCCACCTCACAGAAGTGCACCTGTACTTCTGGAGTGCTGCTGTCAGACCCTACCCGTGACCATTCCCAGACCATCTCCTGCCCCTCTTTGGAAGGTGGGATGGATCCTCTGACAATCCAAAGACTTAATTATGTCACTTTCAGAAACTTGGAGACAGGTCAGCACTAATCTGAATAGTGTGTAGGTAATAAGACCTGAAATAGCAAACAAACAAGAAAATCAAACAAAAAAGGTGATTTAAAACAAATATTGGCTGTGCTGCTTCAAAAGAGCACTGTCTGGGGGAAGATGTACGATGCTATAATTAGATTTTATCATAATGCATCTAAAGAAGGAAGATGAAATGTGGTCACAAAGAAGTATTTAAGTCTGGCACAAAATCTCATGTTAGAGTCTGGTTTTCCATCTTCAGTAAAATTGGCCTCATATGGGTTCCTTGTATGTGTTTTCATTTTTCTTAAGCTTTTAAGAACTGTAAAACAGACACTTCGTCTTGTGCCATCATCTTCGATCTTCTTAGGGTTCATTAGTGGAGCAGGGCTGGTTGGATTCATTACCCAGATATCTGCCATGGGAGCTCTGAAGAAGACAGTAACCAACAGCAATACCAGGTTTTTAAGCCCTCTCTGTGGGGCAGCTTTGGAGATGATCAAGTCATAGGGCACAATCATCTGATTCAGTGTCTCTGGCCTAGTCTGCCTCTCTGCCGTGCTGTGGATCTGGCTTTTGCAGCTTACAGAAAAACTTAGGTTAAAATGAACCTTTGGAGATGTCTGGCCCAAGACTGAGCTGAAAGGGGACCAGGTAGATCAGGTTTTGAAGGTCTTATTTTTAAGTTTTTCCAAGGACGGATATTCAATATTGAGCCCCTGCTCTAATATTTGATTAATCTCACAGGAAAATACTTCTGGTGTTTAAAAACTTGTGCCTGTGGTTTAGATGTTGCTGAAGAGCAACAAGTTATAACTGATGTATGAAATCAGATACAGGTTCTGCCTGGTGTGTCGCACTGGTATATAGAGGGGTCTGGTTCAGCTTTAATGGTCACTATTAACCTCGCATCCCGCTCACTGCAATCACTGAATATGTGTGCAGAAAGAGCCACTAGCAGCAGCAGGGAGGCAGATTCCTCCAGCCTGATAAACAAATAGCCACCAGCAGGCCAACTCCTCAAAGCCCGAGTTGGGCCAGCTTTGTGTGAATAGAGGATGGGCTCCAGGATCCGGAGTTACTCCCACCACCAGAGACACCAGCGGTAGCTGCTCAGTAGTAAGTTTTACAACCGTACCTGCACTGCATTTATCCCTTGCAATCACAGAGAGACAAAAACCTCACTCTAGCCTGGCTCATCTGCTCATCCCTTTTTACCTTTCACTCCCCTTGAGCTGGCTTCTGTCCCTCTGCTATGTGGTCAGGCATCTGCCCTAGCCTGGCCCTGGCAGGGCAAACCTGAGATGGGTTGGAGAAGCTGCAGGGTAAATCCCAGGAGGTGGGGTGGTGCTGGTGGTGCATCTACCCCTGCTCACTCTGCTTGGGGGAGCCTAAAAGGCTGTCATGCTGGCAATGCCACAGAACCTGCAATCACAGCCTGTTCTCTCCATCCTTCCCCCACCAGCAAACAAACCCCAGCCAAGTACTTCTTCCCGGCATGTTTTGCGGGGTGTTTGCTGCAGCCAGCTAGCAACTCTTTCTGAGTCAGTCTAGTGCAATAACAAAGCACGGTAACAATTCCTGAGCTGTTTTTTATCGATTGGCTCCTCATAGGGCTGAGGGGTGAGATTGCCAGCTGCCTGGCAGGAGGGCTGTGAGCTCAAGCTAAGTACTGTTCATGCAGTGCAGCAGAGGGACCAAACACTGTGCTGCGTCAGAAGTGTCCCTCTGTATGTTATCCAGACCTGACCTGGAACTGCAGATCTTAAAGAAGTATCAGATAGTGCTAAACATCTCATCTAATAAAACATCTGCCATGTACCTTCCTACAACTCTCACTTAAAGTTATCTGTAATACAAGGTTATGTTCCCTGAGATCCTGGGAGCAGAACATCCATCCTTCATTATTACTCTGCACAGATTGTCTTGATGGTTTGGTAAGTGAATTATGTAGGAGACATTACACTGTGAAGAGCTGACCTTGTCCTTAACCTCAGCACATTCTTCAATTAATGCCCCGCGAGATAAATTAATTCTATTAATCCATAGAGGCCTCTAAGCAGTTGAAATGGGATTTCTGCATTTCTCACTAAACCCACTTCTTCCTTCCCCTTCCTAATGAACCTTTGCTTATAATCAATAGCTAAAGGTTTGGCGCTATTTGAAAGCAAAAATAAGCAGACTTGTACTTACAGCCTGGTTGCCACCTGAAACCCTGCTGTGAACGAGCAAGGATTTTGAGAAGCTGACACATATTTTTCTGGCCCCAACAGGCTCTGCAGCTTTTCCTCACATGATTTGTACTACAGAAGCCAAACGGAGCCTTTGCATGAGCAAGAGTCACTCCCAGATCAGCCCAAATTTGCTTACTCTGCCTGTAGCTTTAAGCAACATGATCTGCTGTTAGACATGAGTGCAAATGGAAAGGGTGGTTCTGTAATGATTTGGGGGTGGAAAAGGCAAAGGTCCATGTTTTGGGCATTTCCCAGTGAGTTTCTGCCAGGGTATGTTCCTTGCAATGTAATCCCCAGTCAATGCAGAAGATCCTCTAAACACAGTTGTGTCTGCGTGGCTTCTCAAGAGCATGTGGAGACAGTAACATGTTTGGGATCTTGTCCAAAGGATCTAGCATCGGGGTAGGGGGGGAGTCCTGGAGGGTCCTGGAGAGTCTGAGGGGGCCAAACAGGAGGTGGAAAGGTTTCAGTTTCAGTGCACTGGGGAAAGACCTCAGACGGTGGAAAAGGGACTACAGTAACTTTTTATTATGCCAACAACAAGGAGCCTCGTGCATGCCTCCCTACACCTGCCACCTCCTGACTCTCAAATGCTGCTGAAGACCATCCTGGTGTCTTGCTAGACCATGCCTACAGGCACAGGCAGTTCTGGGAGCGCTGCTTCCCTCTGGCTTGCTGCTGGCACGTGAACGTAGGCAGGCAGTGCAGTTAGCTAGGGAACAGAAATAAACAACTTCGGGTGCTTGATCAGACTGAGCCTGATTCTTGCAAAACACCAGAGGGAACCTAAACTTCACCTGGGGCCCTTTGCCCACTGGTTTGTATGGCAAGCGAGTCCCTGCACTGTGTTTTGGCTTCTAAATCATCCTTCAGACAGGTAGCCCTCTCCACTGGCAGGGCACAGACCTTGCAGAAAATGGGGCTGCCTGAACACAGGGCAGGTGTCCAGCTGAGATCTCCTGGGCTGCACTTTCCAAGTGCAGATGCAGGGTTCAAGGCACTGGCTTAAGCATAAGCATAACCTTGCAAAGATGTTAACATTGCTTGAATATCACTACCAGTAACGTGCTGAGCTGTCCATTGAGTAACCTCAGTGTTTTGGTTTATTATATTTTATGGGTTAGACATGGCAGCTGTGAGTACTGGCAGTATCCAGGATATGTCAGTGATAACGAGGGAGACCATTTCTTACGGCATAATAACGATGATTAAGGATGGGATTTTTCAAAAGCAATCAGGGAAGTCAATGAGAGTCAATAAGAAGTGGGCGCCTCATTTCCTTAAGGTGCTTTTGAAAATCCTAGCCTAAAACATTGATATTTCATGCGGACACATTTAAGTCTGCGTGGGAGAAGTCTCAAATCCCTTTTGAAAAGTGATACGCATATTGTAATTGGAACAGATTAAATACGAATACCTGCAGCAGCTTAACCTTTTATTCTCCTTATTTAAAAAAACACTGGGTATTTTAGTCATAAGCAACTGTATCTTGCAGTTAATAACGGGCCAAATCCAGACATGTCAGCTGGCACGGCTGCCCTGACTTGAGCAGAACAATTCTGATCTACCCCAGCCAGGGATCAGAGGCTAAGTATGAGAAGTAACCAGAGCAATATTATCAAGTTGCAAATATATTCAGAGAAGTGTGTGTTATCCAGTGCTCAGCATACATAATGTCTCTGTAGGCAACCAACATCCAGACTAGAAATAGGGCACACATATCTAACAGCGAGGGTAATTAACTGTTGGAGCAACTTAACCTGCGAAGGCAAGAGATTCTCCATGGTGTGAAATGCCCAGGCAGGGACAGAAAACCATTGAAAAGAGACGCTCTAGAGCAAACAAACAGGGTGCTAAGTGCAGTGATCACGAGGGGAAACCCGGTTCTGAGTAAAAGAAGAGTTTAGACGTGATTACCATAGTGTGCTGGCCTCTGTGCTGGGTGTACATGCTAACCTGCTGCTACTGAACAGGCAACCCAGCAGCCTGGCTTCTCAGGGAACAAGTGGATTTTTCCTTTCCTCTGCAATCGCTTATGCTCACTGATCACATGTGTCTCCTTTCATTTCATGTCTGATGAAACTCAAATTCTCAATAGGAAGCCTCATGGAGAAAAGCCGCATTTCACCTGGTGTCACACCAGAACTATTACAACCGGCTGGTTTCATCTGCTTTCTGTTTAAGCTCATCAAATGGCTTGGGAGTGTTCACAACTCACTCTCTCCATCCACTTCATTAGAGTCCCCAGCTTGCAACAAAACCTTAGCCCAAATGACTTTCCTATAAATGCATGTGTGGTGTTTGACTCTCTCACACCACTCTGACAGTGATGACTTGTAACAAGCAACTTGCCACATGATACATCAGTAATGAGGAGGAGGGAAGAGACAAAGAAGGAGGAGGTATTTGGGCTGATTGATGAATGCTGGGTGAAAATGAATTTACATTTGAACGCTGACAGACTTACAGCTGCTGACAACTATGACCTATGCATTTCAGAGGGCAGTGTTTCATTAAACGCTCCTCAGGTACTCTGGAGTGGATTTATGCAGCAGGCAGTAATACAGCACAAAATGTAAGGTAAACAGGGTGGAAAGTAAATCACTAACTTTCCCTGAATAAATAGAAACTTTTCCTGTTATGGCTGGCACACGCAAATGGAGAGGACAGAGGCGTTCATGGTGGTGGCTCACCCCTGGAGCTGAGGGGCTGTGTCTGGAGCAGAGCTGGGTGACTCTATGGAGTGGGAGGGAGGGATGGCATCAGGAGTCCCTGCAGAGAGTTCTGGCATTGCTGCACATCCCAAAGCACAGCTCCCTGAGGGTTTTCAGCCCCTCTTAAGGATGGTGGGAGAGCGGCCAAGGGTGAAAGGTGCTGTCCTCTGTGGGAGTGGCTGGGCTGGGTCACATTGGAGGTGCACTGAGCCCACTGTCCTGTCTCTGCTGGTGGCCCCTGCTCAGAAAAGCCCTCTAGAACAGGGCAAGCATATAGTGATGCTATGCCAAAACGTATGGCAATGCTGCAGCTCATCCTGCAGCAGGATGAAGTCCTCCTGGGGAGTTACTCACTCATGTGTTTCAGGAAAAGCAAACTGCTCCCATCACCTTTGTGTTCAGCTGAGCATCCCCTGAGGCACTGAAAAACTGCACCACCTTGGAGCTGAACCCACTGGTGATCCTGGTCTAGATCAGCTTTGCCCCTCTCTTTGCTGTGTTGGCCTGGGCTGCCCTGCGCAGTCAAACTCCCTGAAACCCTACTGTGTCCAAAGACCCTCTGGATCAAACCTGCCTACTGCAGCTCCCCTCTCACGCCAAACCTTCCTCCTCCCTGTGTCCCACCAAATTCCCCACACCTCCTCTGAGCCAACTGCCTGGCGCTGGATCCCTTACAGGGTCCCATCTATCTGCTCTCCCTCCTCCAGGTGTGGTCTTTCAGGCACCCCAGACACTGTAAGTTGGGTTACAACCTCTTGACCAGGCTCCTGCTGTCATCAGCCCCAGTTTAAAGCCACCAGGACTCTGGGAACAGGTCTGTGCTGACTCCGATGGGACACCACCCGTGCACTCCCCCTGCTTTGCCATTCCTCTGCAGCTCAGCAGAGACAGCAACTACTCGGAGGGTGCAACTGCAGGAGAAAAAGCCTTAACAGCAACTACTGAGAAGAAACTGGTTAAAAAGCAAGTCCTGGACTGTAAACAGTCCAGAGACTGAATCTGTTGATGAGCCCACCCCATGCAAGCGCCATGAAAGGCAGGCAGCAGACAATCAAGTATGACCTGATTTACGTAGCAGTGATCTTGCAGGAAAAACGAGACAGATCCTTCCTCTGTTTTTACATCAGGCTGAGCTCTAGGGACTGGGTCATGATTTACTCCAGCATGAGTAAGAACAGCGCCGGGTCAGGAGCTTCATTTCTGCCTCCCTGTCTCTTTCTGGTTTTGTCATTATTTGAAGTATTTTGGGGGCTGTGAGAACATTTCCCATTACATAATGCGTGTATCACTCGCTTTTTCTCTTTGTATTTATGATTTAATAATTTCTGAGTCTGTCACAATCAGTGTTGAAAAGAGCGTAGCTGGGTATAATGGAATAATTTGAAAAGAAATGCTAAAGCGCAGGAACAGTCTGCGCTCTTTTCAGCAGATGCAAAGTGAATAATATTTAGGGACGTGTTTATAAATCAGTACACCCTTTAATTAAGCAAAACATTTTGCTAAGAAAGAATTAATTAGCAATTCATGGCATAAGGCCTGGCCTATTATCAAAGAGCTTGTACACGATAAAGCACAATTGCTTGTGTGTCTTTAGAGCTAATTATCAGTAACGTGTTTTATTTTTATTTCAAAGCTCCTTGTGAAGAGACAAGATAAAGATCTACATGAGGACTGGTGGTTTGCCTTTCCCTCGACTCTCTTTCAAGTTTGTACTAATTGCCATGAGCAGAAAGGAGCCCGTGGCTGGTGTGCAGTCCCAGGACTGAGGGGTAAGGGACGGAGGGTCACTCTGCTCCAACAAGAGGCAAAGCTGGGATCAGTCCTTTGCTGATACAGGCTCATCTTGTAACTTCACACAAGTCATTTTAATGTCTCACTTTCCCATCTGTAAAGCGAGGACAACAGCACTGCTGGCCTGGTGGAGGTTTGCTGAGGATGAACCTGTGAGGTTGTGAGATGTTTGATACTGGGGATGAGGCAGAGAAGGACCATGAGTAGATGGGAGAGACTGAGTAGTGACGGAGAGTCTGGGGGTTTCCAGTGTGCCTCCCCAGCATGCAGAGCCCAAGGCACAGCGGAGGGCTCACCCTGGGCTGCAAGAAGGGGGAAAGCTACCTGCTCCATCAGAAATCCAAGAGAAGTGGCAAGAGGGGCCTCAGATCCTATGACTGGGAGAGGGGGACGTTGCTGTAAAAGCTACGAATTTTTGTGTCTCTTGGGCACGTGCCAACACAGGAGCTTAAACATGCCATACTGGCACAAGTGACAGGATTATGAGCAGTTTCAATCTGATGCAGATGGTCTTCCCATTTGCTTCCTTGTTTAAACAGCAATTTGGCAAGTTTGTCATTCATAAAGCTTTTATAGTGCTCTATACGCTTCTCCCCTGTGGCCCACTGGGAGCTGCCTGGATGTTTGTCGATGCCTGGAAACACGCATTAGTCTTTAATGAGGTTGTATTCATATTGTTTCCTTTGGTCAGAGGAGCCTTGGGAATTCCACACTATAGAACATATTTCCATTTAAAAACTGCAACTACTCATCAAAGTATCCCTCTGATGCTCAACTAACAGCGTTGCCAACCTAGGTATCACAACCAGCATACAGTGGCTACAGGGAAGAAAGACGTGCTTTGAGATCTACCCTGTGCTAAGTAAAAGCCACACGGAGCCGCAGGTGTTGCTCAAAGCAGAGGAGCTGGAGATGGGCAGAGACAGGGGCCAGGAGGCTGCCTTGCGGTGGACGGCTCTCAGCCTGCAGCGATGGAGCGGGTAGGAGGTATCACCCTTCATGATGTGGGGAGAGGCTGAGAAACCAGAGCAGGAGACGATGTGGTCCAGCTTCACGTACCTTGGATAAGTTGTCCTTTAATTAACTAGGCAGATGGACTGTAGGAATACTAAAGGGCTTTGTTTGCCCACAACTAGTATCTAAGCAAAGCACAATGGAAGTCTAATCAATGAATAGCTTTCATGTGGTTTTGCTGAGTGTAAAATAACAAGGCATCATGGCTTGCATTGGCACAAGCTGCTTCGATCTTAAGGCAAGAAAATATTTAGCCAATAATTCTGATTTTTTTGGCAACAAAATGCATCTTTGTTCTTTATCTGCTTACTTCTGTTTTTAATTGCAAGGATAAGACACACTAGGATATCAGACTTTAACTCAACCTCTTCTGCAGTGGGACATCCAGTATCTTTGCAGGAACTCAGAAGAAAGCCTTTGGCTGCAAGATTTCTGCATAGTAGATTAATTAGTCTGTAGCTACCACCTCTAGAGTTGCCTGTCCTCATGTGTATCAGTAGTCCTTACTGCTGTAAGTAGGACCTGCTGCCACAAGTGAGGTTTATGGACAAGGACTCCTCATTTATTTTTCAGTCCCCTCAGAGGAACCCCACCCTGTTCCACTATAGATCAGTGTTATCTATATACTTCACTATGATAAACACGGTAAATTTTAACCCTTTCCTTATCTGGATGTACTTACTTGAAAGGAGTGTTTAATGGTACCTTCAAGACAGATGTGAAAACAAAGCAGCAGAGAGGCGAGGCAGCTGGAGGTCAGACAGCTGGAGGCAGGTACCCTTAGACTAAACTTGCTGTGGGACCTCAGGCAATTCATTTAACTCTTCTGATCCTGTTTCCTCAGCATGTTGTGAGAAGATAAAACAGTCCAACCAGGAGGAGGGTAGGAGCCCCAAGAAACAATTAGCTAGTGAGTATAACATGACACCCAGACGATGGAGGATATTGAGTTCCACTAAGTGACATTGGTGGTGGCAGTTAATCCAGGTTCATGGCAGGGGAGTCAGAGCGATGCTTTGCTTCTGGAATCCGAATCAGCCCATTTTGGAAGGTAGCAACAGCCAAGCACTGGGTAGGGTTTGCAAGGAGATAAGAACAGTTGTACTGGTAAGAGTGGCCAAAGGTTCATCTGGTATCCTGGCTCCAACCATGGTCAAGACCAGAGGAAGGACACGAGAACAAGCGTGGCACGTATTGTACTTACAACCAGTTTCATTTCAGGGTCTGCCTGAGCTGGAGCTGGGGAAACTCCTTGGTCAGCTATACACGAGGGAGAGATAATCCACTTTCAAGCAACCTGAGAGATGGGACAAATTGCTTGTGTCCTGTTTTAGGGGGCAGATGCCCAAGGCACTGGGGTGCAGTTCTGTGGTGTAGCCCTGAAGGATGGGGACAGTTTGGCACAATGACTGATCGTAACTCAAGGGTGGCAGTTCTGCCGTGGGTGGTTTCTACTCTTTCTGCTCAAGCCTCTGTTCTGTGCACTGAGAGGGGCTGGGAGGGTAAAAAGAATTGAGGAAAGCAACTTTTTCACATTCACATACGAAGCTACTCGCAAATTCATATCATGGCTCTGAGGTGTCTGCTGCCATACAAATACCTCTCTCTGCTCTTTGTATAGCTCACAGGGAATGTATTATCAGGAGGATGTATTGTGACATTTTTGCAATACTATCCTCTGTAGCATATTCCAGAGCATCTCCCTGACAATGGAGTTCCTTCACATGCAGCTCCTGTTATTAGTGCTGTGTGCCCTTCCCAGAGCGACATTCTTAGGAGTGATGGGTTTGAAAAGCAGTGACAACATGCAAGTTATAAAGAGGGACAAGAGGTTATGCAGCAGTCTTAATGGATTTCAGTGGAGACAGAGTTGAAAGCACCACAACTCTCCATTACTGGGAAAACTTAGCCCTAGAATTCAGACTTAGTCTGTGCGCTTTCTTTTTTTACATGCTATTTCTTCTCATTGCTGTCATTTACTCTGAAAGCATATTTGGTTACAAGGTAGAATTTGACAGGATCTTTCTGTTTGTCTGTATTTCATGTTTGTTTTTCTTCCATAGAAGATGAAATAATACAGCTATTAAATTTCATTTTTGAAAGTATCATAGAAAAGTCGTGCGCACACAAACTCTGAAAGGAAAGCTGATACAAACTCCTTGATTGTACGTAGAAATATCAAGTTGATAGGGAACCCTAGAATGGAAAATATCTTCACTTTTGTGCATCTCTGGTCAATTCTCCCATAAGAACTTCTCTTGGCTTGGGACCTTGCCTTGTGTTTGTGAACAAGTGTGGGCATCAGAATGTGTTTTTACAAGTGCTTTGAGGCACAAAGAAGAAAAAAAAACCATCTTAAACACCAGTGAAAAATAGTGGATCATTGAGTCCAGCGTAGCTGAGAACATGCAGTCCCCTTTGGTCAGAGTTCATCCAAAAAAGGAAGACAGAAGACGACTTGTTTCTTTGTTTTGGTCCCAGCATCATGGCCCCTGTTTTGAAGAGTTAAAGGATTGAACAGTGCATGTATTTGGAAACCATCCACCTCTTCAAGGGTGCATATAAATGCTGGGTTCAAGCTTTGCTAGTGATTGTCAGTACCTGCAAAAGCATTAGAGCTTGACAGTTGTAGAATTGCCAAAACCAAACACTGAAAAAAACTAGCTCCAAACTCTTTAGGGCTGCTGAAAAACCATGGTATTTACCTTATTCTTAAAGTGTTTTTCTATTATTTTAATCTTTTTATTATAAATTTTAAAATGAGATCTGCAAAGAGCACAGCCTGAAAAACTGTTCACTAGCCTTCAAGTCAGCCAGAGAAAGCATGGTGTTTGGCCACCAAGCAGCACACGCTGCCCCCTGCCCAGCCCACAGGTAAACAAGGAGCCCAGTGGGAATTAGGTGATTCTGGAAAAGCAATGATTATTGACTGGGGCAAGTGAAGAGACATGAAAGAGTTCCTTGGGATAATGTAAACAAAAGAGGGCACACATTGCTGAGTGGGAGCAGAGGGAACAAGAGACAAGGGTTGGACGCTCTCTTTCAGCAAGTATCCTTGCTGCATTTTCTCTACAACCACCACAGCCACAAGCACATTATTGTTAAGTAAAGCAAAAAAAGGCACATCCAAGAGCTGAGGATTCTAAAAGTCACCAACTAACAAAACCCAAAGCAAATCCATCATAGGATGTGGGAGGGGAATAATCTCCAGCACTCTTCAGGAGAGCCAGGTACCCTGACCTGCCCCATTCCAGTGTCACTAGACACCTAGTTGTTTTCAGTGTTGTATGTTTGTACAATGTCAATGATAATGACTGGGTAAAGAGATGAGGTATTTTGTCACATTGGAATTCAGTTTCCTTTGCATTGCCATGGCAATGCATGAGCAATTTTGATCACTAGCTGAGACACTTCAGTATATATTAATACAGCTTTTACCAAGGAGAGAGTTGAATGACAGCTATGTTTGTAAGTCTGATTTGAACCTTCTGCTTTTTATGCTGTATCAAAAGCCATGCACCCAGAGAAATTTGAAGGGAAAAAAAGTAGACTTTACTTACAGCAACTTAAGAGAAATGCCTGAAGTTGAGAGAATATGTTTAATTCTTACTAAATAGGCATCAACATCTTTAGCTGACTGCAAGGCAAGAAAGTCCAAACTCCCTTGAGGCAGCAAGTTCTAAAATAACCTTCTACTGCAGCACTTTGCTGTCAGAAGTTCTAACTCATGTTTCTACTCATCTGTCTCCCTAACATCTTCTTGCTCACTGGGGCAGGAACTGCTATTTTATCCCCTATTTGTATAAGGTGTGACATAATAAGAACACCAGACCCGTGTCTGAGGCCCCTCAGGTCAAGAGAAGTTCTAACAGCCCCAGTTTGTACTTCTAATGGATTTAATTTTCCCTATTCCTACTGTTTTCTAACTACAAGAACGTTCATTATGTCCCTAATGAATGTTTTAGGTCTGAGCAGAGAATGCAGGTGCCCATGTCAGCAGCCAGTTGTGGAAGGAAGTGGAGGGTGGCAGGAAAGCAGGTGAAGTGGGTCCTCTAAGCACCACACTCTCAAAAGCAAAAGGGTCACAAACCGGCTCCCTGCATGCCCAAACTCAGTCTACATTTGCCTTCTTGTTACTAAGAAAAGAGGACACGCCAAGAGTGGTCTCCTATTCCCAGTTCCCACCCATTTCTTAGAAGCTGGCCAAGTCGCATGTGTTGTCCGAGAGTCTATATGTATGTTTGTCCATGATGACCAGGAGTCAGTGGGGATGAGAAGAGGCAGCATCCACCAGGGCTGATAAGCACTGCAAGCAGCCGAGGAGCTCAAATGGTCTCAGCAACCTGAGCTGGAGCAGAACAGTGCCGAGGAAAGCTCCCACCACAACACAGAATTTCACTGCCCCAATTATTCTAGAATAATTGAGGTCGGCTCAACCACTGGAGGCAGAGCTCCTCTGACAGTAAGATAATGGCTCTCCAAAGCTTTGGAAAGGTCCAGCGTATGGTAAAACCAACAACGCACGTTGACAACAGTGTGGAATGCAATGTTCATACCCACAGAACTTTCCCTTTGGTCATAAGAGCCAGGGCTAACATGGCAACTGTGACAGAGCTTTTGCCAACAAAAGCCTCTAAATGTTTTGAATTGGAGCCATTTGAATAAGTGCCTACCATGAAGATGTGCTCCTTGTTCTCTGTCAGATTAAATAGCTCGCCACCCCATTTCTTGCTGACATCTTTGGGTTCTCCAGGCAGAGCCCCTAATGGTTAACACATCAGGATCTGCAATCCAGTTCGCTCATCTGGAACAAACTGGATGTCCAGCCCATAACTTAGCAGCTGTGACAATGCTTGAAAGCCAGACTGACATCTCTCTAACTCAGATACACATTCATGTCAGCTCTTGTAAAGTTTGCACGTTAGGGATCTTTCTTTATGCAGATGATTCTTATGGGCACACAGACTTTTGCCTGCAGACTCCTGCCAGGCCAGAAAAAAAGTAGTGCATTTTTTTTCTCCAGATACGATTTCTTTCTTTTCCGCTACTTAGCACTTTATTGCAACTGGAAATGTTTCATAAAGCCACCAGCCTAATTAAGAAGACACTATCTAGATCCTGTTCTGAAATACGTGCATTTAGAGTTAACTGTACATGCAAACCAGAAATATATGCATATGTATATCTACAACCATTTTCGTATTTTTGGCCAAGTGAGCATATTTTCTGGGATCAAGTTGGATTCTGATCTCTGACTAATTAGTGTGCAGGACTAATATTTTCCAAGGGAGTTTAGTTGTGAAAAATGCATGTTTAACTGCATGTTAAGTTTGCAAGTGTACTCTCTACACTGCCACGTACTGATCAGGAATTGTGTGAAAAAAAGTCTTTGTCCATTTGCATTAGTGGTTTTTTGATTTACCAGCACAACCATTCATGCAAGCTAGACACTTGGCTGAATTTAGATTTTGTGCATGCGTGTGTATAGCTAAGTGCCTTGAAAAAATCTAGGTCAAACACTGTAGACAGCATTTGGGCTGACTTCTGTATCCACACACTCTTTGCTCGGTAAGAAATGGCTTCTAAGCACATTAGAGAAGAAAAGTGGCAAGAGGAAGTTCCGATCAAACAAAATGGATTTGAATCACCAAATCTCCCCAAAATGTAGCTATTGAGACTTTCTTAAGAGAAGCACTTCCCATTTTGTTCAGCTCTATTAAAATAGAATCAAGCAGTGCTACCACTGTAGCACAGTAACACAACCCCGCAATTTGATATGCATCCTGCTGTTTCTCTTAGAGGTTCAAACTTGAGGTTGAGCCTGCTTGGGGATTGATCTAGTTTTCCAGCCTTGCTTTTCTAAAGAAGTGCCTGGGTACTTATACCCTTAATTCAGACTTGCTCGTATCCTTTATTCTCTAGAAAGTTCCTCAGATTTACTTGGTGGGAAAACAAATAGACACTGGCAGACAGTACCTGATGGCAGCTGAAGCCATCACCCCATGCTCAAGCATGAAGGGAGTCTTTATGCCAAAGCTCAGCTTGAACAGGTTTGGTGGGAAAAAATTGTTTCTCTTTTTTCACATGCCCATCAAAGTTTGAGGTCTTTGATAAAATGACACCTCAAACCATCTCATTTTGCTCAGCCCATCAAACATGTCAGCATCATCACAGCAATTTGTAAAGCTAATTGATTGATGAATCTAAGGGAAGCACTTGTTTGAAGCATGTAGATGGTTCATAGATATCTTTAGCTTAGTCCAAGTTGGTAATGTCTAAAAGACAGACAACATTCTCTAACCTTCATGTTTGTTTGACAGTGATCACTGCCAATCATAGTTAAAATGACTTCAGCTTTTCCATGACAAGACCCTCGTTGTCACTGCTCTGAATAATGTAAAGAAAGTGGAGAGCCACAAACATAAAGACTAAGCCAACAGATACAGAGATAAACAAGTTTGGAAAGAGCCGTCAGTGTCATCTGGTACAGCAATCCTAAGCAATCGTGGCATTGACCACTACTCCCACCAGATCCAGAGGTCTTCCCCTCCATACATTCCCACCACTCTATAAAACATCTTTTCAGGAAACTCAGGAGTCCCACTAAAAAGATCAGTGACAGAATTCCCTGAAACAAAGAGTGCTAAGTATGTCTTACCCTGTCTGAAAGACACAGGGAGAGCTTCTCGCTTTC
This sequence comes from Gymnogyps californianus, assembly GCF_018139145.2. Classification (NCBI taxonomy): domain Eukaryota; kingdom Metazoa; phylum Chordata; class Aves; order Accipitriformes; family Cathartidae; genus Gymnogyps; species Gymnogyps californianus. The sequence continues at coordinate 2,402,828 of NC_059487.1, read as the reverse complement.
TCTGCTTCTTGTATCAACATGTCACACAGTCACTGCAAAACGCCAGGAATAAGTAGGTAACTATAGTGCTCAGGATGCATTTGTCTAACCATTGTTTCTGATGGCATATGAGACATCAGCTAGCTGAAAGGAGGAACTCCCTGCCAGTGAGAAAGGGACTGCTGAATACATAAGAGAAGTAATGAACACTGACCCTGGTTTTCTTGGGCTGTATTTCCATGAAAGCACAGGTGTCAGGAGAAACATGGCTGCCCAACGGGAAAAGCAATTAGAAATGGTAGGTTTCAACAGTAAGTAGCTCCTGCTTGAGAGACCTGAAAAAGTGTCCCTGCTTCATTTTTGCTAGTTCAAAGCTGGTGTATGAAAAAGTCACTGAGCACAACAGGAGAACAAAGACCCACAGGGGGCCAGGAGCCGCCAGTGATGAGGAAGGACCAAGGGGAAGAGCTGGTTCTGTGGCAGAGAAGGGCTCTTCTCACAGAAACGCCAGCTGTGAAATGTCCTGAATGGACACGCTGAGTGACAGCTGAGATCTGAGCTAAATTACAGTTAGATATTAATAGTAAGTTTGATTATTGGACCTCATTTCGCAAAAGGAACCTTGCTTCTTCCTTCCCAGTCTAATCCAGTCAGGAGGAATTTGAGGTCTGTGTGCAGCCACAGAGCTATGATCTCACTGAGATCAGAGAGACGTGGTGGGATAGCTCACACGACTGAAGTGCTGCCATGGATGGACACAGGCTCTTTAGGAAGGACAGGCTGGGAAGACAAGGAGAGTGAGGGAGACCATAAGCAGCACCATGGGATGGGCTGCTGGTGGCAGAGGAACAGCCGGGCCTCCAAACCCAAGTCACAAAGGTTTAGTGTGACGAGGAAGAAAAGAGAAATCCCTGCAATCACATTGAAATTCTCAGGTGAAAATACTCTACAAACTCAAACAGGCAGTTTGTGAACAAAGTCCTCAACAAAATATTATATATATATAATGCGTGTGCATGCATGTGTGTGAGTATACAAAGAGTCTATTGGCCGCATCATCCTTCCTTTACACAGTGTCCATTGTCTACCATACAAAAAGTACCACCACTGAAGCAATTTGTAGTCATCCTGTCCAACAGGCATCTCAAAGAGGCCAAGACAAAATGAGCGTGGAAGTTGCAAACCCAGTATTTCCTTGAAGGCTGGTCCTTCCCTTCTCCCATCCCCAGGTCCAGCTGGGGTGTATAGCAGCAGGCAGGACAGGAGCCTGCAGGGATAAATAGCAGACCTGTAGCCACAGGTCTTTCATTCCAGCAGTAAAACCCACATTGGCAATAAATCAGGTGGCAAGCAAATGTGTCAACAGATCCTGCCAAGTCATTTTAAACTGCAGTTGTTGGGTCTTTTCTGTAAGATTTTGATGTATATATTTGGCCCATTAGAAAAATAACTTCATTTTCAACCACAGTTTCTGTAACGGAACAATTCCCTACTTCACTGCAGATCTCTCTAGATAGCCAGACTAAAAAGCACGCAGTGCTTGGCTCAGGTTAGAGGCGTAAACAAGCTGGCATTGCACAAAGGTCCATTTCTCAGAAGCCTGGCAAGACAGTTCAGCCTCCTCTGAAGGGCAGCAGCAGTTATGACAGCCAGTGAGTGGAGACAGCAAACGCAGCAGCATCATCCAGACCTGACCTACTGGAGCGTGGATCCAGGTTTCTGTGAAAACAGAGCCAGGCCAAGCACTTGGGGATGGGTGCAGCGGGATGCAGCACAGAGCACACTCGCACGCCAGCGTGGCTACAGCCAGTGGATGCTCAGCTCCAGGTTGCTCACTCTGCTCCTAAAGCCCAGCCAGTCCCCCAGCCTTAGCGCTCACTAAGATGATGTGCTGGAGGAGCTAGTGCCCAGAAGCTGCAGAAGGGCTTTATGACTCCATTTAGCATGTTACAATACCCTAGCATGGGCACAGCTCCATTGATAAACCAATGCTCTGTGGTAGCATGGATGCATCCTTCCTTGGGGTTGTACCAGCAAACAAACATCCGTCTGGAAGCAGACTTGCTGTGAGGTTCATGGATGAGCAGAGCTCACCCTCATTTCTCTTCAGTCACAGCATCTACAAGGGTTGCCCTCTTCTCAGCTCTGTGGGCCAAAACCAGACCTTGAGCTGTGTGATGCCCATTTGCGTAGGGGCTACAGCCTCCTGTCTGACTCACAGTCACCCTGGCATAACCTGGTGTAGGTGAAGCCAGCACGGGATGCCCATCTGGAGAGATGTCGGCACCACTGAGTCCAGGATCCTTCCAGCATAACCACCCACTTCATAAGAGCACCACAGAGATAAAAGTAGAAGTAGCACCAAAAAATTCAGAGGCAAAACTGAACTTAAAGGCAAGGACTGAGAGCATGAAATATCCAGAAAGTCATCCCAGGCACAGCCGCTGTGGCTTGGAGCCCCTTCAGCAAAATGCAATCGCTCCCCTTCCCTCCCAGCCTCTCTAGCATGGCCTTGGGAGATGCTGCTTAACATTTTTCAAGCCTAGGACAAGGCAAAGAATCATTTGGTTGAAAAATGGCCTTTAGTAGAACATGAAAGATTGTATGAAAAACTATTGGCTTTTTAGAAGTGTTTCCCCTTTTTTTGATTTTTTTGGTGACATCCTCTATCAGTCTTTTTTACTGCAGCATGCAATGTAAACTAGCCCTTGGTTTCTCTTCTGGAATTATTCTTATGTTAAGATACTTTTTCAATCAAAAAACTAGCAAAACAGTTCATCTACAGAAAATCTGCTTTTGGGAAGCTGAAGTTTGCATTTTCTGGAGGCAGACACATGGAGCACAGTCATTCAATTCTGCTTATCTCAGTATGCAACAGAGGTACAAGACAGACTGATCCCCAGCCTGCCCCATCCAAGCTCTGCACAGTCCTACCCAGACCCTTATTTTCCTGCTACCAGGTGCGAAGTTACCGCATTGCAAGCTGATCCTCTCATTTCACCAGCCAAATTCCTTGTTCGTTCTCTGCTTAGATTTTCTAATGCAGCCGGTGCAGAAGCAGCAGCCTACTCTCCCACAAGTTTCCAAGCCACATGCACTGCTCTCCAATTGCTCCCCCTGCCCCGAATCATAGAATCACAGAACGGGTTGGAAGGGACCCTAAAGATCATCTAGTTCCAAACCCCCTGCCAAGGGCAGGGACACCTTCCACTAGACCAGGCTGCTCAAAGCCCCATCCAGCCTGGCCTTGAACACTTCCAGGGATGGGGCATCCACAGCCTCTCTGGGCAACCTGTTCCAGTGCCTCACCACCCTCACAGTGAAGATTTTCTTCCTAATATCTAATCTAAATGTACCCTCTTTCAGTTTAAAGCCATTAGCCCTCGTCCTATCATTACATACCCTTGTAAAAAGTCCCTCTCTGGCTTTCTTGTAGGCCCCTTTAGGTACTGGAAGGCTGCTATAAGGTGTCCCCGGAGCCTTCTCTCCTCCAGGCTGAGCAACCCCAAGTCTCTCCGCCTGTCCTCATAGGGGAGGTGCTCCAGCCCTCTAATTGTCTTCATGGCCCTCCTCTGGACCTGCTCGAGCAGGTCCATGTCTTTCTTACGCTGGGGGCCCCAGAGCTGAACACATTACTCCAGGTGGGGTCTCACGAGAGCAGAGTAGAGGGGGAGAATCCCCTCCCTCAACCTGCTGCCCACACTTCTTTTGATGCAGCCCAAGATGCGACTGGCTTTCTGGGCTGCGAGTGCACATTGCTGGCTCACAGTCAGTTTTTCATCCACTAATACCCCCAAGTCCTTCTCCTCAGGGCTGCTCTCAATCCACTCATCGCCCAGCCTGTATTTGTGCTTGGGATTGCCCCAACCCATGTGCAGGACCTTGCTCTTGGCCTTGTTGAACTTCATGAGGTTCACACGGGCCCACCTCTCAAGCCTGTCAAGGTCCCTCTGGACGGCATCCCTTCCCTCCAGCGTGTCGACCGCACCACACAGCTCGGTGTCGTCAGCAAACTGGCTGAGGGTGCACTCGATCCCACTGGCTGTGTCGCCCACAAAGATGTTAAACAGCGCCGGTCCCAATACCGACCCCTGAGGGTATTTGGGCAAAGCAAAGTTCTGTGCAGGATCTCCAGCCAACCTGGAGCGGTGAAAGGGACCAGCTAGTTACACCACAGAAGGCTTCTTTGTGCTGATTTCAAACAACACTGTGTAGCTGATATTTTAGGAGCAATATCTGAGAAGAGATTTGAAGAACTGCTTATGTGATGGTTTTGTTAACAGCGGTGAGAACATGCACAGGGAAGCTTATTGATTCCCTTTATTGGGCAAAATTTGCTTCCTAGAATTCAGAGTTAGAGATGGGCCGCGACTGCAATACCAAATTACCCTGAGCTGCTTGCACGGAGGAATCGTCCAGAGGGTACGGCTGACCTGAACAAACTGCTTGAATAGCTGCTTAAGCACACCAGGCTACAGCTCTGACCCACTCAAAGAGTCAGGAGAGGAAGGAGGGAAGAAGAGAAAACAAAATGAGAGCAACAGAAGAGGGAAGGTGTCTGTGGCTTTCTCTGTATGGAGAAAGACCCACCCTGCCCACTGACCCTGGGAAAACTGCTGCCGTTTGGCATGCTTCACTGATGGATCTGCAGTGGTCATGGAGATGTGGGATAGCTGGAGTATGCAGGGCCATAGCAAGACATTTTCAGGGGGTGGGGGGTGTCATCAAACCAATATGCATCCCTTTCCCACCCTAAACCCTCCTTATAAACTTAGATCACATGGGAAACCCCGGAGGCCTGGCTTCTAGTCCAGCAGGTTTGAAATAGCCAGTGTCCCAGTTACACTGGTGCTCCAGCAGGCATGCATTGCCCTTTGGTGGAGCAAATCACCTCCTACAACACAATGGAGCAGCACTCAGCCTGCTCAGAGGTCCCCGTGCCTGAATACAAACCGGGGGGGGGGGGGGGGGGGGGCTTGTGTAATTACAGAGGCAAGGAGGGAAATGGTGTGTGTGGAAGGAAAGGGAGGAGAACCAGCAAGACTCTTGGAGCTGGGTACACAGCAAGTGCTGGAGGGAAGGGGAGGAGGGCAACCACAGTCAGCACTCAGAGTTATTCACAGGAACCACATACCTCTTCATCCTCATGCACTCATGATGAAAGAACCCCCAAATTCTAGTGCTTTCTCACCAACCTCACGGATCACTGACAGTCTGCAGTTTAGGAGTATCTGCTCTAGACCCCCTGTCCCACTCATCCAAGCAGCATAGCACAGGGGCTACGTGGTTGGTATCATCCTACAGAAACTGGCCAGGCAAAACTCATCTGCATACACACAGATGATCCCCCCTGTTGTGTGCTTTAAGGCTGATTTTTTCCCCCCACTCTGCAGCTTCTCCCCTCTCACAGAAGAGGGTTGCAAGTGCTCCAATGTGCAGAAACAGCAGGACAAGCGCCCAGGGTCCCCCTTTCTGCTGGCTCCAAACCACATCCGCACACTGTTCAGCCCCAGGCGACACCATGCTCTGCTCCACACTGCACCTCAACAGATGTAGTCCACATCTTGCCTCCCCTTCCCAGCAGCTCATACCTGCTCCTTCACCGCTGTCTCCTCCACATGTCCCATCCAATCCCTCGTAGAAGTGCTCCTCCACTCCATGGCCAAGGATAAGCTCATTTTGCAGAAGGATAAGGATGTCCTCTCCCAAGTTATCATTGCCTCCTAGAGACACAGCTGCAATTTCTGAGAATTTACAAGTCTATCTGTTAACTCCTTAATAAGCATCATGTGCTAATGTGGTTGGGGACCTGAAGAAACTTGATAACTTGATAACAGCCTCTTAATGGTGCTGACTCTTCAGCTGTCCTGCATGTGAAACCTCACCAGTGCCTTATAACTAATTCACTTGGGATTTTTCCTCTGTTTCTAGCATTAGTAATATTTTTTAGCATTACCCTTTATCCCTAGAATGATCTGCATTCGGCAAAAGCTGATAAGTAATAAACTGTATCTCCTATCAGGAGCCATTGTGTTCATGGGGAGCAGCTGAGCTGGGGAGTTCCCCAGTTCCCCAGCTGATCTTGTCAAGGGCTAACTCCAGCCCCTCACAGCACCTGGAGCACTGGCAACCACTTTGAAAGAGGATATTTCATTGCTGTATTTTCTCTGTAAAGATGAATGTTCAGCATATTTCAAAAAACTACCCAGTGGACCAAAGCTATTCAAGAGGAAAAACTCAATAAGGAAATGTGTGTTTGTGTGTTTGCATACAATAGCTGGTTTGTTTGCTCTAGGTTCTCTCTATTCTTCCATGGCAGAGTAAACCAGCTAGAGAATACTCTAGAAGCCAAATTAAAAAAAAAAAAAGGTAAATTTAATAAAAAAATAAGTTAATTTAAGAACATAACATATCCCATCATATTATTATAGGTGTGCACTGCCTTTACCTTTCTTGCACGGTACTTATATTTTAATCCTTTCAAAGTTAGTTACAACTGTGTTAATTTTGAACTGAATCATTTCAAGGTAAAAATGATTTCTGACCTGTTGTAAGCATCCCCCCAGGCTAGTAGTGGAAAGCCAAGAAGCACAAGATCGGGAATGAAAACTGAACATGTGGGTTTCTTCTTCACTGCATTCACAGTAGTCGTATCTCTGTCCACCTACCACCCAAGAGTAAATCAGTAAAATGTGAAAACAGAAACAAAACTAACTATGGCTTCTTTAAAACTCTCTTAGTTCAGTCTGTAAGAATAAACATTACCATGACCTAATCAAAATTGTGTGCCCCAATACAGGGAACTTACTAAGGACTACAGTGGACACATCTGGATGTGACGTATTTTTCTATTTTCATTACATTTAAACTTAACTCCTGCATTTCTAATGCTTATCTGTACAATAATTGCAGCGCTCCATGACATGCTTTAACTTTAGTTACAGATATGTGCTATCATCCCTAACTTTTCCATGGTGTTTATGCAGAAATAAACGTTATTTTTGGCCCAGCACTGCCCTCAGTCTGCCTGTTCTGTTTCCACAGATGCTCTCCATTTCGGCTCTGCAGTATCACTCTGCTATTCCATGCAGTATGTGCACAGCAGTCATGGCCAAATGCTTTCCAGCTGTGGGTAACGTCTTTCAAGGAGATAATATCTTGGGGAAAAAAAAACAACTTACCACCTTTCCTGCTCCAAGTGGAGTCACACCAACTTTCCTCTGTGGTTGCACGACCTCATGCGCAGGCCAGGAGCCCAGCCCTCTCACTCCTTCTGATGCAGAGGCAATTTTAGCCTCAGTGTGTTAAAAATAATAATTTGCCGTTAACCATTTCCCAGCTATCACTATGATGCTGTCGCAGGGGAGGCCCAGCAGCTTAATGATATCTCAGCTGGGATTGAATGTGACTCCAGCGCAGTTTCAGCAGCTTTGGTTTATTATGTTGAACATCTGGATGAAGACATTTAAAGCACATGTATAGTTGCCCCAAGTACAGAGCTGCATCAGCTTCATATCTAAAAAATGCTGCTATCACCACACACTGCCCCTACTTCCGTCTGATTTCACAGACTACATTCTTAATGTAATTGTGGATAATTTGGAGTGTCCCCAGACCCATCTGCAACAGCAGTAAAAAGCATGTTTGTTACTAATACTATTTCATTATTATTCCTTAGAGACCTCAGTTTGTGTTGTGTCTGAACCATGCCAGGCACTGAGCCGCAGTAGATGGCCATTTCTACTGTGCAGGCAAACGCTATGAAAGAAAAAGCCAGCAGCTGCCAGGCGCTACAACATTAGATGTCACCAGAATTTTCCTGCTATATTGCAAACCTGAATCTATCCATCAGATCCACCTCCAGCGCTTACAGCTCATCCTTCATGGTCATCCTCTGTCACCTACAACTGTAATGCAGCAATTACCATCAGAGATATAGGTATGAAATATATGCTTCTCTGGATGAAAGTACAACCGAAGCCCTGTGAAGAAGATTCAGGTCTGTAAAGGGAACAGTGCAGAGTTGTCAGCTGACTGGTTGGGTGTGAACCAAAAGAAGAAATTATCTCTGAATTAGTTTTCCTCCAGATGTGCTCCTCAGGGTATTTGCATTTTTATGATTTTTAATCAGTCAGTAAATGATAAGATTCCTCCAGTGAAACCAAACGCAGATACCATGATAACGTGATGTGGCCCCTAGAAATAACACTGTCAGTAGAAATGGGCAGAAGGGGCTGCGGTACTCCCACTGGTGCACAGGAGTGTCTTACTCGAGTTGCCTGTCCTTCCAGACATGCTCGGCTCCCAGCTGCCCCTCCATCAGGCAGGCTGTACTCCATGGGCATTGCGCTGCTGGATGCACCCAAGTCCCAGGTGCTCACAAAGCCACACGAGCCTTTGAAAGCTTTAGATTAGGGATACGCAGAAGAAAGCACCAAGCAACACACACTCCTACGCAGACACCTTGCAGGAGCAGTTCAAAATAATTCTCTTCTTTCAAGCTTGAACCCTCAGCTCTTGGGTGTTTGCCTTTGTCAAGCAGTGTCAGCAAAAGCTTGCTGAGCATTTAAGTACTCTTCAAGAAATAAAACTCAGTAAATAATAACTGCCTTTGCATGTTCCTCTCCCCCTCTCATCCTCGCATCACGTGGAGGCAATCCTGTCAATTCCCAGGCAGATGCTGATTAGGCCAGCATTTAACCTTCAATATCTCCATTTACCCATTCATTTTGTCCTGTGTGAGGTGACACACAGCTTCCCAAATGACACTTGGCACCGTACTCTTCGCCCACCTACAACAGACCTATTTTGGGCTGCAAAGATGGGGCATGCCACGCCACGCGTGGAACGGGTGCAGGTGGAGAGCTGCGCCGTTGCAAAGGCAAGGGTTGGTCGGGAGCTCAGCAGAGAGCATCACAGCCGAAAACACAGCCACGGGTGCCAGTGGGGGGGGATAGGTACAAAATTGCAGGTGTGAACATCTGAGGCACAGGTGCTTGGGAGGCATCAGGACAGACAGGAGCTGCGGGAGCAGAATCGGCAGATAAAGCCCACCATAGCGTAAACGCTGCGGGGCTGCAAAACCGCAAAGCTGCAAAGGATGGTGCGATCCTGGCAAACCCTGCACCTTGACTCGGGCACAGCTGCTGGCATGTTGCAGCTACAGCAAGGTCACAAGCTTCTTGTAGCAGCCAAAGCAAACTTGTGTTTGCTTTGAACACTCCTTGTGTTCACTTTCCTTTCCTCTGGGTGTGTTGTTCCTTACTGTTGAAGGCCAGGCTCGTGTTACTTCATTTTCATGGAATTGTTTGAATTTTCTTTTTAAAAACAACTTTTTGCGATATTTTTTCCCCCCACAAAACTGAAAACTTGAAAATCTATCTTCTCCTCCTTCCACTTCCAGGTTTTGAAATCTTTATTTTGTGGGTAAAAAGAGTTCCATCTTACTGTAAATATTTACAGCGTTTCAAAACCAATACCTGAACATTTTGCTAAAAAAAAATATTGAATTTTTCCGTATTCATGTTTTTCTGAAGGAGAAAACAAGACACTTTCAGCCACATGGAAAATGTTCTCATTTGGGTCAGACTGCTATTTTGAGTACAGGACTGATAACCGTCTGCAATTATCGTTTGCAGACAATTGGATGAATGTTCCCTTGCAGCCTGAAAGGGCAGGTCACTCACAGCATATCTTACTCATTAAAAGTAAAGAATAACATGACGGTGTGTCACTGGTACCTTCAGCCGGATTGGCATGCTGAGCCCTCCCTCCGCACTGGGGCTGTGTAGGTGGTGACTTCTGTCAAAGAAGAGCCCTAGAGGAGGTGTAATTAACAATCACATCTTCATCCCATAAATAATGGGATTCTGGGATGATGGATGAAGAACCTAAGCTGCAATACATCTTCACATTAAGCATTGCAGTGCTCTATCTCTGCTGCTCCTTACTGACTTCATCAGAGCACCAGTGAGCTCTCTGAATTCAGCCTAATATTTCTGAAGATTTGGGTAGACATGGCTTTGCTCTGAAAGCCATGCCCATGTGAGAGGTCTGGTGGAGAAGATGGGTGGGAGGACATCTCGGAGCAGTTCCCGACTCTCTCACTGACTTTTGGGTTGCCTCGACGAAGACATTTGATTTGCTTGAGTTTACCTGCCTGTTCAATAGACCCGGCATTTTCAATATTTGCAGTCATCCATATGCACGTGAAAAACAAAAAGACTGCATTTTCCCCAAACTGCTCTGCTGCCTGGGTAATTACATGAGCCATATGCTGAGGTCCCTTCTTAGGCAAATGCCCCGCTGCGGTCAAAGGGACACTGCCAACGTGACAGATGGGCAACACCGAGAAAGGACTGACCGGGATGTGTGCCTTGGGAGCACACAGAAGTGCCTTTGTGCTCATAAATACAGAATTGATGGTGCTCGGTCTGTATCTTGCAAAGTCTGCAAGTGTCTTAAGAGAGGCCCCTTGAAAATGTGTCCCAGATGGATAAACTCAGGGAGGTGGAAATTTCTGTCTCCTTTCCACGTCTTAGAGGGACGCTGCTGTGAACTTCTCTGGCTATGTCATTCCCATTACTTTCCTGAGATTCATAGTTATATGAACCCACATAGATACATATAAAAATATATAAATATATGCTTACACACACCTACATGCACATGCACACCTCATATATATTTTTTTATTTATCCTGCCATTTAGAAATTATCGTCAACCTCGTCATAATACATTATTATTCCATTAGGATCACTTCAGCTAACAAACATTCAAGGTACAACTGCCCGGAGGTCTCCTGGTATGATGTACATTAAAGTTTAATGCTGTACCGATGTGTGCATTGTGTTCCATATGAGCCAAGCTGTTCCATTAACTATGCGCAAAGGGCTATGAAGTTATAACATTTATCTCTACGGACGCTCCAGATTACTTTTTCCTGTTGCATGCCTCCAAGGCTAAACATCTAGTCCTCAATTTACGTAGAGCTGTTAAAATTTTTAAACCTTTGTAAATGATGAACAGTTTATCAATGTAACTGCATTTTTGTCAGCCTTGGCTGGGGAGGATAAAGAAATATTGGCGATTTTCCAATGGTCATTTATTTTTTTATTTTTTTCCATTTAAAGCACAAGTTGGGTAGAAACAGTATCCATTATTAATAGATAAATGTTTTATTAAAGATATAAAGACCACAAAGATTTGTAACTTTAATAATCTAGTTTCTTATTTTAAATTCTGTAACATTATTATTTATTGAACAACTGGGGATATTTCTTACAGGATCACAGTTAGGCAGAACCACAGCAAAATGGATAACTCTGCGCTATCTGGGGGAAAATATTCCGGCTGACTTAAGAGCTTCCTGACAGGATTTTTTTTTAATAATTTTTAAAATAAATTTGTCACTGGCTGTTTACAATAAGGCCTATAAAGTTTCAAAGGGAAGTCTTTTTTTCTTAACTTTACTTCTGCTGCTGCACATGCTGGAGTGTCCTTACAACCCTGCTCACATACTCTGCGAACTATTCTGGTTTCTATGTTAAGCCATTTTTTTCCAAAAAGCAAAGTTTCTGGTTTTTAAAAAGAAACTTTCTGGGTTTATCTAACTCCTTTTAAGCCTGGACAAAATGAAAACAAAGTGTCATCCTGCAATAATCGGTGTTCAACTGATGACCAAACATCATTAAACACCCAAAACCAAAAAGATCTAAACTCTTTTGCTCGATTCAGCCCAGAAACCTGAATATGAAATTCCTAAATCCCACATTAAAGCTCTTAAGACAAAACACTTGGCAATTTCAGGCTACTCCTCCCTGCATGTTCATGTCTGACACAGTACTATGTCAGCAAACATTTTTTTTTTGTTTGCTTGTTTAATTTTCATGTGAAATATTCCTGACTAGATGAGCAGCCTTCTGATATAATATTCTATTATCTGAGGTCTGTACGTATATACACACTTACTTACACTTCTGAATCTGTATACAGGCTATAGTCAAAACTCAAATCATGGAGAATTTATTAGCAAAAAAAAAAAAAAGTTTTGTTTGCCACTTCTAGTAGAGATCTGATTGGATCCATCTGGGGGTTTTCCATTAAATCTTTTCCACTGAGTAAATACCAGTTACTGAAACCGAAACCATTCAAGGGAGAGGGACATTTTCAATTAGCTTTTTCAATCTGCTTTTTCAATCACATTTACCACAATATAGTGTGAAATTATAAAAACATTGTATTTCAATATTTTCTAAGCAAAAATATCCGCTTTTACTTTTTGAACATGATGAATTTTAAAAGGCTGCAATTACAAAGAACTATTTAAAATCACCTATTTAACCATTTATTAACCATTAACCATTTATTTAACCAACTATTTAACCACTTAGCCATCTATTTAGTCAACTATTTAAAAACATTTCAACAGACCTGAGTGAAGAGGTCTTTCTCAAGCTTCAACTTGCAGGAAAGCTGATGATTTTGGGTGTTATTCGTGATTCAGACAGGGCCATTTGGTGTTTTTGAAACTGCAGAAAGTCCCATGGGATAATATGTCCAGAGAGCTCTGGCAGTTACTGGTAAGGAACTCTAGATCTTGCAAAAACCATTAGAGATTTCAGGTTCCCCCTTTCCCTCCGACAAGTAAAATTAACCACTGTACAGACAGGGCTGGTAGCTGTTGTTTTCATAACGACAACTATTTCCTGACTCTGAGTGAACATTACTTACACGGTACTTAACCTACCAGGAAATTATTTGAGATAGTGCATCAGCCTTGTTTTACACATTGCATTTGGCCAGATAATACCCAAAAAATTGTCTTTGGACACTGACTGCTGTTGTGAACAGACGCGCTGGTGCGTGGGCACAGGTATTTGTGCACAGCTGGCCTGCAGCAGTACCGACAACCCCGCTTAGCAGGGACCTGGGCCATGCTTTTGTCACACCCTGTACTTTAAAGGACGAGCAGTGTCTGTGGCTGGTGGCATCTGCCACTTGTTTATATTCTGCATTAAATGTGAAACTGGGCATCCTGGACAAGTTTCAAAGCTCCCTCTGGACACACAATTGTAGGTCATCCTCAACCTATTTTGCTGACCCAAGAGACAAATTTCGTTTCTGTTAAATCAAGCCTTCAGGGAACATCTTCCCTGACTTGATAGTGACTAGTTAGTCTGGCTTGCAGAAAATAATTGTGGAGCGACAGGCATCTGACAGTGATTTCTCAATGCCTGGGCTGCAGTTTTCTCTTCCTTGGCAGGCTGCAGAGCAGCAGCAGGATATCGGTGTGTGCTTCAGGAAGGGAATTTCTGATTTTACTCCTAGCCTTTCCTGGGAAAACATTTATTGATAGCAGAGCTACAAAGTGTGGAAAGAAGTAGACCTTGGCTGTAAGAAGAAGAGCGAGCTGCCTGCTCTGCACAGCACAGAAACAAGATTTGATTAGCCAATAACATTAGGAAACTTGATATGTTTACAAGATGTGAGTGAAGAAATGCTTGAGAAATTAATACATTCAGTCGGTGAACATAAAACCTCAGTGGAAGGTGGGGATTCTCTGAGCTTTCTCTGGTGGCCCTGTGACTCCAGACCACATTAAAAGCAAATGAACCAGCAAGGAAACAGGCCGATGCTTTGATGGAAAAGTGCTGTGTTGAGGCCAGTAATAAAAGTTTATGTTATTTCTGTCTCTTGACTCCTGCTGAAGAACATCTGCAATTTTCCATAATAATTTCTAAGATGGCAATCTAAGCAAAAATAATGTTAATTAGGCCCTCTCTACTATTGGACTAACCCGATATTGATGGTTCTCTGTCTACTACCATTGCTAACAGTAGATTTTGCAACGTGCTGCTGGTAAGTTCGGTCATGCTAATAAATGTTGGTTCAAGTGGAAATGCCTTGGGCCCGGGAGCTGGGGGATCCCACACCACAGTCAGTGATTTCACTCTGAGGTTTCCAACTGCCTCTTAAAGCATTGGGAAAGCTGGTCAGGGAAACCGTCTGCCTTGAAGGTAAAAAGCACCGAGGTCGTCTGCTGGAAGATGCGGCAGGTTTGTGCAGTGTAACCTGGTATCTAACCATAGTGAGTTATTTCATAATCTAAATAGGTCTTTGCAGGTACAAGGATTTAACTTTATTTACAAAGAAGAAGTCTTTCAAAACCTCAAGAGATGCTCTTAGTAATCTTAGTAAAGTTCGAGTACTGGGCTATCTCAGACAACTACTTCATACACTAAGTCAGCAGGCAAAGGAATGTAAAAGCCAGTAGGAAACAAAGGTGAGGTCAGGGAAGACCTGGAGCTTGTTTCTGGAGGGGGAGAGCTGGGACTGGTGTAAAAGAACAGCAAGGCTGCAGCAGGTGAAATATTCCCCCACCCTGCCAGTCCTGCCTGTTGCTGGGGTCCTGTCACAGGCAGGATGAGGGGGTTGGGAATCACTGAGCCTCTGCTATTGCTGAAGGTTTCCTGTCCGAGTGAGTCCCCAGTACAAGAGAAATCCCAGGTTTTCACATTGTCTGCAGGGGAAAGACGGAGAAACAAACAAAAAAAGGATGGGGCTGTTAAAGCTTGCTTAGGAGTCGTGAAACAGAAGTGATGAAAGAGCCAGGGGTGAAAACAGGATGGTGACAGGCCGGTGCTCGGCTATGTGATTCCTCCCTCCCTCCCTCCCTCCACCCTGCTGCTGGCGTGAGGGTGGAGGATGCTCCAGTTCCTGTGTGCTGAAAGTGCAGGCACCGCTGCCACCCATCGTGTCTCCTTGGGGAAAGTTGTCCCTCCTCATCAGCTCCAATGCAAAGCTCTTGCTGGGGGCACAGGGATGAAGAGCAGGGACTTTGCAAAAGCTGCTGTCCCCAGAGTCCTGACCTGGGGGTCTGAAGAAGACAGCTCTACCAAAAAAACCCCACCCCCCCATCCCCCCATATTAAGATCTCAACCTTACCTAAGGAATTCAACAGCAATGATGCTGGCTAGCCTGCAAACATGGGGCCAGAGGAACCCCCATGCCACGGGTGGCATGAGAATACACCAAGAAGTTTGGACTGCCTGGCATCCAGGTCTGCCAGATATTGCTCCCTCCAGTGGCACCTCTCTTAGGTAACCTTTATCCCTTGTAGTCACAGTATTGGCAACCCCAGGTATTCAAAACCTCTTCACATGGATGTCACTCAGCTTTGCTGTCCCTCGGATGCTTCTTTTTAGTTATCTTCTTCTTGCTTGTCCCATCAGTAATGACTCCAAGCCATTGCAACATAGCTCCGAGCACAGATGCTCTCCCCATGCACCATGTGCCTGAAACGAAGAGAGATGAACCTGTTAATGGCCATTCTGCAAGAACTCTTTCACATCTTCCTCCCCTCTCTGGGTCATCAGACCCACCAGCTGTGCTTGCTTTCAAGGCCAGATACCATGGGAGACACGGTACCATTGGAGACAGGAGAACTCCAGGGTAACCCATTGAGGTTTTCAGCTGGTGACATGGTTAGGCGTCTTCCCGGAGTTTCTGCAAGTTTATGACACTGGTAACGCTAGCCAGAAATTTCCTCTTGGGGGGCTAAGTAATGACAGATGTTTTGCATCCTGGAGGTACAAAAGCAGTTAACATCCCCTCATCCTGGCATGAGCCGTAGCTCTAATTCCCTTTTCTGCTAAGATCAATAGGGTGTAATTCCAGCTAGTAACATCCATGGAGGACAGAGCAGGAACTTAGTATTTCAAGCTGAAACCTTAGAAAAGAAAAATGGTCCATCCTTAAGGCACCCTCTTGATTGTTATCAGATTCATTTCCATTTCAGCTCAAACCAGAACTGCTCTAGAGCCAAATCTTCACAATATCTGGATCTATGGACCAACAGGGACTGGGAAAGAGTAGTGCTTATGATGGAACTGCATAACACACCAGACACATGCCTTGTGGCCATAGTCCAGGATGGAGACTTCAACGCTTCATCCACAACAACCGCAACAGTATGATCGGGCTGACTAGTACAGCCCCCACGGGGAAGAGGCAATAAAGCCACCACTGAAAGAGGATGAAGAGGATTTGTCATGCTGAGCAAGTGCTATAAAGGTTTTTATTGCCACTTGTTGGGGAAGTGCCTCGCTCTTGACAGTGATGGAGTCCTTCTGAGCTGAAGATATTTATCCACAGGGATAAATCAGGACTTATTTTACTGAAGAGCTGGGGCCTGATCTCAGAGCACAAAGCAACCAAGTGCTCCCAGGGTTCCTCTCATGTCAGCTCAAAACCACCTCAGCCCCCAGCAAAGGGGCTCTGCAGGGGAAACGGCAGCGCGGCGGGGGGGTCCTCGTGCTTGCAGGGCTCCAGGGGCAGGACCGCTGCCTTCAGGCCAGAACGGGGCAAAGACTGGAGCACTTCAGTTCACATCACACCAGCTGCTTGCACTTCACTTGCTCTTTATTTACTGCTAATGAAAAGCACCCAGAAGCCTCCGTCCCGGCCAAGAGGAAGAGCTGCTCCTTCGCACCCAGAGCTCAGGAAGAGGAGCCGGGCTGGTCCCATCAAGCCTGGTCAGTCCCACTGAGGCAGACTGGTCCCACGCAAACACACTGTCATCTCTGCTCTTCAGACAAGGCTGGTTTAGGAGCAAGATGAGAAATCAGGGGCCAGAGCTGCTGTGGAGTCTGAGGCTGCTTCTGCTTGAGAGCACTGATGCCAAGTTAGTCGTACACCTTAACAACGTAGGTAAGACCAGGATCAGGCCCAGAGGAGCTCTGTCCTCCTCCTCCCTCCCTTCCCTTGCCCCATTTTGGGGCTGATACCAAACTTGCTGAAAGGCAGCAAGTGGCAAATGCAGAAGTGCTGAATTGCAGCTTGAAAAACGACAGAGAGTGATTATTGCTGTCCAGGAGAGAAGGATTAATACATCAGCCCAACGTGAGACTCATATTTCGGGCAAAGTATTTTCATACAGGCGAGAATCTACATCAATTTTCTCAGCTACTTGATTCATAGAAAAACAGTGCTGAAGAAACAAGGAAAAAAAAAGGAAAATAAAGGCTCAGAGGATACTTTATCAGTTATTATATTAATGTGCGGCAAGGTACCAGTGGCAGGAAGAAGATGATCCTCAGGGCACGTTAATAAAAAACATCAAGCTGATACAGAGGATCTGTTGCTTATTTTCCCCTTTCTAAACTGCCTTTCCTCAGACCGTCAGGAAAGATGAGGGATCCAGTCCAGCACTTTGTGTAATAGGAAGAGGGGAGAAAAGGTCTGTTAAAGCTCGGATGGTGTGCTGCTACTCAGCCAGAGTGAGTGTGATGGATGGGGTGGTTGCTCAGCGTCAGGCAGGGTGCAAAAGGGCCTCAGTAACATCTATTAAAGCAATCCATTTTCCCAGGCTCATCTGGCACTCACTCTTTGTCACCACACTTGTTACCTTTTCCTGATGGTAAATGCTGGGGAACTTCAAGGTATTTGAACAGTCAGAGACGACAAATCCCTACTAAGAAGAAAGTGTAAAACAGCAGGAGAAACATGTTGGCTTCATCCTGAGTGAACATTAAATACACTTCACATTTGTCTAAGGAGACAGTTAATGGGAAAACGGGCTCTTTAATTGAACAGGCTGAGAGTTTCACGCAGCTGCATATAACAAACGCGCAGGGGAAAGCCATTTTTCTACGCAGGGATCCTAGTCCGGGTGAGGCAGGAGGGAGCATTTCTTCCAGAGAATTAACAGCAAATGCAAGTGGCTGGTGAGGACAATCCAACGCGATGCTTTTCCCAATGCGGCTCTATTTAAGGGAACAGAAAGGGGCCCTGGATCGGGCATTCAGCCCAAAACTGGCCTAAGGCAACATAAAAGCAGCGGGTTATTTTTGTTGCGTTTTACAGTCGCCTTGAAGCCTGGGGCATGCCAACTGGTATATTCAACTTGTCTAGGTCATCAGAGCCCTCTGCAGAGCAGGTTTTTTCTCGCTGAGTGACTCACTAACAGCATTACTCACCAGGAAGCTGATGTATCTCTGCAACATGCACTTGTGTTAGTGTTGCACCTTCTGCCAGTCCCAACGCGCTCAGCAAGAAGCAGTTCATTTGATTTCATGATCCCTCTAACGAACAGCCTAGTATCACAGGGCACCACACTAGCCCCTCCACATCTGCAGCTGGCCCCTCCACTGGACTGGTCCCTCCTGGATCGGTACTTCTCATCAGCCGCTGAAGTACAAGGTATCGACAACTGTTGCAATAAGGTGCCAGCCACAGTAGCCCATAAAATACTCAAAATTGTGTATGAGTTTTATAAAATGTATTTTCCCTGACACATGATGCATGCTGCACATGTCCATTTGCAGTTACATCAATCTTCCCATCTCCCGTCGAATCTTCCCTCCCTGTGCACAATCCTTCAAACTCGCTCTCCCACAGCACAACCACTTCACAGTCTAAAGAGCATCTAAGATCCTGGGATTAACCTGAATATTATTTTCCTTTGCTTACCAGAAATGTTGTTCAGACATGGAATTCAGACATGGAAATCTATTACCTCTCCAGGGCATGCAGCAGAGGGTGGTGGGGCCAGTGACACAGCCAGAGCAGTGCGCCTACTTTCATTGTTATCATGCCAATTAATAACTTGATAATTAAATGACGAAAGCCCATTACTGGAGTATCAAGGGAAGGGGCAGAGGTAGGACTGTACTAAGAGAGGGATTGAAGGAGTCTCCTCTGTTGTCAAGTCCTCTTCCCTCTGATTCCCATCACACCAGCTTATTAAACTCTGTCTTAAAAGCAGTGGCTTTTCCCTTGCTCCCTAGGGGAGGCTGTTAAAGAGCTTCCCTTATCATATATCAAGGAATCTCCTCATTTGCAACTAAAATTTATACTTAACCAGTTTGTTCTTGTTCTGTAGCTTAAATCACCTCTCCTCCATGGGGCTTTATCTTCCCCATGAACAGCAGCCTCCTCTCTTCTCCACAGGCATTTATGGCTAAACTGGCTGCATGAGCATCCCCTCCCTCAGCGGCCTCTTTTTCCCCTGTATCCTCACTGCTCTTCTCCACGCCTCTAAACCTAAAACCCCCCAGTCTGTGCAGAAACCCAGCAGTGAAGTCCACTTCACCAGGCTGCGAGGGCAGCAGCAGCCGCCGGGGACAGCCAGGAGGTTGGTGGGGGCTCAAGCCCTGAGCAAGGATGCCTGGAAGGAGCTGGCACCAGCAGGACTCAAGCAGCTATTTCGGGTCATTTGTTTTAAAGGTAGGATCTGCTTGAGCATACACGGAGACAAACCAAATGATATTAGCTCATTGTAGCTGCCTCTGGACAGGTGCCAGGAGGCAGCATCCTACCTGGGGGCCAAAATGGCATTGTGGTCATGCTAACAGGCTTGAGGAGCCTTCTGCTCAGCAAGTACTGCCTCGGGTCCTCCATGCCACGTCAGGGCAGGTGTCCAGGGGCAGTATCTCCTAATAGTGGTAACACAGATCTTTTTTCCATCTCTTGGTTTTTTTTTTCCTCCTCTTCCTCCTGTCGTTGGTTTACCTGGAAGCTGGGGACATCCTCAGCTGCCCCCATCCAGCAGCAGAAAGGCAGCTGACAGGTTTTCTATCAATCACGTCGGGGGTCTGGATCGCTAATTCCCAGAGCAGCATTGCAATCAGAAACCCTCATCAATGCCAGGATATTCTCTCATTCTTTGTGTGTTCGTTAAGTGCATTTATTTAGCAAAAGGGCAGATGTATGCAGCAGGTCTGAGGTTTGAAAGGCCACAGGGAGCTCTCTTTCTGGCTTGCCTTGCCCTGTTAACTGTGTTATCCCAATAACTGCTGAACATACACAGACACCATAACTCTCCCAGTTTGAATTAGTGCTGCCCCACTGCCAGGCTGTCAGCAGGACCAGGAGATTTCATATGAAAACTCTGACTTGGTAGACTGGGTATATAGATGCGCTCAAAGGAGCTCTGCTCTTTCACAGCCCAGATAGTGCTAGACCACATTAAACACCTTTCAAGGTCCTTGATATTCCTTTCTTATCCCAGTACTGAACTGGAAAGCCAATCCCAGTCATAGACGGTGAATGGCCAAGGACCAGTCCTCCCAGTCTTCCATGCAGGGCATCCCAGGAGAAGGAAGAAGCCACTTGCCCAGGATGAGGAGAAGCCTTTGTTACAGAAGTGGAAAGAGAAGTAATTGCAATTAGAAAAGAGAAGCTGGTCGTTTAATCCCTGCTGTGACCACACTCTGCCTGGCTGGCTCAGTGCTGTGCAGATTTTCCTGGTGGGGAGTGAGGAGGTCTCTATAAGTCCGTGAAACTCCAGCCAGAGCCAGCCCGGGGAAGGGCTGTGTCAGTCAGGGACATGCGCCACAGCTCAGCTGGCCATGTCTCTGCTGCAAGACAGGTGGTACCTCAAGGAGACGTGCTCTGTTCATGACCTGACTGAAGGACTGAATGTCTCTTAATTTCCATCAAAGATAAAAAAATTATGGGACACTAGGCATAAGAGATAAATAAGTATGTTCTGCTTTAACATAAGACCGGGCATATTGTTCCCACTAATAGAGGAAGAAGAACAATTAGCCTTAGAGAGTATTAACATGTTGAATGTGCGACGTAATATGGATTTGTGTGGCAAATCGCCTTATAAGACTCCAGTGAAGTGAGACTGGGTTTTCCAAGGTATTTGCAATGCTAATGCTTGGCAATGCCATGTATCTGATGAAACTGCATGACAGGGAGGGCTATGGGTACAATGTTAACCAAAGGAAGAAGAGTTATTAAATATGATAGAAGGTACATAGCAAATGAGTCATTTTAAAATGCATATGTGATGTAAATGGTTCGGGAATTTAAGAAAGGGTTTTCTTAAAGGGTGACCTGTTCTCCTGGGAAAATATCTCTGATCTCTCTTACTTATCTTGTTTCTACTAAGTCAAAGGGGTTGTGAGTTTGATAATAAGCTGTCAGGATTTGCCTGTTAGAAGATGCGATATTAATAAGAAAGAGTATTAAATGTGTGTCTTGTGGCTTTTGCTGTTGAGGGAATAAAATACTTCCTTAATAACCATTCTGTGATTGTTTGGAAGGATGGACCTTGTTAAGGAACAGGTATTTAAATACCTCTTCTTTACTCAACAGTTCATACTCCACCACTTCTAAATCCATGGAGTCAGTAAGGTTCAAAATTCACTGTTTTCGGATGTTTAGTGGTCCATGTGCAACATGACAGAAGGTGCCAATCCAGGACCTATCATCAGACAAGTGTCCACACAATGCAGTCCACAGCAAACTCCAGCGGCCGTGATGAAGCCACAGGCCAGGGAAGGAGTTCATTGAGGAAGCCCATACTGCTGCTCATGGTGAACAGAATTTGCAAACTTTAGAGCTAGCTAGGAATCTTCCAACAGACCATGTCTTCAGGGAAAAAGGTCAATTCTTCAACACTGAAATACATTGCAAGAACAAGCCGATGTTCATAAAATTCTAATGGAAAACTGCCATATTTTCTGTTGCAGTAAGCTGGAGGGGAGCACAGACTGCCCTGTAACAAACCAGCTCAGCAGCTGTATTTTCCAGGGCTTACAGGTTGATGTCTCCTTAGCAGACCATGCTGATCACTGGAAGTCTGTGGGCCCTGGGAGACCTGGCTCCAAACACCACTTTCTGGGTCCAGACTCACTCCCAGTCTGTCCAGCGTTGGGAGTCTCTCCGGGAGACTGTCCTGGAGCTGGATCTACCAGAGCTTCTAGGCTAAGCAGGATGCCAGAAACTCTGGCTTCACCTCCAAAATCGCCTCCTCCGCTCCCCTCACAAGAGCCTGGGCTCCAGGAAAGTTAGGAAGCCTCAAGAAAATTTTTAAAAAGTAAAAAATGAAATGTCTGTTTTAATATTTGTAAAACCACCTAACAAAAGGTTTCTCCCTCCTTAGAAGACAGCAGTTTTATTTCCACTTTATAATACAGATATCTTTTAAGTTATTTCAGAAAAGGAATTCCAACCTCCAGTCAGCCATAGTAGTTGTAAAGAGGTCAGTCTCGATGGACTTCCCCTGGCAATTTTCACCAGCACTCGTTTCCAGAAATCAATTCAAACCCCATTGAAATTAATTGGCATTCAGTTTAATATAATTTTGATCTTTCCTTAAAAAGGAAATTAAGTTTTACAATTACTAGGAAAAGCCAGCCCCTTCCATCCCACTATTTACTTCCCTCTTGTCCTTCCACACACAGAACTGGAGTCATCCAGGAGGCGTTAATCATTTGTTTTATGGATTCCCTTATCCCTTTCCCACGTTAGTGGGAAATCGTATTTAAATGGCATTTTCTTCAGCACTGTTATCACAAATGCGCTGTAAAGCAATTTGGCATGCCCTGTTTCCAGAAGCGTTCTGAGAAACAATTTATGACTCCACACTAGTGACTGGTATCGTGGCTCTGTTCATGCTTTACTAAACTAATGTCTGCAGCTAAAAAAGAAAAGAAACCGCACCCACAGACATCCCCAGCTGGTCGCATTCACAGATCTGGAGATTCATGAACCAGTGAATGCTCCCAATTTGCCAAGCAGATAAATTTGAATGAGCATGCAGAAGTTCACCCCATAAACTGGGTAATGGGAGCCAGTTATTGTGCTTCATGCAGTAAATGCCCCCAATTTGCTGCCACATGAAAATAGCTCAAACCTTTCATTGCATCTGTGCTGAAGTATAGAGTTGTGTGAACGCCAGTCACGGGTGACGCAAAAGTTTTTGTCCATACGCGGCTGCTTTGCAGCTTCATACCAGTGACTCTAATAGCCAGTTTTGCTGGTCTTTTCAAATCACTACAATTTGTGTGTGCTATTTAATAAAAGCGTCAGTAAGCGCTCCTCCGGTGCCGACCTCCACTTTCCATCTTCCCATGTTCCCCAGCCATGGCCAATGTTGAGATACAAAGATGCTGAGGCAAATAGAGATAATGGTGCTCAAAATTTTAGGTCCCATTTCTTTTCAGAAGGGTCATCTTTTCCTCATGTGGGATGTAAAATTAGAAAATTATGCTCTCCAAGTATCCTTCTCCAAGGCATAAAGGAACAGCCTGGGCAGTTTCTGAATGTAGCTGATAACCTTCTGATCCTTCCTCTCATTTTAGCAGCATAAAATATTTGTAGTTCCTGTCCCAAACCACTGTGTAGGAAGACAAAATAGAGTTAAGAGCTGTAATTTTCAAGAACATGGGCTCTTTAGAGCTGTTCAATACAGGGGCACATCAGAATCGCCCTAGAAAGGAAGAAGGCATCAAAAAATGGTGACATTTTTCCTTTATATTTTCTTCCAGCTGGCAGTGGTGTACGACACAGCTGAGAATGGTGGGTTGCACTGGCCCGGCCTCACATCTCGGGCTTGGCAACATGTCTTAGATGTGCTACATGCAGAAATGTGGCTAGACACTACTTTTAATTAGAAAAAAAAAAAAAATGGTCCACAAGATTGCTTTTGAAAATGGTCTTCAGTGTTGCAGAATTTCAGCTCCCTCTGATTCATGAAGCAACCCTGGCTCACTGATGTCTACCCATTAAAAACTGGCTGGATTCAGGCAGTTGTGGTACAGAGAAAATAGAAAGCAAGACACAGAAGAGAGAAATAAATCCAGACAGATCCACCTTAGTCCTGCTCTTAGGTTTATTCGCTCCTATCTGTAATATGTTTCACCAGGCAGGCTTGACAATAGACCACTGAGCCAAAGTCATGTTTCACAGCGCATCCCTGCTACTAAAAGATGGAAGGAAAGAGATAAATATTGGCGAATGGAAAGCAAAGGCAGAGACACAGAAGAAGGGAGGGCAGGAGAGCTTGGCTTGGTGTGTGAAGTTAAAATGGATGAAGAAAAAGTTTTCTCTCCCTGAATAACGAGCAGTAGAGTTTTGGACCAGTAATTTTCTCCTTCTCACTGTCTGCACTGCATTTCAGAAAAGCTTAATTTACTGACTGCTTACATGGTTTCTCACACCAACACTCTGGAGGTTGGATCGAGGGTGCCCGAGTGCACCCAGAAAGAAAACTAGGAATAAAGGTGGTGCTTGAGGGAGCGCTTGGAGTGTGGACAGGCTTAAGGACACCATGTTTACCCTGGTTACCTCGGTATGCTCCTCCAGCCTTGGCAGCCAGTCAAAGGTGGGCAAGATCTTCCAAGTTCCTTCCTAAAACCACTGGGTGCCACCAGGGAAGATGAGTTTTCCAGGCAGCCTGTGATCAGCTATTTATAAAGACAGGATGGATGTCTAGAGCTGTTTATGGATGCACAGCAAACATCAGCCCTCTACCCTATCCTGAAGGCAGATCTCAATGATCCAAATTGTCAAAAACAGCTTTTTCGGGTGGAAACCAGGCCATAACATCACTGTGCTGTGGTCTGGGCTCTGTGCAGATGCCATGCCAGGCTGTCTGTGCAGGCAGAGGGCTGTGATGGGCACAGGAGCAGAGCTCTCTGCTTGAGCTGCCTTCTCACATCACTGGCAGGTCTGAGGAAGCAAAATCCAGACTGGTCTAGGGAGAATTTTTTTTAAAAAGAGCCAGCTAGCTTTATTTGAATGACATGTTTAATTTAATCTGGAGTGAAACATGTCATTTTGATCTTTGAAGATGTGGGGTACTGATGCTGATGAAATGGGAGAAACTTTTAAAATGAAAATTATTTTCAAAGGGAAAAATCTCAAATCTCTGAATCTGAAAACATGGGAATGACATTTTCGTCTTGGAAGATTTCCCCTGCCTCCCTTCATTTTCCTGCTAATGCACATCTTATAAAGCCAGAAATTATATCACAGAATATTTCAGCATTGCCAAATTTGCTTTCTTTGTCAGGAAAACATTTCTAATCAAGAAGGAGGGGCTCTTCAGGTGAGACACGTCCTCGTCTCTTGCAACGTTTCCTGGCATTGCTCCCGCTGCTGAATGCGCTTGCTCTGCCATCAGTGATTGAAACATGCTGAAAAGCTCCCCCTCTCAATCTCCTCAGATGTCATGACCTATAGACAGTGCTGCAGCTCTGCCTATAGGTGATGTCTGAGGTGAAATCCTGGTTCTCTGCACTCAGTGATAGAAAAGCTGGTTAATGCAACCCAGCTTTCACTATTTCTCCCACCACAGAGGTACACAAGAATCACAGCTTTCCTTTTAAAAATAAATCAATAAATAAATAAAAATAGGTTTCTAGGCCAGATGATAGGCTACAAAGAACATTTTTCAGCGTGACAAGCATGATGTCATCCAACACCAAGGCTACATATTTTTTACCACAGCCTCTAAGGAATTTTTCCAAGGTCTGCTCAGCATCCTCTCTGCACAAGAGAACGGGAGCAGCCCACTGCACCTCATTCCAAAGAAGTGAGGACAGTGGTCAGAAACGTGGGAAATCTCTGAGAAGCCTGGCAAAAACATAGTGACAGGCTGGTGATTTTGAAACTGGTCTTTTCCTTTTGGAAAGCCCTTCTTATGGTGGCTGCGCTGTGGCCTGCACATTAATAGTCCATTAATCCTTTAGAAAGGACTCGATCATTTGCCATTAGACTTTGGGCTGAGTTTTCCAAAGAGCTCTGCACATTACTTGCACATAGAACAGCTTTCAGCTGTGCGTATTGACCATTATAATTTAGCTTCAAGATCTTGATATTTTAAACCTATACTACCGAAAAAGAAACAACCCTGAACGCACCTACATTTATCTCCCTGCTACGCTCTCGCCCCATTACACCGTTCTGACAGCGCTAATGAGTCAGAAACCCAGTTTAAAAGTGGTGTATTATAAGGTTACATGTAGAAATTTCTGTCCTGGGCTGAACGCTTAGTAAACGTGTTTTGTGGTACTCAAAGTCTTGCCCTTTGTCTAATATCCACGATCATTATAAATTGGTACAACTTTCTTACATGTTTTCAGCCTACAGTAAGAAAACTCTCAAAGGAGAATGTGTTCCCTTTCCAAGCAGAATGCTTCCTTTGTGACAGCAGGTACATTTTCACGATTATCCATAATTTGCAGCAAACTTATCATTTTCATAAAAACTCAGCAAGAATATAAATGTGCACGGGGCACAAATATAGATGCATCATTATTCAAAAAGTTCCTACTTGCAGTTCTCGTATGCCTGCCTGGTTCTATTTCTGAACTTACTATTTGTTTTCTTCCTTGTTTGCTTCTTTGGGATATTCCAACGTACCACACCAGCTTGAACCCAGAACCTCAAAAATAGCCAAAAAATGATCAATAATTTCAGAGGAGAAAGTGGGGAGAAAAAAAAAAACCAACCAAAACAAACCACAGGGAAAGTTCAGAGTTTGAACTTTGGTGACAATGCAGGTTTTTTCTTATTTTATGAAAATCAATTGTAACATCACTAATTTGAATGAATTTTATATTCAGGGAGCACAGGCTTGTTTCAAAGGCTTTTCAGTGGATGCTAGGTCTTTGTTGAAAATCTGGGAAAGTAAAAGTACAAGCGCTACTGCAAAGATAAGGGCGACGAGTACAGGCTGCTTTGTTCCCCCTGAAATAAATACCTGTGTCCTTCTCCCACATTTTCTCTGCCTGGAGTTCCCACCAACACTTGTCCTTTTTCCAACTGCTACTGGCACAACTGACCCACCAAAATTTCTGTTTAAGGAGAAAGGCAATCATGATTAGAAGAAACAGTTCATGCCAGAAATGCTTGCTGCCTCGTTCCCTACCCATGGGCGCAGGAAGCCATTTCTCCCCACTTTTGTTCCCTATTATAAGCAGCAAAGTCAGTTATTTCCACCTGCACCGTTGCCAGCAACTTCAGAGGGTGACAGGAAGAAGACGACAGTCATAGTTCAAAAGCATCTTGACTTCATATATTCCTCCGTGCCTACAGCAGGGAGGAGTTTGGTCACGTCTTAAGATAACGCTGTGCAGTATCCAATGTACTATTAGCACTTTCACAGAAACAGCTCATAGTGGTGGTTTTAAAAACAGTTTTGCAAGAAATCAACTCCATGTAACTCCTACACATCATTTCTGCACCCTCTTCAGCAGTGTGCACTCAAGAATGAGAGCACTAGTAAACCCTCCCAAAAGCCCAGCAAGCAGGTCTTAGCAGGTCGCCTCCTGCCCATCAGGACTGGAGATGGCAGGGGGTCATTTAATACAGTTTGGGAAATCTCTTCATTGTTTACTATATTTGAGATGGCCCTGTGTAGACTGAACACAGTGGGAAGTCACTGTTTTCCTCCTTGTTGCAACTATTCCTCTCTTCCCCATTTCTCTGTCTCAATCCTGCCTCATTTCAAAACAGAAGTAGAATGAAATTAATTTCATTATTATGCTTCACACTATTAGGTATTAACTTCAGAAGCAGTCTGGGGTATTCAAAGCAAATCACAAAATGTTAAGAGAGGGAGTCATCGCTGCTTATGCTGAAGGGTCAGATCTGAGAGCAAGCAAGGGCCTCGGCATTCCAGCAGGTCCCCGAGGCTTGTGGTTCAGCAGGGCAGCAGCCACCCTTGTCTGCTCCATCTCTGATCATCAGCACTTGCCTAGAGCTTTCCAAGCCAAGCCAGTGCATCGCCTGATGAAGGCCAGCACAGTGGATTACTCCAAACACGCACTCTAGCCCCATCCTGTTGCTCTGGCCACTTGTTTTTCACAAAATCCCACTGGCAAAGAAGAGATGTATTTGCTCGTGGATAGCTTTTCCCAGGGCTCTCATCACCATGGTAACCAAGCAATTCACCACATTACTAGAATTAGCCTTACCACAGAGAGAGGGCGGTGTCGTAACCTTCCAACACGGGGCAACCACCAGCTATGTAAGAAGGGGGACGAGCTCCTGCATTGGTGCTGCCCCAGGCAAGTGCCTGAAGCCCAGGGCCACCGTGGGGCTCTGGGAGCATCACTGCACAGCAGCAAAGGCTGCTTCTCACCTGCCTCCATCCCTACTCCCATTCACCATTCATTTGCCCCTATCCTCCATTGCAGCCATCCATCCTCTTAATCCAGCCGTACCCTAACGTGACCACCCATTTAGGAATGGGAAGCTGAATAATGTGTGGCAGCAACTGCCACCCTCAGGCTCTAAAAGACATTCAGCTTTCTTCAGGGTCCCTGCCCTCCACACTACCATAGAAATGGCAGCAGAGTTGGGCATTGCCAGGGGAAAACATCCCGGGCAGACCTGTGCAAACAGGTCCAGGAGTCTATAGAGAGATCAATTTGCCAGTCTGTGTTGAGATGGTTGGAGGGAGTCACCTGGTTTCTGCAAGGGAACATCGACCCTGACCAGGACTACTGAAATCCAACTTTAAGAAAGCCTTCCCTTAAAAAAACTGAAAGAAATAAATGCGTAAACCAAGCGCCTTTCGTTGCAGGGAAAATAAGAAATTGTGACTATAAAAAGGCAGAAAGCAGCTAAAAAGCATGCAAAAGTACATTATGGCATGAAGTTGCCAAGCGGCTTTAGTCATTTTCATGCTTTTTAAACATTCAGACTCACCATTTCAGGACACACGGGCTGGCTGGACAAGAGCCGGCAGAATGGGTTATGGGAGCAGCAAGGCCTGAACACACAATTTCCCTGCCTGGGCGAGGAGACTGCACGGCCACGCCACCCTTGCCTGTGCTACCGTCCCGTCTGGCTGGTGGCACCACTCAACCCAAGTGCACGTCTAGGCCAGGTGAATATGTAAGATGCTACGAGCTCGTGTTTGGTGTCCTGAACACATAGGATGCGTTCTCCCGCTCTGCAGTGCCACTGATCCTGTCCCACATGCACGGTGGGTGATGCACTGGGTGGCTGGACCTCCGAGCCACCTACCAGTTATCACACACACCATTCCCACTGCATGTCTTCTGGAAAGGAGCTGCAAGTGCAGCCCTGGCATCCACAGTTATACTTCTTAAGCCACCCTTGGGACCAATTCTGCACCAGGCTGCGCAGAGCGGTGGTGGCAGCAACTTGCAGTCCCCTTTGGTGGTGATCCATGCTGCAGACACTTGGAGGGTAAAGTTTCCTCTGCAGTTCATATACTAACAGCTAATAGCTCTGCGGAATTAGCAGTGGAGCTCATTTCAAAGGGGAAATCTTATAATATAAGGGGTGTGACCACAGCAGTTTATCAATTCCACAGAAAGATTTAAGCAGCAATTACTTTACAGCAATGCTACATACAGGGCTGGAAAGCACCTGATCGTTGGCTTATAGCAAGAGGAATGAACTGGGAAGCAAATTGTCATTCAACCTACTGCCCAATCTTATATCAAAGGTATTTCTGGCTACATATGAGGACTGCAGGCTAACAAATTTAAACATTATGCCGCAGATATCTCCTTGCAATGCTTCAGGCAGTCCCAGCCACAGAGCTCTAGCTGGCAGAGCACTCCTTAGAAGGCTCTGGAAGATGCTTATTCAAGTTGCTCAAGTTTGGTAACTTCTTAGACATTCTGTTTTGTGGAGCAATGGGGAAATGCTTCTCACAAAGACCCTCTGCAGGAGCAGCCGTTTGGGAGCGGGCACGCACCACAGGAGCCTCTGACTGTGCTCCAAGCATAGAGGGTTCGACCTGAGTGCCAGGCGCCAGTTAAACAATTCAAACACCTAATAAACAATCATTTAGGTACTCTCTGTGCAGCAATACTTTGTTTCAGGTGGCTTGAACGGTAATTCATAATCCAAGTCGCCCACAAGTCACGTAATCTCAGTGAGTGGCACAAAGACAATACTGAACTGAACAGCTGTGCTGAATTACCCTCTGTAGCAAGACATTACAGGAAAAAATCATGAGAGCTTTAGCAAGGTGACATTAGTATAATAGGAAATTCTTTTGTTACATTAACAAATTACAGTAATCGTGCCTGGCATTCCTTTAAATAAAACTCATATAACAGCTTTATATATCAATAAATAATAATAAGCATCTTCGAGCATTAGCGGGCACATCCCACTTTACTGAAAAGTGATATTAGCTACCTAATGCAATCCTAATAATATCTCATTTTACAGCAGAAATATCTGCATCAAAAGCAGCCAGTCATACTTGGCCCATGATGATTTTTCTCCTTGTTTTAGGATAAGGGTTTCTTCCAAGTTTTCCACCTTCCTCAGTTTTTTGTCTCTCTTTTCTTTGTTGGACATTTGCACAAGCTAGCTTCAGTCCAGGAAGAGAGTCCCACTAGGACTTTTTACAGTAAATAAAGAGAAACTGGTAATTTAGTGCAGCAATCACAACTGGGTCCTCTAACCCATCCTCCAAAGCAACCTGCGCCTCTCGAGCTCCCAAGGCGAGCGTTAGCTGCTGGGACTGCATCTCCCAGGTGTTGGGCTGAAGAACCGAATGGTGGTAGCTGTGGACAAATCCTCTTTGCTTGCAGAAGAGTGAGAGCCTGGAGTGCTGGCACAGAGAGACAGGAGCTGTGGTCCAGCAATGAGGGACACCAGGAGGAAGCTCTGAAGACCTGAATTCATTTCCTGAAGGTGTTGTGCTGAGTGCTGGTAACTGTTGGCAATCTGTTCTCACCTCATCTGTTTCAGAAGATGCATGTGAGAGCAAGAGCCATAGTTCTTCCTGTAGTCCTCAAGGCCAAACGTGTCGAAGTCGGTTGGGTACAGGAACGACAAGGTGAAGCGCTGGCTTTAAGGCAGCTACGCTTCCACCCATCACCCTTAAGGACCACGGGGCTGCCCAGTCTCCACAGCTCATTCGCTTGTTGGCTCTTCGGCCAACAGTGCCAGGTGTGACACTGCTCTGGATGTCGCCAGCTCATTTCACCGAGGCCCTCTGCACAGCTGGCAGACAGTACGGAGGGGATTTCAGGCACTGCTGGCCTGGGAGCAGAGTTTCCTACTGCATGACCAATGTCCTCTGCTCCGTGCTTACAAGTGCCATGGTAGGAATATGTTACCAACGTGAGGACAGCTATCCAAAAACAACCTCTAGAAGCTGTCCATAAAATGAGATGAGAAAACACGGGGCTTTATAACCAACAAGGACACATCTCAGCAATGGATTCGCTCTACCTTAGCAGAGCAAACAAAATAAAGCATTTCTGCTAAATAAATTTTCTGGTATCTTACCTTAAAATAAGCATCAATGCTGTTCAGGTTTGGGGTTTTTTTGGAAAGGCTGTAATCAGCCTTATTTAAATTGGTTTGGTTTTTTGCCTCGTGGCATCATCTCAGAACTTGTTCTGTAATGTGGAGGATGATTTTATGAGAGATGTATGGGCAGACACCTTGGATTCTTTCAGTTTTCATTAATTTGATTCCTTCCAGGCAAGAAAAGGCTGTAATAATGTGATAAAATGAGGGAAGTGGTGACATTTAATATCATAAAAGAGCATGGGGGGGCTTGGTGTTTTTAAGTGTCACCAGCACATTTTTCGGAGACAGCCCAGCCCTGGGAATCAGAGCACTGAAATAATTTAATCCATGCATGATAAAAGGAATCGCTAGAAATAATTCACTCCTTGTCTTATTGCATATAGACTAATTTGGGAGCTCATTATTTATTTGGCAAGTATTTAGCATAACAAATCAATTTCTAGTGACACCTCAGATGAGGTAATTTATACTGAAAGTCAAAAGAAGATGAAAAAAGGAAGATTAAACTTTGTTATTTTACAAGCAGACTGTTTGGGCCCCGGTGTGCTATCCAGTGCCAGCAGCAGAAAGGACAGAGGGGAGCTGTGACACTGCCTGGGGTGGGAACGTGCCTCCCCGGCTCTGCCTGCTCTTCAGCTCTCTACCAAAGCAAGGGCAAGAAGCCTGTCTGTGCTCCAGGGTACTGGGGAGCTGGCTCGGATGCCAGGTACAGCAATGAGGCATTACATGAGTTGAGCTATACATCCCCATAGGAAGACTTGACTCTCTTATTTGGACACGCTCTCTTTTCACCTGCTGCCACAAGCACCAGACAAAACCATCTGAACGAGCCTGCCAAGGAAGGAGCAAAGATACAACTCACGGGAAGACGAACGTGTCCTCAACTTGCATCATTTTGTATGTCCTTTCACGTTTCTAGTTGTAGGAATCAGATGAACAAAAACGCTCTTCCACAAGAATAACGTTGGTTGAAGAAAATTTTAATGGAGACTAAAAGGGTCTGCATTAGGCAAAATTCAGATGTCTTCTGAATTTGGCTCAGTGGTGCAGGAGAGGAGTGATTTCTCAAGCACAGATCCCCACTAGATTTTTGTATAAGCTTGCACAGAGCCATAGCAGAGGGAGGCAAGAGGATGGGCCAATGACTTCCCTGAAGGTAGCGGCAAATATGTTTGAGTTTCATTGGCTTCTGCTGCTGCTGCCAGCCCAAAAAGGGAGTGCAAATCTATGGTGCACTAGCTAGAAGGAGCCTGAGAAAACAGGAGGAGAAAGAGGAGAGGAGGAGGGAGTCTGGAGAAAGCAGGGGACACTCAGAAAGGTGCTCAAGTAGTAGATACCCTGCAAGCTGGGAGGGGATGGGATGTGTTCTGGGTGTCTCGACACAGCTTTGCGCTTGTGCATCTGCTTCTGTGTTTTTCATTGCAAACAGTCCTGAGCAGCTGCAAGCGGCAATGCTGGAGCACATGGAAACACGTATTCCCCGTCTGTCCTTGCCGCGTGAGCCTGGCTGAGCGCACAGAGAAGGGCTCAGATCCTTGGCCAAAGCACCTCATTAGAGAGGACCAATTCAGCAACCCATCCTGCTGTGATATTATAGGCAGGAGCGAGCAATGGGGGGGTTTGCCCAGTTATAGTCAATTCAATGAAAGTCGGGTTTTCAAAAGGATCAGTGCCACTTGGATTTGCATTGCGTTGGCAAAACAAGAGAAAGCGTTTGAAACTAAAACTTTTTAGGCCAATGTTTTCTAGTGAAACTTCTTTTTGTTTTGGGTTGATATTTTCAAATTAAGAAGAGGAACACTCCAAAAAAAGACAAAATTTCTTATTAAGGGGACACAAAACACTTGGGGGTGACAAAAAATGCTTTTCAAAAGCCAGTTGCAGCTGTTTAGGTTTTAAACACTGAAAGAAACAGGATCATTTTCTGGTTTTATTTGACCTGAAACTTCTTTTCTCTCTAATGTTTCAGTTTGGAAGAAGGAAAAATAAACCAACAGTATGTGTCTAGCTTCAGGCACATCTGGGAATTCACAGCCGACTGCAAGGTGCCCTTTGCCCAAAGATGCTTACAGAATAATATTCTCAAGGAGCAAAGAGCACGTAACGTGCCCCCATATGGCCCCGCTCCCTGCCCACACAACACGCTCTGCACCACTGGGTTACAAGTTAACAACCACCTTGAAATGTTCAGCCATGAAAAACCTCTGCATTGATTTCTCTGTCCTGTTTGTAACCTCATGGCATCAACGGCGAGCTACATCTACGACCGCCTATTTCAGTATCCTGTTGTATTATTAAGAAAATGCAACTTCCTGCAACCACCTGACAGAATATCCAAATCTGAGGCCAAAGCAGCCAGAAGTGATCAAAGTAAGCAGAAAAGGAGCTATTTTTATGGAAATACATTATTTAATTCTGGTGGGTCCAACTGAAATGGGTAAGTGGAAGACTACGTTGCTCATTGATCTAATTAGGTGGTAAGCCCCAAAATTAATTGCTATAACCAGAATACGTTTTGTGTTAGTTTTCCCATAAAGCTTAACTTTAAAAGCAGAAGGAGCACCAAGAGGTGTCAGCAACGTCTGGCACCCACTCCTTCTTAGGAGGGCTGGTGGGTTCACCTGACTTGGACAGCATCCGTTGCTCCCTCTGTAAAATCCAGCAGCATTTTCTGTTTTGATGAAACATCCCAAGATATCACAGACAATATCACAGATATTTCCACAGGTGTATTTTTTTTTCTTGTAAAGTCTCAGAATGATGCACTGCAGGATATCCAAAGCATGCCAGGGAGACACAAATGGTGTCTCCCAAGGCAATGCTGATTTTATTCTCCCTCTGTACAGGACAGCTAAAACTATTTCCAAACTGGGACCAGATCTCAGTGTGAACCGCTCTGAAATTGGATTAGCTTGGTTCCTGCGCCAGAAATAGCTTTTGGCCCTTGCCTTTTCAGATAAAATTGCTCCCCCTGCTTAATCAACCCCTCCACTTACCACGAAGCCCACACGCACTTAACTCGACTCTGCCTCAATTCCCAGCACATTTTAGGAATCTTGGGCAGAAATTTGCTTAGATCCAGATTTCACTGGGTATCTTGGTGGAATACAGCACTACATTCCCCAAAAGCAAGACCCCCCCCTGTTGCCAGCAGCCCATGGGAATAAACTCCTCAGGGCAGGCACAGTGACCGCCGTTTGTCAGCAGGGACATCGTCGCATCGTGTAGGATGGCATGGGGGTGTGTACGTGTGTGCACCCGAAATGTGTGCATTTTCGCCTTCCACATATTTGCATCCAGTTGTTAATTAACAGCCATAAAAGCTCTGCAAACATTTAAACAGACTTTAAATAGCCATGAAAACACAATTGCAATGTAAAGCATGCCCACCTAATTAACGTAATTAAAGTATCAATTTCAGAGTCTACACAGAGGCACACCGCAGCTCCCCCTGGGCCCAGAGCCCCCCCCGTATAAGCACACTTCAGCAGTTTGAGGGATGGCTCAGCAGTGGCAGCAAGCCCGGGCTGCCGACTGGGGGATTACCATAGCAGCGGCTCTCTGCTCAGCTGTGTTCCGCTGGAGAAACACGCGGGCACAGCTCAAAGTCAGGGATGAGTCTCCTTCTCCCACTCCTGCTGGCTGCCACCCTCCCAGTTTCCCGCTCCTTGCCCCCATGTTGCCTCCTCCTTAATCAGGAATTGGTGATTGCCTGCTCCTGTCCTCCTTGGTAAGGATTCAGGGCTGCTCCCCAGGGTTTTGAAACGCCAAAATCCTGGGAAAATCACCAGGCTGGCTTAGAGCTCAAGTGATCTCTTTTTAAATGGGGATGGCTTATAGATGCCTCCAATTTCTGCATCTGCAGCATACATGAGGGGAAGACTCGAGATTTTTCCAAGAAATCTTGGGCAAAATAATATTCTGCATTTCTTTAAAAAAAGGCAGAGATTCTCCGACTCAGAGAAATGCAGAGTTGGGACTGGAGAAGCATACCCAACCCTGTGCACCAGGAGAAAACCCGGAGTTAGTCTGCTCATGCAATGATTACACATGTTTAACCTCAGAATAGGTAGTGTTACTCAGACCCTCCTTTTTGAAGGCAAAATCAAGGAGTAAAAACAAATGCAAAGAAGTGCCGATTTGACTATGCCCTCGACAGACATTTTCCTGTACAGCCATTGAGCCAGTATAACGCTAACAGCAGCAGTAAAAGCTTTTCCAATAGTACATACCCCTGTGCAGGAACAGCTGACCCCAACGCTCCCTCTTATATCAACCTTCTCTTTTATTCAGACCACCTGCTTCTCTGACTTGCCAAGAGCACTTCACGTAAGGTCGCTAAACATCCCCTAACAGGAAAAACTTGCGCTCATCACTAACTTGGATTAAGTTCAGACAGAAGACCCGGGGGGAGAAAAGCATCAGATTTAACTACCTCAAGTGAAATAAATTCGACCCTAAATCCCATTGTTAGTCACCTGGATCATCCAATTCCCCTCAGCTCTGCAGATGAATCAATCACCCAAAAGCCCACGTAACCTCCAGCAGGCAAGGGTAAGGGGGTCTGGAGAGCCGCTCCTGTGCCGTTATCCCTTTGAATCTCTTTGGGATTAAATGAACCTCTCCAATAATACTTCTGAGAGCCCTGTCTCTCTATTAAGCCCCTATGCTATTTTCTCACACATGTGTTTATTTGTTTAGTCCTTTAAATTCAGCACACAAACTTCTGCCTTGGCCCACCCTCTCTGTCCGCATCCCTGGGACACAGCCGCAAAGACAATGTCCTGTAGAGGATCAGAGCCAGAAGCTCTCCTGGGCTCCATCCTCCACCTATGACAGACTGCTACAGTAAAAGCAAGTGTCTGACAGAGTCCTGCAGATCAGCTCCTGTGCCCAGGGTGCCAGATTTCCTGATAAAGCCAAGAAATGGCTCTGAGTAGTCTGTTCCAATGCCAGTATTTCCCTTTTTTTTTGCATGGAGCACTTGGTAACCCCAAAACCTGCAATTCTCACCCTACCTCTCCAGTGCCTTCTGCTAGTGCAGATCGCCCAGGGTGGCTGCATGGTATCACAGCCTGCACAGAGCAGGCAGAAGAGACCAAGGCTTTAGACCTGAGCCAGAAAGGAGGCTGAGCTGTATACTCATTAGCCTGTGTGTACATGATAATTAATCACACCAGGTATGAATAATTAAGAATAACTAATCACATGTCTCCTGGCAGATAAGCGTGCATACTCTCTGGGTCTGATTACGCCTCCCCTGCATTATAGTAGGTACACTGCCATTAATGGTGTTACTCCAGACATAATCTGAGTCTTCCCAATGCAACAGACAAGCAGGTTTCCGATGGGTTTCCATCCACCTTTGGCTAAATCTGCTACATCTCTTACTGGAATCAAGTTAGCGGCACAAGTGTGACTCACCCCCATTTCTGCCCTTGTGGCTCAGAGCGCTGCGTCATCATGGCTGGCCATGGTAGGTGTGCCACTGCAAACATCCATGCTGGGACCACAGGGATAATCCCACACCAATCGAGGTTAATTAGGTGCAAGAGCAACATGCAGAGGGTTACTTCCTTACATCCTTAGTTGTTTGTGTGATTAATAATGTAAAATGACACCACACGAGCTTTTGAGGAGGGAGAAGATAGGTGCAGAAGTCTAAGTATTAGTGGGAGACAACAAGGAGCAACAGCATTTCAAAAGGCAGCAGTATTTATCACAATCCGTTTGAAGTTGAACTATCTGAAATGTGCAATGCTGTTTTATAAAACTCCAAATGAGTATTCTTGCAATTGTAAAACACATCAGGATCTTTGTGCTGTCTTTAATCTGTCAGTTCACCTTCAAGAATTTAATGAACTCGTCTAGGTTACAAAATGTTTTATTCAAGACAAAGTCTGATATTATCATTTAAGATGTAAATCCTAAACTAATAGAAGCTGAAGTTGATAACAAAATAGCAATTAATCCACACTAAGAATAACAAAAATTAACAAACTGCTGTTCAAATATTTATAGCAGGGAAGTTCTGTTACTTGTTCACTGATGCAGTTTTGAAAACTGACTTTGAAAGTACAAAACCCAGCTTTATGTTGAGCAGAAGGTTCTCCCGTAAGGAGCTGCCTAGCATTTGCTGCAACAGAAACAGCCCCAGTGACAGCAACACCTACTTCCAGAGGGGACTGCGGAAGCATTCATTTCTAATCTTCCCAATTTTCCTCCTGCTGTTTGCTGTCCTGAATATTTAACCTCTTCTCCATTATAGATGGAGAGCTGGGGCAGGAGGGGCAGGGACGTGATTCACTGAAGAGCTGTAATTCTGCAGCTGGTGGGTGCCACATACACTTCACTGCACTTGCCTGGTCTGATTTAAAAATTTGATATGCAATATATCCAGAGCAGCTTTCTAACCCTGGTGATAGACTTTTCTCCCTTGAGTTTTGAAGACTGAGTGGAAAGAAAAACCAGCAAATACCAACTGAGGAA
The DNA here is from genome assembly GCF_018139145.2 of Gymnogyps californianus. Lineage (NCBI taxonomy): Eukaryota > Metazoa > Chordata > Aves > Accipitriformes > Cathartidae > Gymnogyps > Gymnogyps californianus. The sequence goes on along the minus strand of NC_059487.1, from coordinate 2,365,300 downwards.
AGGATGTATGTTTCTATACAGCAAGAAGCTGATCCGTGGAACCCACAGTCACACCATATTGCTAAAGGAGAGGCATCAGTAACAGATGCAGATACCAGAGATGTGGAAGTATATTAAGACCACCACAAACTGGGAGGACTAGAAAGGATCCTGTCTCTGTCTGTAAGGCAGACACTGGCAGGGACCAAGAAGAACCTTCCTGCATGGAGCAGTTATTCCGTTTCTGATTCATGTGCGGTTTTCTTCTGGAAACATTTGAGACACAAAGCACTGGCCTGGAAATAGCTGCTTTGGTTACAGAGGTGGGCTGTGAAGCCTCACAGCTGCTTTTCAGTCACACAGCATTAGCAAGACATACTGCAGCATTAATGGGAAGGAGAGAGGGAGAAAAGAGAGGAGGGCATTGCTCCTACAACCCTGTCAAACAAATCTGCGCCAACTAGATGGACCACCAGTCTCAGCTGCTGCATTTATTCCTTTGTGCTTCCATCTAGATTATAGACTGTTCATTTCAAGTCTCGAAGGCATTAAAAAGTCACCTGTGCACTCCCAACCCCTTCCACAAACCCTCTGCTGGAGTCAGGCACCCAAAAAAAAGAAAGAGCGGAAAAAGAAGGTGTGTGCAAACATTTGCAGGTGGCTGCTCACCAATGCATACAGTCATTTTCATCCCGGCCAGTTCTCCCAAGCCAAAGTAAAAATTAAAGTTGGCATGCCACTCTGCAGGCAGATGTGTTTCATAATGCATGGGCAGGATATATTTTATTAATTCTGTTTTTTTGTAGATCTCTGTTTGCATAAGTTTCATCCTTCCATGAAGCTGCTTGGCTCTGTGGGTTGCATGTTGGTTTTCTAATATTTTTTTCCTGTGGGATGCTGTTACAGGCTGATATGGGGATCTGAGCAGATCCCACAGTGCTCTGCAGGTGGGACGGCAGCGGGAGGGTCCTTGGGACAGAGGCAAGAGAGTCCGAGCCTCAAGAATCAGGCAGCAAAGGCTGCTTTTACAGTTGTGTAAGGCCTTTCAGTACAGAGTCACCTCTACTAGACAGTCAGTTTACAGTGCTCCCTTGACACTAACCTAAAACCTGTTTCAGGGCATTTAATATTTTCCTTTAATAAGCCTTTTGGAAGTATCATTTGCTTATAGGATCTAACTGCTGAAGGGGGGGTGGGGGGGAAAAAAGCATGAAGATTTCAGTGCTGAATGCTTTCTCTCCGTGTTGACAGATGTGTGATAAAACCCTGTTTCCTATGAGGCTGCGCTACTCTCCCTGTCCCCCCTGCAAAACACATTCATTATATTTAGGTAGCTGGCAGCGCATCAAACTTTGAGACAGTAGAAAAGCAGCCAGGAGGGGGTAATAAAGCTGATGGGGTCAAGGGAGGGAATTTGGGTGTTGCTTCAGCCCCACGCGCCCCACCTCCGCTGCTCCTTGCATCATTGCATTGCAGTGCAGGCTCTCACACCCATGCACTGATCGGTGCCAATGGTACCCCAGATTTGCTCCAAAGTGAGTACCCGAATGGAGAATCCCGTCCTGTTTCCAGAGAAGCACCATGCTGGTTTTCTGGTTATTCTCACACATTTTTTCTGAATTCTTTCGAGCAGTTTCCTCCACTCTGATTTACTATCAGCCTTCTCCCAGGGACGGGGGCCTGAACTGGCCACGCGATGGAGGGTGCTCGCCATGGCAGGGTTCACCGCCTGTATTTGTAGTACATCTCTCACAGAGGTCCTTTCAGGACCTCACTGCAGGAGAGACTCCTGCCCCAGCCAAGAGCACCAGTGCAAACACACCTTCCCCAGATGCCAAAACCAACAGTGAGGCAACCTGGTTTTTCTCCTCTCCCACCTCCCACATCAGCAGGGAGGCTGGCTCGTGGGCACAGTCCCTGTGACAACAGCCTGCCTGACCTGGGCAGCCAGCTTTCCCTTCTGAACCCATCGCTTTGATTCCTGGTTAGATTTTTTTTCTACGGGTAAAAACACAAGGTTTGGGGGCAGGCAAAAGCACAAGTTAATAACGTACCAGCCATTTAGAAACAAGTTGAGAATGAGAGCATCCACTAATAGTACCATCTGGGGACAAGCACTTATTTTACATAAAGCATTTCGGGGCTAGGCTTTTGTGAGCTGAGCCTGTGTGGGGGCATAACACAACCAGTTATTTTTGGAGCAGCATTTCCAGGCTGGGTTTGTTTGGTGGGGTTTTGTTGGTGGGGTTTTTAGGTTGGTTTTTCTTCCCGCCCCCTCCCCTTCCCAAAATCTTTTCAAACAAACATCTTTCAATAGTTTCAATGCTCAAAAGCATGAGCTGAACAGCACAGCGTTCAGCTATTCTTTCACTCATGAAACTGAACCATTTCACAAGGTCAGGCTGCAGAATGTGTACAGAAGTCTTCATGCTCTTCCTTTAGGGACATTTTACACCAAATAAAGGTACTATCATTCTCCTTCTCTTAAGGAGAACACTCAGTAAGAAACACGTGGCATCTGGGAATGCGAACAGACTCAGCTAACGGCAAGTCTGTGCTTGGTGCAGGCCAGGATTTAGGGAGATGCAAGATTCCTTTTAGACACACAAGATGTTTTCAGGGTTGGCTTTTTAAAGTATTTCTAAAAGAAACTGAAGGATATTTCTAGGAAAAAAATGTATCAAACTTGAAGTTATTGGCATCTTATTTTGAAATGTCAAACCAAATCTATTTTTTTTTCCCCTCTATTTTTGCCTTTGACTAACTCAACTTTGCAAAACACTCTAAGTAACGGAAGTTGATTCTATTTGCCAGGAAAGATTTTGCCCCCCAAATTAGAATCTACCTTGAATTCTGTTTTTTCCCCAAGCCCTGGTGGGAAAGATGGAAAAGTACCAGAACACATCCGATCCACCACAAATCTCCTTTATGGTGTTGAATGATTCAGATCCAGAAATATATGGGCAAAATGGAAAAGAAAAAACAATAAAAAAGGCATGATAAATAAACAAAGCAACACAAGTATGTATAGAAAGTTCGTACAGAAATATATATATTTCCTTCTACATAAGTACATACAGTACATAGAAGGAGACTTGAAAATGGAGTTCCTGAAACTAACTCTTCACAAAACTCAGTATTTACTGCTAAAATGAACTTTTCAGAAAACACTCTGGATGACACACAGTGCCGAGGAGCACAATGGCTGCAATATTGCAGACTTAACAGATATAACATTCCTACACTGATCTCTCTCAAACACAAGTGCAGGGAGCCGGGAGCACGAACAATTTAAAGCCAATGACAGGAATAAATAAAGTAGATTGATCATAACATTAATTAAACGTTCAGACAACTTCATACAGTGAAATCAATGTCTACTGTGCAGATAAACTTCGTGTGAGCAAGAAGTAGCGGAGTGAAGTGACAACAGGTTACAAAAATCCATAATCCTCCGTGCCATCTTGTCCTTTCCCTTGAAGATGCTTGTAGTGGACGGGAAATGGAAGTATCCCTGTACGTGCATTTACCCCCTCTATGAGTTAGGGTAGGGAAAAGTCCCCTTCTGTCAAAATACCATTAAATTCTGGCCCTAAGCAGTCAAAAGCTGTTTTAATGTTTGTTTCACTAGTGTTGCGGTTCCACACTACATTTTAAATGCTGCTGGAATATCCAGGCAGCAGAATCAAGACAAGGCAAAGCAAAACAACATCTTTCATCGTTATGAGCAGCACACATACTTCAAACAATGTGCACATTTTCAAGATTGAAAAGACATTTTTCCTGAATTTTTTTAAATGCAAAAAACTATTGACTATGCTATTATTTCACATTTAATATTAAAGAGTGAGGCTCACTCAGACCAAGATCTTTTCTGATTCCCAGTGCTGGCTGGCTATCTGTGTTCCTCAAGTTAATAAAATTCTGATGAAAAATATACTGGTAACCAAGTGTTAAGATCAACAGGCCATTATTTGTGAAGGACAGAAAAACAAACAAATAAATAAAAATTCCAAGATAAAACTCTGATTTTAAAGGGTAAATTAACATTCAAGATTCTGGACTTCCAGATAACCTTAACTTGACCCCAGGAAACAACAAAGAAAGTAAGTAAAACTGAACTGCTTTTGCACAGCTCCATACCACAAAGCTGTCAAGAAAACAGTTCTATTTGTTCAGAATTCAGCCATTTTTTTGCTACCGCATCATTTACAAAAAAATAGTGTTTTTTTGAAAATTCTTGTTCTGACAAATCCTGTGCTACGAGTAGATCATTCACAAAGGCTGAGATTCACCCCAACCAGCCACTTGAATTTCATTTATATGTTTTAATAAGAACTTACCTGCACCATGTACTGCCCTAGTATTCTTCACATGGAATATTTTCAGTACAGGTTGAATCAGCACCTTGGCATTTAACCCGCCTTTTGTTGTTACCTGGTAACAAAGGCGACCTTATTTCACGAGAACCAGGTGTAGATGGAAACATCCACTTTTCACAGACAGATGTAGCTGATTTGTCAGCCACGCACATACACTATTAACATACAGATTTAATTTACTGCAAGAGCTATTTGGCAGGTGGAACAGGAATTAGCCAGCTCAACAGGACTATTTATGTGGTGATAAATGAGAAATATTGATCAGTGTGGAGTTCCCTTAACACCTTGTGACTGTTTTTCCTAATCTCGTTAAACTTCTTTCAATGTGACAACTCAGGTGAGCTCCTCTGCTGGTGGAGCCCAACAGGAGCACAGATGCTGATGGTGCTTCACGCTGTTTTACACCAGCTGAGGAGCTGATGTTCAGATAATTTCAAAAGGAAAAAGAACATCCTCTTTCTCTCTCTCCTCCGCTCTCTTCATGTGACCGTGTTTCCTGCAAAACACAGGCTTGACCCTGATTCACTTTGCTATTTATTAGACACAACACCATTAGTATCAGTGGCGTTAGAAGATAAGGAGTGGGTGTGAAGGAAGAATGAGGAACCACTTATGCCCGTTTGCAATCGGAGCTCCGTTTCCTGGCTAACACATTCTGCTTGACTTACAGAAGTTAAACAATGTGCAATCAGACATTGATGGGTATTGACTGAAGAATGTTAGTACCACACAAGCAATAGCATCTTCATGTCCTCACTCTGCCTTTTTGAGAAGTTTTCCTAGCTGGGCAACTGCTGGGAGGGAGGATAGACTTCCCCAGCCCACTCACTCTTATTTTCTGATGACAGCAATTCCATTCAGTCAGCTTCATGCTCAATTTGGCATTATTTAAATGACTACAAGAGAAATAAAATGCTTGGAAATAGAAATCTTCATGCACTCATTTGCCGATACACCGTGCAGATCTGACTGCTGCAAACAAAAGGCAGATCTAAGAGGCAAGTACTTATTACATGAGTTCAAGCTTCAGGATCTTCTTTGCTTATTTCCAGTCCCTTTGATTTAATTACTTTATTTCAGTTTATCCATCAGCGAAGCTGCAGAAAAGCACTTCCTAAAGAGAGAGTTTTATCCTTAATCTACAACTCCTATTTTCCTTGATTGTCCCTATAAATCTATGCCCCTTCCTACAATCGCTAGGGTCTCTCTTACCTGGTAAAGGGAAGGAGAAAGTTATGTGAACTCACCTAATAACTGCAAACACAAATAACAAGTTACACACCGACGTGGGGATTTGTGCAGAGCAGTTAGGGCACTTTCCTGCACAATTACAGTAATTACTTGAATTAAAGAGCATCTACATGTATAACCGTCTTGGGATGGGGCCCCTCTGCCTGTCTCCTTCAGTTTCTATCCATAGTCATTTCCCAGGAAAGCCTTGACTGGTATTTTGTGCAGTTCTTGGGAGAACTAAAGCCTCCTCCAGAGAAGTTACAACATTCAATTAAGAAAAAAGAATTCTTCTTGCCTGAAATTTCCTTTTCCTCTAGAAGTGCTGCTTGCAGGTTTTTTACAGCAGGTATGTGTGCTGGTGAGCTGGCGGAGAGTAACCAAATTTTCTTAAAATGATGAGAATGTCCTGCACCATTAGGGTTCTTCTCAGCTTCATGGCTTTTGGAGCCACAGAAATGTGAATCCATCTTCCCACACTGAGACATTGTGCCAGAAGTACTTCAAAGAAAAACACAAGAGCTTGTCCTGTTAGGGCCCTTATTGCTGAAAAAATGGAAACTTTCTGGTAACCACAAATAGTGTTTCCTAATTCAATGCCTACCGACTCATTCTAAGGAGGGTTTATACACATAAAAGAGAAAATGAGACAGTATCAAAATTAAATCAAACCCCACACCTCCCCACCATCCCAGCAGCTGTTCCTGGGGTGTGGAGGGTCCAAACGAGGACACGGACTCTCTTCATGAGTAGCGCAACAGTTTCCAATATTAGGGTGCGAAGGTCAGAGCCTAAAAAGCAGGGGAAGACAAAGGACTTGGAATAAGAGTCTCGTGCATGCAGAAAAAAATGATGAGAAGAATTGTGTGAGCTGAGAGTATGTTTAGTTCTCAATGTCACACATATTCTTCCAACAGCTAAAATAAGAAACTATTAGCAAGGCTGCCAGAATTGGCAAAGGGAGCGAAGCGGGGAGCGAGGGGCGGCTTGCAGGAACTGCTCGTAGGTGGAAACACAGCTCATGAGTGAGGAGGAGCTAAGAAACACATCACTCTGGCGTTCAGCCCAACGGGACCTTGCCGTCCTGCAGGACTTAGCTCTTAAGCTGGAAGTGAAGGTCACTGCAGGAAGGCAACAGCACAGTCTAGCTCAGCAACCAGCCCTCTGGGAGAGAAGACTATAGACTGTTTTGCTCTAATTTAGGTGCTGGGGATTGTTATCCTTTTTATCTGCCTTCTGGACTTTTCTCGCTTTAATAGAAATAAGTTTGTTAAGTCATTTGGTTCTTTTTTGGCAAAAGGGGAAAACACAGTCAGTGAGCACAGGCAAATTAAGTACACTTCTGCCAAGTTTCAGGGTGGGTGTATGGGAACTTAGTCCTCATTAACAGCGATCATGTCCTAAAGAAAATTCTCACAATGATTATCCACAGCCCAGACTTGTCATTGACTTCCCTACCCCTGGCAGTCTGTGTTTCACCTCATTGTTTTCACCCATCTGAAATACTGCATGAGAAGAAATACATAAATTTCTTTCTTCCGTAGAGTCAGAAGAATTGCTCCCAGAGCCCTGGAAAAGGAAACTTGGAGTACACACGATATCCAATGGTAAGGACAGACTTTGGAATTGTACTTTTTTTTCCCCCCATTCACCTGCAAACAGAAGAATTGTCCAAGATGGTAAAGTGGGAACTTGTTTGGCATTTTCAGAGAGGCCTCCCTTGGATGCTCATGGACTCCTGCGGCCAAAAGCATGCTCCACAGCTGCAGTCCAAAGGGGATGACAGACAATTTCATCCTTGCTTAAGCATTTTGAGGTTGCTGACACCTGGCGTGTGAGAAGCTGTTTGCATCAGTCTGAAAGATAGCCCTATCCCCTTGCACATACCAAGTAATCAAAGCTTTGGATAATCTTTCACTCCCACACTGGGGAATCTTGGTACCCAGCTGGTGGTCTAAATCCAGACCAGGCTAGTTGGACATCCTGAAAGCCCTGTGATAACAGAAGGCAGTGCCTGACCCCCTGTTGCTCTTATTCTAGCTACTGCTTACAGGGAGACAATGGCGACACAGCCCCTGGAAAAAAAAAGCTGGGAGCAACCAACTCAGGTGGTAGGATACAGCATCCCATAGCAATGGGGCATCCTTCTTGTGTGGCACAAGACCTCTTCCCTTCAACTATACTACAGGCTCAAGGACCACTGAGAGCTCAAGTGAGTATGAGTCTATCACTTCTGCCAGCCTGGCCTCCTGAGGTCCCTCACTGCTGTGATGCTACAGCCCATGGACGGCACCAAAGCCTTCCTGAACAGGCCTTCACACCCTCAAGCTCATGTTCTTCAAGGCCTTCACTGCCTGAGGAGGAAGACTGCTGTCCAGAGGAATCAGGAGGTGGCATGGGCTCCTAGCACCAGTCATGGGGCTACCTCCAAAAAAACCACTGACATTTTTATCTAGTTCCTCTTTGAGAAGGAGCACCTGAATCCTGCTGCAGAAGGGCTGGGAAAGGTAGCTCCAGAGACTAGGCATAGCCCTGCTCCCAGCAGGAACAGTTTTATTATCTCTCCTCTCTGGCAGCAGCATTTCTTCCATCTCACAGGTAGGTATCAGCTTGACGATCCCAATAGGGCTCCTCATAGTCCTTGCCCCACAGGTGAAGTCCACCTGGCCCACGTCTGGCATCTCCCCTGGGTGAAGGAGTGCTACACAGAAGTGGTAGCGAGGGCAAACTCCAGACCTAGAAAACAGCAATGTCCCTCTGAATCAAAGGTGGCTCTGGAGTGTGGCTGGGAATGCAGTGCAGTAACCCACTGAACTCACATGGGCTCTCACATGTGGACAAGTATTCGGGGTTTCCCTCCAGAAAGGCAGTGAGCAGAAAAGCCAGGCAGAGATCCTTACCCCTGAGGAAGCTGAAGATACTAAATGTAATGCCAGAAGCAGAGGTGGGACATGTCCCAGCTTTCATCAACTTCACAGAACTGTTTTGGCCACAGGCTGCAAGCAAGACAGAGCACTTTTTGCCACAGGATTCCTCAAAAAAAAAAAAAGGGTGCAAAAAAAAAGGCAATTTCCATGACAACACGATGGGATGAGAGAGGAAATCCTCATTTTAATGGAGAATGGTGCAAAAAAAAATTAGGATAGTATGATAAGAAAGCCCCTATTCAAACACAAATACCTCTTTCAGAAGGAGCAGAGAGTGGCAAACTCAGCAATTGCTTCTCCACCGCCGCACAGCCATTCACATCACGAGCCTGAGCACCTCCTTTGCAGAAACATGATTAGACCATATATCCACAAGCATAAAGCACTGGAATGAATGAGGGTCCTATGGCAAGTGCACGGAACGATTCATTCTCCCACAAAAGTGACAAATAAGGATAATTCCACCTCATTTCCGAGATGACCTTTTGGCCTGGCTGCAATAAAACTGTAACAATTGTAATAGCATGGGCACACAAATTATCTTTTGCGGAATTACAAACCTTTGAGGAATTAGGCATGTCACTGCATATATCTGCTTGGGTTTTATTTTAGGGCACTGTGTGTCACACAGGATAGCCAGCCGTTTGCCAGACAGCACACACAAACCAAGTGAGAGCAGCCACATTTTCCAGAGCAATTGACTCGGTGGGAAAAGGGACCCGGGCCACAATTCAGCCTTTATTGATGGTAACGTCCATCTTTCCGCCCTGGGAAAGATATGTGATAAGGTTAAAGATACCTCAGACTGTTCCTACCTTCCCCTCACATAAATTTACAACCCCAAGGACACCTGTTAGGACAAGTGGAGATAAGAAAGGACAGTCATACTTCCTTATCTGGAGCTCTCTGCTTTATAGCACTTCAGCTTTACGGTACAGAAGTGGTTATATTCCCAGGGAGAAAGTCCCCATGAACTTCACAAACAGCTTCCTAAACACTCAATAGCCTCCTGAGAAGATAGTAACTGTGATTCACACCTTTAAAAAAAGGACTCCTACCCGGCAGAAACACAGACGTAGGACAGAAAAGCCAGGAGAGTTCATCCAGTCCAGCTCCCCCTCAAGACAGGGGGTTTTCCCATCAGGTATAAATACTCCAGGCTTGTTTTGATCTCAGATAGATACCATTAAAACCCAGATTGCTCATCCAGGCTCTGGTGGAGGCCTCTGTGTGGGATACAGAGCATCAAGAGTTTGGCTGTGAGATTTAGCAAAGGGAGTACAACGACAAGCCAGAAAGTCCTGCAGAGCCTGTCGCTGCATAAAATAATTCAGATAATAGGAGCAACACCCACGGAGCACGTAAAGCCACATGAGTTTCAGCAGGAAGCTACATAAGCTGCCACCTCTTTGTCTGGATTTTGAAACAGCACCTATTTGCATGGCTGTTTGACACTGTGCTTAATATATTGTTAATATATTCTTTCATTATAACTGTACTTTATGTATAAATTCTTCTATAAAAACTTAAAATTATTCAGTCTATCCCTAAGCTTTTCTGACTCTTGCTAAATTTGGGGTTGGGATGCAATCTAGAATTAGTACTTAAGCAAGGCTTGACAAATTCTGGAACTTTAAAATTAGATGGCAGAAAAGCTGTGTTTGTGAAGACAATATCAAACTTAAAACATCGGAAAGACTGAGATTGTATTCACACCTTCTTAAAGATTATTATGCTATGCAAGTAATTTCTTTTTCCTTGCAACAATAGATACATAATTAGAATCGCCTCCTATGCTGAAAACCACAAGGTTCATTGCCCAGGCATGTCGTGCGCTCACAGCAGGTATGTTAGATATGTCAGGGGTGGGTGTCAGGGATTTTTCTTGATCAATGAGGAAAAAGAAGTGCCTTCAGGAGGCAGTGCAGATTTTGGGTGGACTCTCCATGACCCACTGGGGAATCTTTCCTGTCCAGCGACTATGGCAGATGCTGATGATAGCTACACAGATGTCTCATGTCAGATGAATTGCTCGCTAAAAGGAGCTGAGCAGTCTCATTTAGATGTGTAGATGATTAAAGCTTGGTGAGACCAATCCTGCTCTTAAGGTGACTGTGTGCACATCTCTTGGACTCCTGATACTGTATATGCTGTGACTCTGCAGCTTTTGGTCGTGTTGGACAGGATTGCATCTTGTGTACCATTTCCTTGAACTCATCCAACAACTCTCCTGTGGGTTCTAAGCATCAAGAGATGTGCAAGAAAGACAGAGCCCATCACGGTCTGCACTTGGAGCAATTTTAATGGAAGAGGTGGTGAAATTCCCAAATAAAAGAATATTGAACGGACTCCATCAAATCACAGCAGCAAAGACCTGCAAATAAAACCATTCTGCAGATTCTTGCAAGGCTGAAAAGAGCCTTGAGCTTGTGGCAACCCTGCATCAGGGCTTTCGCTTGTCCCCGCTGGACACTATTGCAGAGATACTGTTTCTCCATCTGACACCCACAGTATCTGGGGCTTTCTCCCACACCTTGGGGAGAAAAAGGGCTCTAACTTGAGAGTCAACTGCCCCTGGAGAGAAACACTGTGCTGCCGTGAGCAACCAAATAACTCTATAAACACCAATCACATGCAAAGGGCATGGACAAGAACCCACATTTGGCAGTTGCCAAAACACGACACTCTGTTGGCTGAAATCCCCTGGCAGATGCAAACTGGGACTCTTATATCTTCTGAGGACAGACCCATCAGAGAACATCACCCGATATATTTCTGTTAATACACTCAGTACTTTGTGTACATCTGACTGCTATTTCTACAGCAGATCATTGTCTCAGCAGATCCTGAGCTGTTTAACCCCAAACTTTACACAGTATAGGTCAGCTTCCACAGAATGCCCATGGTGAACAGCTTCTGAAATCCAGGATGAAATTTCTTATCAAAACCAGAGCGAGACTGACATTAGCTAGACATATAAAACATAGATTCAATTTGCATTCTGCCCAAAATTATTCTTCCTTAATCCAACTGAGGTTTCTTTATTTCTTCCAGTGCCACCTGAGTTACCACTACAAAACACTGGGTTAAGGCTGCCCTACATCTTTGGACATCCTACAAGAATATCTGAAGTATATGCTAGTTGTAAGAGAAAACAAAAGTATGTTTCAGAAGAAAGGGGATTTTGGTAAAGGCAGTGACCTTAACCCAGGTCTCCCTGTGTTTTGGCTACTGGACTGATGACCATTGCAAAATTTCTCATTTGTGTAGGTCTCAATGATTGGAAAAAACATTTCCTATCAGTTCTGCTTCAGATCACACACCCAATTCACTGATTTACTCATAGATATTGCCAAGTCATCATAAGCCTGAAAATGAAGTTCTTTGTAAGGCATTGCACTGTTTTTACAGATCCTGAGCAAATTCACTCTACAACTCAGCTACTTTACACTGCCCCTGGGAACCCTTCCCGGGACAAAGTTGTTTGAAAAGGTGAATCCCAGCTCTGCAAAGCTCTGCTTCCAGGACATCTAATTTTCATAATAGTCTGTTTGCAGGCAAATGTTCTTACAATATCTTGTATGATTGTTGTAAAGACGTTCAGACACATGCCCTCCACATGCACAGCCTTTGCCGTCCAGCTGTGCTGACTGATCCTCCATCACTGCAAAGGCTCTAAGCCAGCCTCGCTTCACGCAGCTAAACCGCTTTCAACTTGCCTGTGTTTCAGGTGAAAAGGGTTGGATCGGGTTTGTAATGTTGGAACAAGAGGAGGAAGAAGGAAGGCAAAAGATAAAGGGGAAATCTCTGCTATTTGATCTGCTGAAATGAAAATGTCTAAGAGCTCTTCCTTGAAGTGCACAAGGATGAAAGGAACAGGAGCACAATTTGGCGTGCTTGTTTGCTTGCATTTTAGAATAAAACTGCAAAGAATGGTGAAAATAAAACTCCTTTTGCTTCATTTTATCTGAGGACAGAATGCAGACAGCAGGGTTCATATTTACCTCTCATTTAGATTCAATAAGTGTGTCCTGTGAATACATTTTTAGAAACTATTTTTCTTAAGGAATACATTTTTTTATTAGCTATTATTGCTCAATTTGTGCTGGTTTTTAAAGAACTCATGTGGCTTGTAGGGACAGATGAAGAGGAGTGATTCATGACTCACTGCGAAGATCTCAGTTTTTATAAAGCCTCACCAGTCAGTCATTTCACAGGTTTTTAAGCCCAGGTGAACACACTGGTGCAGTTGTGGCCTGCCTGGAAATGCACTGGGAGTAGACAAGGGGATACACAACCCAGCTTTGCCCAAGTGCAGGAGAGACAGGTTGGAGGCTGACAGAGGGTGTCACGGTGTCACGACACCACTGCAGACACCTACAGCTTGTGCAAATCCTTTAGTTGCCTTCAACCCCCAAACCAATGGAGCTTTCCTTCCCCCTTACTCCTCTATTCCCCCTCCTTTCACATCACTATAGCTCATCAGCTTACAAGACAAATTTAATCAGGTATTGATATTTTACTAGCTCATTCACAGGGTCATTTGAGGGACAACACTGTTTTTTCAACAGCAGAACATGTTTTACCATTAACATCTAAAAGACAAGGCCAAGCTGGAAACACCAGAGAAAAAAAGCACAGCAAGTGTGTTCAGCTCCCCAGTGCACTCAGAGTCAGGACATTTCAGGCTGCACAGGATCCTTGAATTTCTCCTTCAGTGATAATAAGACAGTCACACTGATGCATAAGTAGATGCTCTGCAATGCATATTCTCCATACCAATACATTTTCTGTGTAGGGATATATGTGAAAAATATTCTTGTGGGAAATATGTATCTCTCCATCTAAAGATAACATTCTGGATCACAGAGCCATTTTCTTGGTCATGCTAAATGACTTACCACGGAAATAAATCTTTAAATAAAAAAATTCCATTTTCTTTTCCCATTATCCACTGGAGGGGAAAAAAAAAGAAAAACAAGTGAATAGAGCAACTGAAAGGAAACAGAAGAGAAAGCAACTCCTGCTCTACCTACTCCTACCTAACCACCATCTGGAGCCTGGACTTTTCCAAGTATCTTTGCAGACAGACTCCCAGTATACAGGGAGGTCACAGAAATGGCTTTGGCAGAGCTGTCGTGCTCCAGCAGCCCCAGGGGATCTGGGCTCCTGAGTTAAGTGTAAGGCTTCAACAAGGGGGAATGACAATCTGCGAAAGGAGTGAAGACGTGCCGCAGATTGCAGCCACGCTCTCCTTCCCACACAGGGACGGGGCAGAGCACAGCGGGGATGCGGGAGCAGGGGAGATTCAGGCAGGAGAAAGCGGAGGATCACTGCTGTTTCTCCCAGCCTCTGAATTACAAGACTGAGAAATACATCTTTTCTTTCCTTTTCTTTTTTTCCTCTAACCTAATCACCCAAACATAGAGATACTTTAACAATAACTCATGTACTAAATTGCTTCCCTTTCCTGTTCATCTTACCTGTAAAGTGTTAAACAAATTGCATCTGAGGAATGTTGTTTTATTATCCTTTGAATTAGTTTGTACGGGGGTGTAAATGTCCTCTCATCTTTTTCTGGAGGAAAGCATAAGCAAAAGGAGCATTTAGAAATACATAAACTTGTAGAACACAAACTGCCCTACATGAGGAAAACTGCAAAATATTCATAAAAAAAAAAAAAAAAAAAAGAACAAGGAGGATCCGGCTCATTGCAGAATTCGGTTATCAAGAAGTGCATCTGCTCAGTAGAAGACCAATTATTTTCTTTTTTTCTAAAGACTTTTATGGTATTGTAATTAAGGAGCTTTTAGAGGTAGGTACACATTTTAATTGTTAGACAAATAAATGAAACCAACCATACTGCACTGTGATGATTGAAAGGCTGGTGAAATTGGGGGGGGAGGGGATAATTATGTTATATTATTTCAGAGAAGGTGTAATATGAAAAACGAGGGCTGAATCTGACAATGTCTCATTTTTCTGTGCAGCCACTTAGTCCTGTAAGGAATGAGGCTCAGCAGGAGCAGTGATGGGGAGGGGGGCAGAAGGCTGGGCCAATATACAAAGTCCATTACGTAAATAATACCGCTGCAATTTAGCTTCCTGTTTAGGGAAGCTGGTGAAGCACCTACACTCATCAGTTCTTTTCACAATCAACAAATGTAGAAGTCGTGGGTGTCTGGCCAAGCAGGGGTTGTATTTTATCAGCTCAGCGGTACTTCAGTCAATTCCCGTGAGTATACGTGGAAGCTTGTTCGTCTAGTCACTGCAAACACACTGAAAATTTTTCAAGAGCACTCTTCAGTAGCAATGTCATCAGCAAAACAACCTCAGTAACAGATAAATATTGTGACAATGTCACTTCATAAGACAGAAGGGGCCCAGATCTACCTCCTGCCTGAGCTCTCACAATCCTGGAAGGGGACCACACACTTCTATAAATTATCACCCCTTCACTTAAGCCAGGGAAGTAGGACACTCTCCAGCAGTTAAAGACCTGCCCTCCAATGTTTAGCACTTGGTAAGAGTAAGTAAAAACATTTAACTTATAGTTCAAGTTTCCTGCAGCTCCATTTCCTGAAATACGTAGAGAGCAACACAATAGAACTAGAGGGAATTTCACTCTAAATTCTGCATCTGCGATTAGGTGCATGAGCAAAGCTCCCATAAGTGGGAATAAGAGCAGATATCTTCTAAACTGCTCTACACCAGCCAATGGCAGGAAACCAGCTGAGGGTGCTGTCACTTGGAAACAAAGGGTATTGAAGGCTTCAGGCAAAAACTGCATTTCTTCTGTTTCTCTCAAATATGTTGTTTTTTATGCCAACCTTGGCAGCTCTACCTCATTATAGCTGTTGGCCAACGACAACAACAAAATTTGAAAATCAAATGCAGTGCATCCTAGTCCTATGGAAACAGCTTTTCCTTCGCCTTAAGCTCCTTAAACAAAGCTGACTGAAAGAATAAACTATTTTCTATAAAGCAAGAAGGGGAATGATGGTCTCCCATATCCTATGTCACTCACTTTTCTCCAAAATATATGAAGAGTCAGCAGCAAGTCACAGCAAATCAAGATGATCAGCCCATCACGGATGAGAATGGATGTAGAGCCATACTGGCTTTCCAAATGTTACACTCCAGCTCTACGCAAAGTTATTGTTCATCTCAAGCCCAGAAAGGTGAGGGTCTACAGCATTTGTTAGACCTGAAATCACTCCAGTAAGGATTCCTTTTATAGCCCACAGTGTGGGCTATAAAATGATCCTGAAAGATGGCATGACTGATTGTGCCTTTTACAATTGAGCTCTTGTGATTAAAACCAAGCAGGAAGCTCACAAGATTTGCTCCTCGCTGAGCTGAGATTGTGATTTTCTCCAGGGATGCTTTTCTCCACAGATACACAGCACAGCTCTACTTATCCCCAGGCTCTGTCAAAGACCAAGTCTGCCCACACCTTGCGTTTGTGTTCTCTTTGTGTCTTATCCTCTTAGTATCTTCTTTTTGTGACTCTTTGGGTCCTAGCAGCCCTTTGTTTGAGCTGGAGAGAGACCTATTCAGTGACATTCTCGTGCAACTGCCCTGAACAAACGGTTCTCAGTTCATTTTTCTTTATGCATAGTTTCGTTTGCAGCAATGCTCATGTACTTGAATTGTGGATGCTTTAATGAGTGCATGCCATCAGCGATGCTCTCTGGTAGCTATCCAGGATAAGGCTGCTACCTATATGGCCTCAAAGTGGCTCTCCAGAACCACTTACTCATTAAGAAAGACTGTAATTCTGATGTCCACTGAACACCAAGTTTTATACCAGTGCACCAGTGACCCGTGATCAAACCTTCCAGCTCAGGGGTCCCTGCCCAGAGGACTTGGTATACCTGGTAAATCCCATGAGAGCTTTTGATATAGGGTTACGAAATGCCTGTACCAGCTCTGGCCTTTCTACGTGAATGACTAATGCATCACTGATGTCAGATGGCTACGGACCCGGCTACCTGGAGGGAAGGCGGAGGGAGCAAGGGCAGGATAGCTCGCGCTCTCAGGCAGACAAACACACACTGTTGATGCCAGCAGAAACTCCAGAAGGGCTTCAGCTGGATGAAACATGAGGAGAACTCATCTCCAGTCTCCTCTGAGTATTTCAAACATGGGGATGGTCAGCTCTTCACCAGGAAACACATGGACAGGGATGGTGCGTGCAGGGAACCTGGCACAAACCCAAACGACAGCCCGTGAATGGTAATCTTAGCTAGCCTCACATGGCAGATTAGCGCTCAGCAGCACTGTTCCTAATGCGAGGTGATGGTCCCGGAAGCTCCTAACTAATTTTCTGATGTTTCTCCACTCTTGTACCCTGCAGGCTACATCTTCAGATAGGATGAAAGATGCTTTACTTTTAGTTTAATTTTGCTCTGAGACAAGGCAAACCAAGAAAAGAAGCCAAGGCAAGCTCTCCTGTTCCCAATAACTGACAGAGCTAGACTGTCTTGAAGCACAGAAGTTACATGAGCTTTTTTCTTGCCGGACTAGAGTTTAATTTTCCATAAGGAAGTTGCTGAGGAATGTTTCTAGGAAGATGTAGGGGATGAAGGATTTATAAAGTCAGATTTTTTCTGCTTCAGTTGCTGGATGCCTCCCCACCAGCCTCTTCTTTGCTATCCTCTGTGCCCAGCTCTGCAGCTTTACTAGGAACTCCAGTGCCAAGTTAACATCTCCTATATGCAGCCACAGACATAAGCATGAGTTTAACAAGACAGAGTATGAAAACAGGTATATTTACTACTATTAGTGGCATTGCTGGCCTAAAGAGGGATTGAGAAGTGCTGTGCAGAGTAAGAACCTTTAAAAATATTCTCTTCTGTGTTGCCACGTGTTTCAGGAGTCCTTCTTGTGCAGCAGAGTAACCAAACAGCACAGCGAGTGAGTTATGATGTTCAGCAAGCCAAGATGCTTTATGTGGAGTGTCCTGGTTTCAGCTGGGACAGAGTTAACTCTCTTGTTAGTAGCTGGTACAGTGCTGTGTTTTAGATTTAGTGTGAGAATAATGCTGATAACACGCTGATGTTTTAGTTGTTGCTAAGTAGCGCTTATCTTAAGCCAAGGACTTTTCAGTTTCCCGTGCTCTGCCAGCAAGCAGGTGTGCAAGGAGCTGGGAGGGAGCATGGCCAGGGCAGCTGACCCCAACCAGCCAAAGGGATATTCCATACCATGGAACGTCATGCCCAGTATATAAACTGGGGGGAGTTGGCTGGGAGGGGCGGATCACTGCTGGGGCATCGGTCAGTGGGTGGTGAGCAATTGCATTGTGCATCACTTGTCTTTTCTTGGGTTTTATTTCTCTCTTTTTTTTTTTGTTATATTCCTTTTCATTACAATTATTATTATATTTTTTATTACTATTAGTTAGTATTATATATTATTTTACTTTAGTTATTAAACTGTTCTTTTCTCAACCCACGAGTTTTACCTTCTTTCCCAGTTCTTCTCCCCATCCCAGTGGGAGCTGGGGCGGGGGAGTGAGGGAGCAGCTGCGTGGTGCTTGGCTGCTGACTGGGGTTAAACCACGACATGGAGTTAGATAATTTCTGCCCATTTATCCCTGTACGACTGCTATATTTAACAAGGATAGTTTATAAACATGTCCTTGTCCTTCAGGGACCCAGAGTGGCAGGCTCTCTGGTAGCATCTTGGTCTGTGGTATTGAATCTTCTTCAATAGGTACAGATATTGCACAAAAGAATGATAAAAGGCTCTACCTGGCAGGAGCTTGCACTGGCATAGATCCATCAGTGCTAATGGGAATTCTTATAGAAAGCATCCACACGGACATTACGTTCTACACATCTTTGGGGCTGAATCAAAGAAACAGCAGCAGAAGCTTAAACCCAGAAGTAGTTTAAAGAAAAAGAAATTAATATAAAATAAAGAAAATAAAAATTGAAGTCTCTGCTAAACCACTGCATTTTCAGAAAAAGAGGTGTAAGACTGACCTTCTAAGTTACTTCCAGATGGCAGGCTTTATTTTGAATCTTCCTCTCTCAAGCCCTCTTCCCTCCCCTCCCCTTCTCTAAAAGATCATCCAGGCTCTTCCTACAACTTTTTTCTATATTCCTTCCATTGTCATCTAGCTCACAGTCAAGGATCTTGATCATTTCAGCTTTTCCATGCTCTGCTCTTGGTCATTAACCAGAATTAACAGTGTGTTCCAATGTGTCCTCTTCCAACTGCCAACTTTCCCCACTCCCACCAATACCACAGAGCTGATAGAAGATGGGACTTCATCTGTCGGGCTCCTTCATTCAGGCAGCATGGCAACAAGTACAGCTGCAAAGAACTCTTCATGTAGAGAGGTTAGACTATCTGGAAACAGAGAGTCCAGAAATTGCATTCCTCTCTTCCCTTGTGCAGCATTTCAATATATCAGTTGTGTTAAGCTATGGATTCTCCAGTTTGTTTTTGGTTTTTTTTTCTTTTACACATCAAACTTTTTTTTTAATTGGCTAATTACTTCATTTTCATGCTAAGCATAAGAGGAAACCCCATTCATTCCATATACTAATTGCGTAATTAATCATATCACCATCACACACTAACCGTATCATTCCAAATACCATACTCAGACATTTCCTGGTCCTTCTTCACTGTGCAATTGCCCCTACCTGATGCATCAGACCATAAACCTCTTTCCAACAGTTCACAGTGCATGTGCTTTTCTCCCCCATCCGACACTCCTCAGTCTCCAGCAGTTATTTACACATCTCAGCTCTTTTTACAGAGGACATACGCACCTCTCACCTCCCAAGGAGAGCGATCACCTTCAGGTCAGGGAGAGGTAAATAGACACCATGACCTGCACAGCTCCACCACTTGATGATTTTAGCAGGTCTCAGTCTTGCCTAAAAGCACTTCCTGGCCTACATCTTGCATCCCCTGGGAAAGGGGAGCTGATGCCAACACAGCCAGCTCCAGAGAGTCAGTGCAGACAAGCCACTCCGGTTTTCTGTTCGATGTAGCTAGCACAGGTAAACCTCGGTGGCACGTACAATGGTGACAGAAATGAACCGTGCCCTAAACACGATCTGACTGATGATTAAGTTTGCTCTTCCTTGACTCACTTTTCTTGTCCTTAAATGCCTTCCTCTCTTCTCTCCCTCACGAAGAGCATTTCCAGGAGAACTGAGCTCCTGGGGTGTCTCTTTCTACTCAGCTTCCAAGGCGGCTTGAAATTTCAACATATACCTCTGAGGACCAAAAGGAAAGGTTGCCAGAGGTGGACTTTCCTTGCTTTTTTTTTTTTTTTTTTTTTACAAATAATTTCTGGCTTTTTAGTTTGCAAAAGTCCTTATCATAGCATTCGGGGACTGAAAAAATGGAAGGCAGAGAAGACATCAAAGTCTTTGTCAGATTAGTCCTGAAATCTCAGAATTGTGTTATAAATAAAAAGAAATCATTTCTCCTTTCTTGAGTTTACAGATTTAAGAGACTGAATAAACATTTCAGCTTTTAATAAAACATCTCTTTTCTAGTCTTATGGTAGCACAGAGAATTTGGAATCATGGAAAAATTCAAAGCAGTCAACTTCAAGGTTAGATCAGGTCATTCAGCACCTTGTCCAACTGTGTTTTGAAAACCCCCAAGAATGTATATCCCACAACCCCCACGGTCAACCTATTCTGGTGCTTCACAACTCCAGGGGCTGAACAGCTTCACCCAAGACTATGTAAAAGGTTCAGAAACTTCCAGGTAACTAAACAGAAACTACAAAATAAATTACTTTATAAAAACCTTATGATTAAGGGAGCCTTCATCAAAATTTGAGTGAAAGAGAGACCGCAAACCGGTTTAAACTGGTTCAGTTTTCCTCTCTTCAGTCTGCCACAAATGGCTCCAAAAAGATAAATATCTGGTTACCTCACCAATTAATGTGCTTTAACAATTGGCTCTTCTACAGTGTTTCATTTTCTTTTCAGTCCATCTCATCATCACAGGTTTAAGTGGACACTTTGCTATGAATGCCTTTTGAATACT
Organism: Gymnogyps californianus; assembly: GCF_018139145.2. NCBI lineage: Eukaryota > Metazoa > Chordata > Aves > Accipitriformes > Cathartidae > Gymnogyps > Gymnogyps californianus. The sequence continues at coordinate 2,344,755 of NC_059487.1, read as the reverse complement.
TTCAAATGTATCCTCACTTTTGAAGAAGCACAGAGAATGTTACGAGGTTCCAGCTTTATTCTGAGAGGTCCTTATCTGTCTGCCCATCATCGCAGGGCTTCTGCAGAGGGTCCAATCCAAAGAACGAGGGTATATCTGCTGAAAGGCTCTACTGGCCTGAGAGATCTCTGGAAAAGCTGCAGTAGATATCATCTTGCTGGCAGCCATTCCATGCTGCAGTGCCACGCTCCACAGTTTTTTTTGGTGCTCTTATTAATGGCTCTGTTCTTTCACTTCTCAAGCTGACAGTTCATTTTCCCTCCTACAGGTTCCTGCCATCGCACAAGAGAATATTTACAGCCGTCTATACCCTGTGCCCATGCATTCTTCCAGGCAACTGGTTCATGGGATATGTACTCTCACTGAAAGAAGAGGTAGAGGAATGTAATTTGCGTTGAGGATGAGGCTATCAGGGTGCACAGTCTCCTTGTGGTTCCCTTAATTTGCTCCCAACCTCTCCAGAGTATTGAAAATAGAGATCCCGCATTACAAGAGTTCAAAAGTTATATCTAAAAAACCACCCCACAAGGTGTCTGGCTGCTTGTACTCAACAGCCAGCTCTGATACGGTGCAGCTGTAAGCAGGTATCAGGCTGCTGGGAAAGAGCTGTGAGGGCCCTTGTTGGAGCCACCCACTTTGCTCAAGCCCTTGTCTTCAGTCCCTGCCTGGACTAACTACAGGTGAGCCTGTGCTTGGCCTTGTATCTTGCTGATCCTGACTTGGCTTCCTGGCTGGACCAAGGATCTGTCACTATGAACCTGTCTGGAAATGACTGGCTGACCCTAGCGACTGCTACTGGACCCTACCTTCTCGGTCAGGTCCTGAGAGACTGCAGCGGGACCTTGCCCCATGCCTGTCATCTTGTCACGCTCCACTCCTGGCTTGTATTTCCCTGTGGAACAGCCCACTCCTGCTGCTCCCTGGCAATTTCTAACTGACTGTATTTGTTGGAAAGCACAATGCAGAAAGGGAGGGAAACGTGGGAGAGGATCTCCCTTCCTCTTGTTATAAAACAGAGGAGAGTTGTTTCTGGTTTTGCAGAGCTTGTTGCTAATATTTTACTTCCTGTGCTTTTCCCTTAGGCTCCTCTATTCAAACCAAAAATTTCAACCATTTTATTGGAAAAGAGCCAATTGCTGGGTGAATTGTGCCTGCAGATTCACACTGAAGTCTGTCTGTCACTCTGTTGTTGTCCTTCTAACTTGGTAATTAGGATGTGCTATTTCTAATGCAAGGCAATCTTGGAAAACGCCTGTTCTGCTCGCAGCAGCGACAGGTGCTGGCATACAACATACTTCTCAGTTGTCAAGACACCTCAGCCCATATCCCAACCTCTCTGTTTCTGCAGATAGGAAGACTGAACTGATGCTTTGTGCAAATAGAACATTAATTTTGCTGACAGGGTAATAATAAGGCTACTAAATCAGTACTAGGATTTTTACGTTACATACACTATTTAAATTACATGCCATCTTTACAAATTGTAAACTGGATAAATGACTAGTCAAATGTTTACACGTGTGACTTGCAATTGAGACTTTCTAGCCACGGAAGTGGCATTACTGAAGAAAAATGTGCTGGACAGTGATAGTCCTCAAAATACAACAGTGGGGTAATAGGATAATTCACTCACGCTGAAAAGGAACTGTCTCTTCTGAAGTGCATTAATGCTAAGATCAAAATATGATCTCCTGAGCCACAGTTTAACCTACATCGAAAGACGAAAATTAGGAAATATGCTTAGGGATCCTACTTTTTGCACCTGGAAGCAGGGGCTTACAAAGCTCAGAGCATCCAGCCACAAGACATCAGCTCCATCTCTTCTCACCACCACGTATTTACAACAACCAGCACCATTGCTCTAAGCAATGTTCAGCCTCCGTTCACTTGCTTGAGAGTGGATCACTCAGACTGGCTTGCCAAAAGCAAAAGCTGCACAATATGTTCCAGAGAGAGGAATTATAGTATTAGGAGTTGCTCTCCAAGATCTTGAAACTGTTCTGACCTGTGGCTGGTTTCTGCTTTGCATCAGAGTGTGCCTTATGAGAAGATTCTACCCTGCAGAAGTTTCAGCAGGGAGCACAGACAGAGGTCCACCACACACTGCTGCATTCTGTGGGCAGACGACATTTCAGTATGCAAGGCAAGAATTCATGACTGTCGGAGGAACCACAGTATCCTGCAAGAACAGCTCAGGGCAGACTAACAGAACACATACATAAGGATTTATCCCGTATCTTTTGGCAAAGTCAGACCTGATTCTTTCATTTTGTCTTCCTGTGGCCAAGTCTAAATTGTGAGCAGGGCTCCCTTCCACCAAGGGATGCCTAGACATGATTTGGACACATCAAACCAGCTAGCTTTTGGGACTGCTCCTGCCCCATTCAAGAGAGCAGCAAGCTCACCTTGTTGCCCACTCCATCTTGCCAGTTCTCCCATGAGAGGAGCAGTTTGCTTTCCATAGGAACAGGTCCTTGTGGAGGACAGAAAAGAAAAATTTCCATTCTTCCCTGCCTGCTGGACCAGCAGCTCAACTAAGTGACAGGGAGTGGTGGATGGGCTGACATTTACACCTCTTGATCTCTGTGATGCTCTCATAAAAGATTTTGCCTTGATATTTCTTCTGGTGCACTTGGAGGGCATTAGATGAAAGCTTTACAGGGGCAACACAAAGTCCTTTTCAATCGAGTGAGTTTTCTATCTATTTAGCGGCTGAGCCAAGTATTCCAGGAGGAGGCTCGCTTGAAAGAAAGAGATGTTTCTTTCAAGCCTCCCATCTTAAGCCATATGAAAGCAGCAAAGGTAGTGAAAAGAGTGACCTGCCCCAGCGAGCATGTGTTTGGTAACAAGGTCCTGAGTTCAAACAGTTTTGGCAGGGCACGACCATGACCTGTGGCGCACAGGTCCCTCTCACATCCTCCACAATAACTGTGATTTCAAGATTCTCATGTGGATAACACCTATTGCTCAGTTTAAAACACTTAGAGCTGTCACAGAGACTGGAGGGAATTAATTCTGGGACTAGAAGTTAGTTGCAAATCATTTGTTGGCTCTGCTGGAAGGAGAAAGATTTAGAGTGCACGGCTGGACATGTTCTGTGAAGCAGGTCTCCACTGGGAATGCCTGAGAGACTAGAAGAGTTTACTCCAGGCGCAGTGATGGGGTGTCAGGATTGGGACTAAGGGGGACAGAACTGTTCGCCCAAGCACAGATGAAGCAGGAGAGGGGGACCTCCTCTTTTCGCCCTTCCCCTCCCTATCCTTGCAATTGGAAGCAGCCTGCTGGATCATTGCCTTTGGGACAGACCCATGATGTGAAGACCCCTCTAGTTTTCTGCCTTGCTCTGCCACTCCTCTGTGTGTGACCATGCAAAAGTGACTGTCCTTTCCTGCAGCTGCAGGTCCCCTTTCCCATCGTACACGGCATATAGTCCTTGCCCAGCGAGCGAATAGTCTATCTCAAATACACAGCACTATGGGGACTTAGTCTTATGAGGTATAGCCCTTGGCTGCACACGGGCAAATCATTCCTATGGGAATCACTTGATGGCCCTTCTCTTTACCAGATTAAGAGATCCTTACGCAGCTGCCTCTTTTGAGGGAGAGGAAGCCATGAAAGTGAGTAATACTGTGAATTCATATGGACTCTGCATCTCAGACCTTGCTGTTTTGCTACCCGTTTAAACTTTGTCTCTGTATTAAGCTGCACATCTTTGATTCACCAGCCTTCCTGGGAAGTTTCCAAGGCTTCTTGCTTCTAGGCTCGTGCTATGGCAGCGTTCCTGTTCCCAGCCAGAAAGATTTTGGAGTTCAGAACAAGGTGAAGTTACACAACCTGTACTAAAATAACACGCAGCAACAAGCTCTACTTTTTCAGTCTCAAAGACAACCACTCTGTTTACTTCCAGGAGAAAGTCTTGCTTAAGTTTTCTGGCTGCACGAGCCTGAGCCTCTGGTGTTTATCACCAGCCTTCTCCAATCATGGATTTCAGCTCCTTGCTACATCTGGCAGTTCACACAGTAAAGCGGCAGTGATTTTTCGTGACCACTCAACTACTGTGCTCAAGTTCCCTGAAAAAGTATGTTGCACTGACTGGGACGTGAGCCTACTTCTTTACATGAACGTGTCACCTCAGAAGGGGTCTGCGGTGTGGTGGCAACGAATGGCATGCAGAGCTGAGACGAACATTGCACTGGCTTGGCCATGTAGCACATCAAGGACAGGCTCGGTCCAAGGGGAACACTTTCCTCGCACTAAACCACAAGTTACTGAAGTGTTTCAGCTTCCAAAACAACACACTAAAAAAGAAGCAAGATTTATCTTGCTGCTGTTCCACAAAAACAATGCAGCCTCTGCACAAAACAGCCGCGAGTATCCACTGGGTTGGACAAAAGATCTCCTCGCTTTCTTTTCTTTTTTTCTTTCTTCTTTTTTTTTCTCTTGCATGCAGCTGTTTCACTTTAACAAACTCTGCACAGCTTGTGCCTTTCAAAGCACCCAGCTCAGCCCAGTTTGCTTGCTTGCGCGGCATTTCTCAGCCCTCCCTCCGCTGCCAGCTGCTCCCTGTACACAGACTAACACATTCCCCAGAACCGCAGAATGAATTGGGCTGTTACTTACGTGAGCATCATGTTACAAGCATTTGCAATGGGACTACTGGCACCTCAGCTGTTGCTGGCTTAAAATAAGTAGAGTTGCTAGGTCTGATGGTTCTGCATCTTGCCGTGACAGTGGCGTATTAAAGAAAAGGTCCCAACAAGGTTTTGATTCTGCTTTCAGCAAAAAGCTGCAGAAGAGCTAAACTTAGACATCATTTAATCACAGCTTTATAGACCTCTTAAAGCACCATGAAAGAAATACTTTCCATAGTCAACGTAGTGCATTTTATTACGCTCATCCAACAGCATAACCTTAGCTTAACTCTAGGTTAATGGAACTTATGGTAGCACTGAAAGAATAAAAATTGCCAATGAGCAAAAAGAATCCTAAATCTACATTTTTCAGAAGCCAGTGAAAGTTGTACAACCTTACATTTGACCTCAGGAACAGAGTTGCAAAAGCAAAAGCCATCTGAACTATAAGCTTCCCTGGAGAACCCAAAATTATGCTGAGTGCAGTGGGTGCTCTTGAGCATAGGCTTGTCCTTCAGTGTGTAATGAAGAGTTCACAATGAAAAGTGCATTTCTCCCTTTTACATCACAGTGGTGGGCAACATTTCCCGCCAAGCATGGAGCAGATTTCTAGTGCGCAACTCTAAATAAATACATTCACTCTTTCTCCATTAAAATATGCCAGAAAGACTTTTCTTGAGAAATGCTTTCATGGACACTTTAAATGAGCAAAGTTCAGGGGAGCCATAAATTGCTGCAGCAGTACACTAGGAGTTTGGAGAAACCTGCTTGTTATCGACTAGGCCACGTGGTGACCTGAAGACTTTTGTAGTTAAAGGCATGAAACCACATGGCTTCATATCCTTTCTGTGTGTGTCTCACCATTGCAAAGCATCTACCTACTCAGGCACACCACCTGTGCCCTGTGCCAGAATGCCAAGAGCTACTGAACTTCCAGAACCAAAATAGAGGCACACAGCGCAAGGAAAGCAGTCCTTACCTTCATGCTGAGTCCTGGTTCGATACTGAGACATAGAACTGTCCCCATGGTGTCCTTCCTAACCATTCCTGCCCACGGCCTTTAACTGCCCATGCCTTTCCATCCCAGTTCCTCCCTAATCCTCCATCTCAGAGATTCAAGACTCCAGAGCCCTCAGCTCCCACCTCCTCCAGTCCCACATAATCCTCTCCTTGGCCACTAAAGAACCCAAAATCTATCATCCAAACTATCCAAACCACCTCAGATCCATCCCGCAGTTACTCCTGTCCTCCCACTCTATCCCAAATAACACCGCTGTTTCCAGCATCTGGACCCAAATGCGTATGTGACCAAACAAATGTCTCCAGCCAGCCAGCCTGAGACACTGGCATCAGCTCAGCTTCACAGCTGCATCCTCCTCTTAGGAGCAGAATGGTCATGGTCTCCTTTATGTTAGGCCATAAGGACAGTTTGTATAAGAAGGAGACTTGAATTCTAACATACTTGGCTTGCAACTAATGTCCCCAGACCTGTGGCTTGCTGGGAATGAGTATCACTTGGCTATCCCCTACAGTGACATTTACTGAGCTCTGCAGGAATGCACGGCAGACCTCTGCGTTCAGCTACACTCACCAGGCTGTGCAGGAGGTGTGAGAAGACATTTTTGATTGTGGATTCCTGCAGAAGATGGAAAGGAAGGGAGGAAAGCAGGGAGGCACAAGAGTTTCCGCCCAGTTCCTAGGCAGCAGTGCAAACACAGTCCCAGCTTTGTCTTTACATGATACGTGCACCGTGGAGCAGAAGAGGAATCCAGCTCTGACATGAAGGATGCTGTGCTAAGCTCTGTCATGCTGCTTATGTAAGCAAAAGCCCTTTACAGACCAGGGAATGCCTGGAGGAATCCTTCTTTCTGTTTAAGTCATACTAATCTCTTTGTTCTTCCCCTACCAGTGCAACTCCCTACAACCAGACTAACTACAACCCTCTTCGGGTGGTTTTTTTTTTTGTGTGTGGTGGGTAAACATGAGCCATCCAAGCCCTTCTATTCAGGACGCATGATCTGCTTGGTAATTAGTAAACACTGCTTGGCAGGGCGGAGGATTGGGCTGTTGCAGCCACCTGGCCTCCTGGCAGGCAGCGATTTCACACCACCGGGCTGCGCTCCCGGGGTCCCAACGAGAACACGGGCCAGACGCCGCGCCGCTGAAATCAGTAGGAACCGAGCTCTCCCAACAAATAGTGCAGATCAAGGCCTGGGGAACACAAAGAGGGCCCTGTTAGCACTGCTATTTCCACCAAATATACAGAAAACAGGTAAAGGGAAATGTTTGCATTAACATGATCATTCCTATGGCTTGGTAGCATCTGTGAGTGGAAGCCAAACCATAGCCATAAAGAACAGAAGTGCCTGACCCCTTTCTCCTGTTGTTTTTAATTTTGTCTGAATTGTTTTTCCAGACAGTGGGAATCAGCTTTACTTTTTCCCATACATGAGCAGCATAAAATTTGGAAGGATGATGCTTGCCACCCAGCTGAGTTCCTGTGTCTGTGGGGTGGTCACGGGTTATGTTCACCTTCGAATTACAGAATGCCAACCAAAATCAGGGCTCTGTTGTGCTAACAGTAAGAAACAAACCCTGTCATGCAGAGTTTACAACCAGTATATGAGAGAGAGTGCATTTACCATTTTATAGACTAGAAACACAGACCTAAAAAGCCTATTTAAAGCATATTTAAGCTCCAGGAAAGACTCTCCTTGACTTCCCCGGGTTTTGGATCATGCTCAGGGAAATTAAACGAATTGCCAAAATTCACACAGTGAGTTTGTAGAAAAGCCAGAAACCAAAAGCTAGATTTGCTGAGCTCCAGCATTCATGCTCAAGCCAGCCTGCTGCTGGAGGTGCTGGAATGGCAACAACAATCTGCTCGAGTGTGAAATTCTAGCTGCCAACCTGGCAATGCTTTTATTTCTCTGACCTGTTCCATTGCTCAGATCCAGGATTTTCCTTGAGCAGAAAAGAATTACAGAGAAGAGTCAGCATCATCACTGGACGGGTACTAACATGTCCATGGTAATTCATTAGCCACAGAGAAAAGGGAAAGAAACTCATTTTCACGAATCAAGACATACATTTGTGTCACCAGAGTGCTTAATGGTGAACCAAGGATGCAGCTTTATGCAGCGCAGGTACCCAGCTTTCTGGGCAGTGAACTCTATGATGGTTTTGCCTTCCTGAAGGCTCCATCCCAAGGCTGTTTGCTTTTCTGCCTGACAACTATGAGGATACCTAGTCTTAAGTGGTCAGCAACCACTCTGCCTGCTCCGGTGACCCACATCCTCACCCACAGTGTGAGAGAATAAGGTGATGGACATTGCCCAGAAAACATATTAATTTCATCGTACCAATTCAGTCCTGAGATTTTCCTCCTCTTTCATCCACAAGTGAGTTTGGCACTGTTTGGTTTGTTTCTTAAGCTTCACATTCTACCTAAGGGGCTTTCCCTAAAGAAGAATAGTTACTGCCGTGGACAACGGATTATTTAGAATCACTTCATATATCAACAAAGTGCAGCCTTCTCTGCAGAGAAATGCAGCAGCAATTTAACAGCAGGGGCCAGGAATGAAGACAACTGCACCCGGTGAAAACTGCAAAGAAAACTGTATAAATATATGCACATACAGACGTTTGACTTTGGCTAAGGTATTACAGTCAGTTGTTAGAAAAGCATCACTAAAGGTTTTCTGATTAAATGTCCTTTTGTTTTGGATCTGATAAAAGCATCTTCTGGATAGAAGGTGAGGTGGTGAATCTATTTGAAGCAGCAAATTTGAAAATAGAGTATTCTGAAGGGTTTTATTTAAAGATCTTCTTGCCACTGTTCTAGGCTCTGAAGATCTATTTTTATGCCTTTGTTTTCATTTGAAAGAGAACACATTATTCCAACTGCCCTATGACTAGCAAAGATGATTATGAAAAAGAAAAGACATGTGCATTTCCTTCTCCTCTTAGCCAAGGAATTTGCATGTTATAATAACGGGTGTAAATCTAACAGATTTTAACAAAGCAGAAAGCCTCAACATCTGCTGAATGTGGTGGTATGTCCCCCACACCACTTTGCCTTGTATGGAGGATGCAAGAGATCAACAGGAGCACTTGAGAAAGGGCACGTATTTGCGGAGACTACGTTGAGATTTGAAACAAGCAAATGCTTCAGAATCCCAGCCCTATCTCTTTAATCCTGATTTTATAAAGATCTGGGCCACATCATAGTTTTCAACCACTGCTCAGAGCCCTGCCATGCCAAGCTCTAGGGATGACAATGTTTTAATTTGAATGTGGCTGCCCAGTGGAGAGTCATATTTAAGACAGAGCTTTAAAATCAGTCATTTGTATGGTGTATACTATATATGTGTTATTTCTACAGAGTCCAATGCTATATTACAAGTTGTATTTTAACATTTCATATTTTTGACTCTATGGCCGACAGGAATTTAGTGTATGGAATGAACAGCAAATATTACTAAGCAGTACAACGCTCCTACGCAGAACAGCGTCTTAACCTCATCAGGACCTGCCTGCTGTCCACCAAGCCCCACAGAACAGCTAGCACAGGCTTGGCAGAGATTCACAGAGCAGTAATGGGAACGAATTTTTTTCTTCTACAGAGAGAGAACAAAAACATGAATTTACCTTAGAAAGGGAATGAGCAGCAGGTTAATCAGAGACCTGAGAGAGCTAGGAAATGGAGAGCAAATACTTGCCTTTGCTCTTTCCCAACACAGGAACAAGTTTAAAAAAAAAAAAAAAAAAAAAAAAAAAAATCAGTGAAATACTAAGTGTCGAACTCAGGAGGAAACTGTCCTCTCCCAAATGATAGCAGCTCTGTGGGAGTCTCAAATTCAGGATGTCCAAGGCTTTGAACTTAGGAAACAAGAAGAGACTTGATATTTTAATGATGTATGAATATTCAACACTAAAGAGATTTGTTTTTAAAAGAATATTAAATCTTGTTTACAAGATGTAAACAGACCTCAACTATTAAAATGGAGGGTTGAGGACTTCATGCAGTTGGGTTAGACTCTCACACATACAGTGAGGGAGCCTTAGACTTGCCTCTTTTGCCTAAGAAAAAGATGAAACTGAAGAAGCCTCAGGAGTCGCCAGATTGGGCCAAATTCATTTCTGGCAAAACCAGGCAAGAGCTAGATGAGGTGATAAGACGTGAAACTGCTGAGCAGAATCAAGATTGAACCAGGGTGTGGCACCACGATTACGTGGCTGTTTGGTGTCAGCACATGACCTCTTTAAAAGTTGTTAGATTTCTTTTATGGGCAGTAAATCAGTCTAATAAAGTATCTCAATGAAGAAAATGGGATAGCCAGTAGTGTATGAGTCAGTGTGAGCTTGTCACCAATAGATGCAAGCAAAGCAAAGAAGGTTAATATTTGGGAAGAAATAATTTTCTCACCAAACATGCTGCTTTAGAATAATCAAACCTACATGGGCTTCCACTGCATCAGCAGCGAGTCCTGTAAGAAAAAGAAAGGGAGATGGATGGATTGATGTTATGTTTCAAGTTTTTCAAGATTAAACATTTTGATTTTTCTAAAGTGGTTCAAAAAATGTTCTTACATTTGACAGACAGTGTCTGAAAAAAAGTACTGTATCTGCTCCAATTTGAAACGTATGCTGTCAGTAAGGCAAGCAAAGAATAGATTCTGTTTGTCTCCGTCTAAAATACTCAGGTTTTGGGCCACAGAATTAAAATGCCAGCATCTCCGCAGAACTACAGTTAAAAGAGTGGTTAGGGAGGATTTTCAGAAGAGTTTAACCCTTGCCTTATCCTTTCCTAATACTCCCTTGGAGAGTTGGCTGAGAGCACAGCTGGACAAAGAAGTGTTTCTAGCCACCCAGACCATCTACAAAGTGATCTGTCAAAACCAGCCTCCATGCACACATGTTTTTATTCCATGATGTTAATACGCCTCAGTTGTCCTAGCACTCTAAAGACCTTCAGAAACAGATTGTTCCTTTCATATGGCTGGACAGTTTTTATTCCAAAACTGAGCAACAAAAGCACTGTAAAAAAGTGGAATTCCCAAGTCTACTTCATAATTCTCTACAGCCTTGCTTATGTCTCAAACAGGAACTCTGCAACTAGAGAATATCGTGTTCCTCCAAAAGCATCCCCAGCCAACTTCCCATACCAACTCACACTACTCAACGTGACTGAGCATGGCAGAATAACAGTGCTTAATCCTTCTGGCTCTCCCATTTTCTCCTTGTATGACAGACAGACTTGCATGTGTTTTAACAGGGCAGAGGAAAGGCAAACCACTGTGAGTGCAGGCCTTGCTATAGGTCAGAGAAAGGTACATTAGAAGGTAAAGACCAAAGTTGTTCTGCACAACCACTGTGTATGCACATGTGTGAAAGCTTGGTCCTGAGGAGGGTATAATACATCCCTTCCAAGCTCAGCCATCCTTGTGCCCTCCGAAACCCACCTTTGCAGCTAAGTCCTGATCCTTTCCAGAGCACAGAGTTTGACAGGAAACATCATGACTCACCGACTCCTTCTGCAAAAGGCTGGAACTCTTTCCCTTGACTTTCAAACAGGCTACTTTCAAAGTAGCAAACTTTAAAAAAGCTGATGAAGCACAACTTAAATGATTCATATCTTCCAGTTCTGCAGGTTGGGTCCAGGCTTCAAAATGAACCTGCTGCTGGTGCTCTTCCACTCCTCTCCTGCTATTTCACAGCCAGATAATCAACAGAAACTAGAGCTCGATGCAGAAACGGGATTGTGATGGTGAAAGAAATCAATCTACATGAAATCCAAGAAAGGAAGTGTATTCCCAGAGATGAGAAGAGCAAGGAGCCTTCTCAGGGAAAAGAGAAAACAGGGACTGATTTAATAAGGTGCATAAACCAGAAGCACAGCAGTAAGGAGCCAGAGCAGAATCTCACAGCAAAAGGAGTAGCAAAGGTAGCTCTGGGGACTCGGAGACCACCTTCACTCCTGAAGCAGGACAGCAGTATCAGACGCTCTCAAGGCATGCACCTGTGAGCCCCACTACACTCGTGCCATGCTCCTTCAGCCACCACGTGCCGAGCACAGCCCAGGAGGGAACGCTCTCCAGCGTGACTATCTACATGCTGAGAGGGGTTTGAGTATGAAATACAGACTTAAACAAATGCTTCTCCCATCCACGCAGCACTGAGCTCCGGCTTTTCTCCAGGCTTTGTCAGGAATCACTCTGTGCTCTTTTCCTTTATTCCTCTCATCCTTTTTCTGAGATTGTTCCAGGCTGAGGACACGTGTTTTCTCTTGTGCAGATACACCTGGCAGTTTCACATGGAGGGGTGGGGAGTTCTTCAATTGACAGCGCTTGTTTGCTTGTTCCCTCTTTGAGTGCTTCCATGTAGCTCAGCTTCACCATGAGAGAACAGTATTGCAGATTCTCTAATTCAGTTTCTGAAGTAAGGGAAACGAAAGACTTTTCAGTACGTAGAATAAAGACAGATTATATAGGAGAAAATGAAATAATGAGAATGCCCCAGAGCAGAGGAAGGAGGTTGAGATCTTCAGGAGTCAGAGAAGAATAGACCAGACAGCAAAATCAGTTGACTCTCTCAAGGAAGCTACCATGTCTTTGGACACACAGATGTCTAATTGAATACTACAACTGTAGTGGTCATCATGGCTCAAAACAGGGACAGCAGAGATGGCAAGAATTCAGAGAACAATAAAAGACCTAGAAAACGCTCATGAAGGTAAACTAAAAAGAACAGGATTGTTGCTCAAAAACAGACACAAATAATTTCATTGGAAATATTTTTATTTAAAGTAAGGAATGGGTGGGTGCCGTCTACTAGGAAAATTAAGGAGTTCTGCTGATTAATATCCACAAAAGAAAACAGTCCAGGAAGTCAAAGGTGGGAATGCTAAAGCATGCAAAAGGAACCCAGAGACTCTGTCTCCATATCTTGTCCCAAGTGAGTCTGAGCATAATCACCATTCACCAAGACAGGAGAAACCTTAAGATTTGAAAGCAGTCTTAACGTTTACCTTAATAGAGAATACTCAGAAGTATCAATTACAACAACAGTATTGTGGAAGGGGTATTCAACTTTGTTCATCAGGCCTGAAACTAATTGTTAATCATTAAAGATAGGGAAGATATAATGTCTGGGCAAGTTCTTCCATACCTGCTTCCATTAAGTTCTCATACTTTGCTCTGAAGCAGCTACTTTTGATTTTAAATCACAATATAAATCTAAGCAAGAAGGGTCTGATCCAGCCTGGCAATTCTTATGTTCCTTCATTGGTTATATTAATTTGTGAGTCACCTTTTAAAGTTGCATCCTTATCCCAGGGCAGATCCTTTAGATACAACCATTAAGCAAATTATTCGTGACCAGCACTCTGTGAGAAAGTCAGCCCTTCAGATTTGCTTAGTTACATTGTACTCTGTGCACTTCCATTAATAAGCATTTGATTTCAGTATTGCTATCTAGTTTGTTTTTAAGAAAAAAGAAGTCTAAAATGGGACGTACAGAGGGCTTTCTACTCTGCTTGCCTTTTTTTTTTTTTTTTTTTAAAGCAGTTATCATTCTGTGGTGGCCTGCAAGTCATTTAGAAGAGGGCTGGATTGAAAACCCAGGACAGATGTCAGGCACGGCAGAGGAGATAGGTGACTGATCTGCTCTGCAGAGCCTCCACGAGCACTGTTTATTTGCTGCGCACACCCGAGCTAGTTCTGTACTCCATCACCATGGCAGCTTATTGACATCCAGGCATTTTCACAGACACCCTCATAGCATCTTCCCATGACTGCAAATGAGGGGAACAGAGATGCCAGGAGACATCCTGAGTAGGAGACAGTGCATAAAGGAGCCAATGTAAAGTGGGAATACATCCAAGGAGCTAGTCAGAATTATCTCAGCACCTACAGCAGACCTCAACAAACACAATTGCTGAAAGAAGATAAGTCCTGGACATGCTATGAGTTCTCTAAAATGCAAAGAAATCACAGTATTATTCTTCTGTTGCATACATCACACTCAGATCAGGCATAACTTCTTCAGAGGAGATCAGTGCAAGGGCTAGTCATGAAGTGACATCTGTCCCATCACATACATAAGCACATCACCCATGGAGAGCAAAAGAGAGCGAGATGGTGGCCGGGGAAGGATTCAAGCGCAGCATTTCCTGACCTTTCCTCTGTACATCTGCTATCAAGAGATGAAGGATAAAGTGCTGAGCAGAGCCATGAAAAAAGAATCAAGAAAGATCTGTCTGCAGGTTTGCTTCTTTTGAACAGTCAGAGGCAGCCACAGAAGTTTCCATTCCTAAAAGCACAAGAACGCCCATCTAGAGAAACATTTTTTTCTGGTGACACAACAGAAGCCATTTCAGTTGCAGAACTTGATAGGAAAAAGCCAAACAAATCCAGTTGCCCAAGTTTTCAAGTCAAGACTCCCCTTTTTCTACCAGACTCCAGCTTTATCTTGTCAGTTGCCAGCAAAGCCCAGAATTATGAACACTAAAGCAATGGGAACACCTCAAAATGCTGCCCCCTTCCCCCAGTCTAACAGATCTCCTGTGCTGCTGGATACAGCACAGACAATTCAGAGCTCCTTTCAGAGCTCCCATCGGATCACTGAGACCCCTGCTTGGCCTGCTGAGCTGTGAGAGAGGGTAGCATAGTTGCAAAGAGGGTTAACCGTGTATCCAAATAAAAGCTAAAGAGCAGCAGGCCCTAAGTTTGGAAGTCAACACCATACCTGTCTCTCACTGCTCTCCAACAGAGGTAACATACCCAAATACTTTGGCCTCCAAGATCAGCAAGCCGCAGTTACTAAAACAGCTAGGCAGGTTTTGCAACAGTACTGTTCACCTGCTCTTAACCATAGCTATTTTTAGTAGGTCATTTATTTGAGAGCAGGCTCTGGGAATATCCGTTTCCTAGTCAACTGGGCAAATTGGGCTGTGTTTGCTGTTTGCTGAATTTCTAAACAAAAAGCTCTTAGGGGAATGGAGAAACAGGAGTGAGGCAAAGAGAATCAGCCTTCCAGGTCTCACCGATATCACAGAGGCGAGATATCGCCGTGGCCATGCCATTTTGACCTACTACCCGCCAGCCACCTTCGCATGAGTTTTGCGTGGCCACTGACAACATGTTGCATCTATGCTGGTGTTGCACCTATTGAGGAAGGATTAAGAAAGCATCAGGGACAGTCTGCATGTAGCAGAAAGACAGTACATCAGTTACAGTACCTGACCCAAAATCCACTGCTGATTTAGCTCAGACTTGTTGTTTCCCAGTATGATTCTTCAACTGGAGGAAAATGGCAGACTTAAATATTCCACACTGGATCTTGGAGGAGGGTCCAACCTAGCTCTGTACATAAATCATTCCTGTTTTGACTGATTTTTACACTGTGTACAAAACAAGGGGCACGAAGGGCTGTGTCTGCTGTCTGGAGTCCTCCTGGCTCTGTTGCTCTTGCTAAGCTATGTACCACGTACACCATCTGCGGCTCCGCACACACTGCAAGTCACACCAGCTGGTCAGAACTGCTTCTTGCTCGAGAAAGTCCAAACCTCAGCATCTGTTGTGCTGGTCCACGGAGGAGACCAACCACAGGACCCTTCGAATGCTTGCAGGGTATGGCACAGAGACAAATTCCCCATGCTGCAGCTGTACCACTGTCAGCTCTGAACAGAGTCAAGCTGGGCACAGCTGGAGCACTGCTACGGCCAGAACACTTGTCTGTTATTTGTACTATTTAAGCAACTGCGAAGTAGACCTCCACTGGCAGCACCCTTTGATGATGCATAACAGATTTGCCTCAGTTTCCCATTTGGATGCCACCAGTAATTATTCTGCCTGTTCTTTTATTTATACCTTAATGGCACTCCAGCTCTCTCTCCCTTTTGAGGATAGCACTGCAGTGGTCTCTTTTGTCTGAATACCCCCATATACCACCATGCACCATCTCCCTGGGTTCCAGTCCACAGAAAGACAATCTTCCCATCCATCCCTTACTATTTCCTCCCTCAAACATATCTTCTCTTCTTCTCCAAGTCCTTCCCATCCCCTCTGAAATTCTCATGAAGGACAGTCAAAGAGCTACCCCCATCTCAGCAAGCCACCCCTACGTCCTGGGGCTCCTGCCTCCTCCTGTTCAGCTGTACCAGGGCCAGAATTCGGGGGGTCCCCCACTGCCCTCTGAGCAGCAGGAATCCCAGAGGGCACACAGGGGCAGCCCCCTGTGTTTCAAGGGAGTTTCTTCTGCTGATCTTTCACTCCCCTGAATTCAGTTTTGCAGCCATTAGTGTAGTTAATGAGGTACATTTGGTGCTGTCTTTCTGAATCTTTGCGGAGGAAAGAAAGAGAGAAGAAAAAGGCCCAAATCTCAACCATGGTTTTCCGATTCAACACTGAAACCAGAGCAGTGGCATGGACATAAAACTCAAGCCACACTGAGGATCAGCTCTCCATCTTACTCTGCTGTTTCTTCCTCTCTAAAACAACTCAGCTCTGAAGTTTGACACCCTGAGTTCCTTTTGGTTGGCAAACACAAGCACTGAATCCCACTGACGCCTCTTGTCTTGCTATTATTTCTGTATTAGTTGACCTGACAATTAGAGCAACACAGACGTTTTCAGACTCAGCCGATGGCAGGAGATGTGAAGGGAGAAAATCTCTCTGAACCTTTCTAAGGCAGACTCTGCTCCTCAGACACTGCAAGTCTTTACGAGATCCCTTGTCTTTCATGCTTAAAGTTTCCAGGGTCAGTGACATGTTGAAAATAAGGTCAGCTGCCATGTATGCCAGGTCCCAGCTACTCACCTCCAGACATCTCCCACCTTTACCCCAACAGAAAATATTTAAGGCAAGCTTTCAAATAGGCTGTTTGAATAAAACTGAATGATCTTTCTTGCTTTCATCACTGCTCACTTTGTTCCTTGCTGTGTGCCATACACAGCAGGCAGAAGGGTTAGCTGAGCACCTGATGCTCACAGACCAAGAAGCATCATCTTAGAGCAGCAGTCTACGTTGCCACATGGGCTAATTGAGGATATATATGAGCACCCAGCCAAGGGAAAGTATCCTGCGTAGCATCTGCCTACCCTCAGCGTCCAGAAATCATAAAAAAGTTGCGGGGGGGGGGGGGGGGGGGGGAGAGAAAGGAGTAATATAGAATTTGCAAGTTCAAATCTCAAACCAAAACGCAACCAAGACGACTAGCAAGTCACTTGGAGGGAAGAGAAATCAAGAGAAAAAGCTGGAATTCATACTTAATCACATTTCCAAGGGATGGGACATTAAAAAAGAAGAACAAGTTCTGTAAAGAGATGAACAGGGACAATGACACTCCTACAAAGGCTGTATTTCACATATATCCTTTGGAATACATCATGTAGACCCAGGTATATTTTGATCTCCAGTACTCCTGCAGCATGGCTGCAGTAAACTGCATTGCTGGGCAATGTTTGCCAGCTATAGTGTCAATTAATAGTTTTCCCTTTCACCGAAGTCACTCCAGAAATGTAACTCAACTATTCTTGCTCCAGCACAGAAGGGAAGACCGGATGCTAATCTGTTTGTTTCAGGAGCTGAGAAAGCCACGGAGAGAGAGCATTGCTCAAGGCAAGTCCACAGGAGTCCCTGCACCACCGAGCAGCTCAGCCTGGCAGCTTCCCACTCCCCTCCTGTGCGAGCATGTTACAGATAGTGCTAATGCAACAAACAGCGTAACTCGCCCACTCAGCCAGTCAATGACAAAAATATACCAGGAACAGAAAGAACAGGATCAGCAGAAACAGGCCCCTGCAAGAGGAGTAGTGCTGGGAATAAGAGGCAGCCGCAGGGTAGCAAAGTTACCGAGATCCAAAGATAGCAGCTGCTGAGCGATAAGTGCAGAGGGGCCACCTTGGCGGCTGCGTGTGGGCAGAGGAGTTTGCAGGCAGTGTTTGCCGGCTTCCTACATCTCTAGCTGTAGCCAAGCAGCATTGTGCTCACAAAATCCCTGGCGTCTCTGTCCCATCCATTCCCTTCCACGTATGGAGGGCAGTATAGAAATTTTAAAAAAAAAAACCAACCATGGCTATATGGTTGTTGCTGTGGGCACTTGGATCATAGCAGCAGTGGAGGCAGAAGCAGAAGGGACCCCACGATCACTACATGAGGACAGTCTTTTCTGATTTTGGCATGTAGGCACAAGCTTCTGAGTCCATCCATCGGGCAGCAGCACAGACATAGAGAGCCCTGAATCCACAATTGTTCCACAGCCCTTATAGCCCATCAGAGCACTTACATATGCAGCGACTACCCCATGCCAACGCACTCGCACACATCAGCCAGCCATGGTACTGATGAAGCCACTTTTACATGAGTGACCCCAGTGCTCTCCCTTCATGCCTGAATCCCTGCACCTACGGAAGAGACCTGCAAATCCTTCCCAGCACGTACAGATGTATTTGGTTCCTTATAGACTCCTGTGTCCCAGCAGGAGATCAGTGCTGAATGAGGAACTCCTCTTACGTTTAAATCTTTTGATGAGTAAGATGCTTGCCTGCAGCTGCCAGTCAGTACATCAGGCTCCTCATTATGTTTTAAAATATGAAATAAAGGAATTGACTGAAATGTCAGGCAGCAGCCTCTTGTCCTGCCTTTTATAAAAGAGTAAGTTTAAAATAATAATAAGTAATAATAAAGCCCTGTCATCTCTGCAGTTCTTTCCATTACGTATGACTGAATGTGGTAAGAATTTACAGAAAGAGAAATCCAGCCGGAGACAATACGGCCTTACCAGTGGCCTTTGGCAAACCCTTTATCACAAAGGGACCTACCAATACCTTTTGGCAACCCCTTATCACGATGGCAGCTTGCAGAGAAACAGCGCTGCATCCCTGAGGCCACCACAGACGGGGGCTTGGAGATTTTGCTCAAGTCCCGCAAGCCACCCTGCCTCTGCGAGCCGGCTCAGACCGTGCTCCCAAAACACGCGTCCAGTAACTTCAGAGCAAGAGGAACTGCTAATGTCTGGGCGAGATTAAACTGATGAAACTCCCAGGAGTGGAGATTAGGCAGCACAACATTTACAAATAGCCATGCTAATTACCAACTACTGGGACAGTAAATCAAGTTCACGAGCTCCATATTTCAAAATTTGTACCAATATAGGCTTGGCAGAAACCCCCTTTCTTTGCTTTTATTTCAGTTTAATGAGATGAAAGTCCAGCCAGAAGGCCTCGGGGCCTGATCCTGCAATGTCGCTCAGGAGGAGCATAGGGTGTTTTGCAGAGTTAGGGAACGAGTCTGTGGTTTGGACATTTATTCATTCAGGCTGAAGCTGTCCTTGATTAGCCTTGAAAGAGGAATTAAGGTATTGGAGGTGCTGGGAGCAGATCTGAGATACCATGAGCCCTTCAAGGGCTGCAAATTTAACACATTAGTCTAGAATTCAAAGCTCTAAATATCCTCAAATCATTCAAATTATGAGAATGTTTGGATCAAAAATCAAAACAGACAGTGGAGAAAATTTAACTTCTTTTGCACTTCATTTCAAAGTGCTGGGTTTTTCAAACTGATAAAATTTGACCATTTGAAATTGTAACTTTGTGCAGTACAGCAGAAAGCCATGCCAATTAAAAGATGAAAAAGGTTTTTGTCATTTTTCTGAAGATATCAGAATGGTAGCTTTCTAAGGAGAAGATGATCTGAAACAAACATATTATCAAAACAGCAATATGTGGCGAAGCATTACAATTTTGGCAGAACTGCCTTCGGTTATAGAAAACAGAGCTCCTCCTGACCAGCCCTGCTTTGGGGAGTTTGCTTTTTTAGAGAAGTTCCACTCCAGACCCAAGGTCTGCAAGGGCAAGGATCTGACTAACAGATCAGCTTCCCTTTTGAACTGAATGTCAAAATTTTTTGACTCAAGGTAGATGTTGACAAGCACGAACCTCAAATTCACCATTCATCTGAAGAATAAAAGACTAAAAACAGTGCTTGCAGGCACACGTTATTAATCAGTGTTTTGTGTAATTGGTATCTGTCACAGGAATTCCCTGGGTCTTCTGCCTTCAGTGAGAAGGTTCAGACTTGCTTTGGTTTAACTATTTTATCAAGAAGACAACCAAGAAAATCAGCAGGATAGGATAGTATTGCCAGCAGTGACAGATGCCTGCACAAAGCCAAGAGAAGCCTGACAATTGGTAAGATTTGGCCAAACACGACAACAGTGCAGGTACAAAGGAAAGCAATGGCTGAAAACAGAGGGAAAATACTAGCTTAAAAATTGCTAAGATTTGCAGGACCATGCATGAAGCTGAAAAAAAAAAAAAAAGCACTGCTTGCTATTAGAGTCATTTGAAAGTAGGAAAGCTGTCAGTGCAAGAACATCTCTTTCATTGGAGTTATCTAGCACTGGTTGAGCATTAGCAAAGGAGGAAACATTTTCTTATCCAACTGTATACATGTCCCATGATTTATATTCTCTACAGCATTTTTATGAGCTTCTTTAGCACATCATCCAGTGTAATAACAGCATGGTAATTGTGTTGGCTGCATGTCCTGGCACTTAATTATAATCCTGTCATTGTCATTTCCCAGCTTGTCTAACAGAATAACCTTGCCATGTGGCTGACATCCAATTAAGAAAAAGGGGGGAGAAGGAAAGAAAAAATATGCAGATATGATATCAATATAAAAGACACTTGCTTGATGGCTTTGTGATAAAGTCCCTACGTTACAACTCTGCACAACAGTGTCCACTTCCATCTGCAGGCTTCTCGCACAGGTTTTGTGTATACAAGAAGGACCTCCTGCAATTCAAAGACTTAGTTTTCTTTAAGATGCTTCTTCTTCCTTTCCTTCTGGACCAGCACAAGTCAAGCTCCAACCTAGCTCTGACAAACATTTGCTGTCCTCACATGAATGGAGATTTACCGCTTCACTAAGTGCAGGTACAGCCCCAGCCCCAACCTTAAAAAAACTGTCTGAAAATATCTGGTGGAAGACTCAGAAGGGAAAGTATGGGTGGAGAATGAAGTGACATCTCAGAGAATTTTAAAACTCAGTCAGAAGGCAGTAATAAATTAATCCTTAATCCTCTGCATTTTCTATCTGAGGTTTCTTTTCTATCTATCCATTCCAGCTTCTGCTGGCTAATACAACTGATGAGGCTGGCACCCTCCTCCAGTGCATCCTTACTCACCAGCTCCCACCCAAAATCCAATTGAGAAAATCTGACAAATCCTGTAACATCTCATCTACCACCTCCAGGATACTCAGTATGTTCCAAAACCCAAATCAGTCCTCAAGGCAGTGTCTCTTAATCAAAGCATCTGACATGCAGAACTAAATTTACTTTCATTATCCTGTCTGTCCTTTCTAGCATGGGTGTTTCAAGGAAGCTTGCTCTAGGATCATTTACACAAGCAAGTTACAAGTAATGGTGCCTAGACGGTGCTACTACAACCGTTCATGTGTACCCTTAGCTCACACATGGACTCTTAAAACAGCTCGGTTCATTCATGGTGATTCATTTGTGCTTCATATGTTAGCTACACAAACCCAGGATGTCCTCTCTAGCACAGATGGATACAATTTTTCATACCATCATAGCCAGGTATGAGAGGCTTACGTGCATTATTACATGATCATTATCCGATCCCACAGTTGAGCATCACAAGACCTAAGGAGACACTGCAGCTACTTCACAGCTGTAGGAACTCCAGCCCTAGAGACCTCAGTGAATGCAGGATTGCTGTTTACTCAATGTCCTTTTCCACAGCGATTATTTATGTAACTAGGATTAATAGAGACAAGAAAAAGCTCTTGACAAATAATATACCTGTAAAATAATAAACTGCAGTGCTGTAAGACACTAGGATTCCTCGCTGCTGAGCAGTTACTTACACAGAATCTTGCCCTAAGAAATTTCAATAGCTTTTCAGGAGAAAATTTCCTCTCCTCATACTTCTTTCCTGTATGAGCCAGCAGCGTGTGCAATGATGCCTTTCGCCTGCTCCTCTTGCTCTTGTCTTCTCCCTGCACCTGCCAGCTTCCAGCAGTGCTGCGCCCCAGGGTCTGTCAGGCTCTTGGACACAGGCAGAGGAGAAAGCAGTGAAAGCAGTATGGCACTGCAAATCACGGTTTAAAGGTTTAATAATTTCTTGTGGCTGTGTTTATTCTTCCCATACTGCTTTGGCTGATTAAGAACAAAATCCTGAAAACCAAAGAAAAACAAAAACTGGAGTAACAGGGAGAACCAAGGGTTTTGGGGTAGGCTGTTTCACCCAGCATACCCATTGCATTGGTTGGCCACGTGGAGTGTCCACAGGTGGGAGCAGGAGCAAACAAGTGTCCTTTTTTTCCTTCTTTCCAGCACTGATCACAGCTTTGTTCTGAATTTTGAAGCATTTGTTTCTCTCCCCAAGGAGCCATAAGAAGTCTCGCAGTCTGCAGAGTAGATGGGCTTAGGGGACTGAGAGGGAAACTCCATGCAGGGAGGTTTAAGTTAATGGAGCGTGGCAGAGAGAAGAAAGGCTTGTTTTCCCCCTTTCCATCCAGAAAATCTCATGAGGATAAAATCACTGAATCAAAGCTGGACTTACAAGAGACTTGAGGTGAAAGCACTAGGATTTGGGGAAGAAAGATAATCCGCAGCTGGCTCTGCCCACAGCGAAGCTGACATGGTCACACCTGAGAAGAAGGGATTAACACCTTATCGTAGCTTGTGGTGTGTTAAGACAAGGTGGGACACAGTGGGATGATTTGGGGCACTGACCAACAGGAGACCTGCAGCAGCAGCTCCTGTTTCTCTGCTGAGGAAGCTTGAGCTGGAAGCAGAGGGGTGCAGGCAGGACCCCCCACCAACTGCTGCAAACAGCTCCGCTCTGTGAGGTTGCCCCAAGCATCCAGGGCTCATCTCTCTGCTCCTCTAGGGCTCAGCAGCAGTGCTGCCCTTTGCCTAGCCCAGTGCTTGGGTTTTCCCTTCCAGCTCCCACTGCTGCACAGCTCCCCTTCCCTACAAGACACACCTCTGCTCATGATTCCACATTCAGTAGCTGCATCAGCAGCTACAGCACAACAAAATGGCCAGTGCTGGAGCAATGTGCCACATCCCAGGGAATCTGCAAAGGGTCACTGAGAACTGTTTCCTCTTGATTCTTAAAAGGAAGTCTTGTAAAGTGCTTTTTTCGGGGGGACGGGGGACGGACAGGACACAAGAATTGTGCTGCTTTAATGCAAATTTCACTAAGATGGTACAACTTGCATTTAAATTGATTTATGAGTATGCACACTGAGGTCTGCACCAGCTTAACCAAGGCAATTAAAAACCTGATGTTAGCTTAATTGGTTCAAGGTTTACTACAAGCAAAGCTTAAATGCTGAGATGCTTCTCCAGAAGAATGGCACACTGAGTTATTTGTCTGGTGTTTCTAAGGCACATGTCCATGCTAATGTCCTTTGTCCTTGCTGAGCAGATCACTACAGCAATCAACCCAGACAAGACACCTATGTGATAACTGAGGACTCCTCCCAGGGCGATCAATGCCTGTAACACTGAATTCAAGTTTTTCAAATAAGATCCATGTGCCCCAGTTGGAATCAGTTCACCTATAATGTGACCCCAAGTGCCTGCCCTTTCTAGCTGTTATATTAAAACCTCATTAGCTTCTGCAAATACAAAGCCAGGAGATGGTTAAGATTCGAGTTCATTAATATCCCCAATCCTAATGTACAGAGGCTTCAATAAAAGCTTTTGATTTAGCTCATCTTACTTGGTAACTTGATTTTCTTGTTCTTAATCAATTCTTTCTGTCCTGCAAACAATTTCCCTTTCCCCTAGTATAACATAAGTACCTTAATTAAACGGATGTGAACTGAACAACATACCTGGTAGCAGGGGTGAGCACACCAAGCTGGGAGAAATAACATCTCTTGCTCCACTGATCTCATATGCTCATTTGCAGATCTGAATAGGAGCCAAGTCTTTCACAAACATGCCTTTACTGCTATTTCACAGAAATTGCTATATAGTAGTATACTAAGTGAAATCACTAAGCAGGCATTTCTCAACTACAACAAAATATTCTTAGCCTTAAAATATTTTTATCTGTGTAGCTAATACGCAGTCTACACATGAGACTATCTCCCACCATGAAACACCCTTTTTTGCTAATTAGAAGCATTTTCTTGGAAAAAACGATTATTTGATACTAAGGTGGGTAGAAAGAAGCTCTCAGTCTTGGTCAAGTAAAACCAAGGCTAAAGAAAACTTTATTAAAGCCAGATTTCATCTGATCTCTTTAAAAATTCCTCCATGACCACTATCTGATGACTATTTCCCTTGTATACATTTCCATTTCATATGAGAATCTTATCTGATTTAATTCTGCTTGGAAAGACAATGGTAGCATGCTAGTGAGAACAGGGCTTTGCTCACATCCAGGCATGCTGAAAAATGAAATAGTTCTTAAGGGGCCACTTCTTGAAATACTCTAGAAGTCCTTAAAAATCTCCAGCTCTTGCAAGATTGCCCATCCAAATTGTAACATCTCAAGTAGCTCAGAAAAAGAACTCACTTTCCACATCCTATTTCATGTCTTGATCTACCATCCATCCATTTTGAGATCTCAACGCAAACACACACCCGTCCTCTAAGTACTCCTTAAACCGAGCTGCATATTTGGCATGAGCCAACACATTCGCCTCAGTTCCATATATCTTCTAGCAACCAGGGGCATTAATTAAAACACCAGTGACATCAACACACGCACTTTGCCTGACCAATTTATGGGCACTGATACGAGAAAGATGAAAAAGAACTAAAGCAACCAAGGAGGCGGAGGAGCTGATCACACAGGTAAACAAGCAGCCCATCTGTCCTCAGGCAGGCCAGGTAGGTGAGGATAAAAGTATTAACTACCATCCAGAGAGTGCCAGGAAAGGACAATCTACCTGTCCATAATAAAGAAGTTTTGCCATTACTTTGCATTGTCTCATAGTAAAAGCAAAAATACAGCTTATACTCAAACAATTATCAACAGTAATTGTTTTTGCAATTATCATTTCAGCTTTTGCACTGAGGTTTGGTCTCACACGGTGAGCCAGTCCCCCCCACCCCAATGTTCAGAAAGCTCTCCTTACCCTTAGCTTGTGTTGAGGATTTATTGTGTTTCTACCCTTTTGATGGTGGAAGTATTACTAGCCCCTTCACCCCTGTGTTTTTCTTCATCCCTTCATCAAGGGAACTTTTTCCACCTGACCCAGGCAAAAGCCTTTCATTTAGCAGCTGGCGATCAAAGTTAATTTGCTCATCTCAAAGGGCTTCACAAAAACACAATTAAAAATATATCCTCCCAATTATAGTTGCATTCTCAGAACTACAAACAGGTGAGACAGAAACAGGGCAAGTGTTCCCTACACCAGATTCCTGTCCGATGCCTATCCAAGGTTGGGATCCTGCCTCCTGCCAAGGCCAGCACACAGCAAAAAGCAGAGGAGACTTCTGTGGAAAAAAGTGATGGAGATCCCCTCTTCATAACATACTGCATGAACTGTCAATCACCTTCCGTTATCCCAGATTTGTATTCTCAGATGTGCTCTTTTTCAGACCCACTTTTCCGAAGATAAAACCTTTTTATTTTGGAAGGCCTCGAGTTCTTTCAGCAATCCCGGAGCTGACGGACACAGGAGGTTTGCACATCCTTGGGCACAGTCTAGGTGTGTACTCAACGGCAACCTTATGTGAGTGCTGGCTTGTGGGGTATGCTGTAATCACAGAAATCTGACATGAGATTCTTAATCAGTGCTATTGAAAAGGACTGTATCCAGTATGATCATGTGGTATGGTATTCTGCTTACTAGAATTACTCACAAAGCTCACCATGTGCTTTTTTTTTTTTTAATTAAATTTTGTCTTTTATTTTAATCTTGTTTTGCCTGCTGTTACACCATCTGAGAGCAACTTTGCAAAGAAACCTCTGCACTGGAGAGCAGAGAAAATCTTATCAGAACTTGCTTATCTTTTTATGCCACAGAATCATGAAGACCTCCGTAATGTACCTCCCTTTGGTAATGATCCATATAGCTAAGAGGCAATTTCCAGGCTTGAGTCCAAGCACAGAAAGCTTAACCCTTCTGTATTAACCTTTAGCACAGCTCTTACTATGCTGCACTTGTCAACTCACACAGTTTTCCAGCAAGAGTCACAATTCTCCTGGATCAAGAAGGAAAAAGCCAACAACCTGAATCCTGCTTCCTTTCAGGCAAAGCCTGGGACTCTTCCCACTTAGTTCAAAGGCGGTTTTAGTACCATCTTGAGATTTACAACCAGAATTTCACAGATTTCTTCATCCTTCATGATTGGGAATGATCTCATGGTAGTTTTTCATTTTTCCCTGGAGTAACCAATGAAACACTTTCCACTTTATCCTTAAAAAGGGACTTGGAATTCTGTAATTTTTAAAGCTACTTTCCAATTTTGTTCTGAACACTTCATCTAGCA
The DNA here is from genome assembly GCF_018139145.2 of Gymnogyps californianus. Lineage (NCBI taxonomy): Eukaryota > Metazoa > Chordata > Aves > Accipitriformes > Cathartidae > Gymnogyps > Gymnogyps californianus. Next base: position 2,318,593 of record NC_059487.1, on the reverse strand, counting down.
GTCAAGTGAAGAAGAGCACTCAGCACAGCTTTTACTTAAAACCTGCCTACTCCAAAAAAATGTTTTATGTGTACAACTTGACATCTAATGTTTAAAAAGCTGCCTTGGCAGCATGTGAATCAGAGGCGGAACTATAGATTGGGAGATGGGAATAGAAAGACAACACGCCAGTGTCAATAGTATGTCCCTAAATCTATGACACTCCACCAAGAGAGACTTTGTCAGCTCAGCTTTTGCCAAAGTACACAGTGAAATCCTCTTCAGATGTCTTTAAGAAAGGTTAATCACTGTCCATCAGCGCAGACCTTGCACTGATGAACTGTTAGAGCCTTTTCTGAGACGTTTTTAGCCTAGTTTCCTACAGAAACCGGATCTATGTAGCTATGCTGCCTATGTTGGTCCTCCCAGCCCCATTTCCCAAAGATTTTTCGAAACGGTTGGCTAAATTTTAACTAAGTTTGACAAAGGAGTAGATGTTTTGTAGGTATGTAATTATCTCTTCAGTCTCCTGAAAATCACAAGCAGGACTGAGGAAAGAGACCTAAACTAGTACGCACCAGAAAAAAAGCTTGAACTCCTTGTTACCCTTTTTATTTCACCAGTTGAGCAGCAAAACCTCGCTCAGAAGCAACGTGCAGCCTCTTGGTTTGCTAAGAGCTACAGGATGAAGGACAGAGCTGGAGGTGCCAGGAGGATGAGACTGCAAGGGACACTGAGTGGGGGCAGAACAGCGTGGAGACTCACAGAAAAACCAGGCTTGACAAGCTTCAGTGTTTCTACTATCCTGTGGTATGGCCCCTCTTTAACAAGCCAAAGGTTTTATAGAGTCACATTATCTCCAGGACCTGTGAAACATCAGACATCACAGGGCTCACCAAGACAAATGACAAGCACTGCCTAGGCCTAATGTATTTGTTTATCTACACTTGTTTTCCTCCTTCTGGGCTTTTAAAAAAAAAAAAAATTTAAAAAATGCAATGTTCTGCCTTGCATTAGCTTCAGGAGAAGAGCCATCGCTTTAACAGCACTGAAATTAACCTTGTAAGTGTTCTCTTCATTAAAGGGCATGAGGCATATGGGGGTGAGGGGGGGGGGTGTATCAGATAGACTTCAACTGGCTGTACTGACAGTCTGGCCATCGAATTCCCCTCCAAAAATCAGAATACAGATATACATTAGGTACCAAGTTGCTTCATTACTTAGTCCTTAAGCACTGTTCATTAGTGTGCTGTAACAGCTAATAGGTTGCAAGCATGCTCCAGCTATTTGCTAAACACTGTGTACAGGAGAAATGGAGCGCTGATTAGGGGGATACTCAGCATGTGGGAGCTATGTTTATGTCATTGAATACCCCTGAGCAACTCATGCCACTTCTGCATGCCTCAGTTTCCCTGCTGGTAACTAGAAGTTATTAAGAAGATCTCCTGAGCTTAGTGTTTACCTTGAGGAATGTTGGAGGAAATCTGCTCCAGTTCCCCACGAAAATTAGGTCCTGACTGAAGTGAAGCAGCATACAGACTACAGGCACAACTACTATAAACCAGTCAGGGATAGGCTTGCCGCAGCCACCAAACCAGCACATTGCAGGTATGTCATTCCAGGAGACAGGTCTTTCCATTACCCCATTTACACATACATCAGCAAGTATTTCTGTGCTACCCAGCCCCTGATGGAAGTCCCTTCAATGGGGATAGCAAAGCCAAAGTACAGACCTCTTCCCTCCAGACCAAGACACTTGGACTGGCACTTCTTGTTCCTGGGCACTTGTGCTGTGGGGCCCACATACGCTTTCATGGACGGTCTGTTTTCCAGAGGAAAAAAAAAACAGAAGCTCTTTCTTGAAAATAAAATTTTCACTTCTTGAATGCCACCGTGGTAACTCATGGGAGGGAGGTACCATCCGTGCACTTTGCTGCGCTGCTCCACTACGGAGGACAGCCATTCCCACAGTCCAGTGTAGGCCATTTGCCATGTTAATGTCACAGCACATCAGGAGAGACCCTGCCCTAGGTCAGCCACTGGTGGACACCAGCTACTTGAGAACATTGACCTGCAGAGAGAAGGAGGACACGGGAGACCTGAACTACAGCTCCCGAGAGACATGCTGCTGATTGTTTGGAGCTGGGATGGCTCTAAACCATTCCCTCGTCCTTCCTCACGCTTCAGTTTTCAACTAAACCCCAGCAGCCTGTTGTTTTAGCGCATCCAGTTCTCCCTCATAAAAAAATGCTTTATGAACGTTTTGCATAATCAATACAATTTTGTGTTTCTTTCAAAAAGACTTGACCAGCATCACAAAGAGAAATTGAGGTCAGTTCGCTAAGTTCACTATCTATAACAGAAAGGCATCATCTTCAATAAATATTAGTGTACAGTGACTGCTCTGGCAACCTCTGTTGAACTACCATGGAATTTACAGCATATATTTAATTTGCAGGTTTGTCCATTTTCCCGTAAGGCTTTTTAAATAGGTATCTAATATTTATATCTGCATATACAGTACTTTGCTGGAAGCGATTAAGCATTTATAATGAGACAACAATAAAATACATTTCCTTTATTTGGTGTACTAACTATTTCATCTTGAGTGATTTAGTATATATTGAAATTTCTCTTTATAAACACTGTTGTCTGCCTAGCAGTTTCCACAAAAGGTTTGTTCATTAGTTATGACATGTTATCAGCAGGTATAAACAGGGAATTCTGAAAATGCTCCCTGTGTGAGGCAAGGAGAAGGAACAAGGTCAAGATGCTGTTGCAGGGCTTCTTCTGGAAAAAATATGTTGGTTTATTAAAGTCATAATCCATGCTGTGAACTTATATCAGCACGGCTCTTCAGATACACCAGCTCTTGAGTAAAAATAAAATGCCCCTTGCCCTGAATTCAATACTGTGTGCACAAACATTCGTGCACATCAGCATTAGAGTAGTTCTGGCCACTTTGGGAGCAGAGGTGGAAAATTTCACCCCACAAATATTTTTGTTGATAATGTGTTCTCTAAGCAAGAGAACAGCATGAAGCCTTGTGACTCACCAGGCCACTGCCTGAAACTATGACACAAGTTGTGCCTATTGCCTGTGATCAATCCATTGAGTAAACATCTGAAAAGAGACTAAAATAGAAGTAGGAAAATGAATGAACTGGAGGCAGGATGCAAGTCATTCAGATGCACTGGCTTTAATCACTGGGCTTCTCATCTCCTGGCAGAGAAAGAGATCAGAAACTAACAGATAACAAACTAATAATGTTCTACACAAATTACGTTAAAATTCTACATGATTTAACAGAATACAGTAATATAATTGTTGGGGGTGATTCTGAAAGACTATAGATTGATTTCATGGTAGATAAAAGGATATCTCCACATGGGTTTCCTGAGCAAGGACGTGAGCTCCTAGAAATCACCCCTTTGCCAGGAGACCATTGCTAAAGAAACCTCTGCTCTGGGCACGATTTCCACAGACTTACAAATAACGCCTTGCTCCCAGTGCTGCTGCAGAGAACCTGGATGATTATTAGGACATGGGCTTTACAGCGGCACAGAACACAACAGCTGATGCTTGTGAATAGATTTCCCACCCTTTTTTTTTTATCCATACAACATCGTATCACAATTATCATTGTTTCTTTAAGAAAGCTCAGGTCAGGATCCCAAAATACAGATTCCCATGATCACAGGACACTTGCAAGTCAAAGCCCTAGGCTTTTGCTGTCTGCTTTTATCTCCAGCCCTTTCCTTTCACTACTTCTCCTCTGGATTCTCGCTTGCCACCAGGCATTTTGCAATACTTTCCCTCTTCCACTACCACTGCACCTCTCCTCTTCCTGCTCTGGGACAAGAAGCCGAACAGCTTGGCACAGCCAGCCCCCAGTGAACGCTCCTTGTGTCTTTGAGGGGCAAGAGGTTGTAGCCAACTGGCGTTATGAAAGTGCAATGACGAATGCAGCCTCCTCTCTTGAAGAAGGGATTTAGGACAGTGGGTTTCATGGATCTGGAGGAAGGGAAGAGCCAAGAAGGAAGAGGTGACCCAGGAGGGCACCACAAGGCAAGAGCAAGACAGAAGGAAATGTCTTCCGATAGTGACAGATACAGAAATGGGAGAAACGCATTGGAGAGGAATAACATTGGCAACAAAGACAGCTAAAGGAAGGGGTATATTGCTCATGAAAAAGGCAACTCCACCATTGTTGGCGAAGCTAGTCCAAAAGCCAGGTTTATTTATGCCCTGTGGAGTTTCCCTGCTATTTCCTATGACACGACAGCATCAGGGAGGAGTCGCAAGCCAAGCCATGCTTGCACAATTCAGCCCCGTCACACCCCACCAGCAAACATACCACGTGCAGCCGAACTGCCACTCAGCCTGGGATCTGCTCTAAAACCTACCTGGGGACAATTTTGCCCTTTCCAATCTCAGACTCATTTTTTGTATGGTAACTGCATTATACAAGCACATGTGAAAACACAGTAACAGGCACTGCAGTAAGTGCTGACGTGAGTTAACTGCTTTGTTCATTTTTTATGAGGATATCTGCCCACGAGCACTTATTCTAAATAAAGGACCCTTAGGAGCAAGGCTTCAGAAGCATATGGTCAGTGTAAAGCGTTGGATGTTTTTTGCTGAAACGTGTATAATGATCACCCTCCTCTGTCCCAGAAGCCAGCTTAGCCCAGTTACTCCTGCCCTGAAAGAAATATTCATTTTAAAATGTACAGCAAGGGAGAAGATTTTTACAGGCAACCTGCAGTTAGGTACCAGAATCCCACAACACGTCAGTAGGAGATGGGCTTATGATGCCTCTGTGTAGTCTCTGAATTTGCCTTTATGTGATTTTAAAAAACATATACTTTTTCCTAACTACCGCTTGGCTTTGTTACTTTTTAGAAGGAGCAGAGCTCACCAAGAGTATGGGAAAGGGAATGGACCCAATATTTTCTGTAATCTAAGCTTCTGAAGAACAATTTTTAAAACCACCTTTTTTCATAGATTTCAGATGCATATTAGGACATTTTGCAGATGAACGTTTTTCAAAGTTACCGGGGGGGGGGGAAACCCAACAACTTATCATTTGAGTAAAAAAATCCCAAATATGACAAATAACAACAGCAACTGTGTCTTCTACCCAAATCCCCAAAGGAAACTAGAAGTGGACAGAAAAAGGAAGGGTGAAAATGATAGCATGGACATTTCAGGCACAGAATATGCCCGATATGTTTCGGGCACAGCAGAGACAAAAATGTTTAAAGAAGATTAGCCACAGAATATACAGAGACAGAAGTAAGAAAAACTAAGAAGTTATGATGTTCCCTCTTTCATCTACCCTTGCAGAAAAGCTGTAGGATGTTCAGAAAACGGAACATCCCCCATTTGGTCACTCTAAGGGAGGTATTACAGGATTCAGCTCCTGGAGTCATGTGATTACAAATGCTATTGCTGCCAACGCTAATTTTCCAGTGCTTGCAACGGCAAAGAAACCTTCAAAAAGCATTTCCTTTTTTTCCAGAATGTCTGCCTCGTTGCAAGTCCACAAAGAATTAGAAAAAAACTGTTCTGTGCCAACAGCTATATATAAATGATGTATGAGTATTTATGTGTGTGTGGTCAGATTTGTCTGAAGCCAGCAAGCAGCCATCCTGCCCACAGAGCTTTGAGATCCTTCCAGATGATAAGTATTAATAAAGCAAGGTATAGTAGCATTATCATTATTTTCCGCTTTATTTCTTTAATTTAATTTCACGCTTCACTTTTGTTTTGTTGGTGTTTTGTGCGTTGGAACATTTGTAATCAGTCATTATTCTGGTTGATAGAGAATGCATAATGTGTTAGGAGTGATATGACATTTATATTCACTTCTGAGTTATTAGATGTCTATCAGTGATGAAGAATGTCAGATCTTGACATCTTGTATTTTGCATATCAACTAAGTTTCCTTTGTAGCTTCTTCTCAGTTATTCACTATCAGTACTCTTACTGTGGGATAGAAGCAATCACACTGACTTCATAACATGTACAGAAATAATAATTGCAGCAGCCATCCAATAACTTACATGCTGCATGTACAATACAGATGTAAGACATGATTCTGCATCTCTGCTCATGTGACCGTTGTCTTTAAAGTCAAGGAACCTACTCCTGTGAGAAAGTACTACTCAAAGTTGTAAAAACAGGTCTTGAATGCATTGTAAAGTAAAATTATAGTACTATTTAACTATCAGTTATAAGCTGGAGCCTACAGAGTAAAGAAATGGGTAGCTTTCTCACTTAATAAAATATTACTGTCATTACCAACCCTGAAAATGGTTATTAAAAACCTCAGGCACCCGCTAGCTATCTGCAGCCTGCTGCTCACAGCACCTCCGCACCCAGGGAGAGCCAGTAACCCAGCGCACCCTGATAACTTGCAGTGCATTCTTCAGTGAAGGATTAACCCTGACACAAACCAGTGTCCGGTGCTGCACAGGAGCTTTGTGGGGACATCAGTCGTTTCCTGATTAAGGAACCGCCTCCATTCCTACAAGATCCAGTAATGAGGGATTAGAGATCCCTACAGATATTTGCATGCCAACCTCCCATCCCAAAGTCTGGGAAGTGACATCAGAGTATCTCTAGATGGCATTTCTTACCCCTTCAAGAAACTTACTTCTGTAAGAAAGTGAGATTTCTGTTTTGGTCCCATGTCCTTTCAATTATGCAAAAAGCCGCACTGAAAAAAATTCCTAGGAACTGTCTATATAGTGTCTGCTTTCTCCTATGGATTAAACTGCATAAAATTTTCATCAGAAGCATTTAAACACATAGTGGCAGGAAGTAAAACTGCACGCAAATGCGACACACTGTTCCCTTTATCTCTCTCCGTCCCCAAACGGTGCATGGAGGAAGAAGCAGCATTTCAAGTCTGTGTATTACCACTGACTCTTAGCGAGACTGATAAACCAGCTCAATTCACATCCTTGCTCTAGAGTGCCAGAAGACAAGCAACACTTAGACACAAGTCATTTTTCCATGTCAAGCAATTTTCTACAACGTGCTCAGCTGCTACATGTCTTTGATTTAAGCCACTGCTCCTCCTAAAAGGAGCATCAGAGCATCCTTTCTCAAGGCTGTGGGATGCTGTAAGCAGTTTCATGTTGCATTCATCATAGGTACAAACATGACAAACAATGGTATGAAAACTGTTGGTGAAAACAACAGGCAAATAAAGAACTGACAGAAGGAAGGACCCCACAAAGGAGGAAGACAGAAAAGCAGCTACATGGGATAACATGCTTGTCAAGCAGGTTACATCCAGGTAATCCCTTTTCACTGCTATTTAGATATTGAAAAGGCTTTTCTCCCCAAGTCAGTGTTGGCAACAGCTCTCCCTAATTTTGTACCAAGAGGTGGCAGCACTCTAACCACCTTTAGTTTGATTGTCCCTGTTCCTGCTTCTATTTCCCAAGGCACTGTAGAGAAAAGGACCTATGAACCACAGCTTTCAGAGTCAACCAAATATTTCCAAATGTTCCCATGAACTTACACCCCATTTAATTAACTTTTGCCCTTTCATAGGTTGGTTGGGTTTTTTATTACTATTATTGAGAAGCACTTTACAAGCAACCTTATTCAACCAGACGTTACATCACATGCACAGACAGCAAATTTGGAGCCTGTAGGTTCAGAGAATACAAGAAGGGTGGACTATTCAATAAAGGAGCAGAAACAGTAGTGCGGATAAGCTATTAGCACTCTTTCAAAATGAAATGGAACAATTTCAAACACTTTGTCAGTCAATACGAAAAAAGAGGTCAAGGGCAAGTATCATTTAAAAAAACAAAACAAAACAAAACCACACCACAACCCCTTAGGAAATTATTTTGAAAAATGCACTCCAATGGGAACACGCACCAATCCAAAACTAAAGAGCAGCCCAAGCTGGTTAAGCAGAGATCTCACTAAAAATTCATCTCTAGTTCAGATTTAGCTACAAGCTCAGGAACCACCATGTGCAATACTGAAACTTAGGGTAAAAGGATTAATAACGCACAGAGTAATAGCACAGGCACTAACAGCACCTCAGTTAGCATCTGGACGATCACCCCACCAAATATGTGGGAGAGGGGGTGAAACAGAAATCGTAACATCTTGGTGTCAGAGCATCTGAGATGCAAACAGGATGATTCATGCAAAACAGGAAAACAATCCTGAATTCTAAGCAGTTGATTTTTATACTTATATTAATATATCTCTCTCTCTCTCCATTCAGAGAGTCATTGCTTTGCCCTATTTGTTGTTGGTTCATTTTCTACTTGAAAGCAGCAGAAGCAGCAGTCCCAGGCCCAAGTATAAAATCCTGCATAGTTGTTCGGTCACAGGATTAACTAATAAGTTCAGCTCTATTCTGTTTGCAAATTGGGTTCACAAGTTGTGCTTGAAGTGTTTAAGGTGAAAACCTGACATTGTTGAAGTCAGTAGGTGTTTTCTCCACTGCCTACCCTAACAGCCTAGTAAAGTGTATGTATATTTATTTCTGAACTAAATGTTGTAGGCAAAAGAGATGTAAGCCAAGGATTTCCCCAGAGTTCATTTAGTTTGAATATTAGCTACTTACTGCCTGTAGGGCTTGATCAGTCACCTGATACTACATTTGCGCCCACGTTTGTTACTAGAGATGTTGCAAAACTGCAAAATCTACCAAGATCACACGATGGGTACCCGAGTACTTCTCATAAAGATTTTGCACATACAGTTGCATGTAATTTCTTGTAATTCCCATGAATATTCATATGCTCCTTTTCTCACAGAGGTTCTCAAACAATATCTACTTCTATGAATGCTGATGAGGAATGGACAGAAAGGATCAGAAATAACTCGCTGGAAAATTTGTTATTCTGATTGGAATAAGTGTTCACACACATCTCTTCACTTTCCTCATTCAGGCAGACACTTGCAGAAGTCATCCTTTTTATTATTAATTGGTTTTAGTTTCCTGTATTTACAGAAACTACCTTTTTGCCTAGCAGTACAAGAAGCAAGTCAACATGACACCATTAGGAATAATTACACCTCAGTTTTTGCACAGAAATAACTTATTACTCTGGCAGCTGAAGCAAAATATGTCAGTCACAGATAGTTTTACTTCCAAGACACTGCAACTTCCCCCATCAAAAGTATAACAGGCAGGATCTGATTGCTGCTTGCAGCCTATGACTGGCAAGGGATTCATGTTAGCACTTTAGTAGCAACTGACGATACACTGCAAAATATCTTACCCTATTCTACGTCCCTCTGAGATCATCACCCAGCCACTTCAAAGCAAGTCACTCCTGTCAGGTTGCTAACACACCATCAAAGGCTTCTGAGACAACACTCAGGAATAAAAGAACCTGTGCAGCAGGATCATTACGTTGCAAGAAATTGGAAGGAAGACATTAGAGGCTGATTAAGAAAGATCATCAGCACTTCTGGGCAGGGACTTAACCCGTGTGCTGGGCAGGCTTACATCACATGTGTTGTGACAGATGCTTTTCAATCATCTCTTGAATAACTATATCAACTATTTTACTCACCCTGGAGAATGTTAAGTTACTTCCATCTTCTGGGGCTCCAACTCTGACCTATCTTGGGACATTTTAGCACATGCTGAAATAGTTGCCAGTCAAGGAAAGGCATCTTGAACCCCGGTTAATCAGCCATGTAACCTCCTGTTGCCCAGCCACAAAGCAAACAGATGATAAGCAAACACCTGCAGGGGCTCTGCTGCCAGGAGCACAAGGAGGCAGCAAAAGCAGATGCGGGTCAGCTCTTGCATGCGTGTGAACAGTTCATCGAAATGAATTGCATCATGCATAATCAGAGAGGAGAATTCAGGATATATAGACAGTGTCTAACTTTTGAGATCTTGGCGCTGCCAACTTACTAATGCCCTCAGCTCATGGATTCTTAAAAAAAATTAAAAGCTGAGAAGAAAAAATATCCTACAGTCCAGCAGTAGCAATTTCTCACACATTTAGTCACCAGTATTTGGATGTTCAGATCCACAGCAAGTCCTTCACTTAACCTATAATGAGGAGCAGTAGAAAACTGTTAAAGTACTGCACCTCCAGTACAGAGGGATGGAAATGGTGACTATCAGTTGTTTATGAGACAGAAGATACAAATGCCTGATTAATGGCTCCAGCTCCATGTGCATCAGATACTTCTTGCCATCCCCAGCCTCTCCCTAAAGTCCTCTTCAGCTCCTGCCCATCTCCTCCGTCATTCTCAGCAGCTCCTCCCAAACCACATCCCACCTCTGATACCTGCTTTTTCGCCCACAGCTCTTACCTGTTCTCCCTTTTTCTCTACTCTTCCTCAATAATCAAACCTCAAGAGGCTGATTTTTTTGGCACTTTCCTCCACTATCTGGAACAAAAGGTGTTTCCAGCCACCCAGAAGCTCTGAGTCTAAAATGGCTCTCCTAAATATACATTTAATCTGTTCCTTGTGCTTTGTATAATGCAAATATAGCCCCTTTTGAGAACGTATCAGTTCTCATGCACCTGTCACATTTAAGTTGCTTTATCCACGTGCTAAGCACAAGCTTCCACTCAGTTCATGCTGTATTTTAATGCTATATTTGGACATTTCCCAGTCTGCACATTCTCCTCCTGTACCACCCCAGGGGTCTTGTACCAACTTCCACTAGGCCTTTGATGGAGAGCAGCCAGACTGCTCATTAGCCCGTTATGAAGCTGCTCATCAGTCCCACTCCCAAGCTCCCCATTACTTCGGTGGTATAGCTGCAGTAATTGGGCTGCATATTTTTCAGGCCCGGATTAGCATTGCTTCAGCCAAACGCTAATGGCCCGTCCTGCAGCGTATCCCACCACGTCTCCTCAATGCCAATGCAGTTGCGGTTTTGTCACCACTTTCGGATTCGTCATGTTTATTAGTCAGGCAAATGGAAGAGTTTTAACAATGTGCTCGGTAACCTTTGTTCTCGGCACTGCTTCTTGCCTTGCCTGCACTGGAAGAGGGTGAGAACAGGGACAACATGTCCCACTCTAGAAACAACACCCAGTAGCTGCTTAAGCTCTAGACAACTATGTTAGAGGATTAAAAACAAGACTAAAACCTGGCCAGCAAATACTTAAAAGCTTCAAATACCTGTTATAAAAACAGTTTCATGTTAAAGGGAACGGCATGGGGGGGTCCTGCCATTTAAAGAAGCACCTGCCTCTTTCCACTTGCGTTTTGTAACCGCCCTGAGGCAGCACTGGGAAGCGGGCTCTTGCTCCCAGTCTGCCTGAGCTCAGCGCACGCTGAGGAAAAGCCTGCCCTGCCTTGCCTTGCCCTCTCCTGCTGCAGCCATGGGCCTGAGCCGCTGCAGCAGACCCCATGCTGGGGCTGGCCATGGACTCGCATGGCCTCTTCCTCCCCAGAGCCATGCTGCCAGAGAGTTTTGTCAGCACCAGAGCCACGTTTCATTCAAGAGCAGCTGGGATCCATGAAGCAGGCAAGACTCAGCAGGAGATGGAAAGGAAATAAAGGATCTGTAAATAAATCCGGTCCTACAGAGTGTGGCGGTGGCGGCAGCAGGGTCTCTGTGAGGCTGCTCCCCCGTCCTCGCCTGCTGGGGCTCGGGGCCGCAGCCAGCTCTGCGGAGTCTCCTCTGGGCTGGGGCGCAGCCCCTCCACCTCACAGCCACGCATGTCCCCCTGCCTCCCGGGGCTCTCCCGCTCTGCAAGGCCCTCTGTCACCGCAGTGGGGCCAGTGAGGACAGCGGGGGACATGGCAGGATGGCAGGGCACGGGTCAGGCTCCTCAGTGAGACAGGACAGGCCCGAGTTCACCAGCGGGGGGTCAGCAGGGACAGGGCTGTCACAGGCAGCCCCAGCCCAGGCCTGGGGCTGGGGCCAGAGTCAATATGGAGGCCTGGAGGGAACCCCGGGGAGGCTGCCCAGGGCTGCAGGGGCTGAGGGTGCACTCGGGGCTCACGCTGCTGTGTACGGCACAGCACGGTGCCCATACTGTCTGCCACCATCCTCTGGCAGGTAAACTCTTTCCAAAGGGGAATGGGCAGTAACACAGTGCCGTTAATGGTGTTTCTGGCCCAGTGAGTGGGGTCCCTCATCCCTGTGTCTCCACTACGTTAAACTGTATTCAATACTTTCTGGGAGGTCAGGGTGACTGGACAGCAAGCTTAGAGCTGCCTGTGCTGGCCCACACCCTGGGAAGCACAATGTGGGCCAGGGAAAACAATCTCTTCTAAAACCAGTAAAATCAGAGTTATCAACCTTCACCTCCAGTCCATTTTGTCCTTAAGCTGAGAGCCCACCCTACTCTGCAAAACCTATCATCTGGTCACTTTTTCTATTTGCAGACTGTCTGTCAACAAGAAGATGGAAGCAACTTGCTCCTGGCTGGTTTGATAAGAAAAACTATGGCTTGCAGTGGGATCCAGCACTGTGAGCCTGCTACCAGAGAGGCAGTCGGACTCAAAGTATTCCGGACACTTTTGCTTTGGCCAACATTTGTTGCGAATGAAAAACCCATCTTCCACAAATGATTGGAAAGTAAGTGGAAAAGCTCTGAAGCCCAGCTCTAGGAATATGCAGAGTTGGTTCAAAAGAATATTCATGAGTACTTTATTGTCTTTATACCTCAGATATCCAGGTCTAAAACTTACAAGTGAAATTCAGCCAAGTATCTTTCTGTGTGGTGAGGAGAAGCAGCAAATGCTTTTGTGCTCCATGAGCTCAGGTGTGCTGGAGGGTCACAGATTCTGAACCACTGAAAATTAAATTCTAAAACCCATCAAGCTAAAATAAAATTCCTTGCAGGGGTGCTGGAGAGCTTGTTACAAGCAAAAGATCAGAGCAGTGGAGTTTGCCATTTCCCCTACAACCGCACTAACAATAGGTCAGAAAAGGAGGAAATAACTTCCAACTCCTATTCCATAATATTTTCGTTTGTCTCACTGAATACCCTCTGGGCTTTCAACCTTGGACTCAGCTTGTGAGCTCCTGAGGGCTGCTCGGGCTTGCCAGCTGCACCAGTGCTGAGGCAGAGCGCTCAAACCTGCCTTCAGAGAAGACTTCCCTACAATATCCAAGAGCATGGCGAGAAAGACAACAAAGCAGCCACTGCATGGAACAGAGCTGTACCTATCATGGGCCCAAGGAGCAGACTAGAAAGATTGAAGTTCTTAGGGCTAATCCCCACTGAGCAAGTTGCAGTTCTTTATTTACTAGGAAATATGCTGAGTGCACTGAAGTTTCTCAAAATACGGAGAGAAACTGGGTTTGTTGAGCTGGGACTCTGCTGAAGGCAGGTATGTAAGAACATTACAAATATATCAGAGATACTTTCCCTACATATTTGATAAAAAAATCCCTGTGCTTCTCAGCCCATTCTTTATTGCCACTCAAGCAATGTTAGCGTATGGATGGCTCAGAGTAGGATGCAGGGATAAGAAGATGCCTATGGAGCAAAACTGTGCCAAGGAGCACTGCCAGAGCTGGTACAATGCAAAGTCACGATGGATCTGAAAGGACTTGGTAGGTTGGATGTCATGCTGTACCTTCACAACAGTATTGATTCAGGGCCACATCAACAGCGCAGGCACTTCCTGGCTACATCTAATCTAACAAGCCCTTATGGGCTGCAGCCTGTTCTGTGTAGCTTCACACGGGTGTTGGAAGCCCACCGTTCGTTCCTTGCTTTGTTTTCCTTGGCACAGTGCTGGACTGGTCCTGAATCTGTGAGTACATATCTGTTCTGCAACTAGCAAAAGAGACATTCCCTGCTCTGGGCTGCCTGCTTCCCAGCACACCTCGTGTGCCACACCAGCACACCTAAGCACAGAAAGCACGCTCCCCTGAAAGTCTCCCTAAGCCCATGAAAACCACTTCACCACAGAGACAAGGGCAGTACACAGCAGACTGAGGCTCACCTCCGGGAGGTGGTTTTCTACCCAGAAGCCTCACACAGATTAAAGATATAGTGACAGAGCAGAGCCACACCTTACCGCTCGCCTTCACAGGGGTGTGTGTGCAGATACAAAGAAGAGATAAATTTCTGCAGAACACGTTTCTCTGGCAGACTGCTCTTAAAAAGTGGAGGCAACTCAAAGCAGGTGAAAGGAGATGAATTGACAGTCAAAGTTCAGAGGAGACTGTCAAAGGAGCTTGATAAATATAACCCATCATAGCATCAGGTACATATGAATGAAGGACATAAAAGCATGTTGTCTAAAACTCAGCCATCTTGAATGCAGCCGGAGCACTTTCTGCAACTCCTGCACTCTGTTTTCCACCTGCTGTGTTTCCCAGTTTGTCCAGTGGAGGAAGGAAAGCAGCTTTCTCATCAGATTATCCCCATAAGCCCCTTTTCAAGCATCATCTGCTTTCCTTCTCTGTCTAAAGAGCAAGATGGGCAATTGTTTTGCTCTCTGTGTTTCTTTTTTCCCCACCAACAAGCCTCACTGGGAAAGGTCCCCTGTGCCCAAAATGGTCCTCAGAATTTGCCCAGCCTGCCTCTGGGTAAATATTGTTATTAATCTTAGCTGACCCCAGTAATTAACAATGGCCTATATGGGAATGCTCTCCAGCTGTCACCTCTATATAATCTGAGCAGGACCCAGCAAGAAGAAGGTCTGTGTGTATCTGCAGTGGACAGATGATAAAAGTGTTTGTTTATAGTCCCTGGATAAAGACATCCTGCCGAAGTGGTGGGGTAGCCAGGCAGGAAGGGAAAGACTGTTTGACTGCATTGTCCTCGCTACCAGCACCTGGACTGGAGACTGCTCATTCTCTGATATAATGTTGGCTTGGAGACGGTGCTGAGAACAAGAGGGTGGGTGAAGAAGATGAAGAGCCATCAGCATGGCTGGGAGATGCTTGGGGAGGTTCCTGGCCTGCAGCAGGGAGCAACCCACAGCCCAGAAGCAGAGGTGACAGACACAGAAAGACCCACAAGGAATTTGTTTCAATCCAGAAAGTCAGGTCTAATCTGAAAGGCAGATTTGTTTTTTAGGTGGTAGTTAATCTTGCTAGTCTTGTTCTAGTTTATTATTTTTGTGTTCTGATAAAATGAAGCCTCAGCCATTAGGAGCCTTCGGTATTTTTTGCTACATTCATTTCAAAAAACCAAACAGGAACACAAATGTCCCAGCCTAGGGCTCTGGGATTGCTGCTGCCTGTTGTGTTGAGTGCCTACATTCAGCCTGGTACTTAGTAACTAGCAGTGAATGTGGGGCGGAGTCATGCTGGTGATTAATTTATCCCAGTACTCCAACCTGCAATTGCTTTATGTTAGCACACTCTGTGCAAACTTTAAGGTATATGTGTTCAGGCAGTTTTCTTCTGAGGAAAGACTGCAGCATCTAGCATGTCTAAATGTACTCCTCAGGAAGGGGAAAAAGGTGACTCTTCGTCCCAGGGGTGCATTAACCGTAGTACTCCTGTGTTGTCCCTAGATCTTACAGGCTTATCTGGTCAATGCATTTCCTGCACAGGAGACCTTGGTTTTGCAGAAAAAAGTATTAGCGCTTCAGCATGAGGTGCTCTTTCTGTGTTTAGCACTAATGTAACACTCCTGCTCAGTGTGAGAACCAGAAGAGTTCTTTGCCCTGGGGGCAAAGAAAGCTTCCTCCCCCTGGATGCTGGGCATGAGGGGCCACCTTTGTGGAGCATGAGTAGCAGGCACCTAGCCAAAATGGCCCAAAGGAGCCCTGGCAAGGGGCTGTGCTCAATGCTGCAGGGGAAGGCAAAAAAATCCCAGGGACACTTGCCAGTCCACCCTGGGGGATAAAAAGCCTTCCTCCCCACAGCTGCAGGGCATGAGAGGCCATCTTTGTGGTGCATGAGCAGCAGGCAGTAGCCTAGCCAAAATGGACCAGAGGAGCCCTCACAAGCGTTCATGCTCAATGCTGCAGAGGAAGGCAAAAAAACCCCGGGGACCAGTGCCAATCTGCTCCGGGGGAAAATTCCTTCCTGACCCCAGAACTGGCGATCAGCTATTCCCTGAGCATGTAAGCAAGACCTGCCTCCTCATCCCACAGGCTGGTCACACCTCCCAGAAGATGCCCAACCCCTATTCTCCCTCAACCTGGAACCATCTCAGGGGCTTCCAAGAGCAGCAGAATGCCCCCGGCCTGATCAACCTTGGGAGCAAGAATCCTTCCCGTGCCTGGCAGGACACCAGTGGGTGCTCCAAAGCACTGGGACCCCTTGCATCATCTGTGCATCCCATTTCTTATGGTTGCTGCCCCTGGCTCTGCAGGGGGTGAAGACAGCAAGCTCTGCAGTGCTCCTCAAGAAGCATTCCCTTGTCTTGCCACTGCTATCCAGCTGAAAAGGCCTGATAGCCTTGGGCATCTCCAGGGGCTGGTGGTTCTTCTCGTCTCCTGAGGAGCTAGCATCTGTTCCCCAAAGGCTGAGGCAGGATTTCAGTCCATCAGAAGAGCTTTAAATGTGGCCCCGCCAGGAGCTGCCTTGCAGCAGAGAACCTCTAGCAGCCTCGTCCAGCCTCCAGTCTTCCTCCCTCAGCCCCCTCCAAGTAATTCCACCAGCTCCTCAAAGACTTCCTCTCAGATGTCTTCAGGCTGCCCCAGGCCAGCTCTGTCCCAACGATGAAGCCGGGCAGGCTGGCAGCGGGACACAGGAGGATGCCCCCTTTATCCTGCCCCGGGGCATGGTGACTGCTGCGTTGCCGGGTGGTAGCACTGTGACGTGGGGGTGATGGGCCCCCAGCAGCCGCCCTCTGCCCAGTATCCTTCGGAGGAAGGCCTTTGGGGTACTGGCCCTGAGGCAGCGCCGGTGCCCGGGGGTCTGCCCCTGCCCTTGGTGGCCACGCACTGGGCACAGCTGCTGGGCGTCCCTGACACATCCTCTGTCACTCGGCTCCCAAGGACAAACCTAGTGCTGTCACTCTTCTCTCAGACCATGGCAGAAACCAACCCTGCAGCCCAGAGAACACCCCTATCAGCCGTGCCCTCTCTGCGCCAGAGCTAACGTCCATGAGGCCATGCAGCGAGGAGGACCAGGGACTTGATCCGGCTGGACACAAACCCTTTTCTGGGGGTGTAAGGGGGGTGATTTCAGCAGCTGCAGCCTGGAGGAAAGCCAAAGTGTAACCAGAGCCACAGGTTAGGATGGATGGTGCCAAGAGACCACCATGGAAATAACACAGGCTTTGAAAAAACAAGTGAGCAGACATTACACTGCTGTGGTGGACAGGTTGGTCATTCCCAGACCTAGAACATTTTGATCCGTGCCCAAAGCACAGCAAGGCAAACGACGACTCTTCCAAACTGTAAAAGTAGCCCATTGCTGCTATCGCCATCACATCCCCTTTTCCTGATGAAACCAAGCTGCGCAGTTGGCCATGTTTATACAGGATACCAAGCATGCTTCAGCCATGGGGTAAAACTTCCAGAGCTCATTTGTGACTTTAGCCTTTCTGAGAGTTATTTGCCTACCTCGATTTGTGGGAAGATGTTCAGATCTTATCTAAAACCCTGACAAATCTCTTTTTCCGTTAGGATTTAGTATTTTGAGTACTGGCAGAGTAAGGATGGTACTATTCTTGTCATTTTGTACGTTAGTGCCAAAATTGGTATGTACATTCAGACTATGTAAATAAGGGAATTTATACCATATACATTCATTTGGTTGTGGTGATGCCAGAGGTGAAAGAAAGGGGTTTGGTTCCCTCTGCATAAACTTTGCAGAGACATAGAGAGCGTGCATGATTTCCTCACTGTTCCTTACCAATGCACCAAGCGCCATTTGCTACTACACTGTCTATGGTGAGGTCTTCTTCTTGGAAAGAAGTCCTGAATTGTTTTGTGTTCTTTGCCATATTTTTCCGTGCACTTCAATAGCTCTTTTCTTTCTTTGGCCTTCATCTGTTGTTCAAAATGCTACCAGGAGCTTGCTGGCCTCATCCTGCATACACATTTGTCACTGGACAGATTCCCTCGTTCATGTCTAAGCTCCTGCTAGACAGGACCTCTGGGTGCTCCTACGGAAATGAGCTCCTTAATGAGCAAAGTGAAGCATCCCTTTTGTCCTGGAGCTCGGCAATGCTACATGCGTGCGCAGCATAACACGATCGCCTACAACTCCAATTACATTTTCAGACCTCTCTGTACACACCTGCTGCAGATGGGGTATCTCAACTCTGCTCTGCGGATTGGACCGGTGAACTTGCTCAAAACCATTGATTTAATTGGAGATGAATATGCTGAAAATGGAACTATCGGTTTCTGCCAAGTGTGACATACAGTGGCATTTAAGGCAGAGCTAAGTAGAATTGCTTCTATTGCATCGTGCAGAATACTAACAGGAATTGATTTCACCCTGTGAAGGCCTGTGTTTGTTTATAAAGTGGCTGAGGGGGTTTTTTGGTGGTTGTTCCTGATTTTGAATGCTTTGCCTAATCCCATATTTGAAGCAGATGAGAGGGAGAATCAGGATACCCTGTGTAAAATCAAGCCAAGATTGCACGGGCAAGGAGGATTCAGCTCCAAAGACAGTGTTAGAAGCTGGAGCCCAAAGCAATTTCTACATTTTATCTCTCCCTCTGCCAGCTCAGTGCTCTCTCTGAAGTGAGACCTGCTCCAGTCAGATGTACAAAGCAGGAGGACAGCCTTTTTTTATGAGTGCATCACAGAACAACATACTGGAAGAATACATGCTCTAGACAAGCTGCTCATAAAGCCACCTACCTGGTACTGCATGTCTTGGGGACTCTGCTGGTCTCTCAAGGTTCCTTGCGTGGAGGTAGCACTTTCATCCTCACCTCTCAGAGAATTTTCCTGCCAGGCTGCTGCAGGCAGGGTCTGACAAGAAAAGCCCATATAAAACCTGTCTGAGACAGATCCTTTGACTACCAATCAAGGAAGAGGATAAATGGCTGCAAATGAGGGATGCTACCATCTTAGTAATGCAAACCACATGTTCAGAAAATGAGCAAACCATTAGCAGTGAGTGGGCTCAGAGAACTAGAACTGAGATAGGAACTTCTTAGCTTTCCTACCTCTGCTTAATCCTAGCCTGGGTCAGCAAGGGTTTGAGCCTGCAGAGCACCTCCTGAGCATTGCTCAGGGCCCACAGGTCATACTGAAAAATACTGCAGGATGCATCTCTCTGAGTTAAGACCCTAAAAATCTAATCCAATGCCCACTGGGGTTGGTGGAAAAGGTCCCAGTAACTCTCCAGAGCGTTTGCTGACCGCAGGCCCAGGTCATTTTCTGGCTGCTCAGCAGCCATGCACTGAAGTCACCAGCATGTAGTGGTACTCCGAGTTTTCCCTACATTACAAATAACCTATCATGATCTGCCTGACATCCCTGATGTCCAGGCTAAGAACTAATTGAGCCCAAGATGCCAGACTGCCATTTTGTTGAGAAGAAGGTGCATTTAAGTAACAGCTCAGGCACACAGAGGCAGTTGGAGGGGAAGTTCATGCTGCTGCTGTTATCCTATTAACCAAAAAGTGTAACTCCAGCCTCATAGGCAGGGGAAGATGATGACTGTGTCTTGAGATATTTTTTCTGCCTTGTCTAATAATGATTTGCTCATCCTTTTCTTTTGTTTAGAGAATATTCTTTAAATAGGGACCACAAGCAGGTGGCAGCACTCTAGTTTGACACATGCTGCAATCCAGAAGGGACTCATGTCTTTGCTCAGTAAGGTTTGTCATTCCCACGTCATATCTGTTGCACTGTGTCCCTTCATCCTCTAATGCTGCAGGGGCTCTTGGGCCCATCACTAACTGGGTTCAACAAACAGCTAAGAGTAGGTTTAGTCACAAGCTTTGTCTCATCAATCTGGGGAGTGCTCAAATCTCACATTAGATGGATGTCCTTATCTGTGACTATGCACACATCTTTCTCCTGTATTGCGAGACTAGAGGAAAACATGGCTCATTTTTTGCATCCCCTGAGGCTGGAGTCTCACTTCATTCACACTCACAAAAGCCTAGAGTCACTCCATTAGTTAGAGTAATTCCAGCCTGCCCAAAATCAGAGGGGAGCCAGGCACCAAGCGGGCTGGGAGCATACCTCTGCTGTCAGCAGTTGGAGAGAAAGAAAATAATCCATTTCATTGATTACGTCCCTAACGTGACGCAAGGCAATATTTTGCAATAATCTTGCTCAGAGTGTTTTCCACAGACACTTACTCTGGTGCGAGCTGCTGTGCCGATTCAGCCGCTGTCAAGTATTTCCATAGCTCAGCTCTGCAAAGGAAGAGAGACATTAGTGTCAGTGCTGAAAAATTCATACCCAGATTCACTGCTTTAGCTTGCCAGGGATTTTAAGGCCATAACGGACCATTATGATTATCTAGCCTGATCTTCCTGATAACCCAGGCAAGCAAAGTTCACACCAGGATTTCTACATCAAAGCCAGTGACTGGCAGCAGAACTGGGTGTTGGAAAAGGACACTGGACCTCAGTTCAAAAGACTCCATATCCATCTCTCAGTAACCTGACTCAGTGATTTAAGTACTGCCACTGCCCAAACGTGAACTTTATTTCTATTTGAATATATCTAGCTTTTACCTACAGCCAAATTCCTGTTATTTATGGATTTTACAGGGTAACTTCTATTAAGTTACATCATTTCCTGCAATAACAAATGAACCTACTGTTTTAGCAGTTATGGATCATACCTGCTTGTCGAAAAAGGAAATTAGAAGGCTTTTTACCTGACAAAAGATGAGTTAGAGATTGCAGGTCACCCACGCCAAGTGCAAGGACATTGAGACTTAAAGCAGTGGAAAGTGTAGGAACAGTGCTTTTGTGGTTGTTGTGAAGATCATGATTGATACAGGTGTAATCCAATGAAGGAAAAATGATTGATATGTTTATTATTTGAAGTTCAGTTTCAACCATTTTGACTCAGCCTTAAATGCATTAGGCTTTATTTCCACTTAAGGAAGACACTGCTCAGCTAATTGCATTTGGAGGCTGTAGGCTCTGACTCTGAATTTAGAGAAGGTCCAGCTCCGAGAAGTATGGAGTACTTCCCAGTAAGAAATTAGTCAGGCTCTACAGCATCACAGTCTGTTGCTGTAATGAAAAATGTTCAGGAACATGCAGCAGCAGTTTCCTTCTAAATGGGATATTGTTTCAAGAAAAAATTGAAATAGAAAAATGAAATCTCTTTTTCTACATTTGTAAGGCTTTTTATCCGAACAATCCGCCACAATACTATCAAACGTTTTGTCAGACCAAATCTGATTTTTCACAGCAGGAAAAAAAAAAGGCTTGGGTTAAAAGAAAAAAAATCACCTAGTAAGCGTTAAATACCCTTTTAACTTCTCACTGTTGCGCTCTCTGGGCCACTACTCAACACAGAGTTACCAGCTGACCTTCCCAGATTTTTAAGACAGTCCTTTAGGAATTCATGATTAATGCATAATCTTCTTCATGAAGCAGTTCCTGCTGCAACACCAACACACTCACAAAGGTTAGTCAGCTAATGAGACTTCATCACAAAACCTGTGAATGAAAGGGAGGAGGGAGATGATTTATTTAAGCGGGTAAATGGCTGCAAACAAAAGAAGGCATCTTCAGCAATTCCTTAATTTACTTACTTCTCAAGAAAAAATGTTCAGTCTCCTTTAAGGATGACATATCTATGACAGGATTTCTTTTTAAATGCTATTTCGTTTAATAAATCATGTAAATTCCAGCATGTAAACTAGAGCATTACAGACAGGCTTGTAAATAATTAACTGCTCGTTTGCATGAAGGGGGAGAAAATACCCAATTCAGCAAATCAGGCAGGAAGCCGATTGTCTGCCCTCATGAGGAATAAAAGGTTGGCTCCTAAAATTCTTGTGGGTTTGCTGGTGTGAGGAGAGAGATGGTTTTTTGCTCAGGATGTTGGTTTGAGATGGGGAATCTAGTGTGTTTTGAGCTGGCTAGTAAGTGCCCCTCTATGTTTAAGCTTTGCAAGGGAGTGATAATAAAGCTTTTCCTGCACTTAAGTTTTTTTGTTTGGGTTGGGTTTTTTTCTGGCACCCTTTAATTCAACTTTCTGCTCTGGGGGTGATGGGGTAGGAGACATGAGCAACAAAGTGATGGTTCTGGTAAGTGGAAGCTGGTGGTAGTAAGAACAAAGCTGAATGTATGTAGGACTTATTAACAAGTATGTGAACCCACACAGTCATCCTAAAACCTAAGAACTGAATGTGTCTTTTTGGGGCATCATTTACTGGCTTTAGTAGAGTAAAGGAAATAGTTACAATTATCACAATGATGGTGCCTTCAGCAATGAAAGCTTTCAGGACTTCAGAGAAATGTGTGTAAGAAAGCTCCTCAACGTATTTGTCAGTATCTCAGAAAGCACTAAGACCTTTATTAGGCTTGAATTTCAGAAACAATGGGTTTTGGTGTTGCTGGGTGAAGTGTTAAGTCAGTTAATACTAAAGCTAATAAAGCTTTCTGTGATGCTGGATCTTGTTCTTTCCCCCTTGAAGCTTCTGATCTTTCAACCTGTTATAACAGTAGCCTCTTATTTGGGCAATAAAACCAACTAAATCGGGAGTTACACAGACTGGAGGAAAAAAATCTGCTTTGCCTTTGCCGGGCTTTCTGCATAAATGCCTCTAGACACATTAAAGTGAAATATGCCAGCCAAAGGTGCTACCTTTGCGGTTAAATTGCTGTGATGTGATTTATTTGTCAGAATCACAAGGTGCTACCAAGCCACTTACTGTAATATCTCAGTGAAAATAACAAAATTATCAAGAAGCAAAACACATTAGAAAGAAAAACTTGCTGTTGCCTAAAAAAGTCCTTGGCTGCCCCAGCCCTTTCTGACCAAACACTGTTACTGCCTCTTAGGCAGCAGTTGATGGCTCTGTAATGCATGTGCATATTATTTGCACTGATTGGAAACTGGATGTGGGAATGAATTGCAGTATCGTGCCAGACTGCCTGTAAAATGGGTTGTTCTTGGGAAGAACAGCATCTGCAATGTGTCTTTGTGTAACAGAGTTGTATCTCTCAGCATGACAAAGCTTTGCATTTCTGCAGTGCTAAGTAACTAAGGATTTAAAGGCAGTATCTAAACATTGATTAGTCTGTGGCTAATTATGGAACAGTCTGGTAGGTCAGTGTTACTAGCTGCTGCCTTTGGAGGACAGAAATAGGCTAGTGAGGTGATCTGGGGATGGAGCAAATACCTGGCAGGGCTGTGATAAGAGCTTACACCTGCTGACGCATGGTATGTAATCTGTCCTCTGCTCTGCACACCTCTAGCTGGAGGGCTGCAGCACCCGAAAGTGCTCCTCTGCCTCTGAGGTACCTGTAACGTGTCCCTTCAGATAGGCAAGGTGTCACAGCAAAGGAGAGCAGCGTCAGGATCCCTGTGCTGTGCACGGGCAAATCAAGGTGGGGAGATGTGATTTATGCAGAGTCTGTCTCCTTAGCCCCAGTCTAACACATTCACAGCATCCTCTGCACAGGTTTCTTGGCGAATTCCATTTCTTTGGGAGCTTTGACCTGCTGAAGCCTGGTACTCTGGTTACATAAATACCCGTATCTGCTTCTCTACAGCATTTTGTACGGCGTTGTGCTTTCTCTACTCCCTCCTTCCGCCTGCTCTTCCAAGGGGACCACAGTCCTGCTAGTGAGATCAGTCTGTTGCTATGGAAATCTTTGTCACAAATGAAGACTTCACAGCAAGGCGGTGGTATTAAAACCAGACATTTACATATGCCTCTGGCTCCGGAGGGAGTTGGGTCTCATCGCCGAGTGCAGTGAAAGATGCAGCTGCTTTCCTGTTCCACCCAAGGTGGTGCTGGCCAGGGAGACGCAGGGTGGTGGAGGGACCCAGTATAGGCAGCCAGAGAAACCTCCCCAGCTGTGCTGTGTGCCTTTTGCATCTGTCTGCTGGAATGTGGGTCAGCAACCAGTCCGGCAGCATTAATGCCTCCTCCTCAAGACACACTTGAGCTTTTCCTCTGAAGTGCTGTGCTACAGAGCAGCAATGTCAGCAGCCGGCAGAGTGAAGTCAGGGAAGAGTATTGGAAATGGATATGTGGGGAGGGCAGTTGTTGAACCCAAACATGCTGCGGGGGCATGCAGCCTCCTGAACATCAGTGTGGGGGATTAAAACTTCCCCCTGGGAAGGGGGTTGGGGTAACAGGAGTAATCCAAATATGCCATCTTCACATTACTTCCCCCTAAGCGTTGCTAAGTTTAGCTGTATCGCTTCCGAGAAGAACTGCTCATCTAAATCCCAGGGCCTGGCTTTGAAAATTTCAGCACGTCCCCTGTACTGCAAAATCAAAGCTTCTTCCCTGCTGAATACACCTTTGATCAGAACTGTGAGAAATATTTGCAACCATGTGAAACTTGAATGATTTGGGGTTTCATTACACACTTGAAACTCAGACCATTTTCATCAAAGGCATTGCTAAAGTTCACCAACCCTCTAACAGAACCTTTGATGGTTTATGGCTTGCGTTTTGTGTGAAACTCGCAGGTTTGCTAGACTTTTTTTAAGTGAAACTAGCTGAAAGTGGCTTTGACTGCATTTTGAGAACTTAGAGTCATAGAAAAAATGGCCAGCCGAATTTTGTTGCGTTTACAGCTGCTGCATGCTGTAATCTTGCCATAAAGGGTAATTGTGCTGAAAACCAGTATTCAGGGTTCGTGGTTGTACCTGGGTGAGAAGGCAGCAGAGAATACCCGTATGGCTGTCCTCCGCTCTTGCTCCCTCTGAGTTGGAGATCCCATGGCAGCAGCAGGGCTTGGCATTTCCAGGTGCCAAGAAATTCAGCATTTCTCAGTGCTGACAAGTACCTTGTCCTAGATCAGCCTGGGGGGCTGCACCTAACCTTCCATCAGAGCACTTAGTGAGGTCCCAGCTTCGGGGAACATGGGACTCCATGGAGTCCAACCTACCCTTGTCCTCGCTCTCAGTCCCCAGAAGGGTCTTTATCATCTCTGATGGTTCAGTGCCCCAAAACATCACCCACTCCCTACTCTCTTGTTTCATGACTAATTTTTGCACCTCCTCTCCCAGTCCGCTGCAGCCACTCTCCCGTGGCCTGTGAGCTGTGACCTGTTGCTGCTTGTTCAGGACCATGCTCTCTCTCTGGCAGTGAGGTTCCTTCCCAGATTGGCAGCCAGGGCTGTTCTTGACTCTGCTCATCCCAGAAACAGTCTGGTCCAGGCAGAGTGGGTTTTCCCTGTTCCTTTTTATCACTGGAAGGGAAGGGGGATCTCTTACTGAGCACAAAATGCTCCAACTACCGTGTTGTCCTGGTCAGCTGCTTGAACTCTGCTCTCCTGCTACCCTTGCTAACTAGCAGTGAGAAGCATGAGGGGAAAAGCAGTAGCTTATAATAAAGGGCTGGAGTAGATGGATAAATGTTAAATTTGCCATTTGCACAGGCATTCACTGTGTGTGTATTGTATTTGCAAGTCTGTTCTTTTCTGGAAATCACTGAAATGTTCAGAGCAGTGTTTCCTACCTGGAACCATTTGCAAACCTTCAGAAGTCAGAGCAGCCAGAGCCTCTGCTACCTGTTTCCATTTCACCTTTTTAATTTACGGATCTAACTTCCCTTTGGAAGAGCTGGAGCTTGGGTTTTGTTAACCCTTAGTCCAAAGGCACAAGCCTGAGGAAACTGAGATGTCATTCTTTTCTGGGTTGGAAGACAGCTGGGAGAGTTACATTTGCATTACATATGTCTACCTGAGAAGCCTTTGCGTGTTTAGATGCAAACTTTTGATTCAACTGAAATATAAGCCTTGGAAAATCATGTGTGTAACTGCAATACAGCAAATGCTGGTACCCTGCTGCCTGGGGCAAGTGCTGCGGGGAGTGCCTCAAGGGATGCCAGAAATGTCCAGCACGTTGTACTTTCTGTAATATGTAACTTCCATGCCATGAAACTTGACCCTTCTCAAGATTTCCTTATCTTCCACAAGCAAAGTACCAGTACTTTGTTTTAATTATGGGTGTGCTTAGCTTGAATCAAAGCATCATGCTTTGAAATGCAGCATTTGGTTTCAAATGTGACCTGAAATGGTACCTCTCTGGTACTGACAGTGCTGTGATGACACTGTTTGCTTCTTTCTCTACCTTTTTCTCCAATTGTTTGACCACCCCATCCCACATGAGGCCGTTGCTTCTTGTTGCGATTCAAGCTGCAGTGCATTATGGCACAGTTCAGAGCACTCGTCTGTGGTGAAGGGCAGAGCTGTAAATAAAGCCCTGGGGAAGCATGGCAGCAGACTGGATCATGAAATGGAGTGTCCTCTGACTTTGACGGGCTCCCCACGATGCCTTTCTCCTATGGAGAAAAGGCAAGTGTGGCATGGACACCATGCAGAGCACCTCTGACGCACAGCAGACTGCCTCTGAGATGTTACCCCAGCATGCAGGCTGCTGCAGCAAAGGGAGCTATCGAGCTTCAGGGTGAGCTGAAAAACTTCCACCTGCTCATGGTGCTCGTACCCCCACAGTTTAGGCGTGCTCAGGACCTGTCGCTAAACCCTTCTTCCTCAGATGTGTCTGACTGCGGCCAAGCAGGCATCCTGATCGCCCAGGGCTACCGACGCTGCCTCTAATGAGGGCATCAGGGACACGACCTCCCTGTTGCTGATGTTAACATACAGGGCAGACAGGAGCAAACCTGATTTGCATCAGCTGAAGTGACGTGAGAGCAAAGCGAAGTCACACATCCTCATTAGGAAGCTCAACAGATAGGGATGAAAGTCGTAAGGGACAGTAAACTCTGCAGGGCTTGTTTAGTTAACATGGTTACAGCCTGCCTCTCCTTTGTGCATGTCCTTCTCTCCCTTTACAAGAATGCTTTCCTGCTTTATGCCTTTTCCTTGTTTAACACATCAGAAGGAAAGCTACACTGATTTACCACATCTAATCCTCTTAGACTGACTGCTCTCAGCACTGTGCTTGTGCTGCGAGTGACCACTGCTTTGCATAATAGCCAAACATAACAAACAAATAACAAGCAAGTGGCAAGAGATAGGCTAGGTCTCACACCGCAGCAAATTCAAGGCTGAATTTGTTGAGTCTGCATTGGAACAGGCAGTCAGGAAATATCATTTGTATCTTTGTCCACCCAGGGCATGGCATGCCTGGTGGATCCTGAGCTCTCTCTACCTCCCCAGAACTCAGAGGAGGCAGATGGTGCTTGTGGAAGCCAGGTCAATGCTATGCAATGTGGACATGGACAAAAACTTTTTCTCTGGCATCCTAATGAGATAAAAACTGGGGGGAAAAATAATTTTAAAAATTACACTCTTAACTGCATCTGAATAAACTCCCCATTACTCATTTCCAGTTAACGTTTGAGGACTCTAAGGTGAGGTTTCCAGATGCTGGCTGTCCCCAGCAGGTCTGCAAAGTTGCACATACCCAAAGCTAGAAAACTGTGGAGGTGCAGCAGGTTGGGAGGACGCTCATTTGTGTGCGCAATGCCCCGAGTGTGTTGAAGTCTTTGCATGTGATGCTGGCTGAGCGTGGGCTTTGGGGGCTGCAGCCTTTGCAGTTGAGGGCTGTCTGCACGAGTGCGCTCCTGGCCCCTTACAGCCACGCTTTTCTGCCGTGGAGATGTCCCTTCAAGAATGTGGATTTGTAGCAGGTGTCTGCACGCTCACACAAACAGTGCACAAATAGTATTGTCGGGGTGTGGTTTTTACGTGTGGAAGTAGAAGTCGGACTAGGATCAATTGTTCTGCAAATCTAAAAGCACAGGGAAATGCAGGCAGCAAATGTAAAAGTAGAATGAGGGTCAGTTATTGTTAGTCAAGCTGATCTGAAGTGGTGAGGTGAAGAGGGACAGCTTCTGTGTTACCTCCAGGATGCTCTCCATGCACTGGGGCGTGTGAAGGAGGGCGTCTTGACAAGGCAAGCTAGAGATGTGAGGGCATTACGGGCATCTTAACCTGGCGAGAAACACTAGCAAAAAGGCACAGGACATGATCTAGCAACCCAAATTAACAGTTCAGTATGGATTCTGGGTTTTTAGAATGCACAGAAGCCCTTGCTGTCACCTAGTTACTGTGGATGTTAGCCGAGCTGATGAGATCAAAGCCAGCAAGGGACTGGCTGCCTGAACTGCACTCCTGCTAGATCGCTGCCTAAAGATGTGATTTGGCCAAGCAAGGGCTGAGCAAGTGTCGTGGTTTAACCCCTAAGAAAGGAGAGTGCAGCTGAGGACCTGCAGAGGAAGGGTCAGGCGTGCAGGAGGGAACTGGTGATACCAGTGACGATCCCAAGACAGCTGGGGTGCCAGGAAGGGTACTAAGACTGATTGGAATCAGGATCTGAAAATTGGGGCTAGGAGAGAATTTGTGAGGTAAGTTAATAACCTAGAAAGTGCTAACTAACATTTACTGTCAAGGTTGTGTCCCAGAGTAATGGATGTCTACGTCAACAGCAGCAAAAGGCAATGAAAGGACATTGCACAATATTGCATGCATGCAGGCTGGAAAATGGAAGAGGGCAGTGAAGCATCTTTTATCTGCTGCTCAGCCAGTGCCGTGTAATCCCATATGTGACAGTTCAGGGTGAGGCCACTCTGACTGAAGCATATAGCTTATAGCTGCGCCAGGTTTTGTGTGGGTGTGCACACATAACATGCGTCCAGATTAGCCACGATGTGTGTGTGTATGGTTGCTAACTAGCGTGTGCAAACCATATGGCATGTGAGAGCAAGTCAGCACATTCATTGTCAAGAGGACAGTCAGAGAAAGCAATCCTCCCCTCCCACTGTGAAGAATTTGTGCCCTACCTTATGCCAGAGGAAAGAAATTCAGAAGGAGCTACGAGAAAAGCAGCCAGTCCATTGGGAGACGAATGCCTCTCAGCCTTGGAGATTAAATGGAAGCACGACAAATCTGGATTGTTCCTGCCAAAACCAACTTTGATTACTTTATAATTCAACATGTGTTACCAGCTCCTATTATTAGAAAGCCAAACTTCCTCCACTGTGGGAAGAGGCTGAGATGGAGCTTTCTAGCCTTGTGTAAGTTAATTACAGTACACATGTTAAAAGCGGCATCTGTCTTAGTCAATCTAGTTGATTATTGCAGCACTTTATTTTTAGTTATCATCAAGGTGAAGGATGACACTAATATAAGTGGAGAGCTTCCCACAGATCTTGCTCAACTATGTATTCTCCGAAACCAGCTATGCCAGATCTGGTGGGTCTTCTCTCCTGGAGCCAGGCCAGGTGAAGCCCTTGATGGACTTGTAGGAAAAGAGTCTGTGTAACATGCTTTGACTACAGAGTTACAACAAACATACTGAGACCTGGCTATTAAAATCAGCTGCGAAAACACTAGGGTTGTCAGATCTTTGTGGTACTCCCGTGGCCAAAATTTTTGATGCTCCACTTCTATTCTGAGCTCCCTCTGATGCAAATGTTTCTGGCCTGACTGAATGCTTTGATTTATCACGTAGTAGCACTCTGTTCTTTCCCTTATGTCTAATTCTGCTGGCTAGTGTTATTTCAACTTCTGGACAAGATCTCCAATGTGTGAGTGTCAGAGTGACTCTGACAAAGCCAACAAAAGCATGCCAGATGACTTTTCTTTGCAAATGTGGGAAGCTTCTCCTGAACAACTGAGAGGTCTTGAGATCTGGCCTTGGCTAAAAGCTCAAAGTATGACAACTCCTCCTCCCTCCTG
The DNA here is from genome assembly GCF_018139145.2 of Gymnogyps californianus. Classification (NCBI taxonomy): domain Eukaryota; kingdom Metazoa; phylum Chordata; class Aves; order Accipitriformes; family Cathartidae; genus Gymnogyps; species Gymnogyps californianus. Next base: position 2,288,945 of record NC_059487.1, on the reverse strand, counting down.
CTTTAGGGCCAGTGGGCTGGTGTGGTGCTGGTGTCACACAGGAGGTATGGAGTTAGCATTCGTGGTATGTTCGAGTGCTCTTGGCTGCCACAATGCTGAGGGAGCTGGGAGGCTGGCACTGACACCATTCCTTGTGAGATGCGGGCCTGGGGAAACCTTGGTTTCCTTTCTATTCACAGCACAAATGAAAAGATTCTGCCTCCTTCCCAAACTAAAATGAACAGGTAAACAAGAAATGAAAGATCATGAGCAGAAAAAAACCCTTCCCTTTGGGTTTTAAAGCAGCAGCCAGGCAGACCAGCAGCACTCGGAAAGCCCAGTTAATGAGCAGCTTGGAGATGCAGCAGTCTGATGGCAATGACCGTCTCCAGGGATGTTCTTCCTGGACCTGATTTGTGATCTTATGGTCAGAAAACTTAGTTAGGTGGTGATGGAGAATGGAAAGAGCATTAACAGATCCTCATCAAATCTAAAGCAGTAATACTCCCGGGACCTGTGTTTATTCTCATAAGAACACTTCTCAGGGGTCTTGGCTTTCTGAGCTTGTATTTGTAAGAGCCTAACTGCTAGCAACATACCTTCTGTGTACGGTTTCAGCAGAGGTATTGCAGGTGCCAGCTGCGATTTTCGTGTGACAGACGTGTACGCAGACACCCTGTGTCTGTTTACCAGATCAAAAGGAAATCTGAACGGGCTGACTAGCTCTGTGTCCTGTAGCAGCATGGTAGGCTGATGCTGTCTGATAAGAGATCAAACTTCCCCGGGTTTTGTGCAAGGACCATTTCCATTGTGGGTTTGCCATTCTTATGATTCCTGTCTTTTGCTTTGGTGCTTATCTTTCCAGAACTGACAGAACAAAATGTAGCTAGAAAAGCGCTGCCTGACTCTTTACTGTAAATTTGGATTTTAAATGTACAACCAGGGTCATCAGAGGGTGGCCATGATTCCTGATGCTTCCTCCCCACCTCATCAGAAGGAAACCCCCACCATCACCACTTCTCCAGAGCAGGAGAACACAGGCCTGGGCACAACCACTAAGTGCCTCTCGTTTCTCCAGGTCCCCATGCAGGGACTGAAGCGAAAGCAGTGTCATGCTCCGTGGTTATGGTACTTGCTGGGATGCACTGACTCTCTGTTCACCTCCTTCCAGCTGTGAACCCAGTATGGACTTACGGCTCATGTGTGATGGGGCATGCAGTTTGCTTACAGTAAGAAGTGACATACCTGATGGTACCATAACTGAACATAGTCTCCAGGTTACTCTGCAGAGATAAGAGGTGTGGACATACAGGTGAGGTATTAAGAGAAGCTCTTTGGGTATTTCTGACTCAGCTGGAGCAGTGGCTCTTGAAATACTTTGAGTCAAACACTCTGAAAAACTTTGAGGAGTAATCATGAAATACTTTGAGGAGCCACCAGCTGGCTTTCCAGACAAAATGCAGAAAAATTAGGCTGGTTGGGAGAGGAATTAATGTCCCTTGGGACACCAGCAACATGAGATATAGTAGCTCTGTCCCCTTTAGTCCTTCTATTTAAAGTGGGCCTGGGCCCCATGCGAAGGATGTCTCCAGGATCAGTACCACAGGAACAGCTGAAGCAAAGCAATGTTCATGAGCAGTGGAGCCGTTGTGTCCAACTCCCACTGACTACTGAGGGAATGTGTTTATTACAAAACAATTAATGGTTGTGTGATTAAAGAGAACTATTACTCAGTGGAAGATAGCTTCAAAAGGTCACAGTTGCTGTGTGTTTACTCCCAGGAGGTCTGTGAAGCCACTCTGGTATGAGGGATGCAGAACACCATGTCCTTGCTCACTGTGGGGAACGGCTCCCACAGCCTGCGCGAGGCTCATCTTGCTGCATCTCCTCATCCAGCTCTGCCTATCCCTCTAGCCTTGTGCTGGGGTGACCTGAGCATGAGGGGAAAATCTGTTCTTCCCATGGCTCGGCTGTTCTGCGGTGAGTGGCCATGGTGGCTAGGGCTCCCGTTGGTGCTGTGGCCGCTCAGCCCGCCCACCATCCCGGGCAGCCAGGCACGCAGCTGCTGCTGGCGGTGGGTGTGTGGGGTGTGTGTGTGCACTCACACGCAGCGGGGGTATTAGACTTGACTTTACTGTTCCTGTAAGCCAGGAGGAGTGACTGACATGGTGAAAATGCCTCTGCTCAGCGTGAGTCTTTGTAGTGCTGCAGCCCAGGGATAAAGTGTTCAAACGCACACCCTGAGGGAGCCTTCTCCCATCTGACACGAGCTGGAGTCATTTGCAGAGACTCCTCACCTGCGACTGGATGCCTGCCCTCCTCCTCCACTCCCCACCGCAGTGAAGCGGTGCCAGGTGAAAGCAGATGAAAGATTGCTTCTCATTTGGTAACAAATAACTTCCAAGCCCATCCAAGAGACTTTCAACTTAACTGCTCTCTTTGCTCCTTTCATGTCTTCTCTTTGTTTGGCGAGTGCGCTAATGCAAGCTCCAAATAAGCATCTGTACTCATAAGACATGAACAAATAGGGAAAGGATAATAATATCCAAAGGTTTTACAGGAGAGGTTAAAAAGAGAGCCAAACTACAGAGACTGCTGAATAGTAGTTTGCTTGACTGATGTTACAAAGGCAAAAGACAGAAAAATCCTTGGAAAATGCCTCTGAGCAGTGATTGCTTTCTCAGAAAGCCTTTGCAATTAGGCATGAAAGGAATCTTTCCAAGCTTCTAAGATGCATTAAAGATGTTATTATGGAATAATTAAGCTACATGGAATAACTTGAGGTCCACTCTGTCCCCTGACTCCCCATCTGTTGAGGTCTTTATGTAGAGGCAATGTAACAGGTCTTAGCAGCCGTCAGACCGTTTGGATGGTCCTGGCTCCCCGCTGCCCTGTACCAACTGTCTGCAGTACACACTGACCTGCCTAAACTGGACAGGAAAGGTGAAATGAGCTTTGTGTGTTAATAGCATCGTCCTAAGGTACAGGCCTACAAAGCCAGAGCCCTGATAGCACTGACTCCTGACCTCCGGATCTATCTATGACCTCAGGATGCATCAGAGCCTCTTTCCCTTGCACCAGTTAGTCACACTGCACACCCAACGCGGGGACCACCCAAGCATACATGATGGCCAGCATCTCTGTGCTTCTCCAGGGGTCTTTTGTGTAGACTGAGCATTGCTGAACACAGAAATGACAAGACTGGATTAATTCATTCTTAAATCATTCAGTAGCTGATTGGTATCTTCTCCTATTCATCTTTTCCGTATTTACTCTGCTGCTGAGAACTAGAAGCCAGTGTTTTTTCAAGCATATGTTATATGTGATTGTGTGTTTCTGGGAAGCTAAAAAAGAAAGATTCAGTAGCTTGAAAACCCACAATGGTGTCAGTGCTGAATTTGAGGTATTTATTGAAGTAAGGCTTTCCTTTTTCTTCCCCTTTCTGCACGCTTCTTGGAGACCCACTGTCTGTGTCTGCCCAGAGAGGCCCAGGCTGGTCCAGAGCAGCTCCATCGGTGCTGCGTGCCTGTGAGGTGTGAGTGGCCTCAGGCAGCGATGCAGGAGCTGTGTCCCCGTATAGGAAGGCTGCCAGAGAGCTGGGACTTGTAAGCATGGACATAGCTGCATGTACAGCTGCATGTACAGTGATACATGGGATTTTTTCACTCCCGCTGACCATCTGATGTGTTCCCTGCAGTGAAACCCTGGCTGACATGGAGGAGGATGTGGCAGGGTCAGACGTACGCCCCTTACCAGCCTGTGCTCCCAGCCAGTGCTAGTGCGTGTGGCACAGGGGTGGCTTCCAGCCCTGGGACAGCGGGTGCCCTTTCACAGGCTGCCTGATGGCCAGGCACTTCATTTCCCTCTGGATCCCATCAGGACTCAGCCTGGGGCTGTGTTTTCCGTGGCTCAGATGTGAGCGCTAGCAGATGAAACTGTGCCGGGGAACTCATTTACTGATGGCGGAGAAGGAACCACGCTGTCACTGGTGTAGGGGGTCTATGTAATCCTTCCCACTGTCCTTGTATCTGGTCGGCTTTTAAATCCCACGCAGTCAAGCCAGAACTCTGTAAATGGCCTCATTTGTTGACAAAAGGAATGAGCAATACAATTGCACTACACAGCTATAAACTGAATTATTGAACCTACGGAAGCCCCATAAAACCAGTGAACTAGCAATTAATATCATTTGACTCCCAGTTCCACTCCAGAAAATAATTAGGCAGGGCACAATCCTGCTTGGGACAGAAAGCAAGGGGCAGCGCTGTTCGTCCCATGGAGTCCAAGCTCCAGGCTTACACTTGTGACTGCTGCCATTTCTTAAATCTCCAATCTGTTACAACCTCTCTTTCTTCTTTCTCCTCCAAGCTGAGTATCAATATGCTCCTGGTATGTTGTTATCCTCAGCTTAGTCTGTCTCAGAGCACGAGAGCTCACACCTTTCCACCTATTGCTAGAGATGCCTGTACAGTTGAAGGCTTTACTGAATGTAGAGATTATCAGTATTTACAGTGAGCATTGGCTGAACTGGCACAGCTCTCATGGTCATGCTATTAAAGATGTCTCATGGCTGTAGCACCTGCTTGTAACAAGCAGAGGCCCTTAGTTTCATTTCACACTGTAGCTTCCAACCCTCTCCCTTTCCTTTGCTGTGGGTCTGCTTTATCTTGGAGACTGGGGTAGTTAACAGAGCCACTTCCATAAGATTGATCTTCTCTTTGGAAAGCCATCACTCCAGTGACTACAAGGTCTCTCCAACCTATCCGTTCCTCCAGGAGTGCCTCCCAAGGATGAGGGACTCAGCCCTGCACAGAATCTTGTGCTATTGCCGCAAAGGCCATGAGATGCTGATGTGAACACCCAGGCCAAGAGCTGGACCTCAGTGAACCAGCCATCAGTGCTACACCTCCACTGTTCACCAGCTGGATCCTCCTTCTGCTTGCGTCAGCCAGCTACCCACATCTGCTGTGGGTTTGAGGAAGAAGTTCTGCATCGCTTCCTCTGCACTCAAATATTCTGCATCTCCACCAAGAACTGCACTGGGGTGATGGTCTTTCCCAAGTGTGTTCCTATTAAAGTCAGTGGTGCAGAACCTGGAGTCCTTACACAGGGTTTTCACACTCACAAGTTCAGTGGGCTGAGTAAAAAAACAGGGTTTGACACAGAGGATTTTACTTCAGGGGAAAAAAAAAGAAGTTTCTTCTGGGATTTGCTGCTAAGGAGATATGTTGCGGACCACAGGAGATGTGTAGGTTTCCTGTTCTGATATTTTCTTTCATACCTTGAACTCAGTTGAACTGTGTGTATTGTCAAGCATTTCTTTTGTAAATGAATGGATCAATTAGCTGCAGGACTTAATACATGTCCTGAGAAAAACACTTTCTGCTTTCTGATGCTGCCTTTAATGTAAAGTCTATTTGACAGGAGGTTTTCAGGAACGTTTGCCTGATGACTCATCTAAAGCACAGGGGGGAGCCTGCATTCCCATTTACCTTGGTGGAAAATGATACCCTCCTGTTAGTGTCTGAGCACTGTCTGATCAGTTCCTTTGAAAGGAAATGTCATCCTTCTAGAACGTCTTAGGTCTTTAGGGCAGGACTTAGTAATCTAAACTAGGTCCAGCTCCTTCAAGTCAGGGGCGACGTCCCCGAGCCCTGCTGATGGGAGCTGGGCATGGCACCTCACGCGTGTGTAAAATGCCAGTCCCTGTAGCCTTGTGCCTGGCACGCTGCACCCTGCGCTGAGCTGCGCAGTGCTGCTGGACCGCTGGCAGGACTCCTCGGGCGTGGGTGAGACAGCTGCCTGGTATAAACCATCCTCCGGGACAGTTCTGCACAGTCTCAGGGGACCTCCTTCTGCACCCTCTAAAAGCAAAAGTCCGTCTGCAGGAGGAGAGAAACCAGATCCTGGAGAAGCCCTGTGGGAGAAGTGCCAGTTTAGCTTCTCTTTAACCCTGCAGAGGTCCAAGCAGAAGGCAGCTCTGATGCAGAGAAGCAGATCAATGTCCTTCCCACATTGGAATGTGATGGAAGTGAGGACCGGGCACTCCTCGGCAGAACCTCCTGAGAGCTCGGGGTGCAATTGGGCTACTTGGGACAGAGACAGTGATGGAGGGGCTCTTCATCCCCATCTTGTTCACTCCAGATCATAAAGAGCTGAAAGACAATAGCACAGAGCTCCTTGGTTATTCTGCTTTGTGCTGGGAAATATCATGAGGCGCCTGGAGTGTTGGCAGGCTGTCTCTGGTGTGATCAGCAGCGAGGACTGATGTCCAATTTTGGCAACTTGTTATTCCAAGGTCCCAGAGTCACCAAGGAGAGAAAGCCCATTTCAGCACAAGTAGCTCAGGAAGGCTTGGTATTAGTTTAGATGAAGAAAATTAGTTTCGTCATCAGAAGGGCAAGAAACTTTCTTTTTTTTTTCTTTTTTTTCCTTTTTTTTTTCTTTTTTTTTTAATGAAAGCCGCAAGTCTGAAGCAAAGAATAAAATCCATGGGGATACTCCAAACCCTCAGAATTTGTGGATTTTTTCCATGCTTGAACATTTCGTGTGCCTCTGCCTGTGCAAAATAAATTAAAGGTTTCAATCCAGCTCCTGGTGGAAAAAGTGCTCACATCACAACTGGCACTAATTGGCTCCCTTGTTAGCAGCCTCGGAGAGCAGGCGAGGAGCAAGCTGCCACGTAGCCTGAACCTCCCGCAAGCGCCAGCAAGACCCGCGCTCCTGCCCCAGCAGCTCGTGTGACAGGCGGGGAAGTAGGTCCTGAGGTTTTGCCTCTTCCGAGGAACGTAACATTAGACTCTGCTTTCTAGGCCTGCCAACTTAGCATTAAATTCTCCTAAATTTTGATTGTGATGGAATTGTCACCCTGACAGATTAATTGAGCTATTACATATGCAAAGGAATGAGAAAAAAGAATGCAGTTGCATTACACAGTGTTAATGCCACAAATAGGCGCTGCTACCTGCAGTGATGACTGTCTTGAATGCTAAAGGATCGCAATCCTCTGTGCAGCAAATGAGGCATTTTAATGGGGAAAAAACATCATTTTAGGCTCACCTACAGCTGAAGGAAGGGGAAACACATCTGGGAAGTGGTTCTGTGGTGAGTACAGGGGTTTATTAACAATAACACATAAAACGGTGGCTTGCATATTATCTCCCAATGAACAGAAGACAGACACCTAGTTCCATGTAATTTAATTTCAATTAGTGCATTGGAGCTTTTTAAAGAATGAACTATATATTCTTCTACAGTTACTCGCAGACTATTAAACACAATGCAGAAAAATTATTATGTAAATGAGAATTATCTTATTGGCTTTAGTATCTTTCTCCCTCTTCCTTCCCCAGGTAATTGGGTAGGTAGGTGCTGGGAAAAAACAGACGATGGGAAATGTGAATAATGAAATCTCTGCAGCACTCTCTCCCCTGAGATGCAGAAGCCCAAAATATATGTGTGTGTCAGTTTAATTTAATTTGCTGTTAATTAGCTTAAATAGTAGTCTTACCTTCCTTTGCTTTCACTGCATTTCTGTCCAGGCTCTCATTAGGCAGCGTGATAAAGCAGGTGCTTGTTAAAAATACCATAAGTGCCTATTTACATTACAAAGCTATTCCTAGCCCTCGTGGTAAAGGAAACTGAAGTCTTGTCCCTGGATACAGCTGGTGGGAGAGGGAAGCAGCACCCTGTTTTCACGTGTTTAAACCCCAGTACACTAATTCCCAATATTAATAAAACCAGAATTTAAAATACAAGGTGCAGAAGCATCCAATAAATAAGTAGGTGTGTAGCTTTCTCCAAAGCGAGGTGGACAGTAGACATTCAGAAGTCTGCCTGGAGGATTTAGGGGTTCAGTTCCCACCAATTTCTAATGCACATAAAGGACTATACCTATACAGGGATATGAAGATTGCCTTTGAATGAATATCATTCAGAAAGGAAGTTCCCAATTATTTAATTCAGGCCAAAGGAAATGTAAAATCTAGGGTTGATTTTTATCAGCACAGATAAACCTGGGAGAGTGCAAACTCTGAACAGACAGCGAAGGGAAAGAAGAGGTGGGAAAGAGGCAGCAGGGATGGAAAAGGGCGTGGAGAAAGAATTCAGCATAGGGCAGTGTGCTTTCAAATATTGATATGGAAAAGGTATAAATAGAAACAAACGCATGCTTGTGGAGCTAATAAAGGTCTTGTTTACAAGTGAGCAGAGTGATTCATTAAGAATGGGAACAAGCACCTGCTCTGAAATAAGGGAAATACTTAATGAAAGCACTGAGAGACTAGAGAAAGTGATTTGACTACCAGCGTGCTCAAGAAAGAGAGAAGTTCAGCACCTCTCGTCGTTCGCCTTCAGCATTTCTCTGCAGCATACCCGCTCCCTGGGCAGAGGCTCGTAGCAAAGCAGGCTCCGGTGCAGAGCAGTGGGGACGGCACGAGTAGTTCAGAAAGAGGGTATCTGGTTCTCAGTACTTTATTCCAAGTGCTATTAAATCCAAGCAAAAAAACCCAGACCTCAGGTCGTTTCTCATTTTCAATTCAGTAGCTTCTCCAGTTCCTTCCTTTCATTTTACTTGTCTCCAACTAGAGAAAAAATACAGGCAGGGAGCAGAGTCTAAACTCCCTGGCAAATATCCTGGTTCCACTCACGGAGCAGATGTCTCCAGCTGCACCTCAGCTCTGCAGATGTGGGGGATTAGGTTGTGGTGCTGTCAGATCAAATCCTTCCTTGTCTTCATCTTCATGAGGACCCAGCTCTTTGGACGTGCCCGTGACCCTTCTTTGAGGAGGCAGATACATTTGATAAGGCTATGAGACCTCGATGCTGGCTAAGAAGGAAGGAGGATGGTCAAATAACCTCAAAAGTAAGTGTGGAGGTGAATATGGAGGGTAGTAAGAAAGAATGGCTGTCTCTCCCCTCTGACCTCCCTCCAGAAGAGATCTCCGGAGCCTGCCCACCGTCCTGTCATGGTGGGTGTTTCTCTGAGGCTGTGATGGACCCCAGCTCGCTTGGCCTGGACCCTGCTGAGCAGCACCATGGCACACATGGCTGCACAAATGCAAAGGCGGCATATTCCCAGCCCAAGTCTGTCTTACCAGAGCAAGGAGGAATTGCAAGGGGTGTTTATTCAGTGTGGTAGAGCAGTTTTAATCGCCTCCAGGGTGTGCTTTGCCAGAGCTAATGCCAGTCATCTGTCTTTCTCCTTCCCAGACAGAGCTGCTATTCATTTTTCTCCTCTTTTGCTTAGTAGGAGTTGGAAAAAACATGTAGAAATTGTCCTGGTAGCACCACGCCATCCTTCCTATGGGAGCCAGCGTGCCGTCTGCCCGGGTGCTTTGTGCCGCTTGCTGTCGGGGGGTGTGATAGCTCTGCAGCGCGGCTCCTGGCACCCCTATACCTGTCACCTGGAAAAGAGGGACTTCTCTTGAGTTTGGTAGCAATGAAAGACAAGAATGTTTCCCTGTTACATTGGGAAATCTCCTTTTTCCTCCCTGCCAGTGAGCTCTGCCTGGTACAGACTAAGAAAATAATTCAGCTATGACTCCTGAGAGAGCTGTGGCTGCTCCTGGGAAGGGGTTTGAAACTGCCAGTTGGCAAACCGGGCTTTTCACCAACTCACCTGTAACCTAACATTTGGTGTGAAGATAATCAGGCCCCATACCTGGATAGCAGCCTCGAAGCAAGCATTTGCTTTCCATGGGGAATAATTCAGTAATCATTGGTGGCAGGCATTGCCCTGGGAGGCTGTCGTCTGATCCCTCTTTTCTTCGTGCACTGGGGGACAAGGAAGTCCCATGCCCTTAGTTGGCCTCTGCCTGCTTTCTGGCTGGGTTCAGCTGTACCAGCCCATGCTGTTTCCAAAAAGCCTTGAAGACCATTGCAGCAGATGCATCTATATAGTCAGTTTAGCACAGGTTTGATCCTGCTCCTGGGACCAGAGCATCAAGCCCTGAAGCTCATGCTAAGCTCCTGCCTCAGCTGGAGCTCTGTGGGGGAGAGAAGCTCAAGCTTTGATCGTGGGAGCTACACTGACAAGCTGTTGGCAGGGCTTAAAGCACTCCAGACCCACCTCTCCTGGGCTTGTGCTTCCCCTCCTAGTGCAAATGCCCCCAGCCAAGCAAGCACACAGCAGTGGTGGGACTGTCTGCTTCCCCACTCATCTTCTCCTGAGTTTGCTGGGACCATCATAGGGGCGACTGCCTGTCTTCAGAGAGAGGAGCAACCCTTCCCTGACCCAGCACTTGGCGCTGGGTATTTACACTCAGGGTGGAGAGGGTCTCTTGCAATAGCTATGATGTCCGACATTTAGCACAAAGTGGTCCTGATGTCCGTGACAGGCAATCGCCCCGTGTCTGCTCAGCAAGGGGATCATGTTGTCACAAGCCGTTAGGAGGTGAAGACGGGCTTGGCCTTCCTGTACGTTACTATCAGGGATGGGTTTGCAGGGTAGATGGAGACCGAGCCCTGGTCTCCCCTAACAGCCCAGTTGTGAGGATAAGGTATAAAGAGTCCATTTGTTCAGTCTGCCGCTATGATCTGATTTCATACTCTGTGTTTAGCAGAGAAGCTGTTTCCCCTTGAGCAGTGTTATGCACTTTGCAGTTACTTCTTTAAAACGACTTAGTTATACATTTGCTACAAGTTATTTTGAATTCTCTTGAAGATCAAGGACACTACAAAGCCAGCAAGATAAAATTAGCATCTGAGCTGTAGCCTTTGCTTGGTATAAGAAATGCAGATCAGCTTCACTTGCAGTGAATGCTGGAAGGTGAATTTCATTTATGTCTTCCTTTCAGCAGACCTAGTTCTGCCATCCTTGTTTGTTTTGAATGCCACCACAGTCCGTAAGCTGTCCCGGTAGTTTCTGTAAGGGTGCTTCCAGCAAAAAGTATCAGACAACAACATGAGTGTTGAATTGGACCGCAAACTGATAAGAAATCAGTTTGTTCAAAATCGGTTCTTATCTCCTCACAAGGTGATCAGTGGGTGTTTCAACAGGGAGTCAAGGGGGAACAGTCAGGCTGGTTTAAGTTCGTGTACAGCTCTCAGAAACCGGCGCTAAGTGCTGCACCAAGCCTGGGGTTTTAAAAGGCTGTTAGAGGTGAGAGCGTGCGTAGAGAAGAGCCACTGAAAATATTAAAGACTGGAGAAGTGCCGTGAGGTGGGGGCTGTAATGGCCCACCAGTTTGGGTTGTGTCAAGGCTCATGAGGCATCTGACTGTGGTGGGTAAGTGCTCTCAGAGGGAGAAAGCGGTGGGTGTTGAAGGCCACTTCAGCATAGCAGAGGTAAGCTGAACAATCACTGGAGGAAACAAGACACGTGTTTTAAAAGTGAAATTAACCATCAGGAGGGCTGACCAAAATGGGGGCCTAAAGACCTCTCAATACCTTCTCCTCAAGGCAAATTTCTTAGTCGGGTGCTTTTCAGGGAGGTAAGTTTCATAGAATCATAGAATCACAGAGTATCTTAAGTTGGAAGGGGCCGATAAGGATCATCAAGTCCAACTCCTTGCTCCTCGCAGGACTACCTAGAACTAAACCATATGACTAAGAGCGTCATCCAGATGCTCCTTGAACTCTGACAGGCTTGGTGCCATGACCACTTCCCTGGGGAGCCTGTTCCAGGGACCGACCACCCTCCCCATGAAGAACCTTATCCTAATGTCCAATCTGAACTTCCCCTGACGCAGCTTCATTCCGTTTCCTCGTGTCCTGTCACCAGAGAGAGGAGATCAGCACCTTCGCCTCCGCTGCCCCCCTTGAAGTTTAACCAAGTTTAACCCTCTACAAGTTCTCAATAAGGCAACAACTGAGCAAAATCCCATTTCATGTACCAGACATCAAATGAGAGAATCTATGGCCTCTTCTACTTTCAAAATGTCCAAGCCTCTGGCTTTCAGACTCAGTAAGTCAGGTAACTCTGTGAGGGCAGGTTCTCCACCGAGTCGAGGGTAGGAACAAACCAAAGGCTCCTGCTTTCTTCTCTCCCCTACTCTGGGGCACTGCTCACATCTCGTGCACAGCCCTCGCTGCATCGCCAGCGCAGGCTTGGGCCCATACTCAAGTTCAACCTTGCTTCATGCCACATGGCTGCAAACTAGCGCTGGACAAACTTCAGGAGTGAAGGCCAGGCCTATGTCCCCCAGCCCAGCACCACTCTGGCACAAACCAACCCCTTCCTTGCGTTCAGGTGCAGGGCTGGAGCAGACTGGGCCAAGAAATGCTGGGCAGAAATTCAAAGTTTAGATCCTTAATTTTTTCCTTTGGCCACCATTTCAGCCTTCACCCAATCGATCCTCCCATGGATTTGCTGGTGATGTACCCTGTTGTCTGTTTGAAAACAGGACTAAAACTGACAGCCTTCACAGCATGGCCTTGGCCCCATTAGGTCTCACAGATGAAGCATTATCTTCTCAACCTGGACCAGGAGGTGACTGGAGGTGCACCTATGTGATGGAGACCTGAGCTGAACCCTTCGGGCTCCGCAGCCTTCCTGTCTGACAGCTCAGGAGTTAGAGTGTTGACCCCAGAAGCAAAGGCTGTGTTTGAATCTGGTACATCCTAATCTTTTATTCATGGTGGGTCATCCATGGTGGCAAAGAGTCAAAGGAGGAGGAAAGATTAGAAGAACAGCAGCAGAGCTGCCTGGAGGTGCAGATGGGATCTCAGAGGGGACAGTCAGGATTGAGACACCCATTTTCAAAACTGGCAAATGACTGTAGATGCTTTATGTTTACAGATTCTGCATCCGGAAGCTAAGGAGCCCCATATTTTCAGTGAATTAATTCCCACTGAAATAAGGGATGCATTTTCTGTCTCTTTATTTGCAGATGTTTCAGAACAGTTCTGAGTTTTTCCACAGTATTTGAGATGATTTACTGCATAAGATCTAAGTTGGGTTGTCAGCGAGCATAAACGGGTGTCAGTCCCTTGATCTTTATTGATTTATATCCATTTATGCCAACGCAGGATTATTCTTTCAAGAAGGTGGCTATGAGTACCCAAGCTTTACAGCCTAAGTTGTTTTAATTGGACTCATAGGTAAAGTGTTTCATGTTTCCAAAGTGAATACTCAGTAGGATGAATTCAAAGACACTTTCACAAAGTTACTGATACATGCTTAAAAGTAGGTGTTTCTGGGAATACTGCTGTCATTTGTGCTAGTGTATTTACAGCAACCCAGCAAGAAGCAAGGCAAACGCAGTCCATCTGGAACCACTGGCACTAGCATCGATGCAATAATAGCAACCAGCTAGATCTGGATAGTTAAATAAGATAATGATGTCATATGCAACCACTTTCTTTGTTAATGAAGGTAACGTTGTGCATTGAGCTAAAGATACATACGTGCCACAAACATCCTGATCCAGACTTCAGAATTTGGGTCTTCGTATCCAGATTTTTTTGTTTGTCCCATTAGAGAAATAATAAGACTGCCAGTGAATTTTAGTTCTGGAGCCAACTTCTGCAAAATCTGAAGGAGGTGGGAAGTTGGATTCAGGCTGATGTCTGTCTACTTTGCTGAACACACCAGAACACTGTGCCCTCATTCAGAAATCCCCAGACTATAGCTCAGAGAAGATGCTCTGCTTGTGAAACAGTCCTGCGTTGCCTCTGGTCACAGGACATTAAAACATTAAAATGAGGGCCCAGAGGAGCAGAGCAGGGTGCTGCTCACGGCCCAGCAAAGGCTGGTCACCACTGCTGTATTCAAAGAAGAGAGAACAGGATAAGCTGTCATAGCAGGAGGTCACGATCCCAGCACAAAAGGGACTGGGAGAACCGATGGACTGCTGAGATTTTAAGGATTTCTGTTGGTACAGTCAAGTCTTTTCTTCCTAGGGAAAAGGATAACGTCCTTAAGGACCGTGGATGACTGGGATTCCCAGTAAGTAGTAGTAGTACCCAGCAAGTTTTCTGCCTTACTGTTTTATGCTGAGGTTAATATTCCCAAATAAAAGACAATCAAGGGAGAGGCAGGTCACGTCACCTTCCACTGCGCAGGACTTTCATTTGTGAAATGCATAGAAAATTAAGGAGCCTACAGTTTTCACAAGTAGTTTGCTGGCTTGCCTTCTCTTCCAATGGCCATGGTTAAAAAGAAAGACCATGAAGAGAGGGATTGTATTTCATCTCTCTAGCATCTGTCTAAAACACCTCTGAAATGGTTTGCTTGGTCCCCAAGTCACTCTCATTTGAGGCTTCACACTTTTCTTTCTGCTGTTATTTTACATTTCATTATCTCAGTGTTTTCAGATGAAAATAGTCCCACTCCAACAAATTACTGGAAGTGTGTTTTTTCTCTGTTGCAAACAGATTGTTTCCCTGCTCCTCCTCAGCATTCAGCACACTGCGGCAGCAATATGCCTTTCATTAGGTGGCCCAGGAGCGGTCCACGTCCTCCATAATGATTTCCTCCTCAGATGCTGGGATTGATGTGATGGCAATTTCTGTGAGTTCTGTTACCTGTCCTAACACAAAATGCATACATGTGTGAGTACATCCACACACTACTTTTCACTGCCCGCTTCCAAGCTGATGTGGAAGCTGTGGGGAAAAGATGAATGTTATTTGCCAGTTAGGTCCACTAATTACAGGTTGTGGTTTTTGGAGGAAAAAAAAATAAAAATTGTTTTCACTTGCAGTCTTTCCAATCTGTTTTGAATTAGGAGACACTCAGGATTAGGAAGTGTTTTCTCATTAGAACAAATGTCACAGATTTAAAAACCTCTTCATTTAAATTCCTCCTAATGTTCTTTGGCTTGAACAAGGGAGCTCTTAATGTCCCTTTTAATTAAAGCATTTCAATGGGATTTCAGCTGGGCACCTAATGACAGCAAGTCTCTGAGAAGTGGATGTGGTCCAACTAAGAAGGGGAACTCCAGGGTGGGACCTTCAGCAGCTGTCCTTTTTTGGCTTTTTAGGGAAAAGTGCTGAAGGAAACACAAAGTAAGATCTGTCTAGAAAAATGATCCCACGCTTACAGCGGGCAGAAATACCGCATGGTTTGGGAGATGCTGGCGGGGGGTGCTGGGTTTTGCAAAGGGGTGCATCTACGTTTCCCCGAGCCACTATGAATTTTTCTCTTTTTGCTGCTGTACCGATCTGCAAGTCATCAGCACAGGCTCTGGCAGCTAAGCAGGATTGCTGGCCGCAGGCTTTAGCACCCTGCCTCTGCTGTCAGATTCCTCCTCTCCCCCCATCCACTGCCCCCCAGATTTCTCATTTCTATTCAGGTAAAAGTTTGGTCCTTCTCCCATCTCCCCAGCCAGCTCCCATGATGCTGGATCTATTTACCAGTGCACACCCACGGGAACCGCAAGTGAGAAGGACCTTGTTAGCTTTTTCGGGAAAGAAATCCTTTGAGATGCCGGGTGATTTGGACAAGGGCTGCTGGGCAACTGTCTGACGGTTACAGGAGGGCAGTACATAAAGTGCTGGAAAATAAAGCATCATTCAAGCACATTCACATTCCTTTCCTGGAGCATGGAAATGGCAGAGGGAAGCACGCTGATGGGGAATCGGATTATCCAGCTCCTCGATGCTCTTCTTTTCCAGCTACTGCCTGGACAGCACCGGTGCCCCCACTTCTCCCTTTTCCCCAGGAGCAGCTTGGGGCACCGCAGAGGGAAGAAGCTGGTCCCTGCCTCTGCTTCACCACGGGGCTGCCGTCCCAGGGGGGTCCAAGGGCAGGAGAAGGACCTGAACGCCAAAAGCCAGCAGGCACTGAGAGCAGCAGCGTGTGGGCAGTGTTTCTCCATAGTCAGCGCACACGTTGAAAGAGAAACAAACTGGAGGGTCAGATCTCACTGATGGAAATCGGACAGCTCTGGTAAAGTCAGAAACTTCGCCTGGGTTCACACCAGTAGTGTCTGGCTCACTATCTCCCTCCTTGAGTGAGTGATGAATACATCTGGAGACAGTTAATAATGAAAGACTATTAAGGTAAGATTTAGTCTTTATTGTTCTCGTGCTTCCATCATTTGTCAGGCACTCGAACCAAACAGAGGAAATGTCAATCTGGGAAACGCTGCTGCTGATACCCATACGGTAGCAGATTTACCAGTGCTTGTGCCCAGGCAGCATCCAAGGGAGGAGGAGTGCTACCTGGGCAGGTGGTGCCACATGTCACTGGCATTTCTGCTCCCTTCCCTCAGGACAAGCATATAAAGCAGTCACCTTCACTTGATAGCTCATAAACAGTATCACTGTCGGAGCTGGGCAGCGCTTCTGGGCCAAAAAGCACCTTGACAGACAATGTGTTGTTTTCAGGAAGAAAATGTTGTCAGCTTGATTGTTTAACCTCCCAAATTCAGGCAAAGATGTTCATTTTGAATCAACTTTGGGAGTAATATTCTTTATTTGCTTCCCCCTCCCCACCTTGTTAATTGTTTTTGTTTCTTTTTAGAGAGAATCCTGTTTCTGCTCTCTCACATTCACACCTTAGGAGCTGCTGCGTATCCTGGGTGAGGTGGAGTGAGTGCTTAAGAGCATATCTTTGATTTCCTCACTTTGACAGCAGTAAGAAAACATACAAACACAAGCACAGGTTTCGTTTTCAGACCATCTTCATCTGCATGTAGTCTGTAGTCCCTGGAAAAAAAAGCACTTGGATACACACAGTACGTACACAGGAACAAAAAAATAATGCCAGTATTAATTTCACATTGCGTGGGTGTTCCTGCACTCGTGGCAGCAGCAGCGTGCAGGAGGCTGACATGAAATGTGCAGCCCTTCCCCAAGACAACAGTTGTATGGATACGGCACGGCCACGTTAGAGGGATCTGCTTTTTGAGATTGTGTTCACCGAGTTTTTCTCCTTTAACATGAAAGTTGGATGAGCCCCAGCTCCCCCCCTCCAACATCCTTTTCTTGCTTTTAGACTGACTTTGAGACGGGGCGGAAAAAGAAATCTGACAGAGGTAAGTTCCAGGGTCAGCGCTGCTCACCCATCTCTGTCATCCCACTGAGCTCATAAATTGGTGTTAATACCTCCTGGAAAAAACGACAAATATGAAAAGAGAACCTTGCTCATACTCAGAAGCAGACCCATTACTGGGGCAGCCGCTGCGGAGCGTGAGTCCAGCAGGACTGCAAGTGCAGACAAAATCCAAAGCGCATTCAGCGGTGTTCAGTCCAGCTGTGGTCCCCAGCCCCTGGCAGCACCCTGCCCATCTCCCAGAGCAAGCAGGAGAAAGCTGCCTTTTTAGGCAACTTGTTCTCTTTAAACAACATAAAGCACCTATATATTTTTTGTTCCTCTGCTATTAGAAATCCGCTTTTGCAGAATGATCTTTTTTTTTGCTTGTTCTTTAAACAGCTGCTCATAACGGGGCCTCGTGATGTGGAAAGCACAAATAACTTAGGAGCCTTTGAGATGCGCTCCCCGCCCCCTCCACTAACATTTCTCTTTAGTGGGATTCATAAAATCTATTATTGTTGCTGCAGATTGGCCACGGTGTGACTTTGGAGAAAATTCTTTCTGTGTTGACACTGTTGCTTCATTGTTATTCTTTCTGTACCCGTGGAACAAAATGAAAAATTCATTAAAAACAGAGAAAAAAGGGAAAGAAAGAAAACCACCGGCATTTCTCTATCTCCCAGCACAGAAATCAAATGTAGAAGATTGAAATCAGGGCGATGGGGAGAGAAGGGTGAGAGGGTTAAAAGTCTGAAGGATTCATAGCCACACACGCAGTGTCCTGGACAAACATGCTGATAAAAAGGACCTGTCACCTCCTTTACAGGGTACCGCTATCAAATTAGGAGTCAGAGAAGGGTCTCACAGGAGGACTCGCTTTCTTCAGGACATTTCAGCAGGCAGCGACCCCTCGGAGGAGCTCCAGGAGCTGCGCCGTGGCCCCAGGGAGCTCCCCAAGCAGTGTGCTCTGCTTTCTGCCCCTCGGACCGAGCCTGGCAGGTCCCCACGCGCTCTCCTTTCCAGCCAGGCTGGCACCCACGGTCCCCACATGGCCCCAAGTTCCCAAGGACACCACTTCTAGTCTGGCCTGCCCCATTTTTCCAAGCAGGGTGGCAGGGGCAGGAGGTGGCGGGGAGAGGACAGGGCGAGGAGGTGTGAGAAACTGAGGCACGGACAGGCTCTGCCGGCAGCGAGACCCCAGGACCAGCTCCCGCACCACACCGATGCTGCTCGTGGGCTCCCAGCACCTCCTTTTCTGGCAACGGCGTTGGTCATCGGGGGACTCTGCAGGCAGCTCTGCACAGCCCCGCGTTGACTTCTTCTAGGGCCTGCCTGAATTTCACAGTTTGCGGTCTCCAGGACACCTTTTAAGGACTGGAGGGACAGATCCTGTCGCAAGGCACAGCCGGAGGAGCTGTGCCATGCCCTGGAGCCCTTCCTCACCAGTGGGACCACGGCAAAATTGCCCTGTGTTAGTCCTTCAGCCTTAGGACCAGCGTGTGACTTCTGTTCAGGGCAGACAGACCAACGGACTTGGAATAGCAGATCCTCAGCTCTGCAGATCAGAGTTCCCCCATCCACCCCTTCCTGGGATGAGGTGGAGAAGGAGCATTGTCCTAGTGACAGAGGTGGACAAGAAGCATTGTCTGTGATTCCTTACACGGGATCCCACACCGCCCCATTTACCTTGGTGCCGGCAAGGATTTTGGCATGGTCTCCCACCGCATCCTGGCATCCAAGTTAGGACATCACAGTCCAGATGGGTGGCTTTGTAAAGCAGTGAAAGTCTGGCTGGATAGCTGGGCTCCGAGGAGGTTGGGGGTGGGTTGTACTCTACCCGGAGGCCAGTTACAAGGGGCAAGACCTCCCCTTACAAAGGAAGAGACCCCTCAGGGGTCTTTTCTGGGACCTGTCCCGATAGCCCTAGCAATGACCTGAAGAGGGGACAAAATGCACCCTCAAGTTTGTAGATGACACCAAATATGCAGCCAATCTGCTTGAGGGCAGGGCTGCCACTGAGCCCAGCCTTCATGGGCTGGAGGAACAGGCCAACGGGGATCTTCTGAAACCCAGTGAGGACAAGTCTGAAGCCCTGCACGCAGGATGGACTGTCCCCTTGCCCCGTACAGGCTGGGGAGTGACTGGCTGGAGCGCAGCTCTGCTGCACAGGCCCTGGGGTGCCAGCGGGCAGCAAGTGAACCTTGAGGAGCAGCGCACCCCAGCAGCGAGGACGATGACAGCGGACCAGGCTGTATGGTCAGTGGATGGAGGGCGATGCCTGCTCCCTCTCCTCGGCATGCACCAACCACATCTGGAACAGCACATGCAGTTGGGCCACCCCCGGGACAAGAAAGAAGTGGTGCTAAACTGGAGTAAGTCCCGCAGACTCCCAGGAGGTTGGATGAGACCTCCAGGGTCCCTTCCGAGCTGAGCTCTCCTGGGATTTTGTGGCCTCTCAATCCTCTTCCCAAACCTGCTGCAGGTTTGCTCTGTAGCTGCAGCTTTTTATTCTCATGACAGGTCTTGATCTCCATGATTACCGCTACGTTCCTTTTCCATCCCACGAAGGGGACACCCCCAAAAACAATCATGTAAATCTTTTTAAAAAATAAAAATGACAAACCAAAACATTTCCCAGTGTCTCTGCTCGGGAATGTCACAGGGGAAGAATAATTCTTTTTGTGATCAAGAGACTTAACTTCAAAAGCATCCAAACTGCAGGTCTCTGTGGGGCACCTATCTGCAGGGTTATTAATAAGAAATAATTATTTTAAGTGCAGAAAAGTATGTGTACTTTCTGTTCCCTTCCAAAAGCTCTGCATCATTTGTCCTTAATGAATAATGAAAGATGCTTTTGTGTTGCTTCCCACCCATAGACTTTAAAGTGATTGTTAAGCAATAATAAATAGGACTTTAAAGAAAATCAGGTTTTGATGAAAACTTAATTCTGGACTAATATGAGAAGCATCTGCTTTTGCAGAAGTTTACAGATGTTACTGGGGCTTTTGTGGGCGGAGAATTTTGGTCAAAAAGCTGAATGCCCCAACACTGGAAAAATATGGCTAAATTATTCTGAAACGCTATTGCGTAGCTCCATTGAAATTATGATTTGGTGCCCCTTGATGCTCCTTCTGGAAGGAAACCAGGAGACTGCCTTGCTCAGGATATGCACTTTGATACTCTGAACGCAGGACTGCTATGATTCACGGTCTGCCCTCACTCACCCTGAGGGGGTGATTTATCACGGGAAGCAAAACCCACAGAGGAGATTGTTTTCCGAGGAGAGAGGGAGCGCAATGTCCCATGACAGACTGGGGTATTTGGATTTCAGTGGAAAAGCCAATGTATTCCACTGGGAAGCTGATGTGGTTTTGCCTTTCAACCCTTCTTTGGGAAGCCCGTTCTGCGGGTGAAAAACTGAAGCTTGGAGGAGATATGTGAGTTGCCCAAGAAAAATTAAGCTGAAAGAACAGTTAATTCTTCACGCTCGGGTTGGTAGGTGCCCAGAGATCTTGCCTCCAGCCCACAGTCAGTCAGGTCGTGATGTTGGCAAGAGAGTTCACCTTATTAAGGGGGCTCCTACAACAACCCAACCTTCAGAGGTGTCTTCTGAGCACCCCATCGCTCCCACCGGCCTCAGTAGGAGCAAGCATTATGTTGGGTAGTTTTGTATAACTGAGCACTCAAACGCCACCATAGTTATGTTGGGGTCAATGGAGAATACTTCAGGGGGGACTTGTCTCTGCGTTGATTCCCAATTAATCATCTGTGCTATGGCGCTATCCCAGAAACGTTTGAACAGGAACGTGCTGAAGTGCTGCAGCGAGCACGACTGCGATGGGTTGCTCCTGCAGGTGGGCTCTTGCTCTTCAGCAACACGCTGCAGAGAGCTGTGGCATAAAATCATTTGCAGTAAATGTCCCAGTGACCTGAAGGAGCTTCCCAGGAGCTGGGACCACGCCGCGCCTGAGTTTGTGGAACCTGCGTGCGTGTCGTCAATTGATGCTGTGTACAGCGCTGCCTGCATCATTTCTTACACATCTCTGCATGTGTCTGTCCCTCTGCTGCCAAGGCTTTTAGCGCGGACTTCCCACGCATTTATGGAGTGATGAAACGCCGGACATTAGTTTTGGTAAGCAAACATCTGATTCCTAAGAGAATTGTTTTCTTCCTCGTGAGTGTGAGGAGCAAGCAAACACAGAACGGAGAAGCCAAGCTGAGAATCGGTCTGTTACAGAAAGCACCCGAGGAAGAGCGGCAGGGCTGGAGTTTCAGCTCCTGGCGTGCAGCCCCCGGGCTGGATTCCCCGCTCCGGGTCCGCGCTCACCGGGGGACGCTGCCGCCCAGCGCGGGCAGACAAATGCGGTCTTGTGGCTACGAACTTCGGCTGCGATTCAGGTGAACCCGGTTTAAATAACGAGCGAGGCGGTGCTCGGGGAATTCGGCGGGACCGGCTGGTCTGCAGCTCCCGGAGGCGCCCAGGGCCGGGGCCGGGACCGGGACCCGCCGCCACCGGACCCGCAGCCCGGAGCATCCCACGCTCCCGCCCGGCCCAGCCCCGCCCGCGCCGGACTCTTCCACCGCTCCGGCTGCAGAGCGGGAGGGGAGCCGGGGCGGGGGGGAAGCGACGCTGCCTTCGGCCGCGGCCCGGCGGCGCGGCACAGCCCCGCAGGGTGCATCCGCTCGGGCAGCGCCGCGGCGGCACCGGGGCCGGGCAGCGGCCGCCGGCGTGGGCGCCAGCCCCATTCCCGCCTCCCCCCCTTTTTCCGTGTCCTCCCCCCCCCCCCCCCGGCGCGGCGCTGTGGTACGGTCGGCGGGAAGGAGCCGGGGCGGCGGGGCGGCGCGCGGCACTGTGCCGGCGGCTCCCGCGGGGCGAGGGCGGGCCGGGCCGCGCTGGGCGGGGGCGGCTGCTCCGCGCCTCGTCCCTCTCCGTCCTCATCCTCGTCGCCACCCTCCGGCGCCTTCCTGCTCGGTGAGTGCCTCTGCCGTCTCCTTCTTGGCGGCTTCCCCCCCGGGGCCGGCGGTGCCCCCCGCAGCGGGCTGCCTCCCGCCGGGCCGCCGATCGGCTCCGCGGGGCTGCTTCATGCGAGACGGAGCGCGCTTTCCTGGGGGCTCCGCCGGCAACGGGCGTCTGGCTGCAAATGAGTTACTGCCTTCTCTATTAATCTTTTTCCTTCTGTCTTCTCCTTTCCCCGCTGTTCACTGTTTCTCTTGGGGTCCGTCCCCCCCCCCCCCCCCCCCCGATCCACGTTTTCCCCGGTTTAATGGGAAGGGGGAAGGAAGCGCGGAGATGCCGGCACCTGCGGGATGGGAAACTCTCCGCCTTTCAAAGCGGCTGCTGGGTGAAATCCCGTCCCCGCTGCTGCCGTGGGGCCGGGGTTTGAGTCCTGGGCTGAGCCCCCCCCTCTGCCCGCCGCCGGGTCCCGGCGCGGTGCTGGCGGCGGGCGGTGCTGGGGACACTTGTAACGCGGGTCCCGGGGTGGGGGCTCGGTGGAGAGGGCTGGCCGCCAAGTGACCGGAACGATCGCGAGTTACTTTGGGTCTCTTGTAAAAGCGAAATGCTCAGCCCCTGGAGGAGAGGGTCCTCTTGGGCGGGCTGGAAGCTGCTGAAGAGGCTTCGTACCGATAAAACAGGCTGAGTGATGAGAGCGATCGGCTCCCGCCGCGGCTTGGGCCGCACCTGAGCAGCGCGGCTGGTGCCCTTGTAGCCGAGGGGCTTCAGAAATACGCTCCTCTGCGCGGTAGCGTTGAGCCCTCCGAGCTCTTAAAAGGCGGTTTTATAGCATGTCAGAGTGTTAGCTGTCGCGAATATGTTTGAGTTGGTGATTTCTGTAAGTGCTTGAGGTGAGGTACGAAACTCCAGTTTTTACTCCAGGCTGCTGTCAGAATGCTTCGGCTGTCCGTATGGCAAACAGTAAGTTTTGGCTGTGGCTGTGCGTTCGTAAGGGTGGTCCTACGGCTAATTTCTTTTATGATTAGGGAGCCCAGAAGGCTAAGGTATAAATTGCCTGTATGGAGAACAGTGTGGATGTGCACCTTTAATTTCCCGACTGTGCTTCTGAGTGTAATTCTCCCATTTGTTTTTTGGCACGGGGAAGATCTGGGCTGTAAGGCTAAGCCGGGGAACAAGCTTGCGCTGGGCTGCAGGCTCCAGGGCTTTCCCGCGTTCCAGCACCCACTCTGTTTTCTGGTAGCTCTTCTGCTCAAGCTTTAGCGGAGACTGAAGCCCATAGCGTCACGATTGACTTCAGCTTACTTTTGAGGCCAGAAAAAAAAAAACCCCACCCTCTTATTTCATATTAAGGAAGTCATTGTTGTCTTTCCCCTGCAAATAAATACCGTAAGGTCATCAATAACTGGTGCCAGTGTTTGCCGGGCTGGTGAGGGAGCCGGTGTGGGCAGCGCATGGCTGCCGCTGCTGGCGCTTTCTCCTGAGCTGACAGGAGCAGTGCAAGCATTCGGACTGGTATTTGCCGTGGACCTCAGCGTCCAGGCTGAGCCTGTTTTCTTTGGCTTTGAGCAATGCTGGCCGTCATCTCAGATGAGCAGTCACGAGGTGGGAGGTGTGGGCTGTGTTGCAGGAGCTCTGGGTTAGCCCTGCTGTCAGGAGGAAGGCTGCTCTCTTCTACAGGTGCTGCCATTCTTGGTTTCCCTGTCTCAGGTGAGAAGGGGAAGGTGGTACTTTCACTTGCGTTTTGTCCTGTCCTTTATTCTGCAGTTTGTTCTGATTTGGGCTCTTTGCATTATTTTCTTCTAAGGTAAAGGGTAGGGCAGGAGTTTGTTTTCTAAGCAAAGCCAGCAGCAGAGCTCCTGGATGAGGAGCCTGCGCTGACGTGGTGTAAAGGAAAGGACTGCTTTTTTCTGATCTTCGTGGGCGAGCAGGGAGGTGAGGAGCCTGTGTCATGAGCGAAACCTCAGGTTAAGCCACGGCAACGTGGCTCTGTAACATCCTTTATGGGCTGCCTACTCTCGGTGACAACTTGTCACAAGGTTTGTTGCTCACATTCCTGGAAGTCTTTTTATGACTCTTGTTTTCGGTGAGTGGCGTTCAGCTTGGCTGCGTGTGATACCTTTCTTCAGGAGGTGTGTATGTTAAGACAGACACTCATTTAGTTCACCATGCTGTGCCCGTGAAGGATTGCCAGTATTTTACTTCTGCCAAGCTAATGTTGTAGATGGATTTCAGGGGAATGGCAAAGCATAAGAAGGTGGGTCTCTTAAGAACCACTTTCTTTAGAAAAGGCAGATAATAGGCAGCGAGTTTTGGAAGGTTGTTTTATTTAGGGATTGTAAAGAGAGGATTAAAGCTCTTGACAGAGAACAGTTTACGTGGAATAAGTGATGGGACTTGATCATTCAGAAAAATAAGACTCTACCCATCACCAAGAGAGCTTTCAGCTCTCCTTGTCCCAAATTATTCAATAAAAGCAACAGAACTTCTTTTGAGTTCTTTATTGATGGCTGCATAAGGAGTTTTCAGACCTAGAAGTAAACTTGCATCTACTTAAAGAAAATGGCCTATGGATATAAAAATCTTTGATATGCTGAAAGTACTGTAGAGTTATCCCAGATGTTAATTAAGCTGTCTTGAAGAGAATTGCAGCTTTTCCTTCCTTGCCCCCTCCCCTTAAGTTACTGTCTTGCCTGGCACAGTGTTGTGTTCCTGTATTTGAAGAAGCACAAAGGCATTGCTTGCAGAATTACCGAAATGAAGAGGGTTTGTGGAGGGGAGAAGAAACAATCGCATTTTGGGCCCAAGTTTTCATTCCAAAACAAGTTGCTCGTTCTTTTCATAGCTTGAGGTTTGTGACGGAAAGGTTGAAAACACCCAGCGAGAAAAACATGCTAGAAAAAAACTGAAATAAGCTAAACAGAGTGAAATTCAGAATAAACTGTCACCAGTGTTTATAAACCTACTGGAGAAAAGGGAGGGAGGAACCATTCAGATCAATAACAAGTTCTTTTTTATAACTGTAGAGCTTTAATTATATAGTTCAAAAAAATAATCCTAAATGTGTGCTTTTTATACCTGTGTTGGTAGCCAAGGCTAAATCTGCAGAGTTCATGCTGATCTGGGTAATCTGAGTAAAGCTGAATAGTAAAGAGGCTCTTAGGAGAATCTGAAACCCAGGAGGCATTTTTCAGACCTGAGTTATGTCACTTTTTTAGAGGTGCCTCAGGCAATTGCATTTTAAGAAGACAAAGCTTTTGTTTGCAAGCTGGCCTAGAAAAATGCCAAGGATGAATCCCAAGTAAAGGCTTTCAGAAGTTGTCATTTGTGATTAAGTTGATTTTTGCTGTTGTGCACAAGAATGCTGCTGCTTTCCTTGGCGTGGTGTGAACTGTGTCTATTTTTATTTTTGCCACCAGTCCTAGTGTACCTGTTTAATTCAAGTGAGTAATAGTACATGGTGGTTCTCACCTGAAAGTGTATATTTAATTAGAAGGTCAGATGTCTGCTAGCTCCATCGCTGATATAAAATTAATTATATGTGCTTTACAGAAGGCAGAATTGAGGTGACACCAGGGCAGAGACTGACTCAGAACCGGTGTTCTGCAGAATTAACATCTGCTTGTAAGTGTCTAGTTTAGCATTTAAGATGCTCGAACTATCAAAGCCAAGGCTTGTAACAATGAGCAAAGACTGTTTTCTTTTGCATGTCTTAGGAAATCATCAGCTTGCCTGGAGACAAGTATGCATGCAAATAGTGAATCTAAAGCTTTTCTTGTGGCTTCTCATGTTTCTTGCAGCTTAAAACAATCAGAAATAGTATCCTGTTGTTGCCAGGCTGTGGGCAAACAAGAGGAGCTACTTCTGTGGAGCCTGAGATGGGGGATAGTGTGCACGGTATAACAGATGATGCTGAAGCACGAATGTGGAAAAGTATATCGCCTGCAATCTATAGTTTTGTAAGCTCCCAGTGAGGTCCTTCTTGTTTAAGACAGGTGAAATACTGGGAGTATTGTAACGACTTCCTTTTCTTAAATAAAATGAGAACAATTTTTGTCTTAAAATCTAACCATCTTAAAGCAGCATTGGCCTTATTAACAGCATCCGAAGCTGTATTGCCAGGGCAGGAGGTATCCCTGGAGTTAACCTCAGCTTGAGAGGCAACTGCTTTCTATAGCTGTGCCTAGCTTTGTTCTGGACATCCAGGGAAAGGCTATAAGGGCGGCATGAGTCATCTTTTTGGCTCTTGTATAACACTGTTCAACACAAACAATCCTGTTTGTTCTGCTTACTGAGGTCTCTTGTATCTTCCAACATGAAGAGACCCAGGAGAGGATGTACCCTCTCCAGGGGGGACCTGATGAGCTGCTGCGGCTGTTTCGGAGACCACTGGCACCTAATAATAATTTCTTTTTTCTAAAGCAAGCCTTGAGAATATGTTGAAACCAAATACTGACATAGACCAAGATGTGCCGGGGAGAAGCTCCCGAGGCGAGACTTGGCCTTGCCTTTGCGGGGAAGGTCCCCCAATTGATTTAAGGGCTTCTGAGCTTTTGCTTCTACCCTGATGCTGGAGCCGAAGGGCAGGATGCCAAACTCAGTTTCAGTAGCATTTCTGCACCTGCAGCAGAGTATTTCCTTTACTGGACATCCATTTGTAGACTTTGCCAGTGATGTTGCACGACTGTCCTTTTTTGTTCCAAAAAGTCTGGTTTTAAACTAGAGAACATAATGCCAGGTTTTTTTTCCTAAGAAAACAAGAATGAGGTAAATAGCAGGGGCACCTCGGGCTATGTCCGTGTGAATTCAGTGATTCCCAGGTGAAGTCTGCAGCATCATCTGAATGTGGTGTGTGATGGTACCGAACAATAGGCGCTGAAAAGTGCCACAGCTTTATCTGATGCTTTTGCAAGCAGCTTATATTTCGACAACTACAGCCACAGTGGGAATGAATGTGAACTCATCTTCTGATTGCTACTACAAGCAGAATAAGAATGGACAGGCTAAATGCCTGAGCAAGAGCAATAACTGAGGCAGTGCAGCTCCATCTCCTGCTGTGTCAGGATTAAGTGGCTCCGCTTCATCCCACCTTCCTTGGAGGGAGAACGTCCTTCCACATGGGGGGTCTGCCTGCCAGTGAGAGCACTTAAACATGGGAAGAAAGGTGACAGTTTCTGCCGGAGAAGATATTGTGGAAATGATGGCAATGAACACTTGTCTTGGAAGCTGGGAATAGATCAACACTATTATTGATTTTAATGTATGAATTCCTGAGTTCAGGATTAGGCTGGCAAAGGACACAAGGTGGACGGAGGAGGTGGTTGCAGATGTTCCCTACCTGGGCTCTTGATGTCTTTATTAGTCTGAGTCTCATGCTTTCCTTCTGCCTTTAGCAAACTTTTTTTGGAAAACTGTCTTGGGAGCATTTGTGAGAAAAACGCTCCCTTTAGAAGGACGTGGGGAGCACTGGTTCTGTCAGCTCTTCTGCACAGGGAGAAAGTACCTCTGCTTGGAGGTGGGAGGTCTGCTTGAACTTAACTTGTGGATGAAGCCCGCTGTCTTGGAGAAATAAGGATGATCTGGTGCTCCAATGAAGAGGTTTGGACCTTGACCACTTGGGGCCACATGGTAGCAACTGCTTCTGTGGGTATTGTATGACAGTCAGCTGGCCCATGGTGCTGTTGGTGGCCATGTTACCTTTTACCTGGCCTTCACTCTCTCTTCTCAGTTGCATCCTAGACTTGCCAGGACTTCAAGGTGACTCTCCTGGTCTGAGATCTAGCCCCTGTGTAGAAGATAGCAGGTGGTTGGTCCTCCAACATAGTTGGTTTTTCTTTTTTCAAGATAGATTTGAGAAACTCTGCGATTGCTCTGCGACATAACATTGTAGAGCTGATGGTGCTGCATGGCCTGACTGAGCATGTTCCCACTGGAAGGGCAGCGTTGTGGTGGTTCGGTGGTTCAACAGCTCCTGGTTTCTGTCCCTGGAGCTGTATCTGCTTGTAAAACAGGTATTTGCTTGTGACTGTTGGTTCTGCGGCAATGTGCAATGCTCAGAGCTCTTACCAACTCCTGAAACTCTTTTGGGAGTTGGTAAGAGCTATAAGCACTGCAAAAATCCTCTTGAGCTCCTCAAGTAACTTCGGTTTAATTTTTTTATTTATGTTTTTTAACTTTTGCTCCAAAGTTTAGTGCGTAACTAAACTTCGCACGCTATTCATGCTCATGCATTTCAACAGGCCAGTAAAACTTTGCCTTGCACACATACTGCCCACATTTGTGATGGATTTGAGAGGTCCCGTACATCCTCCCCCAGCCTGGTACCCAAGCCCAGGGACAGACCTCCCCACATCACTGCAGGCAGTGCATCTGTGCAGACACAGGCGTGGGTCGCTGTGGATCGTGTCACAAGGATGGGGACCTAGACCGTGGAACTGGCTTTGAAACGTCTGTGTTTATAAAACTCCTGAAAAATCCTTGGTACAGCTAATCTCATGCAGCCCGTGTCCTTCCTTTGGTCCTTCTCCAGTAGCATCTTGGCACCCACGGGGCACAGGTGATGGTGAAGAGAAACATCCGATGGTAAATTCCACTGGCAGGATGCCCTGTGAAGCTAATGCTGTCGAACAGCTTCACGAGCACATGGGGAATGACTGCTGCCACTGATACACATCAAAGGTGGGCTTTGTGTTTTTTCCCTCTTAATTAGGAGTGGAGTGCTTTCCTGCAGATGTGTTCCCCAGCCATTTGACTGCGGTATAAACAGCATTTTCAGGGAGGGCACGTTAATAAGCCGGAGTTTTCTAATACCTCCTGTGAGCAGAACCACACCTCGTGGCAGCAGAGAGGCAGGAAGGGCTTAGATGATTTTAATTAAAGTTGTTGTGAGGAAGAAATTAAATTTGGTCTCTTGCCCTGCTCGTATTATGAGGGGAGAGAGCTCAGCCTTTCTGAACTGAGCTATTAGCCGCCTTCTGTTTGCCTAGGAAAAAAAAGCAATTTCTTTGTCAGCTTTTACCCTGGCTCCTGGGCCCTGATTGCTTGTTTATTTTCAGCAGCTCCCCAAATCACTTTGAAGCTGGGCTTAAACATTGATCATCTCTTGTGGTCCTTCATCTTTGTTCTGCCAGCAGACATCACAAAATGTATCTTAAATTACCTCTCTTCCCAAAATGAACGGGCTGTGTATATGGTCCAGGAGAATAAAGCTTTTTCGGCCAAAGTATAAATCATCCGATGTCTCTGCTCCCATGTTTGCTCCCAGTTCTCCTGGATTTGCCTTCCAGCCCAGTCTGGAAAGCAGCAGGAATTCCAGGAAAGAAAAAAGCCGAAGTGCTACTTAATTTCAAGGCAAAAAGCTACCAGTGCTCTGTTTGGTGAGCGGATCCTGTTTAAAAACGACTTGCTCTCCCCTTATTGCAACAGTGGGATCTTTCCTTTTCTTGCTGCTCACTGAAGAAGGGATGGGAGGGCTCTGCTGGGTGATGCTGTGCAGCCGGTGGGATGCAGCAGTGAAATGATGCACAGCACCGGTAACTGCTGGCAGGGTAGTTTGGAGAAGAAACTTTGGATCTCTTCCTTCCTTTCCCGTTTGAGGTCTGAGACCTGCCAGGGCTGGGAAAAAATACCCCACAACAGCAAAACGTTTGTTCTGTATAAAACAGGCAGGAGACAGTGGAGGTGGCTAACTCAGTGTAGAAAAGCCCAGAAGCTACAGTCGAACAGGAAGCAAGATTTAATAAATCATAACGTAGCATGTTTTGGATGGCTACTTTATATATGCAGATACACTTTTGTTAGCACTTAAATGGTAACAGCTCATACCGACCTCTTTCCTGAGTTAACCTGGAAGGGAGTGCATTACTGACTTGTTATTTACGTGCATGGTCACCCTTGTTCCTGTAGCATGTTCCAAGATAGTGGTGAGAGGAGCTCCTGGAGGGCTCAGGGTGCGGAGGGGTTTGCCCAACTGCGGGACGATAAGCAACCGGGTGGTGCAGCAGCCTGAGCAGTGGGGGAAGAGGCTGCGTGTGTACTTGTGATACAGGCTCTCCTCTGCATTCATTGCGTTTGTTATCATTTCCTTCTGCAGTTCAATTTGCAGATGCCATATCACAATCCAATTTTGTGTGCTTCTCACTGATGATGTATGCCTGTTCAAATACTGATTTGCAAGAGGGGGAAAAACACAGTGCTTGTGACCTCAGAATTAATAGATTTTAGCCATATATGTAGCATAAAAGTCTACATTTTATAGTTTGTTGTGAGGTATTGGTGCATGGCATTCTGGCTCAGCAAGTCATAGGCTTTTACCCATTAAGTCATGCGAGTGATTCATAGCTTGCCCCAAGTCTTCACAGCTGGGTTGCCAGTCTATAGCATGTATGGGGGGTAAATATTGTATGTTTACGTAAAGCCTTTTCTCCAGAAGTCCCAAAAAAGAGGATGAACTCCATGCTTCAACAGGCTGCTCAGGCTGCAAAGTTGCCATGTGTTGGGGCAAAATGCAGTTGGACAAAGCAGCCCAGCAATATCTTATAAATATAGACACTTTTTTATTTCTTTCCTTGGTTGTAACAGAAGGGGAGCATGACCGAGCGTCTCCGCAACCTGCAATGATGCGACAGTGATGTGAGTGAGAAAGCTTTGTGCAATGATGGAAAACAGCCTTTAGATCCACTGGGTTACTGTTTGAGAAAAGAAAATGCTTTTGGAAGTTCATGCCCTCTGCCCGTGATGGAGTGCTGTCCTTGTCTGTACGAAACAGGCTGATGCTGATGAGGTGCTTGTGCCCGATTGCAGAGAGCAAGGACTTCTGCTTCTAGTGGCTGGTTTTTAAATTTCCAGCTAAGAGCAGGCAGTAAGTTTTGATTTTTTTTTTTATTTTTTTCCTACCCTGAAGTTTGTCAACTTTTTATTTCACCTTCAGAGCCTCACAGTCATGAGCAAGGGGAATGTCTAGCAAGTAGACTAAAGACTAGCTGATAAAATAGATGTAAACTGATTAATTTGCTTTATTCTTGTTTATTCCTTGAATTTTGTTTGTTTGAAGTCTCCTAGTAAGAATAAAGGAGAGCAGGAAGTATTGATAAGGCTTCCCACCCTCTAGAGTCACTGCTATCCTGGTTCTTGCCTGCTCCCTGGAAAAAACGATCCATTTTTTGAACAAATATGAAAAAAATGGAGGACTTGCTAGCCGCTAGCCAATCTTTGACATCTTTCCTTACAGTACGATAGTATCTGAAGCTCTGTGCATATAGCTGCTGA
Organism: Gymnogyps californianus; assembly: GCF_018139145.2. NCBI lineage: Eukaryota > Metazoa > Chordata > Aves > Accipitriformes > Cathartidae > Gymnogyps > Gymnogyps californianus. The sequence goes on along the minus strand of NC_059487.1, from coordinate 2,257,827 downwards.
GAAGTAGTCGAGGCTCTAAATATATAAAAGGTAGGAGGGCATGTGACTTGGCCTGACCCTGCTTGGGTGGTAGCGGAGCTGGGAATAAAGCCAGGTCTGCTTGCTCCCAGTTTGCACTCTTCGATGTTAGTTACACTGCTCTGTTGTCTCTCCTCCCCCAAAACCTGCCTGCAAAAACCTGACTTGCAGCCGAAGTAGTCGACAGTGTCTTGCGTGCCTGAGCCCAGCCTTCCAAGCCTGCTGCCTCTCCCCGCGATTCCCATTCCTAAGGGCTTTACCCTGTCACAGCTGATTTTCTCGCAGAGAGGACTGGACTCTGGGAAATGCCTGGCATGTGATATTTAGCTCGGTGCAGGAGCGTAGCAGCCATTTTTGCAAGGCTTAATGTTGGCTTGTGAGGAGGTAACCCTCTGCTAGGCACCTTCCTTGCTAGGAACTTGGCAGATCTGGCGGGAGTGCTTTAATTTTGTTTCATATTGCTGTATCTATGTATTTTCCTACTTTTTTTGTCTCAAGATTAAACTCTGAGATTCTCTTACGACAACAGACACCTAATGCTTTTGATAGGTCATCTGGATGCTGCAGAAGCATGCAGCTTGTTTAAAATAAAAAGGTGGTTTGCACTAGTGCTGGAGGTCATGTAGTTCTCACCTGATTCAGCAGATCCAGTGCTCTGTTCCTGCACTTGTGCCATTAACCATCATACAAAACTGCAAAGGTCCCTGTGGGACAGATGTCGATCCTTCAGACTCCTGCCCAAAGTTACCGGTGCTTTCAGTCTTGGTAAGAAAAGCTGTGTCTTAAACAATCTTGAAAATGATCTGTTGAAAAGTGTATTTTTAAAAAAAAAAAAAAAAAAGATGGCTGTGGTGATGCTCAGTTCCAGTCTGAAGCCTGGTGCAGCACTCCTGCGTACAGCTGGCTTTTGTTCCTCCACATTTCCAGGCAAAGCAGGTCGTGTTTAATTTTTTTGCATTAAAAAAAAATAATCTATGGAGTGCTATGTGAGGCTACTCATATCTGTGCGCTCTTATGTAGGTCAGATGTGTGTTCACTTCTTTATGAAGACTAAACTTGACAGCATTTCCTTTCTGCAACCAGGGAGGGAGAATCACAAAACTCTCATGCTGGCTCCATAAGGAATGTCCCTTAAGGGAAGACCCCAGAGGGGATGCATGTGCAGGTGAAGTATGTTAGCTTTACCGTGTGCTTCGGGTTTGTGACAAGAGCTTTATTGATGAAAGATTTATCTAAGCTGTGTATCCAGGGTTGATGGAATGTCATGTCAGATTAGCCTTACAGTTCAAAATACTCAATGCTTCTATGCCATGCTTCCAGCAGATGTCTCTTGCTTTGCTCGGACTAAAAAGCCTGTTTCCTAATCTCTGAAGCCTGTGTTTCTATTGCTGTATTTCTTAAAATGCAAATCGCTCTCCCTCCTCCTTCCTACCCCCCAGCCAATTCTGTTCTGGTATTTCTTGACTCTGGCTGTGGTGGAGGATAAAATAAGTTGGAAACAGACTGTCTTGCCCAGAAGCATGTTAGGAACCTGATCTAGCACCCTTTAAAACGGTTGAGAGTCTCCCTTTGCTTGATGGACATGGCCTCAGATCCAGATGTGTTTGGTCTTGTGGAAGATGCTCTACTAGGGTGAAACTAGGGGGATCAAAGATACGGTTCCTACTAATCTACCCACTCAAGCATGATCCTCTGATCTCCTTAGTTTTATTCCAGTCTGTGGAGTAGGGAACCTAAACCAATCTGGCTGGTTTCTACATGTTGGGGAGCTTCTTTATCTTCACTCCTCAAGTTATGTGATGTAAGAACTTTGTTTCTCACAGAAGGAAGCTCCTAGCTTTGCTGAGGAAAAACTTAAACATGTGACCCCATGGGACCCTAAGCATCCATTAAAAACAGATAAATAGAGGATCCAGGGTTTATTTTAAAGCTGAAGAGGGAGCTGGCTCTGCTACTCAAATTATTTTTCCTCAGCTGAGATGACCTTGCAAGCGACCACGATTGAAACAGTGGCAGAGGAGGATCAGAGTATATGAAGATGGATATATGAATGTCCTTATGCAATCCAATGCAGTGTGGAAGATACTTCTAGTATTAAAGCTGATCCGCCTGCTCTACAAGACTATCAAGAAACACTTGAAATAAAAGAAGGGCTGCACCTGTCACCTCCTCCTCCAGCAAAGGACTAGCATCAGCAAGCAAATGAACATCATCTACAGCTCCTCCTTCAGCAAATGAATGATTGTCTACAAGCACTACCAGCCTCCTGAGAGACTCGAAATTGGATGTGAAGTTCTGTACTCTGAAGCAGCTGGATGAGTAGGCAGCACTTCAGGACCTCTCAGCAATGAGCAGATCCTAGGAACTTGAACAGTAAATTGTAGTAGGTGGTCCACCCGAAGCTGACTTGGCTGTGATTGATCTATGGATTTAGGAGCATTGGTCTTGGAAACTGGGTATGGGTTGTAGCAGGCTTCCAGCGTGGGGAAGTGGACTCTGGACTTCATGGAGTTGCTCAGAATTGCCTGGAAAAGAGCAGTACTGGAGCACTTGAAGGGAAATTGGAGTAAAACTTCTGTCTGTCCTATTCTGCAAGAATTCTAGCTGGAATCCTGATTTTCAGTGTGTAAATATGTGAAGTGAGCGTGTGAGGACATCTCAGTACAGATGTCTCTGCTGGAGAGACCACCTTGCTAATTGCTCTGTTGCTGTGCGCAGCAGGAAATCAAGGGGTGAGATGTTTCCTGTGACTGCTCTTTCCCTTCTTCCTAAATAAGATGAACGGTGCATTGTTAGGGAAGCTCCTGAGTGCAACCAATCTCTTAAGTCCCTGCTGACCAACTGAAACTAAGAGGCAACTAATGAAATCCCTATTGTCACAACATATGTTTTTTTTGACCTTTAGAAGGAAAATGTGCTGGTGAGTCAGGAGGCCCACTGGGAAATCTGTTCGGCTTGTTTTGGGCAGAAGGTGAGCTGAAATGCAGTGGTGACGGTGGCAGTTTAAAATAAAGGCAGAGATCAGAACAGTGTACAAATCTGCCGTGCTGTTGTCTCTGGTTTATGCATGAGCACAGAAGTGGAGTCCCCAGAGCTGTTGGGCGTCTCTCCGCTATTCTGGTTACGAAGCAAACAGAGAAGCTTAAGTGTTTTACAGTTTTCTCCGACTTGACTTTAAAACCAGGGTGTAAACTCCTTAATTTTGCAGAATAAAAAAAGGAAGGAGGAAGAATGCTGTTCCCTCCCCTGCGTTTACGTAAGTGAAATTACTTGTTTTGACCAAAACAGTCATCTTGAACGTTTTCATGGCAATAAGTCCATTTGAGGAAGGTTTGGATGAAGTTTGTGCTTCAAGGGGAGTGAGCCTGGCTGAGCCTTCCAGCAGCTCAACAAAGCCTTTATTACTTTTATGTAAATTCAGAGTTAGATGGGAGAGGATGGGATAAGGCTGAGTTCAGGCGCTGCTAATAGCCTCAAAGTTTGGAGGAGAAAAGGATTTTGGTAGGCTTGTGCATTCATTAGGACCTCTAGCCATGGATAAGTGACCGTTGCCTTACCTGGTTCGTAAAGAATTTACTTGCTTTTCCAGTGTTGGGGCTGGTTTTCTCCTAGCAAAGACCTTTGGCTTGAAGGTCTCAGTTGCCAAAGGTACTAAAGCTCAGGTGTTGGAGAACACAGCCTTTGGTGTACAGACACTTTCAAGACATCTCTCCCTTACTGTGGTCATGGCTGCCTCTTTGGCACTGCTCTGGATCCAGACGAGTGAGTGAAGCCCGGTTCCATGCTGTTATCAGTCCTGTGGTGGTGGTGCACACAAGCTGTAGTTGCCCTTGGGGTGGTGGGCACCATCTTGCTCAGAGGAACCCAGTAACCAGAGAGCTTCTCCCAGCCCAGAGAGTGGGCATGGTTGGTCAAGGCAGCCAGTCCTGCGGTGCCAGGAAAGCAGTGTTTGTGTGACAGACTTGGAGGCAGGTAGCTCTGCATCAAGCATACTTGTAATTACTGGATGGGTTGGCCTCCAGGACCAGGCTCCTTCTCAAGCAGCCCGTTCATTCTCTCCCTCCTTATAACTAGAAGGAAATCAGTCCTGTACTTGAGCTGTTGGAATAATTTCCCTGACAACCAAGTATGACATCTCAGGCAGAGCAACAAGGGCCATAGAGGTCCTAGGACTGTCAAAAGTCTGCCAAACTCTGCCCCTGATCCCACGAGCCATCCCAGGCCTATATGCCTCCAGCCCTTCTCTGAGAGGAGTTTATTAACCTTCTACAGTTATTTTCCGTCTAGCTGCTCCTTGTCCAAAGCAGCCAAGGCAGTGCAAGGCTGTGTAGTAATCAGAGTGAAACTGCCCCTGCCCTTGAGGTTCTCTTTGGGACTGGGCTCTGCACCCTGCCTAGCTATAGAGCCTTTGCATACGTAGCCTCTCCATTGGAGTTGAACGCATCCCTGTTGCGGATTCAGGAGCAAACAGTCGTGGTCAGAGTTCAGGAGGCACTTTTGCGGCTCCAGCACTTCATTGAGGTTGTCCCCCATTAGCTTGTAGTATTAAAAGGAAGTAAAAGTTCAAATGTGGTGCTGGGTTGGGGAGTTCTGTCTGCCAGCGCTGTCCTACTGCCAACCCTTCTGCTGACGCACCAAGGTGCGACCAAGGGTATGCTTTGATTTGCCTCTGTGCACACGTGGATTATTTTGATCTTAAATCATACGGGAATGCCTAAAGAGCTGGGAATCCTGTGTCCCCTGCTTGCTCCAGTTTGTTAAAATAACACATTCATAAATAATAACTCTTCAAAGTGGCATGCTCCAGAAGCTGCAGTGCTGTATCATGTATAAAACATGACCCTGTGAAAACCAGCCTCTTCCTCTGTGGGCAACTTGTAGTTCTGGCCATCCTTGAAATAACGTTGAAAACAAGGTGTCTCCTGTCCATTTAGCAGAGCCTGAGACTCCTTTAGATAAGAATGTGACACTGGATGTTGTTGATGAGATCTTATTTGTCTCTTGGAACGGGAATTACTTCCTTACAGATGTCAGCAGTGCCTCCTATACTGTGGGATTTAGCTGCAGATTAGCATGTGTTACTTGGTTTAAAGGAAGAAAAAAATACGCCAGACCAAGCAATTTGACAAAACTTTATTTTTATCTGTATTGCAGTGACAGTAAGGAGCTTCCCCAGCCTAGGCTGAAGCTTTCCAGTGCTGGTGGCTGTGTGTATGTCGCCCTGTCCTCCTTGGAAAGGGACTGAGGAGATGGGAGAAGTCACTTTTTATACCTTGTAAAGGGGGAGAAATGCGATGGTTTCATGACAACTGAATGATGTAAACTGGGGAGGGCTCAGAAGCCGTGTGTGAAACTTCAGCAAGAGCCCTGCGCATCTGTAGTGTCCCATCACAACTGCACATTTCCCTTGGATGGAATTTCATGTGTTTCAAGGTAATAATCTGGCACAACCAACTAAAAAGTTGAATCAAAAAACATTCTTCCTACTTGTGGTATTCCCTGAGTAAAATATCTTCATTAACCTTTTGTTCTCCATAGACACATCTTACATTCTTCATGTTTTTGCTACCCTTTTCTGTTCAGAGATAAATTCCCTCCAAATAACAAGTGGTCTCACGATTTCAAATTCTGTATTGTTTTTTTGAGTGTTGCACTTTTCTTTCCCCTCTACCTTTTCCTGCCTGAACTTCTCCAGGGATCTTTTTTTCAAGATTTATTCTGCAAGATTTATTCTTGCAGCCATTTTAGCAAGGTGACTAGCAGCAGACTTAGGAAAAAAAAAAACCCCAAACCCCTGAGAATTTCACATCACTTGACCTCAGAAGCCCCATGTGTTAAAAACCCAATAATGAACACTGCCAAATCTCAGAAGGTGGTGGGAGCTGGTGACCCTGTACTTTGTGTTTGGAGAGACTTGTACTGCAATTCCAGGTTCCTGCTGCAGAGGTGACTGCTGGTCTCTTTAAAATGCTGTGCGGCACCTTTGCATATGATCAAGGCAAGGGGGTTTAGGTTTCTTTAAAAAAAAAAAAAAAAAAGTAGTATTCTGTTTTAGGCCCCAAAAGCCAGCGAAATCCTTGGGGTTCCTTATGGCTCCTCTGTTCTGAGTGCATTTTAATTTCTGTGTACTCGTTTGCTGTTACACCAGCTGTAAAGCAGGTAACAGCAATGATCTTGGAAAGGCAGCATGGGAAAATGATTATGGTAGATATTAAAAAGTTTCATAACCATAGTTTGGGGAGCTTTGCTGGGGTGTCAGGGGAGGATGTATCCTCAGCCTCACTCTCTGTAGGACCAATGCGTGTCTGTGCTTCGGTATGAAGTGTCTTTTCACACTTTATAGGTGCTCCTTATATCCCTGCTTCCCATTTGATTTGGCTACATGCTGTCCGTGAGAGAATTGATGACTTACGCTGGTGCTCTGATACGTTGTGCAGATTGAGTTGGAGTCTGATGGCTGAATTTCCCAGCTGAGCTGGTGAACAAGCCCCTCTGGCGCTGGGGGTGCAAGGTGGCTGTTATCACTCCAGTGTGGTGGTCTGATTCAGGACGTGGTGGTCTGATTCAGGATGTTGCTGGTGTGGGTATAATAAATGACTTCAAGAGAGTGACTGAAATGCTGTAGGCCTGATGTCAAGCTTTTTCCAACGTCTTTGCATGGGGCTTCGCGTGGCAGCGCAGGAGCAGCATACACGAAAATGAGCGTAGCTTGGCATTAGAAACAGTTCTTGTGTCAGGATGATGTTTGAACAGAAGTTGCACAGAGCAGGGTGGATAGCTGGAGAACACGCTGGCTTTGATCCAGCCTCAACCACCGCTCGCTGTACCCTCTTTGGTAGCACAGTTCACCTTGTTCCCAGGAAGGCAGAGGTGACTCTGTGTGCTGGTTTCATGGCTGTGACAATGTCCCCTTTCAGAAAACGTGTCAATGAACACAGTCTGATGTTCATCTTGGTCCATACCTTAGCTGAAGGAGTTGGGTGAATGTGAGGGCTTTTTGTACAGCTGTGTCTTTTTGGATGCAGTGGTACCTGGACTGTGTCCTCCTGACCCACACCACAGAGCTGCAGGATTGGGATCCTGTCTGATGGGCGCTAGCACAAAAATGGCAGAGGAAGGTACTATTTGTTGAAGACGTCCAGAGTTGTTGCCTTTATCTCTCTGACAGTCCAATTTGTCTTCAAAACTTGCCAAATTCTTGTTCTTCATGGTGGCAGTCTCTTCTGCTCTGGAAGAGAGGTCTCCAGGCCAAATTTGTCATTTATCTCTCACATGCTGGAGCAGATAGCTGGCTGGGCAAGCCCTGTTAGTATTCCAGGGAGAATCTTAGCTGTCTTCATCACTTACTGCCTGCATTGTGGGCAGGCCGTGATAATCTGCACTGCTATTTCATTTGCCCTAGGTATGTGGTAGATGTTGGACAGGCTGGGAAGCCCAGTGCTCATCCCCAAAGGGCTGTGACCTCCTGCTGCAGGCAGGGTGTCCAGGCAGGCCAAAATCCAGCTGATTTCAGGCAACCTGCAGAGGTGATGTTGACATAGGGAGCCAGGTACATTATACATAGAGGTATTTCCTTTTATCAAGAAGACTTTATTCACTGTGTAGCTTTTTCAATGCCAAAACACATTTACAGCTGATGAGCCAAACTTAGCTCGCTGATATTCTGGTATGAATTGGGAGTAATTCTTCTGACTTCGCTACAGCTGCTTTGATATACAATAACGTAATAGAAGAACGGAGCTCTGTGATAAATAGGGCCTTAGTGGGGCAAGAAGAGCAGCAGACAGTAGACCTGGACCACACTGCTCAAAAGAAATGTTCTGACCTCATGAGGTAGCCTTGGTACTTTACGATTCTTGCAAAAAAACCCCAAGTATCTCCTATTCTTTCTCCTCTGGAGTCTTGTTCAAAGGTTTCCCTGCTCTTTGTTGTACGCAAGTTAGACCTCGTATTTCAGGAGGTGGGATGGCTACAAGCTTCTGTGGTGATCTGTATGCCCTAAGTTTGTGGGGAAATCAGCTTTGTCACCTCACTGAATTGAGAGGCTGATTCCAGCTCAGTAATAGTGTAAGTGAGCTCAAAGAGATGATCCGCCAAGGTGGACGTCCAAGCCCTGATGGCAGGGCTGCAGGTAGGCTCTTCCACAGGGTTCATGCAGCACAGCCCTAGCAGGATTTGCATGCATGTGCCATTGCAAGAGCTTTGTTTATCGCTATAACGCTGCTTGGTCTCCGCTCAGATGGACTCATCCTGCGTGATGTTGTACCAGCGAAGGCAGTGGCACTTCCCAAGCCTTTATTTCGCAGTATTACTTAATTCCTTGTTTTGAATGCACTGGAAGTCTGTGAGTATCTCTGATCCAAAGCTATTGAAGCCTTTGGAAGGTCTCTCACTAGTTTACTAGTTCTTGGATGCGATTCTAACTGTATATAGAAAATTTGAGGGTAGTCTGCCAAACCGGTGCAGATCGGCCCGAAGTCCACAAGCAGGCGTTCTCTGTTCCCTCTCCTAAGCCTCTCCCCCCAGCATCTGTGAAAAAGGCAGGACGAACCAAACTGATGGGGTTTGAAATGTGCTTCCAGGTGCTTCCTCTTCCCTTTGGCATCTTGGATGCTTTCCATAGTAAAGAGGGTCTACCCTTAGTGCCAGCAGCTTTCTGATGAGCAGAATCTCTGGAATGTGAAATTCAAGAACTAAATCCCTCCATATTCGCAGACACTTCTGCCGTCCATCCAGGCCAGCTCTGGTCACAGCCATGTCACTTCTGCCTTGCTAATGTGTAATGCTGAAAATCCTGAGCTATTTTTGCAACTAAAATTAATCACGGAAGAATACTTGATTTTTTTTTGTTTGTTTTAAATATAATATTCACCACATCTTTAGGGAGGAGAAGGGTTAGTGAAACTTCATTTCCCTGGGTGTCTTGGTCCTGTGGTTGATAATTATTTTTAAACTGCCCGTCATGTTGTGAGTTGGGTTGTTGTAGAGTTTTTTTGCAGTTGTCAAAATGTCAGTTCTAATGAAATTCTCCACAGACATGCTGCACCTAAGTGATTTAAGCCTTTAGGCTAAGCAGGCTGCTGATAGCATTTTCAGATGAGTCAGAAAGGTTTGTGTGTGTCTCTTTGTAATATATTTTTGTTTGGTTGGAATGTCTTTATCAAAATTGGTTGTTGAAGGTTTTTTTTTTTTCCTTTTTAAAGGCTAAGCTGCTGCCTGTCAGCTTGCCACAGAGCTGTTTGGAATTCAGCATCTTACACGGCAGTCACATTGGGGAAAAAAGAAGTGCCTGTGTAATAACAATAATTGAAAATTAATAGTAGATTAAATTAATACATAATTAGAAAACACTAATGCTCCCTGCGAACAAAGGCTGATTCCTATAGGAGCCTTATGAATTGAAGAGGAAAAGTATATGATGCTTTCCCTGGGCCCTGTCTATTCCAGCCTGCAGATCATTAAAGCAATTATAATTTCACAGAGGTTTGATCTGGAATTGATTTCTTTGTGATAATTCAATTTAGAAGCTTGCTTCCTCCAGGGTAGAAAATGACAGAAGATGAAGTGTATAAATCCTTAGCACTGTCCGCAGGCACGCATGAAGACTGGCACCCGGCCAGCGAGGGTTTGCTCTGAAGAATAGTCTTCCTTTGGCTGCCTGGTTGGAGCATTGGACCTCTTAGTGCTTAATTAGGAAATGATCGATATCGGCTTCATGCCAGGCTGTGTTGTAATAGGGGCTGGGTGGGAGGCGTATAGGGGATGTATAGTGGGTTCGGATCCCTTCATCCTTGCCAGAGAGTGTATCACAAAAATCTTTGGCCATCTGTTCCGCAGCCCATGGTGAAACCTTGGAAGATAATTCATGAGGGTGTTCTACCACGTGAGCCAAACTTGGTGTTTCCCAGCCTGGCAGCTGCTTTGGGCTCATCCTGATCAGCAAAAGCCAACATAACCTTGTCTATAGCTGGTAAAAGCAGGACAGTTGGCCCTGATGATGCAGGGTTAGCTTTACCCACGTGCAAGGTGATCTTCAGCTCCTCCAGAACTAGGACCGCTGATTCAGCCTGGCTTCCCCTTGCTCATCAAGGTGTTTCTTCGCTGGGTCTAGCAGGAGTTGCCTTCTGCTGGCTACCTTCAGGCAGTGGCCGGGGTGGGACAGGCACGCTCTGCTGCCCTTCCCTGGCGCAGGGAGTCAGGGTGGCTCAACTGCTGGCCCTGCCTCCTTGCTGGAGCCGCAGTGGCCAAAGCCATTTTAGTTGTGCTTAGAGGGCTCTGCAGAGGGACTGCTGGTCTCCTGCTTCCACGTGGCTCCTTACAAGACTGCCAGGGTGGAGATGCCTGGTGTTTTCAGGCACAGGAGGAGGGAGTCCTGTCCGTGACAGTCTGCTCCAGGCCTGGCAGATTGTCCCGAGCAGCTCTGTGCCAGAGGAGATGTGCACGACGGAATGAGAGAAGCCATGCAAGGAATTAAATGCCGTGTTGCATGGACCATGCTGGAGTGCCACGTGTGTATGCACTGGTGGCCATGCCACCCGCAGCACGCTCCTGCCATAGTGTGTGCCTGGCATATGCATTGATGCACGTATAGTCTGATCGGATAAATAGTGCATGTGTCTTATGGCTTAATCTTTTGCCTGACTCTTACCTCTACCATCTTTAGATCATCTGCTCTTGCTGTAAAACAAAGGCATGTGTAGGATGCCTATTTCCACGTGTGCGAAGTCAGCTGCTCTGCAGCTTGGAGGGGGATGCAGCAGAGGAGAGGGGCTGCCTCGGTCTGCCGTCCTCGTGTGCCGTGGAGTAGCCACGCTGGGATGCAACAACACGCTGTCTTGCTGCTTTACTCGGGGCAGAGCGATCGACTTGCTGCTGCCCAGTCGTGATGGGCTCGCGGAAGCTTTTTTTGGTAGCCAGACCTGGGTGTTGTGATAAAATGAGCAGAGAGAGGTGAGGAAGAGGAAAGGAGGAAAGAAAATAAAGCAGAGGACAGCAACATACACCAAGGTGCAGTGAATCCAATGTAGCAGGGAAAATTGGGACCTCATGAAAAATAATGATAAAGTTAGCTAAGCAACTGCTGGGCTACATGCCTCCCCTCCCAAACAGACTGTATTAGTGGCTTGTGGGAAGTAACACAGCCAGTTGAAACTGGTACAGGCAGAAAGAAATATCCCCTTGTTAATTTGCTTTCTTCTTGGCCCAACACAACATTTAATTTTTATTTTGTAGCTTTGTGCACAAACACCCTCCATTTCCCTGATCTCTGAGGCTGTGTGTTTGGGAATCCTGGTGGAAACAGCTATTCGGGCTGGGGTTTTGTTCCTGCGTATCAAATTGTATTTGTTAAAGTTGTGACTTCAGTCGCGGTTCCATTTCAGGGCTTTTTAAAAAAAAAAAAAAAAAAAGAACCTGTTCAGAAGAAGGGAAAGAAATTAAGAGACTTTTAGCTTTAATTGCATTCGTTAGGCTTGGCGATGATAATAAGGGAATGTCAGGGAAAGATGAATAAAAAAAATCCATGATTTCAATCAAAGGTAGGCAGGAAGGGCTCGTGGTTAGGTTACGTAATGCTTCTTCACAGTAGCGAGCACTTATTCAATGAGTGCATTTATTTTGATCTATCTTACCTCTATATTTAGTGAGGGGGGAAAATGTCATCTCAGCCCTGCAAGAGTTGTACCTTCCAGCGTTCTCCCATGACTGCTGCGGGAGCATGGAGAAGTGACATCCCAGTTAGGTCCCACGTGGTGGGTGCTGTTGATGTAGGGAGCTGGGGGGGGGGCTGCCCCCCTCTGCAGGAGGTTCCCCCAGTACAGTTCCCAGGAGGGCACAAGATGCTTCCAGTCTTGGGGTGATGTGGGAAGCCCTAAGAAGGGATCTCAAGCACCAGAGCCCTGTGATTAGGGGGTATCGCTGCTCCCAGGTGTCAGAAGAACACGGAGAGGTGACGTGACGCCCCATGGGGCCCCATTGCGTGACACCTCCTTGTTGTGGTTCAACGATGGGGCTTGGGGCTGGCTTTCCGTGAGTCAGAAGTGCAGCGTATCCCAGTCATTAAGAAACCAAACTGGCTGGAGCTGCAGCGAGGAATTTGGAGGCTGAATGTCCTCTAATGTAGAGGTGGACCTTTTTTCTCATCTCTTTTGGATCTCTTTGAAGGAGTCTCCCTCCCCTTCACCCCATGGGCTGTAGCTGCAGAGCAGTGCCATGCCCTGAGCTGCTGCTGGTGAAAGGTCTGATGAGCAGCACCCCACCACTGTCTGCAGAGGGTTTCTGGAAATGGGAATTTGTCTGTAAGAGATTCTAATGCTTCAGTATCTGACATTTTGACGAGAACATCCGACATACTGAAAGTAGTAGTCACAGAATAAAAACAAATTTGGAGAATTTGGTGTTTTCCGCTTCAGTGTGGGGTTTGCAGTACCATTCTGAACACGTTGCTGGGAATGTCCATAAAATAACACAGAAAAATGGGGGTTATTTTGATGTTTTGAAATACTGGTTCAAAAACAAAATCAATCAAACCTTTTTTGCTTTCACATGTCTCATTAGAAAAGAAACATAATTGCACGATTTCTTTCAGGAACATGGAAACAGTTTTGTTGAGGATTCTTTCATTTTTGTAAAAACCCTAGTTGTCGGGGTTGCTGCCCGCCTGGGTGGTGTGACTTGGTCTTTCTCTGATCTGCGTCGTTCAGCTGCCGTTGTGACTTCTTGTTTGACAGAACCGGCATCATCACTCGCTTTGCTCTGTGTCTGCTGCTCTTTCCCAGGAAATAGCTTTACTGTTCTTGCAGTTTCCTCCTCACCTACTAATCTTTTTTTACTTCTGGGATATGCTTAATCTTTTAAGAGCTTTCTCCTTTTAAAGAGTAGAGGTTAACACGATACAGCTAACATCTGTACCTTACATGGCTAAACATTTTGACTGTTCCTGGTGACTCATATTAGAGCTCTTGGGATCTGAATGAGTGGGGTGAGATCTACTGCTCTTGCTGTAGGTGCTGTCACCTTTTCTGAGCAGTTGCTCCTCTAATGAAAATCTATTTCAGCTTTATTGGCATTTTTGTACACTTTTTGCGGTAGCTTTCCGTTTCTCCTTCCTTCCACTCTTCCAGTGAAAATGGACAGAGCGGGACCATTTCTTTCTGCAGGTGAAATGTGTCCAGAAAAGGAATTTTGGCCAAATCCAGGTACATTGCTGGTTTTAATGTGCTGTGGTATCTGGGCAGTGGTAGCTCTGTGGCTGCCCCTGCTAGGGTCAGGGTCTCGGTGTGCAAAGGGCATTATTAAACTCGGGTTGTGTTCTGAGCAAGTTAGGAGTAGGTGGGATAGAAAGAGGTGATGAGTGTCTGTATGTTTTTAAATCAACAAGCAGTGGAGACCCGGAGGTGGTTCCTGGCCGGAGGATCTCCTGAGTCCCTGGGCTGTAAACACAAGGCTGGTCTTTCCTCCTCAGCTGTGTGCAGCTGTGCGCGTTGTCACCCACATAAAGGATGAAAATCCATCCCAAAGGGTCATGGAGGCACACCTGGAAGAGCTGCTCTGAGACAGATCATTTTTTATCCGGTGCCAAGATGAACTTGTATGATAACAAGCTCCAATATATTAGAAAAATGTTGCTTAAAGCATCTGGGTCAAATTGAGCTAATTGGATCTAACCTCACTAATTCAATACCCCAATTAATTTGCTGTGCTCTGAGAAACCTGCAGGAGGGCTGTGCTTTGCTATTCTCTGGTGTAGGGCACAGCCCAGCATTTGATTGTGGAAAAGCAGCCAGACGTTTGGCAAGGACTTTGGAACCAAAATGAGTGATGACCTTATACATATAGCTGCCTGGGGCTGCGAAGTAACTACATCAAACATGCTGTTTCATGAAAGGCAAAATGTTGGTGGCTATCTTTTATAGAAAATTTGGGGACGCTGTTTGCTCAGGGGTTGGATGTTGGCGCTCTCATCAGATGTTAACTCAGACTGGGCCCTCCCCAGTTTGGGAATGGGATAAGCACAGTACTGCCCAAATACTGTCTTAAGCTATTCCAGATTTTTCAGGCTAGAAAGTTGCTGCGAAAAGAAACCGTCATTGTGCAGAGGAATGGTCCTGACTCTGCAGAGGGGCTCACATTTGTGAGGACCAGTGCTCGTAAGTGGGAGTCCCCAGACTGCTCTTGGAAATTCAGGTGCTTGGGTGCAGTCCCTTGCTTTGAGGCACCGCATTGTGCCTTGAATGCTGCAGCTGAATCTCAGCTGAGCCATGTGCACGCAGATTCTTTCCAGTGCCTCCCTCAAGCCCTGCAAGCCATGTGCCTCCAAACCCTTTCCTCCCGTGGCTGCTTGTATGCACCATGCTATACAGACCAGAGAGTAAGCTGGTAGGAATATGCCCTTTGCTGTTGTATTCACAAGCTTTGTTTCCTGCTCTGTGTGCATTTGGGGGGTACATGTCTGTGCTGGATCAAAACAAGATATTGTGCTGCTGGAGGCAAGGTTTGAATTTGATTCCTTCACCATTTGGTAAAATTAGAGGGCAGCGTGTTTAACGAGAGATCCCTGGGTGAATCCCCCACACCCAGCATCTTGGGGGAATAGATGTGATGTTCCTAGCTTTACTGACATGCTTGCTTTGCTTTGACCCCTTGATAAGGCACAGTATGGTTCCATTTAAGTGGTCCGAAGTGCTGAGCTGCTTTTTAAAACTGTTTAAAGACAAAGAGAATTGAAAGATTGTAGGTTTAGGGGCTGAATCCTGTCTCTGGCTGGGTGCGAGGCAGCTGAGCTTACAGCGTTTGGGGTGGATTCAGGGCAGCAGCTCGAGGACCTCACAAGGATGCTCAGGTCTCTGCTTGTCACGAGCACTGGGTTGGGAGAGGAGGAGGTAGAGCCTGTGGATTGAGGAGCTGGGATCTCAGCTGCTGCCTGTGCTCTGATAAGGGGAAAGGAAAGTCTCGATTGCTTCCCTTCTGCGTGCAGATCTGTCCTCTTGGACCAGTCTGGATCGCTCGGACAAAACCTCTTATCACAATTGACTATGACCTTGTAAAGTGGTTGCTTTAGAGGGCTGCTTATAAAAGCAGCAGCCCTGTGGGGTGCTGCACGTGCCCTGCCTCTGCAGGGCAAGGAGCTGAGATGGCTGCAGCGAGTGAGCGCTTGCGTTCGCTCTGCGTCCTGCTGCCCTCTCTGCACACTCTTCTCCGTTATCTCTCCCTGCCAGGCTTTTCTGCCCCCAGAAATATTCTGTTTCTTGAGTGCTCTCTTCTTGCTTTATGGTGGGCATGTTTATGTTTGCAGCCAGGGAGGTGGCTTTGCCAGTCACGGGGATCTCTGGCTTAAAATGTGGGTACGAATTCATCCGTGGTTCAGCAAGCCGTTGCCCCGTTATCTGGCAATGATCAGTCTGAGCCCCGTAGAAGCCTTTTTCTGGTGTCACAGAGGACTTGCAGGCTCCTGGTGTAAGGGAATTGCTCATCTGCGCAACTTGATTTCTGGCATGGTGGAAAAATACACATTGGAGACTGCTGAGCTAATAGACTGGAGTGACAATGATAAAGATATGTCTGGCATCTCCACAGCATTTCTGCATCACTGATGAGACAGGTAGAAGATCACAGCAAGGTTTGAACTAGACTGGCACAAAAATCCCCAGGAAGTACTGTGCTCTGCTGCAGATTTGAAGGAGACATTACAGCCACAGTTTGGGTGAAAAGAAAGCTTAATATTGGGTGATCTTTAGGGTCCAGGGCAAATTTAGCAACATCTTCCCTATTGCAAAGAGGTAAGGTGGAAAGCATCTTTCCTATGAATGGGAAGAAATAAGGAAAATAATTTCCAGGTGTCAGGAAGCTGGTAGGGTCGTTGTGGACCTGTCTGGGTCGTAGAGGAGCCATGGTGCAGCAGCCAGGGAAAACATGTCAAGCCTTTGTCTGATCTTTCCTGCTTCTGTGAGCCCTGGACTCCATGACTGGCCTTCGGGTGCCTGTCCATGCGCAGCAGTGCCAATCAATTCATCGTCTTTGCTATCTGACACTGTCTAATCTATGTAGCAGCCCAGCACAGAAGAATGTCTAATGCATTTTGATTTTTGTCCAATTTTGAACTGGCACAGTAGTTTATAAATATTAAAAGTTGTTTTGTGGTATGAGAGAGAGAGATAAAAATCTTGCAGGTCCACATGCAAGGATGGATACTGATGCCAAAGAACTACCGTGTTTTCTATCATGTGACTTGAACGTGGGCAGTAACATGGCATTTAAACCAGAAAAGAGGGAAGCAGCTCTAGTGACTTTAAATATTTCCATTGTCCCAGTGCTTCGTCTTTAAACTAAATGAAACTTATACCCACATGCACTAGAAACACCGTAGGTTTCGGATTTTATTTTGTTTGGGTTTTGTTAGAGTAGGAAATAGCTGTATGTCCATAATGGTTATTCCTCCTGCCCATACACCCCAGGAAGGAAGCCAGCCTTGAACTGCAGTGGTAGTTGTACGTAGAAGAGACTTTGTGCCCAGTGAACAGATGGGTTGAGAAACTTGGCTGAGCAGAATGTCTCACAGAAACTTTTTCTCATTGAAAGATGATGCTTTTCTTTAAGAGGAGGTGCAGCAGAGACAGTAGGACACCGGGTGGGTGACGGGGATGCTGTCGTGGTGGCTCCTCTTCTGTGGCTCTGGGGAAGGTCAGCGCTGAACTGTTGTGGGGGATGTTGAATAACAGCCACTTTCTCAGTCCAGATATGCCTCTGCAGGTGAAGATGGGGCAGCATATGTCATGCTTGCAAAGTGTTTTGGGCTCCCTCGAAATGAGAGGCATAATATGAAGGTAAGATTGTATTTAATATACCATGTTTAATGGCAGGACTTCCAGTGGAGCCCCAGTATCTTACTGGCTTGCATCTCACTTGCATCTTAATGAATTCCAAGGGTATTTGATCACCTACCTTTCCTAGGTGTTTTTGAAAAGCCAAGCCTAACAGCAGGAGGAAATACAGAAGGGTAAGCCATGTGTAATGCCAGCAATAAAGGTAGGTGCTGAGCCCTATATATAGATATTTATCATATAAAGATAGGTGGCTCTATCTCTCCTCTAATGTATTCTGCAGTATGTTGCATATGATCTAGCTTTAGTACCAGTAAAGTTTGTTTTAAATTGGATTCTGGGAAAACAGGCAGAAAGGCAAACACAGCAAGAACCTGCCCTTTGATGAATAGTGATGTCTTGTCCGGGCTGGGAGCAGGCATGTTAGCTCATGCTTAAAACTAGCCTGTGGTCCTGCTTTTCTTTTGAAAGCACAGGGGCACTGGAGAAAAGACTCCTCCCCCACGCACAGAAGTGGGAATTCCAAGTTAATATTCCTGCCTCAAGAGCTTTACATTTTCTAAACAGCATGGATCTGCTTAGCTGCATGAGTCAGAAAATACTCTTCCAATCTGTTTTCCTCTTCCCTTAAGCCAATGGAAATGGGAAATCCATTTAGGACAAATTGGGTTAAATCAAACCAGGGATGATGCTCTTTGAAATCAGGGAAATGCTTATTTAAACCAGGTGGCTGAGGACTCTGGTAAAATTGCAAGGACGAGCGTGTGCTGGGGTGCAGGTCTGGGCGATGGGTGCTTTGGGGGTGCTACTTTGCAAGAGGATGCTCAGGAACAGCATGCTGCCTGTTCTGTCAGTGCCTGCCTGCTGCCTTCCCTGGAGTACACCCGCTGCCTCCCTGGCCTGCAGGCAGGGCAGCAGGGAGGCATTAATCCTTTTGTAGGCATCTCTAGCAGTGTCTAGGTGGGATCAGCTGTGTTTTTCTAGGTACAGCCACACTCCAAGCCAGACACAAGCTAGTACAGTTTGCAGGGCACTGAGCTTCTGCTAATGAGCCCTTGGGACAGACAGCGTGTTAGTGTGAGGCCAGCACGTCCCTCCACGTCCCCTGCCTCTGCCCTGGCATCGGTCTGGGCGAGTGGAAATCCTTAGCGTATCTCACCAGGCAGCTGCAGACCCACTGAGGTTTTGTAACGGGGAAGCTGCTGTGGGTGAGCGGGGAGATAGCGATGCTGGAGGAGCTGGGTTCTCCGGCTGGTGACTTCCCGGTGCTGTGGCCCAGAGGGCTTGGGCTTCTGGTTCCCACATCTCCAGAGTGAACAAAAGCAGCATTGCTCCAAGCTGGGAAGACAAGAATTTGTCTTCTGATGTAAATCACTGCCCCAGATACTGCTGTTTTGCCCCAGTGGTTAGTTTGTCTGCTTTGTTTGCAGTAGAGGAGTCTTTAAGACCACTTCCAAGCATAATGGGATCCTTTGGTGCAGGAAACTGCCACTGGCACCAGCAGTTTGGGGTGGGGAAGCTCAGCCGGATGCATTGTCTTCCTCATCCTCTAAATGCTGGGTTTCCACATCAGAGCACATGCGCTGCACTGCAGGATTTATGAGGTGGGTGAGCTACATCTGCAAAAAGAGCACCCACCAAGTCCTAGCCGGGAAGACCTTGAAGTCTTAAGGCAAAGAATAACTGCATTCAGCAGGGGACCCTTGGCCTGACTCTGCACACCTCCACGCTATGCAGAGCAGTAGTTTTCCTCTGACATGCCTTGTTTCTGCTTGCTGGATTAGGCTGTGCCATGTGTGAGTGCCCTGGCTGATCCTTTGCCCTAAAGTTCTTGCTGTGACCTCCCGCCAGCGTGGCTGTCGTGAAGCAACGGTGGCGTGTGGGGTGCTGGGCCCTTGTATCTCCTCCCCTGGCATCTTGGCACAGAGCTGCTCACAAAGCCGTTGGGCTGGGGACTTGTGGAGTGGGTCAGTGTGTGCTGAGCCCTTTTTGTAGGATGCCACAAGTCCCACTGGTGTCTGGGGGAGGTGAAGGCACTTACTGCTTCTGTTTGAAGATGAGCACAATCCTCAGAAATAGATACCAGCACGTTTTCTTTCTTGGGGCAGGAGTGCCCAGGAAAATGGATGTGACTGTAGTCCATGAAAGGCACAGATTTCCTACCATAGCTGGCAGGGGTAATTCCAGAGTGGATTTTGGCTGGCAGTAACCATTACCACAGCCAGCTGTGGATGCAGCCCGTACTTTCTCCTGTAAGGTAATTACCACAATGTTATACCTCCCCATCTTGCTGTGACTCTTTCATTTTGCCATGTAGACACATGCTTAGTATCCTTTTCGTTTCCTGAAGACAAAACAGTGATGGACAGTCAGTCTCCTCGGGAGGGGATGGGGAGCAGGAGGAATTGTGTCAGGACCCCCATGGAGCAGGTCTTCCATGTCTGTGGGATGCCAAAGCAGAACCCAGCAGGTGGTGACATGTTCCCATTAATCCGTAGCACCTCCACCTTTGTGCAAGGACACAGCAAGGCTGTCATTGCAGAGATGACAGCGGGGGTGCCTCTCCCTTCCCACTCGGAGATAGTATTTCCAGGATCCAAGCTCTTGTCCATGCATGGGGTTGCGTAGCCCTGTGTGAAGTACTGTAGTGAACGCTGATAGCTTGCTCTTGCTATGTGCTGAGGAGGAGTCTGCAAAGCAGGGGTGCCCGAAGTAGGGGGTTGTCGTGGTTTAACCCCAGCCGGCAGCTAAGCACCACGCAGCCGCTCGCTCACTCACCCCCACCCCTGGGATGGGGGAGAGAATCAGGAAAAAAACCTCGTGAGTTGAGATAAAGACAGTTTAATAGGACAGAAAGGAATGAAAAACAATGATAATAATAATATGACAATAGTAATACTAAAAGAATTAAACTATACAAAGCAAGTGGTGCACAATGCAATTGCTCACCACTCGTTGACTGATGCCCAGTTAGTTCCCGAGCCGCGATTCCCCCTCCCAGCCAGCTCCCCCAGTTTATATACTGGGCATGACGTCATATGGTATGGAATAGCTCTTTGGCCAGTTTGGGTCAGCTGTCCTGATGGTGTCCCCTCCCAGCTTCTTGTGCCCCTCCAGCCTTCTTGCTGGCTGGGCATGAGAAGCTGAAAAATCCTTGACTTAGTATAAACACTACTTAGCAACAACTAAAACCATCAGTGTGTTATCAATGTTATTTTCCTACTAAATCCAAAACACAGCACTATACCAGCTACTAGGAAGAAAATTAACTCTGTCCTAGCTGAAACCAGGACAGGGGTTTAGGGGAAACTGGGGTGTTGGCAGAGCAAGGAGGAAAGTGCTGAGGCTGTTCTGTGAGGTGGGTTGGTGTTAGGAGCTGCTTTGGCAAAGGAAAGAGCTCAGGACCCAAGTTAGATCTTTCAAAGTGGTGGTAGATACCTTGTACAGGAGAGAAGCTCATGTTGGGGTGCTGCCTAAGCAGGACCCTCTCCAAAACATTTGGGTGCATGCCTCAGGCTGTCCCCTCTGTGCACCCAGCTGCCTCCATCTGTCTTGGCAAGGAGAAACTGTGTGTGTACGTCAGTAAAGTGAGCCAGGAGAGCCCAGCTGAGAGCTGCTGAGCAAGCAGGGGACAGCTTTAGTTGCCTCACGGCTTTGCTGACCCCAGCTGAACTGTCCGGTCCCCTCGCACACCACGGCTTCGCAGGGTAGAGCGGTTCACCTGCGGGACCATCCGAGTGCAGAGCTGGATTTGGAGCCACTGAGTCACTTCTGCTGCCGCTGTGCGATGGGGGATTCGCACCGGGTCCCTGAATGTTAACCATCTGCGCAATCTGCCGTATAGTTAACGGGCTTTGTAAGCAGCTCATGGTTTGGATTTTGTGAAAGTTTTATGTTGCTTCACGGGCAGTGCACCATGCAGAAACTGGGGGGGGTGGGCTGCAGTGATTCCTACAGCAGGGCTTGCATTACAGATAACAACACATGGTATGCTGAAAGAGGTGCTGATGTTTCCTTCAGAGGCCTGTCATTCCCCATTTGCTTTCAGCAGAAGGATATTCAGGTGGCAGGGGACATTTTATTGCCCTTCAGAAAAGCCATTCACATTTACCTCCAAACAGTTAAAATTCCCTGCTTGTTTGCCTGTTGTTCTGCAGCCTAAGGACTGCTGCCATTCAGGCATCTCATGGCCAAGAGGAAAGTCCTGCCATCCCAATACGGTTCTCCTAACCTCTATAATGGAGCAGTTTAGGTAGGAAGGGACCTTTGGAAGTCCCTAGTCTGGTCTCTGAGTTGTCACAGAAGCTGAAGGAGATGTGTCTGGACTGAGGGGAGATCTGGGAATGGTGTTGTAGGTTGGTCTTCCTAGGTTGGATGGACTGGTGTTTCACAGCATGCTAGCAGAGGGCTGCCTCGTGCTTGACCCATGGGGCTCCTCCTCATCAGGCTTCTCTATCTCTATCCCAATGGTCCTTTTCCAAGGATCTCTCCCAAAACCTCCCTCTGAGCTCTTCTCCCCTTTTCACCCTTTAAGGTGTAGTAACCCCCCCAAACATCCCTCCAGGCAGGCAGCACATGTCCAAGGCTCTGAGGCTCTTCATCCACCATGCTGCACGTAACTTTGGAGAGCCATGCTCAGTTTGCTCATCCTGTTTGGATGGTGGTCAGCAGCTCCATCATTCTGGAGCTGTTGCCAGCACACCCTGTTTGTGCTGCAGGACGGAGGGGGGCTGGCGCGGGCTGCCTTTGGCTGAGTGTGGGGATGAGGCTTTCACGTAGGCTAGATCCTGTGATTGGAAGAAGACACAGACAAATCTGAGAGAGGTGAAGCTGTTTCATGTCACCTGAGAGTAGTAAGCGTTCCCCTAGCAGCCACAGGAATTGCCAGTGACAGTATGTTTCCAGCACAGTTAGCAACAAAAAGAAAAAAAATAAATCAAAACGACAAAAAAAAAAATTCCTGAGTGCACTGAAAGAGCAAATAAGATTACCTTACTGGGCAAGGATATTTGACAGGGATACAGACAGGGAGAGACCTATTCTGGTAGCCCTGTGGCACTGTCATTATATGCCACGTGGGATGTGCTGTTGGGAGCATGCATTTCTCCCAGAGTGTATAAAAAGCTGTCCTTTTCTAATCACCACCCACTTATCACCTTTAGGTAAATCAATACTTACTCATCATTGTAAGATCGTTTCATGCAATCAGTCAAGAGATCCTGAATGAGGAGATCTCTTTCATAAAGTAACTTTTTTCATCAAATTTGAAATGTTTGGAAAAATACAGATGTGCCAGAAAAAATGTTGAACAGAAAAAATATTCCACTCAAAAGTCCGTTTTGAAAATTCAACTTCTTTGTTTCAAATATCAGCTTATGATGAAGTCTTTTGTTGTTTAATGTTTGTTTCTATTATTAGGACATCATGGTGAATCCAAGCAATTTGTGAAAGTGACCCTTTATTTCAGTCCTGGTCAGATAAAAACCATACTTCATACCAGAGGAAAAGCAGAAGATACGCTGAACACCAGAGAGATGTAGGTTTTGAAAGTCTGAGTGTTTGAATATTCAATATTCATTCCTAGCTGTAACAGATACGTAAGTTCAAAGTCTCTCAGCTGTGCAGATCAGATTTCTGCTGGGACCGATTACTCAGCAGTGATTTGTTTTTTGCCAAACCAATTTCCATTTTCCTCCTTTCAAAACCAGTCACCTCACGTTTTGTAGAGACTGTTTTGATGAGTGGTTTTGGACTGCAACTGAAATATTTCTGCTTTTAAGTGAGGTGAAAATGTACTTCTCTCCTAAGTCAGTTTACACCTGTACTTTACTATAAGAATACCTTCCTCGCCTGATTTCTGTGTTGGGTGCCCTATCATCTGGGGTTCAGCAGTGATGCAGGTACTGTCCCTATGGGAGGACGCACGCTCCCACTCACATCTCCAGCTCAAGCTGCTGCCGCTCATCCTCGTCGCCCTGAAGGGCGGCAGTCCCGTCCTGCCCGCCTGAGGAGACGGGGTCCTCTCCCAGCAGCTGGTACCTGGGAGGAGCTGGCTGTCCCAGGTCAGCTAGGGCACCCGGCAGGGGTGCAGAAGCCAGAGTTTCTCATTGTCTGTTGGGAGATTTGCTTTGTGAAACAGCCTGAACGAGATGTAGGTGGTCTTATTTGGAACAGCTCACCTCATTGATGGCTGCCTGAGATCTTTGGTACTGCCCTAAAGCTCAACGAGCACTGGTTTCCAGAGGGAAGACGTGATACACTGGGAGCAGCTCCCCCGTGCACTCAGAAGCTGTAGCTCCCCGTGGATGCGGCTTCCTCCGCTGTGCCAGCCACCGCTCCAGACGTGAGGTTTCTCCCGAGCTTGTTCATCAAGTGGTTTTGATGAAGAGCTCTCAGAGTTGTTCAGCTTCAAAAAAAATGTTTGAAATTCACGCTGTGCTGCTTATTTGTGATTGGCCTGAGAAGTTAGAGGGTTTCTAAGAGTCACTCGGGGCTGTGATTGCAATGAGCAAATGAGCACTTCGAGCCTGAAAGCTTGCAGGTGGGGAGGAAAAGTTTTATTCCCACAAACAGGACTGGGAGAAATTTGAGTAGCAGGGACCACGTACCTAAGGGAAAGCTGTGGAAGAGGAAGAAAACAAGATTTTGCTTCGTAATTTGAGTCTCACCTGGTTGTGCAAATAAACATTTTGTTTAAATTAGCTCCAGACATGACTGCAAACATATATTAGGGGTCCTTCAAATGTTTAAGGACTTTCTTTAAAGTGCTCCTTAATCAAATGCTCTTATCATTGTATCGTGAGTGAGTTGTTTGTATAATTGGTTCCCCTTTTTCCCACCCACCAGCACTGCTGCTTGAGAAGCAGTTTAATGGAAAAACTCTTAAGCAGAAGGCTGTGATTTTAGGAGCTTTGTCATCTCCACTGGTTAGAGCTGCCTTTTTCTGTCTCTTCCAGCTTTTTTCGAATCCTGCCATAACTTGTCACAGCTGGAGCCAAGCTAGAGTGTAGATGTTATCTTCTCAGAAGCTCTGGGCCATTTGGCCAGCCACGGCCCAACCAAGAGAAGGTGTGGGCCATCCCCTCCGGCCGGCCACCTCATCACTAAGCAAAGCCTCGCCGCATGGGCTGTGCTACGGTGTCCCTGCTTAAGTGGGAGAAGTTACTTAAGGTGCAAATATTGCTCAGAGTAGTAAGGAAGCCTTGTGTAAATCTGACAGTAAAGTTGGCTGTTCTCTTGCCAGTAGCCAACTCCATGGCTGGGGGCCATTTCTTGTCTCTGCTTCATTTCCCCAGCTGTAAAAATAGTCTGCTGGGAAAACCTCAGACTCGAGTCTCACAGGAGAGCATTTTCCTCTTGCTTTCCTCAATGCTTCATGCTTTTGGTGTTTTCCTCTCGGGTGCAGAGAGCACTCAGCCCATTACAGGTGCCTGGTGCAGTGATGTGCCAACAGCTATCACAGAAGAAAGAGCTCAGGGAGCTTTTCTAAGCTGCGATGCTGTGGGGTGAGTCCAGATGCTGCTCCTGGCTGTGCCACAAGATGCTTTTCTGCCTTGGGGTGAATTTAAAATTACTTTGGGTTTCAGTGTCCCCACCTGGCTGGAGTGCTAAAAGCATCTGTGTTACAGAGCATATGGAAATGTCTAGGAGGACCATGCGCTGGCTCTGGGAAATGGACTCGTGATGTGGCACTCGACTCCCAGTGCGAACTGGAGAGGTGGTACGCAAGTGCCTGATGGAGGTGCCAGGTTTGCGTGGGCAGGGCTGCCACCAGTGGTGTACCGCTGGTGTGTCCCAGTTGCTGCCCTTCGTTATGGACAATGTGGGTACTCAGAATTGGGGTACTCCCTCACCTGCCTGGGAAGGAGCAGTTGACACTCAGGTGGGCAGAAGACCTGTGGCTGTTTCAGTAGGAGGGAGTGAGCGCCTGGCTTGGAGGTGTCACTTGTTTCAGGGGTCAGGGAGTCATGAGACTGAAGGCAGCCAGAGTCTTGGTGAACGCTTTGAGTCATCAGTAAATACGGGGTCAGGTCCTTTCCAAACGTGTACGGAGATGTATGAGGTTGGTGTTGCTCGCTACAGTGCTGTTACATGATGCATGTTAAAATGGAGGAAAAAATGTTGAATTTATGCTTTCCTGTGTCTTCCAGCTGATGCTTTCCCTTCTGCTCCATCCTTTGCTCCCTTAGCTTGTGCAGTGTACCAGTTAAGCCTGTCCGAGAGTCAGTGGGGCACTTTTAGCAGGTGGGCGAGGGTGCAAAGAATATATCTGCCAAAGGGTGCCCGCTTTTCCTCATCAAATGGATTGACATGGGATGAGCAAAGTGGCAGGTGATACCACCTTGGACTTGCCTCCGTGTTTTTGGCCAAGCACAGTGGATGTTTGCAGTGAAACACCATTTCTTTGGTGACAGGAGATTGAGGCTCTTGGTGGTTATGCAGAGGGTGACTTGTAGCATCACCCAGCTTTCCTCCTGCAGGGGCACCCCATCCACGTCTGTGTAAGAGAAGACGTGGAGGCAAAATATATTTGAGTTATGCAGCATTGCTGTCGGTACAAGGCTAGGTGAAATCTTTTTCAAATTTAAAAATATTCCTTCAAGAAAGAGTGGATTTAGGAAAAAACTCTATATTCAGGTATGTCCAAAGAAAAATGATCAGATAAACCCATTATAATATAAAAAGTTTATGTTAACAGTTTCTTTGGAGGGCGGGGAGAAGCATCTTGGAATTAATAAACTCATCTCCTACAAAGCCTGTGGTACCTGGGGATCCATGAGAGAAAGAGAAGAGGATATTGCTCTAAAGAAGTGGTTGTTTCTGAAAGGGCAGTGCTGAGATGAAGTGCAATAAGATGTTTCTGACAGGAGGCCATGAGGGAACTCTCTCTAGTGTGCACACATACACACAGGCTCCGAGATATAATTATATATAAAAATAAATATGGCTGTTCATTCTGCAACTGGGCCCTAAGCAAATACTAGATTTGTTGGAAAAAATGTCCTCTTTCTTCCATCTTGGTGATAGGATTTGATGGAAGGACGAAAGTACTTACGTGCAAAGACCTTGGAGAAATCTTTTTTTTTTCCTTTTCTGATTATTAATGCCATAAGACAGTAAAAAAACCACACACACACACCCCCCCAACCCCATATTTTTCCATCTATTTGAAACCACTGGCTGGCAGGGCTAGCTAACTTGTATATCAGTAGCAATGCCAGTGGCTGCTTGTTTTAAGCTTGATCCATTCCAGGACACCTGAACATTGCTCTCCTTAGGTCAAACATAAAGAAATAAGTCAAAGCATTTCTTCTTACATGGCAGCCTCGTGCCTGTTCGGTCCCATGGTCAGGACAAGTGTGCTGACACTTAAACTCCAAAAGGTTTTTCTTCCAGCTGGATGTTCATCATGACAGTCAGGAGGAGCTAGAAATGCTCTCTGAAGACTAAAGCAACTAACCAGAGCAAGCATGGCTGGATCAGTCCCTTGCACTGGTGCACACTGGACTCTGGCTTGAAGGACTGCAGAGGAGCACCCAACCTGGGGAGTCTGGTTTTTCTCTCTCATAACTGCTCATGAATAACCCCAAACAGAAACAACTGTGGTTTTTTTTTTCTTACAA
This sequence comes from Gymnogyps californianus, assembly GCF_018139145.2. Taxonomy (NCBI): domain Eukaryota; kingdom Metazoa; phylum Chordata; class Aves; order Accipitriformes; family Cathartidae; genus Gymnogyps; species Gymnogyps californianus. Next base: position 2,231,369 of record NC_059487.1, on the reverse strand, counting down.
GCAGCTTCGTCTTGGGAGAAGAGATGGGGAGCCAGCGCAGCCCCTCTGTGCTGGTAGATCAGGGCTTTATTGCTCGAGTCTGTTTGCAACTGGCTTGTGGTCATTTCTCCATGTGGCAGTCTCTCCTTTAGCTCAAATGATTTTCCATCTGGCCTGATGCTTGCCCCTGTGGAAGGCAGCTGTATCGCCTCTCAGCTTTCGTTTGCTAGGATAAATAAGCCAAAAATGGGCAACCAACTTTCTTGATGCTTCCCACTGATGCTTCCCAGCTGGTGCAGCAATGGAGCTGGATCCGAGTTGTGTGGGTCTGCACCCCCATCTGCGTGTCTCGTCTCTTGCAAAAGCCTTCCGATCCATTAAGCTTTCTCCAAATTACTTTCTCCGTGTTTGGTATATGAATGTCCCATTCCTGTGTCCAAGCTGCCGTGGTGACTTGGGGACGTCCTCTCCTCCTGGCTCCATCCATCGCAGCGAGGCCGGCTGGGTGTTTGGGGCTGGTGCCTCTGGTGCAGCACCAGGGGCTGCAGCATCAACCTCCCGGTTACCCCAGTTGGGTAGGTGAGTATCTTAGCAGGAGAAGAAAATACCAGTAGGAACTGGTCATATTTTCTACTTGTTCTTGCCCGATTTCCACATCTTAGCCATGCAAAATCTGCCAGAAGTTAAGCATTATGCACACCTTGTGAAGGTCTCAAAACTGGAGATGTCATTTGTTTCAGATTATCAGTCAGCTCTGGGAGCTATGGAGAAATCTGTCGACGTCTTATATAACCCCATCCAAGCAATATTTTTTCCACTGTGTGAAATAACTCAGTGAATTTCTAATTACACAAATCTAATTAAAGGCTGAATGTAACGACTATGCCTAATCATAATGATACACCCATTTCATTAAAAAAAAGAAATTGCTTGTGTACAACAAACCACTCAATTTAGTACAGAATTAATATCTGCCTCTCTGGCTGGAGCTGTGCAAGCACCGGCTCGTGTGGGCATCCCTGGGAGGTCCACGCGGCCAAGCGGAGTCTCGTGCGGCTGCGTTGGAAACGCTGGCTCTTTTGTGAGTAGTTCTCAAGAGGTGTCTGTGTAAGATGGGGGTGAGAAAGGACCCTCCCAGCTGGCCAAAGCTTTGAGGGACTATGGTCTGTGCACCATGGCCAAGCGTCCACTGAACTGGGATTTAGTGGATTTTACACCTGAAGCTCAGTGGTGGTAGAGCAGCAGAGGCACCTTTGCTTCATTTTCACGTCAGCTCTATTTGATGATCTGGTCTGCTCTCAGAGACCAAAGGAGCACAAAAAATTATTTATCCCACATTGGAGATCTTTCCTTCTGTGGCTTTCAGTGCGCCTCACCAAAGCCTGGAACGGATGGCACCCATCTGATGAAAGCCTGTTTTGTAAAACTTCTCAGATCTGCTTTTCCCGTGAGGTGCGTCTGCCATCAGCAGCGAGATAAAAGTGTGTAACCACTGCAGCAGGCAAAAAACTAACACCAGCCATGCTGTCTGGGTGCCAGGCAGCTTGCCAGGCCTCTGCTAACTGATGCACTGGTCTATTGAGTCTTCCTTGCAGCTCTAATGCAGTGCCCGCTTTTACAAGAGCTCCAGCAGCATTCCTATCAGAAGGAGATGGTTCACAGCAAGACATGGATCTTCATCCATGCAATCGAGTGCAAGTTGCAGAGGGAATGGCTGCACTTATAGGTCTGGAGTTTTCTATTAATATTTTTGCAGTAGTTTATTGCTGAAATAACTCTTGCAAAAGCACCTGTGGCTTTATCCTTTCCTTACCTTGGTGAATGCAGAAGGAAGTTCATCCTACAGCATGGAGACTGTGCCCAAATTTCTGGCAGGCCTGCAAGAATTCAGATATCAAGGGGAGCCAAATATGGGACAGAGGGAATAATATCAGGGCAGTGAGGTTAAATAGATAATTGATTTTTTTTTTCAGTGCTGGTCTCGGGTGTAAATCCATTGAGGTTAATGAAGTAAAGCAAATTGAATTGAAGAGCCCTGTATGGAAAGCTTAGCCTGGCATATAGCCTGTTTCAGAGGCTCCTCTTGGTGCTCCTGTGGTGTTTTCAATGGCTGCATCTTGGTGTCAGCGTTTTGCTCGCTTATGCCGGGTGAGAGGAGCTGAACTGTGACAGCCACAACCATTTTAACTTGCAACCAAGAAAGCAACCCTCCCATCTTGTTTCTTTACTCAAATACTTGGATATGTGTGTTCGTTGCGGTTTGTTTCTGATCTACCTGCAGTTATTTCGTGGACCTCTGGACCACTTGCTCTGGTGGTGTTGCAAAGCCCCACGGGCTGGAGGCTGCACAGCCCTGAGCTTGCTGCATCTCAGCCCTGCGTTTCTGCAATTCCCTAGGAAGCCCTCCAAGGCATCGCAGTTAGTAGTATCTTTTGGATGAGACGTCAAATATTTGTCACAGAAGCACTTGTGGCACTTTGGCAAGCGTTAGCTCTGGAACTGGAATTAAATTCTGATACAGATCATTGTATCCTGCCAACCGTCCCCTGAGTTGAACTGGTGGGGGGTGTTTGACTTCCCAGCCTGAGCAGGTGGGACGTGGATGCGTGCCGATGGCAGCCGCACAGCTCAGGTGGGACAGGAGGAGAAGGGAGGCCTGGCAGTCTCTGGATTAATGAGCCCATCAGGATTTGGGTGGGAGGTGATACACAGGTGGGTACAAGGTGGGTTTGCTAGAAATGGAGGATCCAGCCATAACTTTTGGGGGCAGAGGAGATGCTCTCCCTGCCAGAAGGGCTGATGCCCAAGCTCACAGGTGCTGGGATCGTGTTGTGCCATGCCTCTTGCTCCAGGCAGGGAGGGGTCCCAGCCCTGGGAGGTGGCATGCTGGCACCAATATGAGCTGTGACCTCTTGGGCCAGGGCTCTCTTGGACCCCGAGTCTTGCACACCTTGCATCTCTGCTGAGCTTCACCCTGGCGGAACCTGCCTCCCTGCGTGCTGTAACACCCACAGTGTTCTGTGGAGGACACTTTGCTGCGGAGATACAAAGTGTTGGCTGTGCCTGGGTTTCCAACAGAGGTGGCCCAAGAGAAAGGGTTGACCTGATGTCTTCTCAGGCCGCAGAGATGCTTCACTGGTTTCTCTCCTGCTAGCCTCAAAGCTTGTGGGAAGGACATGTGTCTCATTACAGAAATGGGTCCAAGGGTTCAGTCACCAGCAGAAAGTCACCTGTCCTTTGCATCACTTATGCCTGGCTGTTAAATTGTGTCTGTCACGGGTAATAGATCATACCCTGTCCATCCCCTGGCTGTTGATGCATTGCTCCGTACAGCTAATTCAGCAGGACCTTTTGCTGCTCATGGCCAGACTTCTGAAAGCTTCTTGAGTCCACTTAGCTCAAGATTTGCTGTTCTAAATGATGCTGACAGTGAGCAGGATGCCTTGTCTTCACTGCAGCCCCCCAGCCGCTGCTTCCCGACACCCGCTGGGCTCTGGCACAGCACTATTTAACCTTGGTAAATGAAACTTCACAGGTGTTACTGGAGAAAAGGACTCTGCCAAGCAGCTCTCCCCTGGGTCTCATCCGTACTTCTGTTCTTGGGCTTTCCTTACGATTACTCAGACTCCTCTAAGAGCAAGATGGGAGCAAAATCAGGCTGAGAAAACCTTAATCTTATCATGGCCTTTTGCAGCATTTTTCTGAAGCTTGGAGATCTTTGGGAAGAACAGAAGAAGAAAGCTTTACAGACCACAACTTCCATCCCAGTTAAACTTCAAGTAACGTCAGCCCTGGTACCCCTGATATGCACTGGGATGCACTGGTATACACTGTTATACATGCAGCAGGTGCTGCAGAGAAGTCGGTGAGTAAGAGATGGTGTCCCAAATGCAGCAAAATACTCCTTCAGGCATATTTGCGTCTTCCTGCCATTTTGTAGTGAAGGACTTCAGGTGAAGACAAAGTTCTCGTGGCAGGGAAGGCACCTGCCTGGGGCAAGGCTAGTATCCAAATGGCCTGGCTGTTCCCCTTGCCCAGGTCTTGGGGGACGCTTCATTCCTGTGTGGCTGATGCTTACGTCTTACCAACCGTGGCCATCTGCAGGCTGGTTGAGATCCCTGGGACATGGCTATTTCAGCGTGAGCTCAAGGACCATCCCTGTCCCTTAGAACTGCCACCTGCCAGCCATGCCACCTTGAAGTTGCATCCTGCTGCTTTTGGCAATGGACCTTTTCCCTGGAGCTCTGGCCCTTTGGGCTGATGAAGAACCAAAACCCATCTGCAGGAGATGCCCAGGTCTGGTGCAGGGCAGGACCCCTGAGGAAGGTGCGGTGGGAGCACTTTGGGCAGCATGGAGCAGCCCAATCCTGCACCAGACATAGGGCATCTCCCACCCAACTCAAGCTGTTGATAGAGCCTCTGGGAGAGATTTTCATCTTGGATCCTACGAACACTGGACAGGTTTGAGCGTGGACCCTGATGAAGCTTGGATCCTGAGCTCCCTATCGTGGTGGCAAAGGGGAGAGCCTTTACCAGAGCAGTGATTTCCATCCCTTGCCATTTCCCTGTTTCTGCACTTTACCCTGCTTTGTGCAGCAGCTAAAAATAATTGAAAGAAAGGCATGAGCCTGCAACGAGGGAAGGGGAGAGGGAACCCCTGTGTCTGCATGAGAAATGAGACTCCCTACAGCTGGCAGGAGCCTGTCCGTCACGCAGGCAGCATGTGTGCGCAGGCTTCAGTCTCTCTTGCAGGATAGTCACTGGCTACATAAATAAACAGGCTCTGTTTTTGTCTTCGGTCACCCTACCAATGCCTCTTGCTAGCCTTGACTTTTTGGCTTGTCTCTGTATTTTTAGCTGTGGGACACCCTGTCCTCAAACCCGGAGAGGACCTGAGTTTTCTCATACCTTTCTAAACGTGTGAAGCCAGCTCTCGTCCTTCTCCGTGTCCCAATTTAGAAAAGGGGAGGGTGGCAGTGCAGTTTCTTCCCACTTGTACCGGTGTAGCTAAGCTGAGGACTTGAGATGTGCATATCCGTTTACCCAGGAGTTTATTGATGGTTGTGCTGGATAAGAGTCTTCGAGAAAGGATGAGGAAGGCATCTCTGTGAGATGCAATGACATAAGGGTAGAGGAGCCCTTGTGTGCAGCCTGGTCCATGGTTACAAGGCGGGCACCCAACGGTCAGGTATAGACTGAAACTGTTCAGTGCGGGGGCTGCTGCCCTGCATGTATCTCCATCAGCGGAGGTAGTACATCTCTGGGTAGCCGTAGGTCTGCGTGGAGCAGGAACCGCGGTGCGTGTGCTTGTCCAGGCTGCACGTGCAGGTGCCAGTTGCACAAGAATTCCGATACCGTTGGGCTGGGGCAGGTTCAGCACAGTGCGAACTGCACTTTTCTCCTTGAGCCTAGAACTGAGGGGGCCTAATATGATTTTCCCTTCTATCTTTTATCTCGTTCATATACAAAGAAGTGGAGGAAAAAAACTCACGCTTGATTACATTCAGCAAAATGCAGTATTTCTTTGTGTTTTACTGAGAGGGGGATGAGGTTGGGAGTTTATTCTCTTTTATTTAAAAGTACAAAATGATTTAGCACAATGAAAAAATTAAATGTCACTTTGAATAAATGATCAAATGTTCTTCCGTTTGGCAAGTGCTGAAACGAGCACATGTTTTATTGTGCGGTAGTTTCAGTCACGCCAAATCCACCTTTGCATCCTTCTCTACTCATGCAGCAGAATCCGCCTTTTCAGCCAGCTGAGCCCTTGCATTTACCCAGCCCTGCTTTCGAAGCCCCCTGCCCCGTCTGAGCATCTCCACCCTGGTCCTTGTCACCGGCTTGGTGGGGCTGTGGGCTCAGCTCCTCGCCATCCTCTTTGCTCCCTCTTTCTGCACCGAAGTCCTCACTCAGACACTTGCTTAGACATAGACTTCAATTTCAGCGTCTGAATGGCTCCCTTGATGTAATTAAGGCTATTTGTGTGCTTGGAGTTAAGTACGTGCTGAAGCACTTTGCTGGATGGAGGCATAAAAGCGCACGAGCTTCAACCGAGCAGTAAAATAGGTTTTACAAGGCACTGGGGGCTGCCAGCCCCGCTCCTCGTCCCGGTGGCTGCTGGTGTAAGATGACCCGGGAATTGTGATGGCTCCCTGCCTTCTGCTGCTGCAGACTAAATGTCCTGAGGTCTGTTGTTTGCGCCGCACTGACGTGTGTCCCTGTAAGATTGTATGACCACCTTGTCCCCTGGGAGAGCCACTCAAGGTCACAGGCTGCTTTCCGACGGCTAGCAAGCCTGCAACGCCCGTACTCGTAATATACTACGGAGATGCTGTTTCAACCTGTCGAGGTGCCCCAAGGCAGGTGGGGTATGGGGGTGCTGGGAGTGAGTCCCAGCCAGGGTACCCCTGCATCCCTATCCCCACATCACGGATGCTGTCGCGGGAAGCAACACGCAGGGGTGGCAGGGGGGTACTTACTTGGTCAGAGGGATAAAAAGTGAGACTGAGCAGACGCAGGCGTAGGTTTTACTTGGTGTGAGCAGGCTCACGTGAGTCCGGCTGCTTGCTGGGTCCCAGGGAAGATGGATCAGCACCACCATGTGCTTCCGTTCTGGCAGATTTGGTGAAGATGGCTTGAGCTTGCCCTTCTTGTCCTCTGCCAAGAGAGGGTGGTGTGGGCTTATGCTGTTATCCCACTGCAAACCAGGTTGGGAGAAGGCATTACATGCTACGCAAGGCTTAGCTGATTTTCAATTAAAGCAGAAATATGTACGTATTTTGGGGGGGCAGCCATAAAGTTCCTTAACAAGAGGCTGCTGCTGGATTTGCATGGGCAATATTACCTGACCTCCCTGTGCAACTGGTGCTACCCAAGCTAATAATTTCCTATCCGAGTGTCAATCGGAACAGCTGAGATATTTTGCATTTTTTAATGGCTCTCTACTGTGCCTGAATTAATGGAAAAAATGGAGTGAAACGAAGATGAGAGTCTTGAAGGGACAGAATGACAAATTGGCTTTAGAGCATGGCAGCAACAAGCACTGTCGGGGGTTCATGCGCTGACCTTTATCTAAACAGAACTGTATGTAACAGATAAGAATATTTAACAGTAAGTAACGTCACATCAGCGCGGAGAACAAAATGACTACATCAAACAGGCAAGAAATCCACTGCAAATTACTCAAAATAGAAATGTCAGCTTCTTTGTATCTGCAACCTGCCTTGTGCTGATGGTGCTGGAATTAGACAGGAGGGCATGCGAGTAAAGAAGCTCTTCAAAATGATTTAGGGCCTGGATAATATATACATAAATGAGTGAGTGAGGCAGAATCAAGCAGAACAACGGCAGGTCTGCTGGACCAGGGTTGTGTAAAATCAAACACTAAACTGAGCTGATAATTGAGTGTGGGGATAAATGTGTATAAACTGGTTATCTCCACTGCTGAAGTTGTGACAGGCGGCTTAGGGTTTCCCTTTCCTTTCCCTTCCATCTCCAGGGGATCCCGGTGCGCTGTGCTTCAGCAGACACCTCTTGCCCCGGTAGCTGAGCCCCTCTCTGTGTTTCATAGATGGGAGGAACCGTTGCTGGCTGGGGATGTTGAGGTGTTTTTCGTTCTGTTTCTAAGTTGGGGTTGTCCCAACTTCCTGGGGGTTGTTCGGAGGGCAGCTGAGCTGGGATGCTGCAGGGATGTCCGGAGGCTGGCATGGGTCTCTGCTCCCTCCAGCCACTGCCACAGGCAGCGTCAGTGCTGGACAAGTGATGAAGAGCAAAGCGATTTGAGCTCCGAGGGGATGCCTGTGTTCGTGCTGCAGACTGGGAGGCAGTCTGCAGTCCCTAATTTAATCTTAAAACGAATGATGGTCTGTGGATGTCCATTCACCAGCGGTGGATTTCATCGGTCCAGATGACAACAAAAGCTGAGTGAGGAGTTAACCCCCTCCTGATCTACCTCCTGCTGTGGAGCATCCCCTGGCCCTGCAGCTTCAGGCCTGGGGTGGACCTTTGTCAGAGTGGTTTGCATCCCTCTGCCCTGGAGTAACCGCCTGCTCGAGCAATGGTGCAAAACACACCAGGGCTTGGGAAATGCGTGTGCCTGATGCCATTATCAGTCCAGGCGTGTAGATGTGGCGCGCCAGCTTGAAGACTTTTCATCAAGCAATCTAGTTCAGAGCCTGGTAAAATCCTGGGGGAGGGAGATGATGTTTGAGCAGTCCCTGGTGAACCCCCCCTTGCTCCGAGTGGAAACCCTGTGGGCCCAGCCCTTCCACCTGGGAAAGTCTCAGTCATTTCAGGGAGGGTGCTGGGCAGCTGCTATTCCTTAGAAATATTTATTGCCAAAAACTGGCAGCAGGTGATGGGAGACGATCCTGGAGCTGAGCATGGGATTGACACCTTGCTGTGCTTTTTGTATTGATGGCTGCAGACGTGGAGCTCATCAAGGTGTGATCTGTCCTCCTGGGCTGAAACAGGCTGTGCTGTCACCCGCCAGCCGAGACACAGGTCAGTGCCGCTCCGAGCCCGTTCATAGTCCCCTCTTAAACTTCAGCACAAACAGTCGAGGTAATTCACTCAGCCCAGACCTCGGGAGATTGTTCAGAAAATGTACAAATCTAGTAAAAAGCCCAGCCCTAGACATAGTGGGTTACAGTCATTCTTGGCTTCATTCCCCTAAAGCTAGCGGTGATGCAAGGGAAAAAATATCTGGTTTTACGCTAAAAGGGCCCTTGTGCCCAGCGTAATAGATTATTTCCTAAGCATAAATTAATTTATCCGCATGACCAACTGTGGGAAGTGTTATTAGCCTCAGTTAGTAGAGGCGAGGTTGAGGCAGAGAGCTGGAGCCCAGGGTCATGAGGGGGAGTCTGGGGAAGAGCCAGGAACCGCTCCTGAATCTCTTGAATTTCTGGCTGGTACCTTAAAGGCCAACCCTGTCTGCAGTGCCTTACCCAACCTGCAGTCCTGCTGGCCACCGATTAGTTTTGTTGTCAGCATTTTCCTGGTGAGAGGAGGCAGCAAGGTGCCTCCAGATTAGCAAGGTTGTGAAAAATAGCTTTCCAACTGGCCTGGTGACCTTTTGACAGCAGGAGAGAATTTACAGGCAGAAGGAGACGTCGTGATTTAAAATTAGAAACGATGGGGACCTGTATCTTTGCCCCTTGAAGTGGAACAGGAAAACTGACCTGTCCCTGATCCCATCCTGGGCTGGGACACGGTTTAGGGTTTCATATCTCCATTACAGAAAATACTCTGGGCTGCCTGCCTCGGGAGCTGCGTGGCTCGTGGAGCAGGACTGCGTGGGGAAGTGTGGGAGAGGGGAGGGAGCAGAGCCGGCTCCCAGCGCACGCCGCAGGCAGCATCTCTGCCTAAAAGCTACTGTGCAAAGTTCAGCTCCGCTGGTTCAGTCAGTAAAAGTGTCTGATACGCTCAGCTGCTAAACAAACCTAGCCCAAGGTTGGATGAGCAGATAAGTTCCAATTAGAGGATCTGAATATTGATTCATGGGGGAGAAAATATGACATTAAAGGATCACTGGAAGACTGAAGGCGAACTGACGTATTGCTTAAAATGAAAGGATGTGAATTTGCATCAGAATATAGGAGCGGGGTTTTGACAACGACAGGCAACTGCTAATTAAAGTGCATCAGTTAAACGGAGTTCCTCTCTATTTTGTCTCCCATGGCTGGAAGTACAGAAAAGGCACTTGTTGGAAAAATAGGCAGTATTTAAATCCAGGGTGTTACTGATACCATCCAGAAAGGCACAAAGGGTAGAAATCTCTGCTCTGACTCACGTTTCAGGCACCTCTTTTTCAGGAGGAACGTACAGTCATATCAAGACCAACCAAGCAGACAAAGCAGGAGCCTGGGAATGCTCTTGCTCTGAGCTGAGCCACTCTGCATTTGTTTTGAAGTCAAATGGTTTGGTTTCTCCACGTTTCCTGCCGGTCTCTCCTAGCACTCGGGTGGCACTCTCCCCGCAGAGTTTGGAAGGGCCCTGGAGGGCAGACGAGTGCCAAAACCGCCGTTGTGCAGAAGAGAGGCTGGGGCACAAGCGGGTCCAAGCTCCCAGCCCGCATGGAAAGCCCATGCCAGAGAATATCTCAGCATGGAGGGACACATGTGATGAGTCTGATTTTGGGCTTCCTCAGATGGAAAAGTCTCAGTGGTGGAAGCTGTTTTGGGAAGGCTTGAGCCAACTGAGCTGCCCTAAATCCTGTGAAGACTCTCTAGCAGCACGAAAGATGGACTCCAGGTCTCCTTTCCCTTATAACGACCCTGTGTTGGTGAACAACTCCAAGCGAGCAGCATAACCCCTCTGCAGAGCTGTCCTTGCTCTTCCTTGGTTCTGCTCTTTGCAGAAGGTCAACTGAAACCCTCAATATTAACTTGACAAAAGCGTTTCATCGCTTTGTTCCTCCTGGTGCTGGAGCACAGAGAAGGGGGCTGGGCGACCTGAGGGGAAGCAGAAACCCTCTCCCACCCAACTCAACTCCCAGGGCAAACTTCAGCACCTTGAGGTTACTTCCATAGTGGTGCACTCCGGTCTTGCCTGCAAGCATCAAACCCAGACAGACGTTTTATCCAGGACAGCAAGAGGAGGCAAAGCGATAACCGGAGAGGAAGAAGCAGGAGCAGCAGATTTAGCACTGCCATCTCTGTGTCACACGAAGGCACGTGGCTGTGCTGATGTACCTCCACTCGCCCGTCCTCTACGCCAACACCAGCGCTGCCCCGCATTTTGCAGGGACTGTTGCTGTGCCCCAGCACATGATGCTGAAATCACCTTCTTTTCCTTTCAAACCACTTGGCTTCATAAAGATGCCATTTCTTCTCTCCCATTTCAAAAGGAATTTCTTCTGAGAAGTTTGAGGGAACAAAGGAAGAAAGAGGAAAGGAGTTTTCAAGTTGCACCAGCCGATTCTTGCTGAGACATGCTGCTGGTGTCAACCTTTTTTATGCGCATCTAGAGCTGGTGCCATTTCACACCTGCTCCACGCTTGTTTTTAAATGACACATAATTATGATAGGCAGTGTAAAGATGAAGCTTCATCCCCAATTAAATTGCATTTTCTGTCTTTTCATTTCCTGCCCCAGTTGAAGAGGAAACCCCTGGAGAGCAAGATCTTTAAGTTTAATGAAGTAGGAGGTGCCTGCAAAATTAAAGGTGATCTTGTTTATTAGGAGAAAATCAGTGCTGATATATAGTGTTTCCAGAATATTCTGCTTCTGTGTGATGCCCTGGGGAGTGTTTCAGGTTACTGGAAATGTCGGTGTAAGAATCTCAGGTCATCAGATGAGAGAGCATCCAGTCCGTGATAGCTGCTGTTCAGAAACGTGTATGTCCCCACTGCAGCACTGGGCTGGTCCCTCTTTACTTCTTCTGGAGTCCCCGATCAATCCCACAGCCGGTGCCAGCGCAACGGCTCGTGTTTGGCACGTGGCCCTGGGGAGAAAGAGGGGCAGCACCAGTCCCGCGGGTACAGCCCTGCGGGCCCTTTGGGCGAGCGAGAAGGGCACGTCTCCTGTTTTGTACAAAATACTTTAGATACCCCCGGAACAGACTTTCTGTTTGCAGGTCTTCTGACGTCGGCGGTTAGCAACCGGGACAGAATTGTGGCTTTGGGGGAATTAGAAGATGTTTTCATCGGGGTCTTCATCCCCGCACGAGGTGGGGGTGCGAGCGCGGTGCTGGGGTGACATTCGCTGTGCTCTGAGCCCTGCGGGACTGCGAGCACCACGTACCAATCCCACCGCTTCGCTGGGCAAGTTCCCTTTGCTGCTTCATCAAAATTCAGCCCATTGAGGTGAGTCCCCTGCCCTGAGGATGAGTCTTGGGTTTTTAAGGGTCTATGATATATCTTAGTCAGTATCTACGCTATTTCATCCTTTATTCCTTCCCCCAACTTCCTCTGAATGCCATCCAGCCCCCATGATTTATTACCCTTCAGCGCGTTTCGCTTTTTGTTGGAGAATTTATATTTAATTTTTATGCCCGTTATCATTCAGGGAGAGAAGGGAAATGCTTTGGGAGCCCAGAGTGAAAATAAAACAGCACATTTTAGTGCAGTTACTTTGTTTGAAAGATGCTGTTGTATTTTGGCAGGGTACTTACCTCCTTCCTCCTTCACTTTTGCATCGTGGGTTGAAGTGGTTCTAGAAAAATCAAAGGACGGTGCACTGCACTGATTGACTCGAGCCTTACAAGGGCTGGAGTCTGCCGCCTCTGCTGCCTGAATTCATTAGGACTCATGCAGTAAAGAGGAATTCAGTATTAGAGCAAGACAATTTGGTCTTTCATGTAGCTGTACATTTGGGAAATGAGGGATTATGTAGCAGCAGAGGTGGGCTTCCTTTTCTTAGCTCCCTTGATCTTGCTAGTGGTGAGGGTTTTCTATGCCACCTCCTGTACAGCTTCCACCTGAGGTTATCAGGCAACTGTGTAGACCTCATCTGGGTCTAACTTAACATTAAGGGACACAAAGAGATGCAGTAATTTGGCCCTTGGTCTCAAAGAGGTGCACAGAGGAGCCAAGAGCAGAACTCGGAGCTTTTGATGCACCATGTCCCTCTGTCCCTCATACTTCTCCTCCCCTCGCACACTTTTGGGTTGTTCTTATCAGCAGGAGAAGGCTTTAGGAGCAAGATAAGCACTTTTGCCTCAGTCAAGGCATCTGGGTGAGTTTGGGAGGAGGATGGGGAAGGCATTCAGAACTTCATCCAGATCTCAGGTAAAATCTCTGTTCCTCCTTCCTCACTGGGATTTGCTTCTGTAATTCTCCATCTGCCCCGTTCTGTCTAAGCAACGGTGAAGTAGGGACCTTCAGGGCTCTGGCAGGTGTGATCGGAGCAGCCCATGAGCCATTTGCTTTTCCACATCCCTAGTGTCTCTGAGAGTTTTGATGTTCAGGGCTCTGCTCAGACCTGGTTTGGCCTCAAGTTTCTCTGACTCTCTCCCCTCTTCTGCATCTCTCCTGCATGAAGGCCCGTTCTCATGTCACTGCTGCACTCGTCGTTGATTCCAGCACTTTACATATTCAGTTGAACTTCTGAGAGATACTACCAGATGTCTGGAGAGGCTCAATAAACTTGAATGATGGATCCATTGAAATGGAGGGGAACTGAGGAAACAGCACTGGGAAGTTCCTCATCTTGAATGCTTTGTTGGGTTCTTGGATGACGGGAGACGTGGCCACGTGGCAGCGTCCCCTGCTTTTATTTTTTTCAATGTGGTGGCTTTTTCACGCAGAGCTTTCAACCCCTGTGCAGGAGGGATTATCCATTGGTGCACTGCCAGTGTGCAGAGACTTCTGCTGTGAAAGCCAGTGTTGTCATCTCTGATCAGCTCATTAGATATGTGTGACCTCGTTGTTGGTTGAAGCCCAGCACTTCATTTCTCTGTCTCTTTAGTGCTTTCTCTGTTTTAATTAAAAGCTCCATTCCAGTTTGACCTTTTGCAATGCTGTGGCATAACTGAGACTGAATTGAGCCTCTAAGTACAGAGGGTCTCTCCTGGCAGGCTGGGTGGATGAACTATAACCGTTCACCCTAACATTTATGATGACTGGCAGGAGCCCTGACTGCCCCTCCTGCCCTCCCCATGGGATCGGGCAGCCCACGGATCTGAGTATTTCACAGAGCAGGGTGGAAAAAGTATTGTTCTTACAATAAAAGCCATGGTTACTCAGGAAACATTGCTTGGAAGGCAGGAGGTGGGAATCATCACCAGTTTGAGGAGGGTGGAGAAAGCAGAGCAGGAATCTCACAGTGATTTATTGCCTCTGTTGTAGATCATCGCTAGCCCGAGAAGGCTGATTTGAAGGAATGGGTTTAAATCACTGGATCTTGTTAATGGCTGAGGGAGTATGGAGACCTGGATCCAGTTCCCATCAGCTCTGGACTCTGTAGGCTGTGAGCTCGGAGGGGCAGTCCTTGTCCCGGAGCTCAGGGCTGGAGAGCACAAAGCACAGAGGAGGTCTCGCTACATCCCATCCATTCAACCACAGCTCCCAGCTCCTTGCCCAGACTGCTGGGACCGGGGGAGGAGTCGGTGTGCGTTTGGTTGCAGAGGAGTGAGGATTTGGTGAGACCTAGATCCCACCTCTAAAGCAGTTAGCCTAGTTCTTATGGGGTGAGCGACCACGCTCTGCAGCCTGCCCTGCGAGGAGCATCGCCTGCCAGCCTGACTGTGCCGACACTGCTGCACCCGGAGCCTGTTCAGCAGGCGCTTGGGTGTCGCCCAGCATAAAAATGCCGTAAAAAGTCCTGCAGCTCCCGCTTCTGAATTGTAACGTCCTGGTTGCGTTTCTACCTGGCAGGTCTCTCAAGGTGACGCATCAGTGCACTGCGTGCAGTCCAGCCAGGTATCTCAGCCCACGGCAGGGAAGGGAAAAGACCTTAATTTAAAGTCCCAGGAGGTATCCTGGCAGCTCGGGGGACCCAGAGGAACTGACTTAAAGCAGAACATTTCAATTCCGCCAACAAAATGTTTCAATTCAGCTTTGCCTGACCCAAAGCAAAATCTTCAGTTTCAAAACACATTTTCAAAACGGGAGGAAAAAAACAAACCCATGAAAAAGTTTCTGCTTTACTGTGGGATATTTCAGTTTGAAGAAACTCTTTTTTCCCCTGAACAAATCCCAGCCATCGTGGCCAAAAATTTTTGCCCACCTCTGTCCGCTGGTTACCTTGTTCTCTGCAAGCATTAACACGATGTAGCAGTTCTTGTGGGATTTCTCGTGCCTGAGCCAATCCAAACCACCTCCCCAGCAGCTATCCCAAGTACTCAGCCCTGCGAACACAACCGACTCTGTCCGCTCCGGTTTGAGCTCCTCGCTAAGCAGCTCAGAGTCTTAGCTCAGAAAGTCCTGAGTCTGATCCTTGCAGACAACCAGCCAGCAGCTTTTCTTTCCAATACAGCATACCCTTCTCTGCTGAGGGTTAGAAAGTACTGGATTATCTGCTTACCGCAACTGGCAAAAAAACCTCTGTGTCCTGATTCTTGCAGGGTGAAGCTGAGACCGTAGAGGGGTGCTGCGCCTGCTCCCAGACCAGTGACGGGAAGGACTGACAAACCCCAAGTGCCCACACCAGTCCCGGTAAGTAACTGTGTCTTGAGGTACCTTTCGACGTGAGGAATGGTGGGAGAGATCCCTGCAATTCCCAGCTGCTGCTGTTCTGCTGTGCGAGGTGGGACTTGGCACTGAGGTTTGGGGCAGCAAGGACACCTCACTTGAGATGCTGAATTGTATGAGTGGGCTTCATTCTGGATTCAGGCTGAAGGTTTTCTCTCTTTGAGCCTGCTGAAAGTGGCCTCATCCTGGCCTGGTGTAAGTGTTCAAGGAGTCAAAGGTTGATGGATGTGCTGAGAATCTGCCATTCCCTTGTGTGCTGCTGGCAATAGAAATGAGATTGCTTTAATTACACCCTGATGGGCAGATTGTGATCGTTTTGGACATGGTGGGTTTTGGCATGTTTTCATTTCTGATTCATTGCTTGTATTTCTTCTAAAAGTTATGTTTGCAGTTTGTTGTGAGCGAACGTGAATACGAGCGTGACTTCTGGGTAATGTAGAGGTGGACTCTGCTCTTGACTTTCCTGGTGCACACCCCAGAGCAAGAGGTTGCAAAGAGAAGCTGGGGAGAAGTGCTGCACACGGGGGACGTTGTGCTCGGGGCAGACACGCACCTTGCAGAGCTGGTGGTGTGGTGAAGGAGGGTGCCCAGAGTTTGATCAAAACCCTGCCTCTGCACAGGGTAAGCAGAGCATCCTCATGAAAATGGGCTGGGAGAAAGCATGCTCCTGGTATTTCCTTGAACACCAGCAAATCGGGGCTGTGTTTCTTAGCGCTTCAGTGAGGACAGAGGAGTTCCCCCATCCCCAAAAGGTACAGCAGTGTCCTCAGGCCACAATTAGGGAAAATAACCAACTCCAAAGTGCTAACAGACATGGCACTGTCAGGACATGAGCTTTAACATCCCCCAGACCTAGGCTGGCCAGGTAGGCTGAGCTGAAAGCACCTCTTTGAAGGAGAGGTTTTGTGGAGGGATGGGAGAGGGTTTAGGGATCAGGTCCAGTGGCAGTGTGACTTAAGTATTGGGAAACGCTGGTCCAGGAATCACTGTGACTATTAGAAACTTGCTGTGCTTCCTGAGCAATGAAGTCAATGAAGACCTGAGCTGGGAGATCTCCTCCTGGTTTTGTGGGAGTTTTGTTTCAGTAAGAACGGAGTAACGGGACTCTAGGTGATTAAAACCTGGAGTTTGCTTCAGCAGAGGGTGAATGAAGATTTCAGGGTGTAATCGTAGTATGCACAATTCATGACCTGAAGATGGAGCAGGTGTAATGTTTTCAACAGTGTTCTTTCCCGTCCAGTGGGATGCATAAAAGCAGGTCCTCGGTTTCCAGTTCGGCGGGGTTTACAGTCCTGGTGTAACACATTTGTTTTAATTGGTATCGTGGTTGGGTTTTTCCTTGGGAGCTTAGATAGGAGAGAGAAAAAATAAATGTGATCAGGTAAAACTTGTTATCATACGGGTAGGAGCTCTGCTGTTGCTTGGTGGACCCCAGGAGATACCACGTACAGTAAATAAAGATCCAAGAGGTTTACACTTCTTACCTTACTTGGAAATCTAATCCAGGAAACTCCAAATAACAGAGGAGTAAAGATTCACCTGAACTTTTTCAAACCAAAATCAGGCAGTTGAAGGAGAAGAGGAATTTGGGTTTGCTTACGATTTGTCTAAAACCATTTTCTGCTTCTAGCTTAATATACCTTCCCTTAGTAGTAGCGAGAATATCTTGACGCAAAGTAGGACTAAAAAATTCTGACATACAGATATGTTAAACAAATGAGCTGGCTAAAAACCCTTTTCTGCATGAATAAGAGAACTACTGTGCCCTAATTCCATAGACCAGGATTTAACTCAGCAAATGAAATTATGGGATTCAGCAGCATTGAAGAAATACCTTATTATTTTAGTATTCAAGACATTTTTAAAAAGTACACTGCCAGAAGTTTTTCAAAGTTTTGTTTTGCCTGTTGGCATATTAAACGGTGCTTTAAACTATGGAGCCTTCTTTTCATACAAGGTTTTTACTGTAAGTGCAGAAAAGTGTCTTTTATTCTGCGTGCACAGACTGCAGGGCTTGAACTGCAGCACCTTCTTCAATCCGTGAGTTCTTCACATTCACAGGACTTCTGAACTCTTGAACGCTGCTGGTTGATTATTTGCTTTTTCATTTTTCACTTCTCCCTCCAATTATTATTGTGAGCGCACAGAATAAAGGTTGATTCCAGAGGGAGCTGTGAAACTACCTATTTCTTGGGGGATGCAGAAAAAGCTGTGAAAATATCTGTCATTCAGGCAATTGGAGAAGAGCATTGAGAGTAACTCTGGAGAACTAGGAAGGCTGATGAAAATGCCCATTATTCCGGCAATGCAGGGAAGGTCACAGAAATACCTGTTATTGAGTCCACCCGTACAGGGTTGTAAGTGTCCCGTAGTGAGAGGACACACAGCATCCTTAGGTACCTCAACAAAAACTGGATGGGTGAAATTTTCTGTCTGTCTGCTTAGAAAAAACACAGTGTCAGAGCGGAGTTGGACACATCACAGTGTCTAATCACAAATAAATGCAGACTGTAATCACTTGGTCAGGTCATTTATCAGCTCCGGCAGTTCCTGTCCTTCCAGGATTAGGACGGCACCCAGTAGCCCTTTAAGCTACGATCTGGTAGTGACCTTCTTAGCACCCTGTGGGCCAAGGAAGGAAGCGATGTAACAGGTTTCTTAATTTAGACAAGACGATGCGGGTCAGGAGGAGGTTGCAGGTAGGTGCAGGCGCAGATGCTGGTAGGTGCAGGCTCTGGTTAAGGGCTGCAGCGTCCGGTGCGGAGGAGGTTGCGGGACAGGAACGGTGCATTCACAGGGTTCGTGATCAAGTCTAAAAAAGCCTAACTGTGGGACTGGGTTACCCTCTGTGCCTAAGATACCTTTGTCAAGGAAATGAATGGGCAGTAGGATAACTCATGTGTCTCACTATACGGTTGTAATTCTTTCCAGGGGCTCTCCAGGTGTCACGAACCATCAGAAAACAACCTCAGCCCTTTAGGAGCAGCAGTAGTGTACCAAGCTGTGAGAGCAGGGATAGCCTCCTGTTCACTTCTGGCTCTGCTGTTTGCAATGCTCTCTTTGCAGCTCTAACATTTCAACAAGAGTGGGCAAGCACTTCATGCCTGGCACAGACTGGCTTTGCCCTTTGTGGCTTGTTTTTTCTCTCTCTTTTTTTTTTTTTTTTAATTATTTATTCCTCTGTAGGCGATTAGATGGCGGGATTTCTGCAGCGTGGATTCTGATGTGTGCATGCACAAGTTCTTTGTTTCTCTTCATACTTTTGCAAGCACGTGCTGGGAAGATTATTGAATGCAATTATCTCATCGGCAACATCCCTTCCCAGCACAGGGATTACAGTGGAGGAGCAGGTGAAGATGAAGTGCCGAGTAGCTCAGAGCAGGGTGCAGTGCACTTGGCTTTCTGAGCCCTATTACCAGCCCCATGGGTTTCTGACCATGACAGACTTTGTGAAATGCAAGTATTTGCAAGAGTGCAGTAAAATTCAGTTGTCTTCAGTGGCTTGTGAGTTTTTGAAATCCTCAAAGAAAGGGAGACGAAACCCAAATAATTGAAACTACCCTCAGACAGTTCCCAGTAGATACAACAAAGGATGTGGTTTTGTTCAGTGATAAAAGGGAGAAGAGGGTTCAGACCTGCCACCGCTGTCTGCTGCAGAGCCCAGAGCGTGGTCCTAGCAGTGAGAGCGATTGCCAGCGACTGACAGGGAGGTGCAGAAATTGGGGTATGATGCCCATTCGTACCATTGCTTCTGCGGGTGGAGTGCTGGACATGCGTGCTGTCACCTGCAGCCTGCTTTGGCTGTTGGTTGCAATGCAAACTGTTGAGTCAAAATAGACCTGTGTAAAAAACAAAAAAAAAGAGCCCTTCTAGGCAAACTAAGGAGTGGAGGCAGGGAGAACTGGTTAAAAAGCTGCCTGGAAAGTGAAGCCAGGGTCTGTCACAACCATGCTGTCTCTCTGTAGACCCAGTGACCCCAGGCTGTCCCAAAAAATGAAAGGGGACCGTGCAGATAAGCAGATTCAAGCATGCACACACCCAACACGCTCCAGCAGCGGGAACCTTGAGACTACCCAGAGAGGACAAATCTGTCTTGACACTTTCTACCAAAGTTCTGGGAATCTGGGTGCCTCTGAAGAGTTTTTCTTTTGCTATAGACTCAGTGTGGTGAGGTCCCCTATGAAATAAGGCCATAAATCTTGTCTCAAGAGGCAGAGCTGACATGGTGGCTGTGAACCGTGGACGGGGAGAATGGTGGTCTGGGCTGTGGAGGACACAAACAGAAATTCCCTCCAAAGCTAACGCGCCCCAGTCTTTACAGTAAATAAATGCAAAGACCCAGTTAAAAATCCTTTCTAAGTAGACTCTCTGGAAGGATTGCCCACATGTCTGTGCTGGAAATAATCTGATGGCATGTGTGATATTTGTGAGAGGTTGGCTGGAGGATGTTCCCAGGCAGCTGGTTCATCTGGAACAGGTTTTGTCTTGAGTAGGTCCATGGTCGCCCGGTGAGAGCAGGCTGCGGAGCCTGCCTCGCAAATGCAAGGTGAGAGGAGTGCTCTCCTCACGCAGAGACCCCGGTCCGTGACTGCTCTCTTTAGGGAAGCAATGAGTTTTGGGCTAGAAAAGCCATGTTCTTGGCACTCAAGTTTTTTGTGAAAGCAGAGCGTGTCGGGGGTTGTTTTGATTGCAGATGATGAGGAGTCATTTAGCGGTTGCAAGCACCAGGAGCGCGGTCTGCAGGCTCGGATCCTGGTGTCAGCCAGCTCTGAAGTTCTCTGAGATGGAGCCGTCCCCTCCCTTTGCCCCCGCATGCATTCTGCCTGTGCGGAACTGAGCTTAGCTGGCTTTGAGTGGGAACCCAACCAGTTCCGATAAAGGATCAGATTTTCCAGCAAGAGCCAAGTCCTGACACGCTGAACTGCCATTCTTCACGCTGGAGCCTTCAGAGGTCGATGCCGGGTGCTGACCTTCTCTGAGAAGCTGTTTCCTCATTTCTGCCCATGCCAGGCTCTGCTAGGGGTGAGTTAGTGGAAGACGAGGGCTAGTTAACCCTTTATAAACAGCCTCATTGCTCTGTCCCTGTGGTTACCTGTGCTTTTAAATAAGCAAATTAATTGCATGAAGCTCTCAACCGCTCTGCCAAGACAGCAGGAAAGCTGCGGTGTTTTCAGATGCCGAGTGATGGATCGCATGACAGGCCATTGCCAGCAGCTCTACCTGGACGACCCTCCTGCTCTGGACCTTCCAGCTGATTGTGTAGTCTGCAAGCAGAAAGTTATGTAGCTCAGTCATTTCTTGGTATGTGAGAAGAGCAGAGTGTTTGGTGTTATTTAAGGACAGTAGGGCTGAACAGAAAATCAAAAATGTCTTCACATAGCATACATGATCCAGTGGATTCCACTGTACCTGGTTTGCGATTTAAAACCTTGATAAACCAGAAAAACTCAAGCATATGTCTAATTTTAAACCTATAAATTCAGTCAAAACTCTTACACTCAAAGAAAGCCATGGGTTAATAATACCTTCCTGAGTCTACAGTTAACTTCTAGAGCTGAGCTGGTTTCCTGCGATCAACCAAAATGTTTGATTTTTTTAAGAGCTGAGCAAGTGATTCATAATGAATACTGTATCTGAGAATTAAGTTTTCTGCAAATCTTGATCTTATCAAAATAACATGTCAATTTAAATTATCTGATTTGGGGATTTTTGATTTTTTCATTTCTTGATTTGCTTTTTGAAATTATCTATTTCTCAGAGCTTCTCAAGACTTGAAGGTTAATTCAGATTAAGGTAGTGCACGAATGGAAAATGTAAAATCTTTTCCCAAATAACTGCTTGTGTCACCAGCTGACAGATGATCACATGAGTAATTTCTACTGCTGTGGTTGAGGATAATGCCTGGGCTCAAACTTCAGGTGAAAATGTTTGCGGAATGAAACCTTAAAACTTTCTGAATTGCTCCAGAGGGAAGGTCAGAGCTGTCCCAGGTGTTAGTGGTCTATCCCAGGCGCATCCCCGGCTGTGCGTAGGTGTGCATTGAACGGGAACCCAGCTGGCGTGAACTTGTGAAGAACTCAAGGGAGTGCTTACGGGCTTGGAGTGGGGTGGGTTGTATTTGTTGACACCTGAAATCCTTCTTAAAGAAACAAGCTGATGGCCAGAAGGACTGAGGATGGGTTCTTCTCGCTTGTTTCTGAACCACTAGGTCCCCACCATCTTGGCTTGTTTTCCCCATCACCTGCAAGGTGTTTTCTGCATCTCCTGTCAACAACCAGTTGCTGCCCACTCAAGCAGTATTGCGCATTATGGAGAGAAAGGCCAGGGGACAGGATTTAATGCTAGATGGAGACAGGTTTCAGTGTCTGCCTCAGGGTCCAAGTTCTCCACCATAATTTTCCCAGGTTCCCTGGCCAGTCGGCTGGGCTTCAGCCATCAAAGCATCCAGTCAGTGTTGAGGAGCTGGGCCTGAATTTCTCAATTCTCAGCCTCCAAAAGGGAGTAGTCTTTCTGCTCCAGCTTGAACTGGTGTTATGACCATGAAGACATTACTCCGTAAGGTGCTCAGACACTGGGGCAGGAGACAAGTGAGTACCTCGGTGCTGCTCGTTCACTCTGTCCTCTCCTAACCAGATGCAGCTTTCTGGCATGCGTCTCTGAGTACCGGAGCTGGAAAGTGAGTCAGAAAGCAGAAGTCAAGGGGATGCCTTAAAATGAAAATACAGAAATAGATCTTTCTTTGCACATCTTTTCTCAGCTTCCCTTTGCAAGGCTGTATCAGCGCGTGCTTGATGGGATATGATGGCTCTGACCTTGTCAGATGCATCAAATATGACATGTGAGCATGGATTTTTTTTTTTTTAAAGGAGAGAAATAAGGGTTAGCAAGAAAATCAGGAAAGACAAACAGACAGATGGCCACATCCCTTCATCAGTAGAAATGCAGGCCTGAGATTTGCTTCCAGCTTGGCTTGAATTGGAGATTTCAGGAAATGAGCCAAAGAGTTGCTTATTTTACCGTCCCCCTTCTGTAGCATTTCATTATCGTATGTGCTGCTTCTATGAGGCACTGACCTTTCGCAGGCAGTGGTGTGACACAAAGATGTAGCGCTAACATAAGGAACCTTGTGCTGCCTGGAGAGGTTAGGCTGGATTCCTTACCCCGGTGTGCTGTAACATCCAGAGGATGCTGGATGGTGCCACGCACCCTGTGTTTATGATGAGCTGTGTGGGGTAGGTTTGGGGTTTTTTTCTTCTAAAATCCTCTCTTTTTTTTTTTCTTCCTGACGATGGATGTTCAACTAAAAAAACCAGGGTCAGTGGATCAGTAAAGGTGACCTTGGGATGTGCTGGGTAACCTTGGAGGACTGATCTGGGTCCCCAGCTTTCCTCTGGTAGACGAGCTCTGTAGAGACAAGCTCTTGGTCATGGGCTGTTCCTACCCCCTTCACAGGAGAGGGACAAACAGGGACCATGGCAGCCTTGGTCTCTTGCCCGTTCTTTCCTGTAAGCTAGGGGAAAGCCTTATAATCAAACCTTGTTTCGTTCCTCTGCATCTTTCCCTAAAAGCTTGGTTTTGCCATCCTATCTGGAAACCAGGACATGGCACCTGCGCCCTGTTCACCTCCCGTGGCTTATCTCCTCCTCTGCATTCACCTCGTCTCATTTGCCTCATTGTGCCCCAGCTCGCCTGCACGCTGTGATTGCAGATTGAACACGTGCCTGGGTTGCATCAAGCACGAAACCGAACCTGGGTTGTCTCTGGGGTTCCCCAAGCAGCGGCATAATAGCTTGGAGCAACGGTGTCGGGAAGAACTTAGCCTGAAAAAGGGTTAGTGGTGGCAGTGGGCTCTGCACCGCCTGCCTCAGCGTGCGTGGCCACGGGGTGGGTGCATGCATTATACTCGAATTTCTTCCAACACACATAAAACCAGGAAATACCAAAGATTTTGCCTGAATCCTCTTGAATAACAGATTTCTACCATGAAGGTGCTGCATGCAGGGCAGTCTCAGGCCTCTCTGAAGCTGGGTGAATTGAGGGTGTCGTTACCACCATACCCTTGAACAATGACTCTTTGTAGTTAGGAGGGTTAGTAATTATAGGAATTAGTGTTTCAAAGGGCAAAAGCTTCCAATATGGTTATATTCGGAGAAATAACTTGGGAAGGAAACACCCTGCTCAGCAGATCTGCCTCCCACGTGACTTCGGGGACATGCAGCTTAGTGTGATACAGGTATGGGAGAAACATCGGTAACAGAGTCCACGCACACAGGTGGAAGAGTCTGTCTTAAAACAGCTGAACAAGTTACCACTTACCAGGTAAGCTGCACTGACTGACCATGTGCTGACACCCAGCCGGCACCGGCTGTGCGCTCTGTGGTGGTAATTTAAACCACCGTGAAGTTGGTTGCCAACTGGTGGGCTGTAAGTGATGCCCTGGTGCATGGTGAACCATCACCTCGCAATAACCCGAGGGCTCTCGGTCACTTGCTTGTGCCTTCGTATAAAAGAACAAGGCAGCTTTTGGTTTTGCTCTGCACCAAAATTCCCACTGAATCTCAGAGCAAAACTAGCGGGAGTGCTACAAGAGGTGGGAAATGACTCCAGGGTCTGTGTTTGCAGACTGAGTTCGTTAATTTTAAGAAATGCACACAAAACGAGGACAGGCAGTATCTTGGTGGAGATGCGGAGTGGGGTCTCGGGAGTGGCATGCTCAGCTCTGGATCCAGCACAGGCTCCCTGTGACCAGAGCCCTGCGGCGCCCAGCTCCGCACCGCCCTGAACTCAAACTGATATTTCGTTGGACTGAGTCCTAATACCCCGTGTGTCTGCTCTGGTATGTTAAAAAGGAGTGGAAATATACCCTTTTCCTCCTCTATTTACATTACAGCTTCCCTGAGACATGCTTACCACTGGAGAGCTGCTTTGCTCCTGTCTCAAAGGTGGACAGCAATGGGACTTCAAGAAAGTCCAGGTTCCCTGGTGCTCAAGTGAGATGCACGACTGCCAGGCTGCCAAGTCGTGCTCTCTCCATCCATCCCCTTCTCCATCTCTGGTTCTCCCAGTGCACGTCATGACTTTGTTCAAAGTGGAACAGCTTCAGTGTAGAAGGGTGAAGGGGGCTCACCCCAGGA
Source organism: Gymnogyps californianus (assembly GCF_018139145.2). NCBI lineage: Eukaryota > Metazoa > Chordata > Aves > Accipitriformes > Cathartidae > Gymnogyps > Gymnogyps californianus. The sequence goes on along the minus strand of NC_059487.1, from coordinate 2,207,123 downwards.
TGACCCTTGAGGGAAGCAGGGTGCTCCCCTGTGCAGTCTGAGACCTGGCATTCAAGTCCCCGATGGCAAATGGACCCAGCAGGGACTTGGACGCAAGTCTGCGCTTGCCACACAAATCCCCTGAGGCCAGGGTCCTCTGCCCATCACCCAAAGTCTGCCTGTCCCGTGAGCCTGAAGAAGACAACAGGGTGCATCCAGACCTGGGCATGGGCTCAACTGAACTGCAGTGGCCAAGATGTTGGTGAATTTTGCTCAGGAGCTGGGGGATACCTTCAGAGACGGCTGCAGGGAATCTGTGGTTTCATTTTGGAGAGCCGGAGGGGAGTCCTGGAGGCAGCCAGCTCGAGTCTGACCTGTTCACCTCTTTCCTTGTGTCTCAGGAGACATGCATTTAAGATACCCAGCTAAAATACCCCATCTTGCAATGCCTCATCTTGCAGGCAGCACCCGTGCCCTCTTCTGTGAGGGCAGAGGGGTCAGTGGAAGGAGACCATTTGCAGGCAGGTGGGGCGAGTCAATGCCTCGCTGCATTTTGGCTGCAAAAGCCGACGAGTGGAGCTTGGTATACCAGTGCCTCTGCACTAGCAACGCCGCCTCCTTCTGCGAGATGCTTCCTTTCTTCTTCAATGGTTTCCTGCTACTCATAGTCTTGAAAATGCATCTCCATTGTTTATCTGACCCTCACACACGGTCACAGCCTTGGCTCCTATTACACTTTCCAAAGCCTCTTCATTGCCTGGGTCCTCTAATCTTTCCGCCAGCACCCATGTTTTATGCCTTGGTTATGCCTCCCTTCCTTTTAATTAATTTTTCACACTGCCTTGCTCGTCCCTGTTGCCCTCTTTTATTTAATTTATTGCTCACTAGCCATCATCACCCCTGGGCAAGCCTTTAATTTATCTCTTCCCGCGTCCTGTCGCCCCCTTCTGTCCTTTCCCTTTATTGATTTCTCCGGTTTGATTTCACCCTGTGCTTGCTAGCATCATCTCCTACTCTTCCCTCCCCCTCAAAATTGCTCGGCTGAATTTCCCCCCCTGTTAGCGACCTTGCTGCCTTGTCATTCCTGGCCCAACACGGCTGACATTGCTGTTTGTTGGGTCCCCACCTTGCTTGTGCTTAGTTTCCACCCCAAACTCCAAATGTCTCAAAATTAACTCTGGATAATTCCCGTCCAAGTTGCCGTGGTAAGGAAATGGTCCTTTTCCAACGAGCCTCCTCCAAATCTAAGAGGCTCGATGGCCATGACCTGATGTAGCTTCTCCGCTGAGTTGCCTGCAGGCAGGCAGTTGCTCCCAGGGGCAAGGATGGACTCCTTGGGTCAGACTCTGCTGGGTTTCAGCTCTGACCAAGGGGAGAAGTTTGTGCTCTCAGCAGCTCTTTATTCCTTCTGATGTCCTGGAGATGAGAAAGTGCAGCTGTACCTGCCGTGGAGAGACCTTGGCTGCTCACAGCCCAGCTCTCTGTTCTGAAGCTTTTTCCTGGTCTACATTTAAAAGGTGAGGATGGTGTGGAAGGGGAGAGGGAATAAATGATTTTTCTTCTGTCTTTTAGCTGTCCCCTGCCTGCCACAGCCCAGCTCACAGGAGCTGGGTGTCCACAGGCTCAGATAAAGAGGGAACCTTCAGCTTTGCTCTGTGGTTGTGAAGAATTGAATGCTCTTATTTACGATCCATAAATAAATGGTCCATTTACTTACAGACCAGTTCCTGCCGTTACCACAATGGGTTTGGAAAACACATTACTGCAGATACACGGGTTATTTTGTCATCTGTATCCATGTGATTTGCAGGCTGAGCCCAAAAGTGGGAGAGGGCCAGAGGTGGGAACCATATGTTTTAAAAAACACATAGCAAGGCAAGATCTAGAGCTATTACCTGCTTTCCTGTAGAAGAGGCATAGGACATCAGCATGCTGTGGCTCAAAATTGTGATTATCTACATAGTTCCCTGAGCTGTCCACGCTAAAAAATACTCTGGTTAGATCTGTGCTTGTATACATGGCGTCCGTTTTCATGGGACATTGTGTAACTAAGCTGGTTATGTCTGATGAAGGACCAGAGTGTATAAAGGGTGAGTTTGAAACTGTCTCTAGCAAAGGACATGTTTGGATATATCACCTCCCATCTCCCAGGCCATCAAATTGGTAGGCCCTTGAGTATATCTGCCCTGGGATATTATCACTGTATGGGAAATGCGGAAATATAAAGGGCGTTGCATGGGCCATGTAAAGCTTAGAAGATCTCAGATAGGCAGCGGAGGAGACGGCAGAGCTCCAGGGCACGGCGTGTGTGGATCAGACAGGTCTGCCCAGCTTGGCAAGAGCGGCACCCTGGCAAAGGAAGGTCCCACAGGTCCCTGTGAAGGTCTGTCCCCGAGAAACAAATTGAACATTGTTGGTTTAATTGGTAGGTTGGTTATAAATACTTGCAATTCCGCAGTGAGGTATTGGCATGGTTATATTTGGCTAGGAAACAAAACATGGAAACTATATCATTGAAATGGTTGGTCTGTGCCCCAGGTGGAGCTGGCTGCTGCGTTCAGCAGACGTGTGTAGGATGGGCCCCGAAAAGTGGGAATTCAGCTCCAGGCTAAGGCAGACCTTCCTCCCTCCAGTGTGGTCTGAAGTTAAATGCCACAGCCCTTTGTTAGACTAGTTTATTCCATTGATTTTATTCTATTAATTCTCTTTTATTCTTTTCTCTTTTTCATTCTTCCTATTTTCCATTCTCCCTTCTTCATTTTGAGTTTGATACCGTAGATAGGATCATCCTATAAACGCTGAAGGTAGGTCATTTTCCTGATGCTTTCAGGGAAATCTGTAGGTGTCTGTGAAGTACTGACTCTTTTTCCAAATTAAGAATCTTTCCTTGTCCATCTTTGACAATTTTTATCATTGCATGGGAAAAGTAGACCAGCGTCCTTCTACCTCTGTTGCTTTATATCTACAGATGCAGAAATATCCTTTTTTAATGTAGGAAGGGCCCCTCACCCTACCCATGTAGTGGTTTACAGCAGTTTGGGCTGGGAGATTTTTTTTCCCCAACCTATAAAAGGAAACTTTTAAAGATGGTGAAGGCCATTTGGGTGGTCAATCAGTGATATGGCCATATCCATTAGATGAGACTTGAGATTGAAACTTAGATGTGCCTAAATACCTAGGGAAATAGAAACAGACAGACAGCTCCCTTTGTCATTGCAACTTGGGCAAGCTTAAAAACTGGAGAAGAGGGCTGTATGTTACTGTTAGACCTAGAAAAAGGGGCTTTTGCTTTATTTTTTGTGAAGTTTGTATGAAGACAGTATCTGACAGGCAAGGATATGTAACTGGATAATTTATCTTCTATTGTGAATTGTGGTTCTTTTGTGAAATACCCCAGGCCCCTCCGCATGGTGATTGATTCAGTACATCTGCCTTCCCCTGTGAATGACATCTCTTCTCGTCTCCATAGGCTCTCTGCAAATAAGGAGCTATAAATAAACAACAATATCTGTATTTGCAGGGGGTGGAAAGCTGCACTGGAGCTTTTCCTTTGTACGTTGTAAACAAAAACAGACAATTAAGGGATACTGTAAGTCAGAGCCTTGCAGAAATCGGGAACACACACAGATGCTGCTTTGTGGCACATGAAACCTACGGTATTGTAAAAGCGTGTGATATTATTTTGTAGTTTGAGGAAAAAGCATATAAGGGCATGGAGAGTTTATAATAAGGAACGGCCAAGCCTTTCAGTGAGCTTTTTCTTTCTCATGCCCACAAGCAGAGTATAAATGATGGCATTCGTGGTCCTGGAGGTTCAAGGCTTGATGGACTGGCAGAAGCGATGCACGGAGCAGGGGGTGAAAGCCTCCGCTGCTTCCTGCCCCTGGCTGGCCGGGGGGCTGGAGGAAGCTGCAGTTGCCTTTACTGGCTGTGGAAAGTCTGCTGACACCCATCTGTGGGGAGATTTGGGGAAAAAGCTTGGTTTTGTAGGGCCTCTGTGCTGTGAGCTGAAGGTAAAAGCCTGGGTAATGCCTCCTGTATACTGTATGCAATGATACAGAGAGGAATCAAGGGTTATACATCATGTAGCAGCATTAATTGGAGCCACTGGAAAGTTTGATGAGCAATGTAAAATTTGGATTCTTCTCTGATTTTTGGCTTTAGGACTCTGCGATGAGGCAATTCCTGCAGGCATCCTCATCCTGTGGGTACGGCTCGTGGGCACCCTTGGCGTGAGAAGATGATTTCTTGGCTTGCCACCCGGCCGATGCACCTTACCGGGGCCATTGGGGCAGCATGCAGGGCTTGCAGACACTAGTGTGGCAGTTCCCATTGGCTTTAAAAGGATTTCCCAACCAATGGGTTATGAAAAGTGCCTTATTTTGCATAAAAAGAATCTGTTTTAACATTTAACCCACAGCTGTTCCACTGGGATTTTCCAAATCAGGCTCAGACAATATTGCTGGCTACTCTGCGATGGCCTGCTTGACTTTTCAGGAGTACTACTCGCTTTGTACTGCAGTCACAGATGCATATGAGATGCTTGTGGCTATGGATAAGTCAATGGTAAATGTTTTAATTAGAGGGGGAGGCTGGTCTTCTGTCAGTCTTCGTATCTGGCACGTAGGTTTTTATTCAGATGAGCATTAGTTCAAAAGCTGAAGGTCAGAGGCATGCCTGGCTGTTCAAAAGGTCCTGGATTAATTCGTGGCACAAGCCCAAATATTGGGGCCATCTGCCTAGTTGTAGCGGACCTCAGAAGTAAAACCACGCAGCATTGTTTTTATTTCTTTGGAGAAGTAATTGAAAGCAAGTTCAGCCCTGTTTGCCTCAAAGCAAGTGCTAGTGAAGATGCTGTGAGCAGGGTTAGGACATGAGCCTCGCAGGATGAGTACGTCGGAGTTGTCCTGCTCGGAGGCAGCTGCCAAGTCCCTGGCGCTCAGTTAAGAGTCTTTCTGTGACTTTATAGGGCTGTTTCTGTAAGAGAAATGATCCCAGAAAATGGTTCCACGAGCTTTTCTTTACAGTGGTGGCATTTCTTCCTCATAAGCATTTTTCCACAGAGCTGTCTCCTTGGTAAACTGTAATCCATAGATCAGAAGCTCCATCGCAGAGCCGCATGTGGCACGAAAATCCTTCACCATCTCTTATCAGCATCTAATTCAATTGCAAGAGAAAACAAAGCCACAGGAGGGGCTCTGCCAGCCGCTTGCTGCTGTCCTGTTTGCCCTTTGTCTGTCCTTTCAGTCCTGCCTTTTAAACTCCTAATGGTGGCATCCAGAGAGAAATGTCACACCAACGGCAGGCAGGGACCTGGCCAGTGTCAGCTCTACGTGCAAACTGGTAAAGCGTCTCCTTGAGACAGCACCGCTTTGGAGTGCAGCAGACCAGGCACAGCACCTCACATGCAAGATGTAGTGGCCAGTGTCGCGGTGTCTGCGCTGGAAAGCTTTTGTGAAGGCAAAGACAGGGAGTAGAGACGTAGCTCCTGCCTCTGGCCCTTCCTGTGACCCCCCCCTCCAGCTGTAGGGGAGCAGGGAGTGCCCTGATGGCTAATGCCAAAGTCCCTTCACCCTGAAAGCCTCTGCCGGGACTGATGCTGCAGCAGCCCCAAGGATGGCAGTGGGGCTGAAGAAGTGCATGAGGTCCATGATCATGACGTGACATTGCCTCGTGCTACAAAAATAGGATGCTTCCTACTGCACCGCAAACCAGCTTCTGATCTGGTCAGTGAGACCTTCTCACGCCTGCCTGCCTTTCTCTGTTCCTCAATCCCTATGGTCTGCCTAACCTAATTTCACTTACAGAAGTATTTCTATAGTGTCTCCAATAGCGCGTCAATCCCTAGGGCATGTTTTGGGCTTCTTTGCCTTCATCTTTTGTAGCATCTCTGTCCACTACCACAGTGCCAGAGCTGCCTTATTGGCGCAGTGAAGCTCGTTCTCGGGCAGCAGCATTGCCAAACTGGAAGAACGTCCGCCTGTATTCAGCTGACTTGTATTTCCTTCTTAAGCCTTGGTATTAATATCAAACTTGCAAAATTGCAAGGTATTAGGTTTTAGTAGAGATGCTGCTCTTTGTGTGACGAGATAGCTGATGGAAGTCTTAATACTGCAGGTGGTGTGCTGCCAATCCATCTAAAGCTGTACTGTATTAGCACTCTGATATCAGAAGTATCCCTCCTGATATCAGAAATATCCCTCCAACAGAGAGCTTTGGAAAGCAGAGTGCATTGCCTTTATGTCTGGGCATGTGTATGCACGCTGCTTTTCTGACTTCATGTTTGAATTTGCAATGAATCTGTCACATCAATAATGCCTCCTGTGAATTTGGATATTAGTGTGAAAAAAAAAAAGAATAACATCCCATCTCCGAAAATGTCAGGTTGCAAGACAGCCGCCGAGGCGTGAGGAGGGGACACAGCGAGGTGGCCGTTCACGGCTGTCCCCATTGGGTTGTGTCTGCAGAACTGGGGGACACTCAGTAACTAACAGCCCCATCTGATGAAGATGCTCCCTTCTTTTCCCTCTACCCTCTTCCATATTCCTCTTCTATACTCATCTTCTCCTTTTCCTGGTGCGAGACAAGACCATGGACAAATGTGGCCGTAGTCAGTTTGGGGTCCTGAGCCTCCCCAGAGTTTGGGGACCCTGCCTGGCTCGGGGGTCCTGTATCCAGACCCTCTTCCAGGGGAGGCAGTGGAAGGGATGCATGGACATCTGAAGGGAGATTTGAGCTGGTAACTAGATGACCTTTTTTTTACTACCAAGAATCTGCTTTCTGTTGGGCCACTTCTGTTTTTCAGTTCTAAAAATAACCCAGAACAGTAGGCAGGAAACAAAATGTATAATTTATAAAATGAAACTGTTGTGGTTGCTGTGGACAGTAACATTTTTGGAAAATTCTTTTCTTCTTTTCTCACTAAAATTCTCCGTAGTGAACAGGCTGGTTTTTCCCCCACCTTGTTCCAATCAGCAAACACAGCTTAGTTCAAGGTAAATCTGCTCATCCTCCATGATTCATCATTCCCTCACGCTGTACCAGATCCATCACTTGTCTCAGGGTTTAAAGCCAGGAGCACGGCTGGGATAAAGGGCTGGGGAGGGAGAGACGTGTCTCTCTGAAAACTCCAGCTGCAATGATGGAACAGCATGCAGTGAGGTATGAGCAGTTAGGGCAAAGCGTGCCAGTGGATAAAAATGCAATGTGTTATATGAAGTAATTTGGTGATTCTCAATTAATACCTTAATTGCCTTTTTTTTAATTAATGACTCCAAAATTACCGAGCTGAGTTGCAAATGCTATGGAATATAAAATTGAAGGACTCTTTATTGACATTTTGGAATTACAAATTATGTTTGTTGTGAAAAAATGAGAAACCGTCTGTTTAATTGGTTGTAGGTTGCAATTTGTGTGCACTTAGGTAAGAAAAATACAGCTATCTAGGGGATCGTTAAAGATCATTTTCCTTTGAGTCAGCAAAGTTCAGAGCTGGGAAGGAAACAGATCTATATCCTATAAAACTTCAAACTAACAAGTAGCTCGGTCCAAGGGATTGCTCTTGGCAGAGTGAGAGATGCGCTGACTCGGGCGGGCTCGTGGTGGGAGGGACAGAGAGAGGAAGAGGGAGCATTTGGGCTTTCAGACCTCAAGAAGAAAAAGCAGAGTCTCTCCCAGCTACGGTGGCCTGACCTTACTTTGCATCACCTTGGGAAACGTGGGGTGAGCCCCCTGGGTCAGAAGAAGTTTCTGGCTGCAAAGAGTAATTTGGGATTCATCTGAAAAATAGATGTCAAAAGTTGACCTGCTTGTCCAGGATGCCTCTCTGGTCTGTAGACGAAAGCAGTGATTCCTCCCATCTCGCATGGATTTCCCAAGAAAAGGGAAATCTAAACCGTCTTTGCCTAAAGCAGCTCGTGTTCCCTGCACCCGTGGAGGAAAGTGAAAGCCAGCACACGTAACGAAGCCGTGACAGCCGCTGAAGGCTGTGGAGGAAGATGAGGGCTCCGGAGCAGAACTGCCTTAGTCCAGTGCCCCAACGGCGTGGAATAAACAGGCATGTGTCTCAGCGCAGAGCGGGGGTCTCTGCTCTCCAAAATAGCTTCCCCCAGGAGGGTAACGCGATGCTGGTGTCTTTCTGACAAAGCCCTTGGAAAAACACCACTGAAAGCTTGCTAGTGCAGAAAGATTCATTAACACCATTAATTAGAAGTGAAGCTTATACTCTGGGCGGCAGAAGCCTCTGGAGATTAAAGATCAACATTTAGACTAAGAAGGGGCTCTGCTCTTACTCATTGATGAATCACAATATTTGGCACAGGATTTCTTTGCAGAGAAGGAAATCGAGGCTGTCAGGTGTCATCATTTTCCATCGGTGAGGAGGAGGAGGAGGGAGATGCTGAGGGGATGGATGTTAGAGCATGGCAGTGAAATGAGGGGATGTGGGGAAGTAAGCAGGGAGAGCCAAGGAAAAGGCGTACGTGAATAGAAACGTGGGTCTCGTGACTGCTTGCCCCTCTACAGCACGTTGCCTCCTTGTGTCTCCGTACTAGGAGTGTCTCCATGTGCCGTGTGGGTACGGGAAGGTCCTGCCTGCATCCTCTGCCTGCGCTGCGTCTCACTGCAGTGCGGCTGTTCTCTCCTTCAATGATACCTGTGGTCTGCTAAATGCAACCGGAGGTCGGGTATCTGCCATCTCCACCTTGTCACCAAGCCATCTCCTGTCTCGGTGAAAATCAAGGTGATGCTGAGGTAGAAGGCCTTCATCTTCAGCTGGTGTCAGTTGCTGTAGGTCTTGCAGCTGAAGCAAGACAGATCCACCCTGCCAAAACCCCTGCAGCTCTCCTGGGGTCTGTGGAGTGGTGTCCCTTGGGCTCCGAGTCTGCTGCAGTTTTAAGGGCTTGTAACTGCAAAATGAATGGTAGTGTTGGAGCAAGACAGGAAAGGTGAAAGCTACATCCCTCCATACGGTACTGTGCCATGGCCAATGTTGGGAGAGGCCACCAGGCACGCTTCAAAGAGGTGGAACGTGTGATGGAAGGAGGGGTTGCTCATACGGTGTACACCAGGACGCTGTTCTCCTGCAATCCCTTTGCTCACTGATTGGCTTTGCGAGCTTGCAGAATAGTTTGGCTCTTTGGGCTCCATTTTCATGATCCTTCAGGCCGTCTCTGCATCTGTCTGGATGCTGGGGCAGAGCATCGCCTGTGTACCACTGTACCCAACGCAGGGGTGTGCATGAACGTTTAACCTCTGATCCTGCACCCCTAAAGTCAAAGAGGGCTTTGCCATTGACTTCAGTGTGTGTTGTATCGAGCCACAGCTGGAGAGTGTTAAATCTTTACCATCCCACTGCAACTGCCTTTGAAACAATATAATTAATAGTAATACCTCCTGCCCCAGGCTGAGATTTAGTTGACGAGCAACTGTAAGTTCCTCCTGTGATTTTTTTTTTCCTATTTGTTTTAACCAGATCTAATCAATGCTATAAAGGGCAAAGCGGCAGTGTTATTTATTTATTGTGGGAGCAGCGCGGCAAACAGTCATTCGCTTTGCAGTTTGCTGACCAACGCTACAGATAATCAACGTTTTTCACTCTCCTTGCAGGGAAGTCCTGTAGAGTACAATACATCAATAATGTAATGATCATAGGATTTGAAGGGAAGTCCATCTTTCATAGGTTTCATAGCTCTCCGTAGCTGTAACATTGGGGGTTTTGTTCTACAGGACAAAAATAAAAAGGGTGAGTTTTAATTCAAGGGGTTTTTTTGGTTAAAAATGACTTTTTCAGTGCAAATTGTCATAGAAAGTATTTTATTATGAAGCTGTCATGTTTTTAATAAGAAGAATGAAAGCTGTAACATTTACTGAGAAACAGTAAATTGTAATTTGGGGTTTTAATCTAAGACAAAGGACATAGTGGATATATTTTTCTACAAGCTTTGTGATTTCATTTCACATATTTCAAGAAAAACCCTTTCCACTTCCTGACCAGCTGCTCTCTGGCACTGTCAAGCAAGGGGTAATTTTCTAATAGATTTGAGAGGACTCCTTTGCAAGGCCACGCTCCGTGCGGTGGCCGTTTGTCCTGACCCGGGGTGGTGTGCCTCGCTCCCCGGAGACCGCCGCTTTCATTCCAGTGAACACTTGTGCATCTCATTTGGAAGGATCTCTTTTCACAGCACACGCTTATTTTTCAAGGGCAAAATTTGCTTTCAAGCCCCGCCAGAACAGCGTGGGCTGCCGAAGATAAGAGTGACAAATTGGCACGCGGGGAATAAACTTGGGTCCTTGAACGCCGTCACCGTACCCAGCCGTTCCTCAGATGAAACACAAACAGGGGCACAGTACTCTCGCAGATCACAGCTTATTAAATGCCCTCCTTAAGATGCTGAAAACATTTGCCTTGTTTCCCTGACAAGATGGTTCACCCCATCCTTAGTGCCAGTCTGTGCCCCCACAGCCTTTCTCCTCAACCGGTTCCTATTTATCCACCTCCTAATTAGCAGTAATTGCTTTGTCTCTTGGGTGGCTGGGCTGGAGTCCTCTCTGGGTCCAAGCACGGGCTTTCATGCCGGTGGCATAGGCATGCCTGATACAGGGCAGCCCGTGATGCCCGAATCCGGCATCTCTGGCAGCTCCCACCCCCCGGGACAGGGATCAGCAGGAGTGGGCTGGAGCGCTCCCGGCTGCGGGGAAAGGGGACGGATCCAGTTACTGCCAGCAGCGACCTCTGGCATTTCACAGGGGTGGGAACAACTGGCTTCAGTGGAGACCTCTCCAAAACCTGCCATCTCCTGGCTCAAAGAGCCAAAGGGAGCCTTGCCCAGGAGGTTTCATGGATCGTGCCTACAGAAAGATTTTTTAAGCCTCTCGCTTTGAGCTGGGCTTTTCCAGAAGGGCGTTATTAGACGTTAGTTGTGTCCTCTCTGCTCAGGGCTGGATTTGGGGGAATCCCAGCAGCATCCTTTCGTTCAAGACCAGCCCTGTGGCAGCAAGGAGCAGCCTCAGGATCCCCCCAGGAGGGTACTCTGAAGTGTCCCCAGGCATGTCCTCCCTTGTCACCCCTGTGGAAAAAGACCTGTTGGCCTTCGCTGGGGCTCTGGCTGTTGAGGAGCAGCCTCAGACGTGCAGCTACCTATTGATCCATCTCCTGATGACACTGTTTGCAGTTAGTGGGACAGTCAGGGTGTAACACACAAATATTTGCTCTGTCGAGAAGCACTTGGCGGCCTGCGGGTAAATATTGCTAGAGCAGTGAGTAGCAGTAACTCTATTAATATAGTCCCAGAGATACGGGCGCATCCTCTGCCGGCACGAATGAGTCCTGGGCTGAGCAGAGCAGCCTGTGCCCACGCCAGCTCAGGGTCGGGCTCCCCGGTTCCCCCACAGAGCCACGCGCAGTCCCTCGGTGGGTGATGTGGCCTTGGGGATCAGAGAAAATATATCTTCCTTGCTTCTTCAGCCCCTGGAGAAATAACCACATCGGGTCTGCATTGCCCCTGGCCGATGGTCTGTAGAGGAGATAACCCCCAGAAGCAGATACCCCACTGATTTCAGCTGGGGCTCCCACAGGATGCAGAGCCACTCACCTGTATCGGTCCCTGGTTTTCCCAGTACATCACTGGGGCAGAGGGTGGCACCCGTGTGCAGCCGCTTAGCCAGGGGTGGGATGCTGGGCGGTAAGCGCAGAGAGCTGGTGGTGACCATGCTCTGAGCTCAGTGGGAAGCCTGTGCCTGCTCGGAGCTCCAGCCGGGGAGGACCAGGCAGCTTGTTTGGTGGCGGTGAAAGGAGCAGCAGCGGGGAAGGGCTCGCACATGTCTCACTCCGTAGCGGTCACATCAGAGGAGGAAACGTGGGTTTTGGTGAGAGGGTTTGCAGTATCTCTGTAGCACACAGATCAATAATATGATGCGCAGCAGCTGCTATCAGTAAAGTGTGTCGACGAGCCTCATTAACGTTGGCTTATGAATGCAGTTGAGTGTAATTGTTCACTGTACTTAAAAACCAGAACCAGGAGAAATTGCCAGAATATATTCTGTGGGTGTGAAATGCTGGAAATAATGGAGCCGAGGGCCAGACATTCATGTTTAGAGCAGTGTAAAAAAAGCAGGGCTGTGATTTAAGGAAGCAAATAAAACGTTTCACCTGGTGCTGCGGTTTTACACAGACAGTCAAGTGCTTACAGCTTCTTCTGCGAAGCGTGTGGTAGAGCCCAGTGGCAGAGGAGATGGACTGCGTCTGGGCTGGGGTTCCCGAATCTGGGGTCCCCAGCTAGCATCCCACAGCAGGCTGGCGTCTCCCACGAGTGTAGTGTTAACCTGCTGCCTCCGAGCAACAGGAAGGTGTCCCTGGGGATGGATTTCCTTAAGAAGAAGCCTGGAGGGATCTCTAGGGCGTTGGTATCAGCCCAACACCATCACTCCACCGTTGCTTCTGCCTCCTGGTGTTCACTCACAACCTAACCCAGCTGTGGCCAGGATTGAGCCTGGGAACCTCTGCGTGATTAAAGTATCTCTTTCAAAAAGAAATGCAGTTAAGATGTCAACAGTCAAAGACTCCCCTGCCCCCCTTGTCACTTGTGCCAGTGGTTAATCATCTCCCTGTTAAAATTTGTGCCCTTTATGTCATTTGAATTGGTCGGGCTTCAGCTTCCAGCCATTTATTCCTGTTCTGTCTTTACCCTTTTGATTAAAGAGCCCTTTCGTATCCAGTATTGTCTGCAGATGAAAGTTCTTACACAGAGTAATCACATCACCTTCTCATCTCCTTTTTGATAAGCTAAACAGAACAAAGTCTTTAATTTTCTCTTTGTCAAGCATTTTCTTCAACCCTTGAATCATCTTCGTGGCTGTATTCTACACTTTTTCCCTTTTTTTTTAATCCGTAAAATTTGGATGTTGAATTGGGTGTTCAGGTTTTCAAATCAGAAGTGCAAAAGTCCTGCCGAGCCTCAAGCCCTGAGCATGGAGACTTGCCTGTCCCGTGGCCTGGATGTCACCCTCTGCCCCGCAGCCCCCTGGCCTCCGAGACCCCCTGCAATGCTTGTCAAGCGGGAAGCACCCAAATGCCTGGGATTTAGGATCCCAAGGGCTGGCAGGAGGCTGCAGCACAGGTCTGAGCAGGGTCCACGTCTTCAAACCAGCCTTGCTAGAAGCTCACCTCCAGGTTGCAGCCTGGTCTTTGCACTGACGGGCGCCCTTCTGCCCTGCAGGCTGCAAGCACCAAACCCGTTCTCTTGCTGGCCACCATCTCGTGTCGCAGGAACAAAGGATATTGGAAGAGATCTGGCCATGGCTTTGCCGGGTGGTCATTCAAAGCCTTGCTACTCTCCAGTCCGCCAGCGAGCAAAGAGAATCTCTCTTGTCCATCTGTAGAGCCACAGCAAGCGCCATTGAGGTCTATGTTGCTATCTCTCTTGCTGAGGTCAGTATCTGGCTCCACCGGCCTGCGCTGACCCATCAGTGTGGTTATTTATTGCACGATCACACCCATGGACCCTTTCAGATGAGGAGTGTGAGACACTGCACAGAGCAGTTCTTCACAGCGAGCAGTCTGAGTCTGGATTAACAGCTCAGCACTGACTCTGCTCCGCTAAAGCCAACTGTAAAAGCCCAGTCTGTGTTCCTCCCATTGAAGATGCAGAATGAATTTCAGTTTAAAATAACATCAACCCATTTATTATTGCCTTTGTAAATAAGCCCCTGGAGAAGACTGTAGGTCAACACCTGGCAATATAATTTTGAGCTGAGATCTTCTTAAACTGAATCAGCATGAGTTACTCACTAGTTGATATAAGGCCTTTTTTCACCTAACAAAACCAGGACAGATAAAACATCTCCTTTCTGATCTGGTGCCCCACCAAACTCCCCAACCATGTCTCTTTAACCCCTCTTGGAAAGGCCAGCTCAGGATCAGGCTAAATGCAAGTGCACACAGGCGTGCATACTGATCTGAAGTTCATTTCTCCTAGCCTTGCTCCCTGGTGTTTTCATGACATTACTTCTTTCCCTTGGTTGTTCTGGGGACATGCTGTGCATGCAAGGGTGGGTTCCGACAGGCAATGCCGGTGAGGAGGTGTTTACTCAAACCCTGACTGAGTAGCTACCAGGCTGGAACCACCAGACTCCCTGTGCAGAGCGATGCACCCAAGGCCACCATCACTGAGGACCAAGGGCACCTTCAGCTCTACTTGGGCATTTGGCTTTCTGATCCTCCCATCAGAATATGCAGGGGAGAAAAGGAGAGACCCAAAGCGACCCCAGCTTTTCTGAAACTTTCTCGAAGTTGCCACAATGGCTGTTGGTCACTTCCCAGCTCCTCCAACCTGGTTCACCCGAGAGGAGCCTTTTCCTGCCGGTGAAGATACCCAGGTAAAGTGTACTGCAGGAGGCAGCACTCTGATAGTGCAGTCATTATAGCAGATGGAAATCTGGAGTATCCTCTCGAAATCAAAGCTGTGGGGCTCTGCCACAGCCATTGAGGATCAAGCTCCTTAATAAATACTCCCGTCACCATCTCAGAGCCATTCCAGCGATGGTGCATCCTCATTTCTTTTCAGCAAACTTTACAGTGGACCCAAAGAGGGGTTATATTTGCATAGTATTCACTTTTTTTTTATCACTCTCATGATTTTTGAAAGCCTAGATGTCTGAAGCGCTTAGCTCTGTGTTGAGTGTCTCATTAAATTTCAGAACTCTGCTTTCCTAGGCTCCGTTAATTAGGCACTTGATTGAAAGTCTAAATCTGAAGGCTTGGGTATTGACTACAGCTTTGCTAACCTAAGGTGATCTGTTCAGTGTAGTTAAAGCTTGCGCAGCCAATTGCTTTTCTTAACGTCCTTCACCCTGCTATTAAACAGGCATCACAGATTGCTGGAAAACCCTTGTGTTTCTACTGCGTTGGCTGGAGAGGGTCTCTAAGATTTATTTTAGCTCTTGAGTTCCGTTGTCACTTGAGTTTTCTGCTGCAGTTCTTGGTTAATAAAGACTACCTGTCCATTTAGCAGGCAGCAATTAATGACGAGCAAGAATTTTGTCTTGAATACTCAAGTAGTCTGTTTTTTGGGTTTTTTTTAAAGTACTGTAGAGTATTTCATGTATTTGCATAACAAACAAGGAGCCCACTGTCAGATGCCAACATGCTTTTCATATCTGCAAGTTAGGCTTCCGTATTTTCATCTGCCTGACATGGAGCTATTTAGAGCCAGTCTCCCCACAGACACACAGGTTTCTAGGTGGGAGTCAGGTACCTTATGGCATGATGGACCTGACCCTGTGGATCACACACAGGGTCGCTCCTTTGTAGCAAGGGGTGTGTAGCAAGGATGCTGGGCAGCCAGAAGTGAACAGCCTGGCTCGCTGGCATATGCTGCTCCTCCACCCCGCATTGCTTCCGCATCAACCACGGAGAGAAACCGGCCAAGCCAGGAGAGCAGATGCAGGGGAGCGAAGGACAGGAGGTCTGAGAGGTCCGTGCTCTACGCTGAGCCTGCACTGCCAGGCTGTGAGGAGGAGGCAGAGGAATACTCCCAAAATGAGCTTTCCTGGCTGCATGGCTTGGACCGGAGAGAAACAGATGCTGGATTAGAAGTGGATGGTGCAGAGCTCCCAGCAGAGAGCAAGGCTGGGTGATGGGAGACCTCCAAGGCAATGAATCTCAGTGAGATGTTTGCAGATGGGTCACTCTTGGGTTTGTGCGTGCCCCTCCATTTCTATCAGCCACATGCCAGCAGCACACTGAGACATCACCCAGCTTTGGTATTGGTGGCCAACTCCTTAAGCAAGTGCCATTTCAGGGGCAGCTATAGCCACTGACTCTCCAGCTTTCTGCTTCCCAGTGCTGCTCAAATCAAGCTGTAATCTCCCTGCAAATTGCCAGGTCAGCTTGTACTATTGTCTTGGTTTCGGCTGGGATAGAGTTAATTTTCTTCTTGCCGGGGACCGCTTATTGCTAAGCCTGTCTCACACTAGGTTTTGAAAGGAATGACTTTCTGGGTTTTGTTGTTCTAGGCTCTCCTTGTCTATCTCATAATTCCTTTCTTTAAATTGTCTCCTGCAACTGGTATGTTCTAGCTGCTCCAGTATCTGCTCTAGGTTGTACATCTCCTATCTCCGGTCCCTGGACACACAGCCTTTTCTTTCCCACTCTTTTCCTCCCCTCAACTCATACCCGCTTGGTTCAATTAGTTGGCCCAGACGGACCTTCTTTGGCATGCCCATTTTGTCCCGACGAAGGTGTCAATCAAGGTAGACTGTAATTTAATTGAATTTTCTTCTGAAGCTTTAAGTGGGATAATCCTAAAGCTTAGTCTTGCCTCTGAGTCACAGCTAATGGCCACAGTCACTTGTGAAAGGATTTTTTTTTTCATTTCTTGGTCTAATCAGCATCTCTCATTCTTTACTGTCTTTGCTCCTGAAAAATATTTCTGACCTGTGTGTAGGCAGAGGATTGCTGAGGCTACACAGCTCCCGCTCTGAGCGGCCCTGTGCACGTGTGTGCATAGGCAGAAAGACTCAAAAGTGGATTTGGAGGTGAAAAATGTTACTACTCCATGCAAACGCAGCATTTTTATTTTCTGAAGGTAGTAGGCATTTTTTGTTCTTCTCTACCCAACTCCAGATTTTAAAACACAGTAAAAAGGGACAGTGATGCGAATGTGTTACAAAGTCCAAGTCTGCACAGAACTGTGTCCAGAGTAAAAAAAAAAATGAAGAAGAATTGAGCAGCTCCTGAAGTGGGTTTGCTGTTCACTTGTTGACCTTCGTAAAAATCTTTTCAGGGTAGGATCTGATCTCCCTGCAAAGGGGTGGCAGTGACATGCAGTCATAAACGGTTAATGAATGAGCAGTGGACGTGCGAGACATAGCAGCATTAGCTCCATTTATAGATGGGAATCGAGGCCCAGGAAAGGTTAAATAGCTGCCTAGGTTGCACGTGAGGCCGGCGGCTGAATGAGGACCTGAATGCAGATCCCCACATTCTCCTCTGACTGTCCCCAAGAGCCTGCTCTGCTACCAGGCTGCTGGTCCCTGCTTGTGGGGCGGCGAGGCAGGAGCCCCCGTGCTGCAGCATCGCGGGGGCTCACACCGGTCCGGCACTTGGGAAGGGACGGGCTAGTGGAGGTGAAATGATGCAGAAAGTGGCTTGGGATGAATGAAGAACTGGGAGACAGATGAATTCAGAGCAGCAGAATTTGGTGAAACGTGGTAGTATTTATGTGCAGAGCTTGGTTTCCAATTTAGTGCTGACCACTCACAGCGGCAGTGTGTTCAAAGCAGGCAGCAGCGTAAACCTCCTCTAAACCGGCTGCTCGTAAGAAAACCTATGAAAGTACTGGTGGAAACACGCAGGAGGAAGTTGCCATCTTGTGGAAGCTGAAACGCTGGTGTTTTCCAGCGCAGCCGAGAGCCCGTGCCGGCGGAGAGGGCTGGACGCAGCACATCCCTGCCCCACCACCCCACCGACGCAGCAGGAGCCGTCAGCGCCGTGCCGTAATGCACCCGCTGCCTTCGCTGGCCTTTAGGATGCCTTGTCCTCTACTGGTTTGGGATGTTTTTGAGTACTAGTCTCCGTAGCTTGATCTCTGGGAAATTTGGGGTGTTTTTTGACATGGGGTTTGTTGAGGCTCTCAGCAAAGCCCATGCTTTTGGGGCTGTCCCCGCTGGGTTTGCGCTGTGTTTGCAGCCATACTGACGGCTGGTGATGACCGGGTCGCTACCATAGCTGAAATCTTTGCTGCTCTGCAGGCTGAGGGAAAGGTAAATAGTCGGTTTGGTCATTACAAGCACGTAGCTGGGAAGTCAGGTCTGTCTGTCGAAGATTTTGGGGTGTTGATTCATATGGGGAAGGTTGGGGGGAAGAGAGCTGGGAGGTTGCTGGTAGATTGAGATAATTCCCCCTTACTATCCTGCCTGCTGGGCAAATTCAGCACCTCCAAATTGTGCAGAAACCCCAACTTTACACGTGCAAGGTCTTTCCCATGTGCTTTGCATAGCTCCGGGTGAGGTTTGCAGCGGATCCGGAGGTGGTTCTGCTCAGCTGGACGCGCTCGGTGGGCTGCAGGGGTTACTCCTGGGAGACAGCAGCTCAAGGACCAGCTCTCTGCAGGCGTGCACTGGTCCTTCGGGGCATCCAAAATCAATCGGAAAGCCTCGGTCACACAATCTTGTCCCTCCTTTGAGGAAGCACAATCCTTCAGGGTTGGTTTTTTTTTGACGGAAAAGATGAGACAAGGTTGATTCCTCTTTAGATTTCATGTCAACGCGGCATGGTGGGCAGAGGGGGAGGGACACCGTGGGCAATGCAAATCTCCTCCTTCCTCACTTAAGACCATAGCTCACAGCTTTTTGGAATATAAATTGTAAACTGAGGAGGGCATTAAATAAAGGCTGCATTTCTCCCTCCCTCCTTCCCCATCACAAGAATTTAATCAAAATCCCTCTGTATTCTGCACAGAGCCCCTGGCTTTATACTTTATATCAGGGAGCTGGTCCAGCAAAACACTTAAGCCGGAGGGGTGTCCTGTTGCATGTAATTAGGCTGCTCATATGCTTGGATTTAAGCAAATAATTAACTGATTTCCTGGATCAGCACCAGGGTACTGAGCACCTTGCAAACTGCCCCTTCTTCGTGTTGTGGAGCGCAGTATTTCACATGGATCGTGTTAGACCTCTGTTCTGCGCACCCGGCACCTGGTTATCCTTTCTTCCCTGGTAAACCCCGATCTGAAATCCTTAATCCACAAAAAAATCTGAATGTGTAGATAAGTCCCATGCATTGACACTGCTTTGTGATTAGTTACCAAAATCACCACTTCCAGTGGAGATGCTCTGCCGCTGGAGCGTGCGACAGCACCGGGGCATGCGACTTGTCATTTCCTTTCTGCAGGCATGCTAGCTCACAGAGAAGGAGAATTCATTGAAAAGTTCATAGTCATATTCGGAGGGCATGTTTAAATATTTCGCTTTGCTCAACCAGCTCCTTTCTCAGCTCCTGCTATTAGACTGCAGAATATGATCTCGGAGATCCCAGCTTGGCTCCATCCACAGTCCCCAGCACTGCACGCTAATGGGGGACGTAGTTTGCATCCAGCCCAGATCAGAAGGGCTTGAATTTCATCACTGCCATGTGGTGGATGTTCAGTGACCTGTGTTAAGCGAACAGCATCATTGCAGTAGAATTGTGAACGCGTGTTGATCCGTATTTATAAAATGGAGTTAATTAATATACTTACTTTCTGGGTTTCATGAGTTTTTCACTCTTTGGGAGATGTGGAAAGTGCAGTAAATGCAGGCTGTCTTGATTTTAGTGAAAGCTTTGTGGAAACGTTTTCAAAAATGCCTGCGCTTTGGGTAGTAAGCCAGTTGAACGGTGTATTTTCTGGGTGCAAAGCATTGGAAAAAGTCTGTTAGTCTGGGAAATTATACATGAAGTGAGCATGCATGGGGTACAGGGGAACTTTGGAAGGTGCCGCTGAGTGGGGTGGACAAGGCAGGACGTCGATCAGGATTCAAAGGACCACCAGGATTATCCTGTGGGTAGCAAGGGTCAGCTTATAGCAAAGACTTAGAGTTAAGAACCCATCCTATTTACTATTTCCACTGAAGGAGCCGAGAGGGATAGTAGGGTCTGAAGCTGGGAAGATGCTTCATCACAGAATATTCTGAGACCAGAATTAAGATGTAGCCTGATCTGACGGCAGCGCCGAGCCTGCCGCGCTAATGGCTGTGGAAATCGATGGCAATTTAACTGAATACTCCAGGCTGCAAACGGCGGCTGCGGAGGTGCCGGCCACTTTTGTTCTCCGCTTTGGAGGTTTCAGCCTTCAGCCGGGGGGCAGAGCCATGCTGGCGGGGGGGGAAGATAAAGCTGCCTTAAATGGAGAATCAGAAATCTGGGAATTCACTCCACCAAGGACAGGTTTGGACCAAGCAGCACTTGAGCCAGCGTCTTATTTTATCGTTGAGTCTGGTGCTGTATTTTATTGTAGAAGTTGCAGAAGCTGACATGCTAGGAAGTTTCTGAAGAATGGATGTCCTATTTTTTAGTGCATCCTACTGAGCAAGGAATGGATTTAGCAGAAATAATGCCATGTTATTTTGGATCTGATGTGTTATATGCCAGAGTGGCACCTGGACCTGTAGATGGTTAAATCAAAGACCAGGTCCATGATCTAGAGACTGTGCAGTCTGATGCCCAGGTCCCTCAAAATGCTTAGTGCAATCAGTTCTCAGACTTTCGCTGGCTGTCTGTGGATGACAGTCTTAAGTTGTGTTCACGAAGAACAGTGGAAAGGGGAGGTCGGGGCTTATGTCAGACAGCGGTGTGGGTAAAGAGAGGACAAAATGAAGAGCTGGCTGTAAGTAAAGTGTCAAGAAGCTCTTCTGCTGTTGAGGACAGGAGGGAGGCAGGCTGGAGTCCTTCCTGAGAGGGAACAGTCTGCGATAACTCTGCTTTCCCGGGACCTTCTCGTGGGACGAGAGTGTTGTTGCAGTGCCAGGGTTGTGCTGGTTAGATGCTGCACCCAGATTTGGAAGGACAAATTGATGGGAATTCAGTTAACAGCAGCAGAGCTCGCCCAGGTTGCGCTGGTGAGGGACCTCGCCGCCGTGGGTTGTGCGTGCTCACTGCGTGCCAGCGTAGCTCATACGCAGGAATAAGGGGGTAGGGTTTAATTCATTTATATTTTGCATGGCTATCGCCTCTTCTCTGCCACTGCTGCTGCCACCTCTGCAGTACTATAGTCACCTGTTCTGCCTTCTCTGCCATGTTTCTTCAGTTACTCTGTTAAATTAATAGATATACTCGGTGTCGCCCTGCACACATGCTGTTCCGTGTACTCTTCTCCAAGCCTCCCGTAGAGGCAGGTTGGATGGATCTTTGGTTTGACCCAGGCCAGCAGTTTGGATGTTCTTGTGATTGGTGCTAGCAGAAGATGTCATGTTTCTTTAAGTGGTTTTGAAGCTGGCTGATGACTTTCTGCTGGGATTTTGGTGGGCTGAAGGCTGTCTCACAACAGACATCCAACAGCAGCTTCGAGTTCCCATTGAAACCCAATGAGATGGATGTACACATGGATCCTGTCATTGTGGCCACCTTCTCTGATCATCCTTACTGTGAATATTTGGTTTACACAGATACGTCTGGGACTAAAACATGGGCATGTTCTCTATGCTTTGGGTCCAGTGCTTTCTTCATGCAGTGCAATACCATATCGCACTGTGAAAGGCACGTTTTGTGACCTGTGTTGGTAAGACCTCTTTCTGGAGGTATTCCAGGAACGATCCCCTACCTTCACTCTCTGAGGAAGAGCTCTTTTTACCCAGACTACATTGAATGTCTCTGTCTGCATAACGTGCCTGCAAAAATCTCTGGATAGTTTCAGAAATCGGTGGGAAGTGTTCATTGTGCAGGACATTTATCTTCTTTCTTTTGTAAGTAATACCACCAAAATATGTATTATAAGCCAGAAAGCTCTGCTCCCCAGAGCTTTTTGCTGGGGTATTCAGCATCTTATCTGAGTAAGCAGAATCGCAGCTAAGCAAACACAGGCAGGGTCAGGCAGCGTATGGAGCAGCTGGGAGCTGCAGAACAAAAGCATCTTTGCACTCCCAATAAATTGGTCCCATAGGAATTTTGCTTTGAAATTATAATTGACCCAGGGAAGAAAATTATTTCATGGACTTTGAACTCATTAAAAAACTCCATCATTCATCTACAGTTTATTCCTGACACTTAATCAAAAGAAATTTAATGATCTTTCTAACGAATGTAATTTAATGTTGCTGGGAATGTGTCTACTCCAAAGTACATGGCACTGATTGTAGAAGTGGAATATGTTTATTAGCTCTGTTTGTTGCAGCTGCTAAGCACCTCTCAGGGATTTCAGAAGTTTCCACAATTAGGAACAATCATTTTGGCATCTTCTTTTAATCACAGATTTTTGTGAATTTGTGGAATTCCATCTTTTGTGGAATTTCGTAGCTTTAAAACCTTCTTTTATACAAATGAAAAATAGCATATAGCAGTAAACCCCAGATGAAGAAATATTTAGAAGAGATTTTTTTAAATCAAACTTTGAGTGACGGTTTTAAATCAAACTTTGAGTGCACATACATTAAATTACAGGACGTTCACAGCACAGCAGGATTTGGCAGCAGCCAGCAAACCCTCTAATACGGCCCTCCTGTAGGAAAGCACTGTATCCAAGAAAGCATTTTCTTATGTAGCCAACTTAAAGGGGGTGATTAATTTCTCTTAAAGAACGGCTGCAGTTTCATTGACTTCAAGTCATGAAACCATAGTGTCCTGCCCCGGCTAAGTGTCCCCAGGCATAGTCAGAGCCGGCGTGGGTGTCGTGGACTCACTGGACACGTCAGTCCTGTGCCCAAAACCGGGTGCGTGTACTGGGTCTTGGAGTCATCCCGCCAGGCAGGGTGGGAGCGTGGAGCCAGGGGCTGGATTTCCCCTGTGCGTACTAGTTTTCCTCCTCATACTAGATCTTGTTGATGTTCCGACTGTGGCCGCTGTTTGCAGCAGGCAAGGAACAGGTTTGTTTCTCCCAGTCCTTTGTGAGCTGGGAGGACTGGCAGGTCCACGTGCTTATTCCCGGCCCCTGCCGGAGTCCCAGCTGAGTTCTACAGCCAGCTGAGTAATAGCTGCTGTGTGCGAGAGGCGGCGAGCTGATGTGCCTTCTGGCTGCGCTTTGGCGTCGGTGCTGTGCCTCCATTTCTGGATGTATTTTCTTTTGTCGTTCAGCAGGTTTTGATCAATGCTTTTTCACCCTCTGTGAAAACCAAAAAGTCAGTAACTAATAACATGGGAACAGCTGGTTGAGCTGCTGGTGTTGGAGGCCCATTCCTTACGCGAGGCCTACTCCCCATTTATTTTTCCTGGCATTTAGCTGAAGACAGTTCAGTGAGAGAGAAGATGGTTTCACTCAGGAGGGTCCTCAAGGAGATACAATTTGGGGAAAAAAATTACACTTCCTACTCAAACTTGAAAGACTTACAAGACCTTGTTTTTAAGTGCCTTCTAGGTGGTGGGTTGTCTTCTTGAACAAGTGATGTCAGACTTAGTCTATATACAACCATGACGTTTGTGAAGTTGTGCAATACCCTGGACTTTGGAGAACTGTTATTGCCTCTAGTCAAGCTATCTGTATGTCACAGGATGTAATATTTCACCCCCAATCATGCTACTGTGCTAACCCTGAGATTACAAGGCATTTTGGAGAAGGTGGCTAAAATATGTACCTGCTGTTTTCACTCATCCTGAAGATAGAAGGGTTTCTAAATCCTTTGGTAATACTTCTGTAGTAATTTCTTAGCTGAGCATTGTCACCTGGCAATGTTTTCCAGAGGGTGAATAACACCAAATAAAGTCATCCTGGTGTTTCTCTTCCCAGATATCGGTGGATCTAAATGAGTATGAAATGTGAATGCCCTAATGGTAGGAAGAGATTCAGACCTTGCACACTGCCAGGCACCAGAGAGTCTGTGCAGGAGGAAATGTCTGGCTGAGTCATGGATTTTCTCATGTCTAATGAACTCAGGCTGAAAGGTGTTCTGCAACTGGATTGTTCAGAACCTCCCACTCCTCCTTGTAACGTCTCTGATGTCTAAAAAGGGTTGTGCTCATGTTAGAGTCTTACCCAAGAGGGTCTCTAAGACCTTCCTAGACGTCTTCTCTTCCCAGCCACTGATTTTTATGAAACTCGTAAGAATTTACGTCTAAGATCCAGTAGCATGAGCAGCTTTCATGTTTGCCAGGAGCAGGTTCAGAATCGCACACTGTCCCAGTCTCATCCTTCTGTCCTGGATTTCATCCTCGACATGAGGTTTTCCCCCTGTCCATCCTCTGAAGCTGTGGTCCTGGGAACCACTATTGTCTGCATACAGTAGAGATGAGAAGAAAAGAGGTGGTCCAGGGGAACCCACCCAGCCCCTGGAGAGACACAGCCCCTGGCGTCTGGTCACCCTCCGGTGCAGGTGTGGGTTAACACTCGCACCTTCCTGGGCACAGCAGAAGATCTCGCCGTGCTGCCCCGTGCCCCGCAGCGACTCTGCTTGTCTTGGCTGAGCCGTGACTCACCGAGCAGCACGTTGCGTGCCCGGTGAGAAACAGCCCAAAATCACCCCGGAGGTCCCCAGCCTGCGTCACCGCGCCTGTCGAGGCAGGGGAGCATCCCGTGCTGCCCTGAGAGCCACGGGCAGGGACTGCAAGCCAAGAGGGTGCCTGCAAGAGGGGATGGGGTCGGATGTGCGTTTGCTTCGAGCCAGATGTTGGATTTCCTACACGTGACTGCTCTTGATGTCCCACTATTGCTTGCGAGAGCTGCCCTGTCATGAAAGATGCTTTCAGCTCCGCAATGCACGTGCACGAGTCACCACGATGCGTCTGGCCCTGAACGCCGTGGGGACCCCAATAGACGTGTTTCACTGAGGTGCACAGGAGAGAGGTCTGGTTTTACTCTTAACACCTTTAAAATAAAACAAAAAGCACGCTGCCTGCTTGCTGTTAATCCTCAAGCTGGGTGCCTGCGAGTGCACGTGCAGATGTGAGGCTGGAAACCAGGTCAGTAAATAGAAAACGACACTTTTTAAAGAAAAAAATGTATAAATCTCATAAGGTTTCCTTCCCCTACCCCTGCCTGTAAATCCTGCCTGTGCTGGGAAGCAGCAGGGCTCCCCTCCGGTTTCTAAGCTTCTCAAAATGACGAAAATCCCTCAGTGGCAAATCCTAAAATTATTGGGGCAGAGGGAGTGTGAACGGCTGATCAGATCCGTGTTGTCATATGCAGAGTCAGGAAGTACCAGGGATTTATTCTGCCTAGCAAGGGGGTCGTTAGCTAGATGGACGTACCTGCTCCATGACCATTGCTGAAAGAGAAGAGGACAGGGCATCAGCCGGCATTAGCCATGTGGGCCATAAAATGCCCGTCACCCAAAATGGGCCCTTGTAGGACATGTCCTGTAGCCCCCTGCCCCGCAGAGGAGCGCTGCCGGTGACAAGCGATGGCTTATCAGCTTCTTGCACTGCTGTGCTCCCAACCACAGAAATTTGGAGGGGCTGCTGAGCTGGCCTCCCACGAGCCCCAGGCTCCGTCTCCCCTGTACAGCCACCGAGGGGGTCGGCAGATGCTGCACTGTGGTTTAAACCTGGTCATCGCACCACGGAGCCGCACGCTGAAATGTGGAGAAGGCGGCTGGTGAAGGGCAGGGCTGCTCCCTTGCCATCCCAATGTTAGAAAGATATTTCTTCCTGGACGTAGACAGGGAGATAGGATTGACCTGAGGAATGTCTTTGGGGGAGTCATTTGCTCTCCCTTGGAACGGTGATGCGTGATTTTGTTTTGATTTCTTGTCTGGATGTCTTTACCCAGACAAATTAATTCATTTTTTGGCTCAGCAAGAGTGTGACTGATTCAGCAAAGGAGCCATGGAAGATAGCACAGCACAGATGAACATCAGATCAGATTCGGGCTGGTGTTGACTGTTGACAGCAGCCGATACCGATCTGGGCTCTGCCAGCCTGCTTTCACTGAGAGGGAGATTGTACCCAGATAACCAACTAGGTCCACTTCAAAAATCCCTTCATCTGATCCCCCTCATCCTGTGGAAACCCCAACCCACTTATATTTTCTCTAAATGGAGGCATTTCTCGTATACACTCATCCGACTGCAAAGCAGCATAATTATCTACGTGTGGCTTGTGCGCAAAACCCTCAGATGTATTTTGAACATCTGACATTTTTCCAAGAATAAACAATAGGATAGTTGTGAAATGTGTGCAAACTTTTCCTTCCCACTTCCTAACCTCCAGGGAGCAAGCAGAAAATATTCAGTGCTTTCAAATGTTAATGAAATTTTGTATTTTGAAAGAAGAGAGTAACAAACAGAAAAATACCCCCAGATGATGCTGTGACTCTGTCCCTTCGTTCTGCCATCTCCAGTCACTTTGTTCCTTTCATCTTGTTGAGAAGTTCATCCTTTTGTCACATGTTCCTGTTTCTGCTGGTGGGTTGAGTAGCTGAACTGCTTTAAACAGAAGGTAATAAAGTTTACTGTGGTCTTTGCAGGACAGTCCGTAGTGGAGATGCACGAGGGAGGAGTGGTACGGAGTAAGGAGCACAGGTCTGGGTTGGACTGGGGACCACTCAGCCCTGCAAGACAGGACCTGTCCTCTCCTTGTGCATCATTTGCCATGTTGCCGTCGCATCCCTTATTCTGGCTCCCAAAAGCAAAAGCACCATAAACAATAACAAACAATAAACTGGAATGTGGTACTTTTAATTTAAAAAAAAAAAAAAAAAAGCAGTGTTGGACACGTCTGTCTGCCTCCTCCTCAGTGTTGAGCAGAAAGGAAATTGGTTTTATCATAATTAGATTCAGACCTGCTCCAGTTCTCTGGTAAGAGTGTGTTTCTTCTGGCCCCAGTTTGTACTGGAAAATACTGTCACTGCCAGCTTTGCTTTTTCCTGCTGGATTCGGCATTAGAACAATGGTCCCGACAAACACGTCCCAGCACACGCAGCACCCCAAGCCTCGTGGCGCTGGGACCGGCAGCCCGGGGAGCCCATGCCATGCAGCACCCGCAGTCCGTATGTCTGTGAGATGCGGTGCAAGCTGTTGGGTGGAACCTGAACATCTTTCGTCTTTGTAAAACCAAGGCGGGTTGCTGGTGCTGGTGCGGATGGCAGTGGCTGTGCATCCTTACGTGTAATGGTACAATCCAGGCTGTTGCTACGGTTTCAGCACTAACGGATCAGGTTGTAGGAGGTAAAGCAACCCCTTACAGAAATAGATCAGTGCTGCTTTGGGAAGGGATTATTAAATACTATTTTGTTATTATTATTGCTGCTTGTTTCATTTCTGTAGCTGCTGGGTGTTTGCAGAGGTGGTAATTAACAGCAGCCCAGCGCGCTGTACAGGCACTCTGTGCCGTGCTGCCTCCAGTCCTGCCCGCAGCCCCTGCAACTGCTCTTGGGGAGAGCCCGGGACTGGGTGATAACAGTCTCCGTGCCAAAATCCCAGCGACAATCCCACTCCTTCTCCAGCACCTAAGGTGAGTCTGTCTGCAGGTGTTACCCCGCAGGAGGACTGTATCTTCAGCCCATTGTACAGATGGGAAACCCAGAGCACAGAGCTGCAGAGGGACTCACTGGGGTCCCCAGGGGGTCAGAGGCAGAAGCAGGAGTCAACTCTACATCTGATGAATCTCAAGTCAGTGCTTTATTCATTTCATTGAACTGAGTGTCTCTCTAGCCTCCTGTGTCAGCCACTGCCCGTGGGTGTGATTCAAAGCTTTAGGCTGTTTCAGCCTTGGAAGAGTTTTGTCCGAGATGCTTGCCTCTTCTCACCTTGGCTGGGATCTTGGGATGATCTGGGCCAGTGTTTCTAAGTAGGAGCCTTTAATCGAGCAGTAAATGGTGCATCCCTGCTGCAGCCTGTTGCTAACCCATTAGAAAGACACCCTCTCACTGCTTATTTACCTCTGTGTGTGCTTATGAAAGAAATTTTTCTTTCATAAATGCTAAGGGATTACTCCCCTAATGAATAGACCTGTGTGTGTATGCATGTAGTGCAGCATCTTACAAGTCCATCTCAGTAGTTTTTAGGTCTGAGAATGAAAGTTATAATGAGTAAAATATTGATTTCCCATAAAAGGGTTTTAATCAAATGCCCTGACACCCCAAGGGGGACAGAACTCTGCTACAACACCAAATTGCACTTCATACACCATCTATTTTTCAAACATTGTATAAATGAGCCTGCCCACTGGATATATGAGAGTTCCCAGATGTCATACATCACAGGGAACAGGGAGAGCTGTAAGGAGAGCCAGAGCTGCCTGGCTCGGGAAGGGGATGGTCTGGCAAACCCGCTGGGGAGCTATGGGGAAAGCAAGGCTTGTTATTGCCTTCAGCAGGACCTGCAGCCCATAAAAAGGTCTGACAGTGAGGTGCTTGCTCAGGCCTTTAAAGTCCTCGTGGCCCTGTTTCTCCTGAAGTGAGGGTATTTGTTTTTTCCTTGTTGGGCGCCGGCCAAGCTTGCACTGTGCGAGGAGCGGGAGCTCACTGGGGGGGACACCACCAGTGTGTGCTCCACCACACTGGAGTGTGCTGTCACCACCAGCATTGTCCCACGGGACTTTTCACTTCCATAATGCATTTGGCAGAGACCTCAGGATGCATTTTGTAACTGCCAGCTACGACTGGTGAAGGCAGGAGAAGAGATCTGTGGTGCAAACCAGAGACGGGAGAGTTGCCTTTAATTGCTGTCACTGCCTTTAGATCCAGCTGGCCTTTGGCATCAGCTCAGGAATGAATTTTTGCACATGTTCCTTTTCCCCCTTCATCCTTTGCCTGCGTGGGTCTGGTTCCTTATGTCCCCTTTGAGCTCTCTGTCCAGAAGGTGCTCAGACATCTCTTTGCATGGGGAGCGTGTGTCAGAGAGATCTTTCCTGCCTGCTGAGAGCGATGCCAACTTGTCACAGGTTATTCCCTTACATTTCAGGCAAAGGATGAGCCTTGGACAAGGGCTGAAACAACAGAAAGCAGCAAAACCCAACTATTAAAAAGAAGAAGAGAGAGAGGGAGAAGATTAAGTGAGCAGTCCAGTGTCTCACAGCAGTAGCAGCAGACACGCCAACCTTCTGGGCTCACAGAGCCCGTGGGGCTTCATAATGAAGAAGCTCTGCTTGGACTTGGGTACAAGGATTTGGAGACCTTGAGACGGGAGGCACAAGCTCTCGTCTTCTGCACCGCTTTGCTGCAGGGCACTGGGTTGGTCACTGGTCTTCTGAAGGGCCTGAAGGCTCACTGAAGTCAGTGGAGATAGCTCCCGTGTTTCACCAATGCTTTGGATCCACAGTGTCCCCCAGTCGCATTCAGGTGACTTCAGGGGGGTTATCTGGGCATAACTGACTTCTGAGCTGAGGTTTGAAAGCTTGGGGTCCTTCTCCAGATGAACAGCGATGCAAACCCTCTTCTGGAGGCCCAGGAAGAGTCGAAAGCCAAAAGCCATGACTTTGCTCTCCTGAGCACTGGGTCTGTGTATAAACGAAGGCACGCGGTGTTAAGAGGCAAAGAAAGACTGCACCAAATCGGGTAATGAACCGTGGTGCATTGCAGTGAGTGGTAAAATGAAGCGTGCCTTTGCGAGACCGGTGGCCACGGCGCTTTAGCTCAGCTTCAGTGCCGCATGAAGCAGCATCTTCCCCTCTGCTGTACCTCGCCCCAGGCCGGCATCAGGGCTCCCAGCTGGACAGGGTGGCTTTTACCCCATAAGAGGAGTCTGGTCATAGACTGTTTTAATGCTGGACAACAAGTTTCCTGTTTGAATTTTCTGTTCTCTGGACCCTTGAGACACCCAAGCACTGCCACACCTGGCACTGCCCTATTTCAACTCCCTTTCTTCCAGCACCTCCCAAGGAGAGCAGTGAAAGCCTTCCTCTTCCTTCACCCCAGCTCCTCTCACTTCAGTCTTTCTCCACCATCTCTCCAGAGATGATGCTCCAAAATGCCACGTGGGTACTTCTCAGTGGAAACTACATAAATGAACTCTCTTTAAACTCTTATTTTCTACTATTCAACAGTTTATTTCTTCTTCCCAGCATGACTCTCCTGTCTGCTCTTTCCTCATCACCAGCACAGGACCACAGCAGTTCCCTAAAACTTCAGGACATGGAGTTTCCCTGCTGTTGCCTGACAAAACGGTTATTCCCTGCATCTTGTCTACTTAACATCTTTTTATACCAGAAACATGCTGTCTTGACTCCTGGCCCCAGGCCACGAACCCGAGGAGGACCTGCTGCAGCAAATGGCAAGCACTCAGCAGGTACAACTGCTGCTACATGGGAGGTGCGGTGTGTGCCCCGGGCTGTGTGTTCACACACAGCAAGCCCAATAAATTGAACCTGCTGCCCATGCACAGAGGTTTCTGAGATGTGCAGTTGCAGGACCCAACGCTTGCCTCACCTTTGCAGTGAACGCTAAGATCCCTTTTTTTGTTTTTTTTCCTTCAAATTTGAAATGAGTTCTCCAAGATAAAGCTCCATCATTAAGACTCCACTTTTTGGAAATCATCTGACAGGCTTCTTGACTGATAAAAGTCAGCATCTCTCTGCTGACTTCAGCGTACACCACTGGAAATCTGCTTGCCAGTCCAGCCCTAACATTATACAACTTACCAGCCGTGGCCAAATTTTCTGCCAGTGTAAACTGGTATGACACAATTAAAGTCACCAGCGGTCCATCGGTTTGCATCAATAAAGCATTTGATCCACATCAATAAAGCATCTGATCCAAGATCTTGCTGCTTGGATTGCCAGTAGGTTTCTATTTCTTGTATCTTCATTAATATTTTCATATTTTTATTAGAATTATAGTCATGAGAGTTGTGTGTTTGGGAGAGGGACTTCTTAATAATAAAGTTCTACTAGAAGCAATGTTTGTTTTATGAATAAATTATCTCAGTTCTAGAATAAATTACCCAAAGGGAAGAGAAGTATCATGCTGAAGCCTCAGTCTCCTGCGGGTTTGCCAGCCCTTGTGGTTCTACCATGGGCCTCAAGTCTTATTTTCTCAAAACTTCAGTTCTAATAGGGATATCAGTTGTGAACATCTTCACTTTCAAAAAAGTAGTAGTGTATTTCTGGCCCATCATATTGAAAAGCTTGAAAATTCAGCATCAATAGGTCTTTAAAAATGCAGAAGGCTAACGAAAACAACTCCAAGATATGTTTTTAAGATTATCAGGAGTCCAAATTCATCACGGGATTTTGGCTTGTAGAGGAAACTGGGAGATGACATAGGATAGCAGAGAAGGTAAAACATCCACGTTGCACAAACAGGATGGGAGAGGATGTTCAGCGTTGTGTCACGCTGCATGGCAGACCCAGATATGGGATCTAGGTTCTAAAATGAAGGAGGTTGTTCGCAGTAGGCTCTTGTCTGGATTTCAGTCCATCCCAGCTAACCTCTGTGAAGTCTGCAGGCTGGCAGTGTGAGAGGGCTGGGCTGGACCCCACACCTGGACCGAGAAGGTGAGCTCCTCTGGCTGCAGGAGACCAGCACGGACCCGAGTGAGAGACTCAGAAATTAAAAAAAAATTTATAAAACCATCATATGCTGGCATGGTCACCTGCATAGCACAGGGCGGGGAAGAGCGATGCCAGCCTCCTGGCTGACCCACAGAGTGTCAAAGCCAAACTTGACTTGCTCTTCAGAGGATGGTCCAGTGCTCAGACCCAGCCTGCTGTTTGCATGATGTGCACTGTCCTCTCCTCGTCCACAGCCAGACCGCGTGGACTTGGTCGAGTCGCTTAAGGTGAGCATGGCAAAAGAACATAGTGCTCGACTCCAGGTTTTGTGCCTTGTCGCGGGCGAAGGCAAAACATCAAAGAGCCTTTGCAGTAGGAAATCCTCTCTCCCCACAAAGCGTGGTCTGCTTGGTTCTTCGCTTTCTCCAGGAGAAATCAAACAGACTTAGGGCCCAGCTGGTTTCTGGAATAGCTGAAGTTAAACAGACTCGAAACATAAGGATAAATTTCAGCATCCAAATCACTGTGACCTTTCCAAATGGTCTGATTTAGACTCAGGTGGTGCCTGGGTCTTTGTTGTATGATCTGAATGGAGATCTGGATCTCTAGTTAAATAGTCATCTCCTAGATCCTGGATCTTCTCTGAACCTCTTCCCCCAGTCAAGTTTTTAACAGGGGCTATTAACTGGTCTCCAAGTAGGGGTTATTGCCTAACTGCAAATGTAGTTCAGACTGACAACGTATCCTCTCCTTCCACCACAAGAAGATAAAAACCTCTCCGGGTCTGGGGTTTGATCTCTGCCAACACAGTGGCAGAAAGGAGGTCGTTGCTGCTCAGGAGTCAGCTAACTTGAGAGGAGCTTCAAGGTGATGCTGTTGACCCCAAGGTTCACATTTCACTTGAGGAAAATAAACAGTGCGTTGGAGACCCAGATGAAAGCTTTGCCATCGGGAGCCGTTTCAAGCATTTCTGGGAGCCAGTCATTGTCAGCGACTTGCGTTATTAGCTTTTGTTTTCATTGCTTCCATGTTTCCTCCCCATCCTCCACTTCTGCCTCACCTCACCCTACAGTTGGGAAGTTCTCATTTATTTATTATGCTTTAGCTTAAATCAAATCGCCTTGGCTTTGTAGCAGGGAGCCAGAAAATATTAGCACCAGGGAATCAGTATTCTGGAGCTGCGTTGCTCTCTTTTTGAGTACTTATTTATCCATCCCAGAGGAGGTGAGGGTGTGCAGTGTCTGTGCCTCGTCCTGCCAGGAACATCCTCCCGGCCCGATATCACCCTCCAAATGGAGTTGGGTGCCTGTGACAGGGTTCTTCCAGGAATTATCTGAACCGCTGTTGTTTTGATTAGAGCAGTTTGTCCTTCCCTGTCACACATAATTTCTGTTACGATGGCTCATTTTTCCTTGGCTGTAAGTGGAATTGCAGAAAACAGGTAAGTTGTCTTGCTCTTCCCCGCTGATGAATCATGCTGCCTTCCTTCCCATATCCCGCACTCTCTAGGTTCACTGTCGCCTCTGCTCCACAATAAATACTTTCCTACGCCCAGTGCTCTGTAAATCTCACCCAAAGCCTGGAAAGTTTTAAAAGCGCTCTGTCAAGTCACACTGCCATTGCTATTAGAGCCAGCAGAGATGGTGCCCGAAGCAGGAGCATTTCAGCCTCCTCTCTGAATCGGCGGCATTTCTCTGCTCAGGCTGGGGCTGGCTCTGAGCACGGGGCAGGGCTGAGCACTGCTGGCAGCGAGCGGGGTCCGTGCACACACCCAGGGCACATGGAGAATCGGAGAGGCACGAGAGCCACCCCCAGGGCTTGCACCCAAGGGAGAAGGGGACTCTCTGCGCTCAGCCAGTGATGGTCAGTGCCACCCGGCACTTGAAACGGGGACACCCATGTTCATCTCACTTGCGATGTGGTGGAGGGTGCTGACCAGAAGCCAGAGCCCCCCCGGCACCCAGGGTGGAGGACCACTGCCTTCACTGCTCCTCAGGAGCCACCAGCAAGTCCTCTGCGACAGCCAGAGGCTGTTTGGAAAGCCATAGGTGACAACCCTAGAATAAATCAGGAGCAAGTCATGGAAAGCAGCAAAGTTACACCACCTCCAAAATCAGGGTAATGAGAGAGAGCCAGACCAGGAGCACGGCTAGGGTGTGGTTACAGTGATTATTGATTTTTCTGCAGGAGTGAACCACAGATCAGATTAGGAAATGCAGCCCCTTTCTGCAAGGCATAGTGCAAGTGAACCAAGGGACAGTCTGACTCCAAAGACCTTCTGACCATGCTCAGGCTATTGGGAACTGGAAACCCCAGTGGAGCAGCTTTGCTGCCCACCTTTTAGGCTTTGCGGCTGGGATTTTGTAATTTAACTGAAACACCTGAAACCATTGAATTCCATTAGCAGCACTAATCTGTCATAATTTCTTTTAACTTTGCATAGGGTTTTTGAAGTATAAGTAGGTTAACAGGTTTAATACTCCAGTTCATACCCTCTGGCATGGACCTATTTTCGTTATGGTTTATGACACGGCAGGGGAGGCTGAACTGCATAAAAATGTGTGTCACAATTTATACCTCTCTGCACCCCTGTTGCTACTTTAAAACAAAACCTAAATTATCTGTTTGCAATGGGTTGGTTCTGTTGGTACACGGCTGTGAGCCAAGGGTGCTAGCGTGGCCTTTGAATTGCTGAGGGATGTTTAGCTCTGCTGCTGCTTTTAGCGTTGATGCTGTCTGTGACCATCAGTGGCCGGGTGTGTTCCTTGGTGGGACTGCACGGAATATACCTACGATACCTCGAAGAGACTTAATGCTGTGTTAGTCACGTGGGTAGTGGAAGATTGGATCAACCAGGTTGAGGATATAGAGGCTGTCTGATGAAAATCTGGCTGTATCATCTGCATTAAAACAAAAATCCTGAATCAGTTAAAAAACACTTCTGTACATCTCAAGGCTGTCAGCCATTCAGAAGTGTCACATGGTTAATTATAGAGCGCCAAATCCTTCTCACTTGCTACTTCCCTTTTGATGTCACATTTAGCGTTTACTCTGCACCAAAGTATCTGGACTTTGGGTGTTTTTTACTAGCAGAAGTAACGTGTGACTCCAGTTCTGCTCTGCTCTGCGAGGGATAAGTTCGTTACAGCTAGATACATCAACAATCATTTAAAAAGGCTTTTTGCCTGGCCATTACACACCACCTCTCCTCCTCCTGATCCAGCCCTTGGAGTAATTCAGAGGAGCTCCAGGGCTTGTAGATGGTCTCGGTGCCACCACTGCAGTGTTCTGCCCTGGGACCATCTGCCCTGGGACCATCTGCCCAGTCCACTGTGCCCCGTGGCACGGAGACACCAGCTTGGCCCAGATTCAGTTGCACCAGCTTTCTGTGGCTCGGGGAAGTACCTGCATTAGGGGAAGAGCCCTTCATCCAGCCAAGCCTGGTTTCCGTCCACTTTGCATATCACAAGGGTGGATTCTACTTTCTGATGTATGCCAGCATCACGTAGCTGCTCTGCCTTGCTGACTTGAGAGGGACAGCAATGAGTCACCTGTAGTAAAGTACCTTTAGGCCCATGTGCATTAATCTCCCTCTTACCGTCTTTGTTTTTCATGTCAAATGCAAAGGAGGCTGGGTGCTCCTTGGCATTATGCTCACGCGTGAGGGTGGACACAGCAAACTCAAAACATCTCTTCTGCACCAAGAGGTGCAGGGCTGTCAGGAGCACCCTTGGGACCCTGGGTGTAAGTGATGTGCAAGCAAAGCAGATGCCTGCAGAGGTTGGGGCCCTTTCAGACTGGCTCAGCGGTATTGCAGACAAGGGTCTTGCTGTGAGTCCCTTTTGGTGCCGGGGTCTGAAGTTTTGAGAGGGTTTCTGGAAGTGCTGCAGCTATGCACAATCTTGGTGGGCATTTGGAGACAGTCTCTACAAACCCATGAGGATGAGGCTTTTGCTGGAGGCACACACTGCCTGGCTTCCTGATGTTACAAAATTATCTGGGGTGGACAAGTCAGCGGGGACTGAGGATGGAGAAAACCATGCTTGAAAGAACCAGCGTGGAAAGACATCTATGCTGGGAATTGCTTCTCCTTCTGCAGGAGCTGCATTCAGGGCCAAGGAGAAACCTGCAGAAACAAGCCTGCGGAGGACATCTTCTGGGAGCCTGTACCCAAGGCAGGGATCCTCCAGCCTCTGCAGGCTGCTCAGCACCACCCATCTTGACCTTTTCTTCTCTGCTGGATCTGTGCCTGGGCAGAATGGAAAGGGAAGAACATATTCTTGACTTGTAAACCCCACTTTGGAAAGCCTTCAAGAGCTCTTTCCACCTCCT
The DNA here is from genome assembly GCF_018139145.2 of Gymnogyps californianus. NCBI lineage: Eukaryota > Metazoa > Chordata > Aves > Accipitriformes > Cathartidae > Gymnogyps > Gymnogyps californianus. The sequence continues at coordinate 2,171,767 of NC_059487.1, read as the reverse complement.
GCTTTTTACAGGCTCAGTTAAATTTTGTTTTAACCAGAGCTGGATACTAAACTGGCCCAAGCAACCAGTTAGCGTGGGAAATAGCACAACCCTCCCAGGGGCAGGGATGGGGGGTGAAAGGAAGGAGACAGCTCGGCAGGGTGTTACCAATGCTGAACTAAAACGCTGCCCATATGTCTGTGGAAAATAAGGTATCTGCACTTTATTCCTTCTGCAAGTGTTCCAGTGGGACTTTTTGCATGCTTTGGGAGTAGTGTTCAGCCTACCCCAAAATATAATTTTTAGTCAATGAACTACTCATCTGGAAACATGCTTCCCAGCTTTACTCTAGCAGTGCTTTATTTGTTGTGTTCATAAAACCGTATTCTCTACCCATCCTCCTAACCCCCTTTACTCTCTTCCCCTAATTTGTAGAGGAGCAAATGAGAGGTGTCTTTGTCTCTGCACTGTATAAAATATACATTAGTACTTTCACATAGGATGAGCCAACCCTTTTGCTGGTCAAATAACCTTGCTTCAGAATAAATTTTCCCACTTTCCTATGGGAGAAAATCCTCACTCCATTCATTTTTTAAACATCCCTTGTAAATTAAGACCTTGGTGTTTTCTAAAGCCCTTCACTTCCCTGCCTTATCATGTGTAAGCTTCTAATCCCTTTAATCTTTCTAGTCAGGAGACATCCAGGCAGCAGGGAGCTTTGTAAAGGTGTGGAAATCTCACCAAATTCCTGTGTAATGCCCTCCTGCTCCGTACTCCGGGTAGCTCTGCGGTGACACATTACGCGACTGCTGGAGGCAGATCAAGGAAGGACAATGCCAAATGTGTGAGATTTCGTGAGTTGAAAGCCGGTTAAGAAGAAAGGCATCTCTTTCTAAACCTGCTGTGAGTCCCTTTCCTCTCCCACGTTCTGGGAGTTTTACCCATCTCCATCACAGCACATCACATCGCATCTTGAAGATGGACCGTTCATCTCCTTCACTGTACAGCACCAACAGGGGCCAGGGACAGTACTGCTGTGCTGCCCGTAGTAGAAAGCAAATTCCATGTGATGAGCTCAAGGCACAACCTATGCAGAGCATCAAGGTGGCCAAATTTGAGCTTGGCTGTAATTTTCACATCTGTACCTATTTAATGCCTGTATTTGCCCATCTCCTCCTCATTCAGCTACACTGCGTTTCCCAGAGGCTTAAATTGGTGAATTAAATAGAGTGAATAGTGGAATTTCCAGAGGTGTTTTGTTGCCCAGATGGACAACTAACTCAAAAGAGTAGACCTGAAATGTGATGAAGGCATGAATTGTCTAGTGCATGGCTTAGTCATGTAGCTTCTGCAGAAGTCCACTCAGCCCTTTGGTTTGGCAACGGTAGATCTTTGTTTTAGCAAAGCTCAGTCCCAAATTCTAGGCAATTTTGCCTGGGCGAGGATCACAAATTTGGCAGCCCGATTCCCAGCAGCACTGTTGAGAGTTTGCCAAGCAGGCTGGCTTAGGAGGTCCTCCACATCAAGCCAGTCCTGACTGGCCACGCTCTGGCAGGTTGCAGGTGACGTGTCAAAGAAACACAAGTATGACAAGGAAGTACAAGAGTGACAGTGGGGACATGAGGAATGGATGCCTTGATGGGGACATTGCCATCTCTTAGTAAGCTGCTGGGTGAGTTACAAATTGCCACCTGCCTTTCATATCTCCTTGAGCTGGGGGCCATCCTTCATGCCCTGTCGGTTGTGCAAGAGTGCCAGTTGTAAGGTCCCATTATCCTGTAGCACCTTTGTTGGGCAGCCAAGCAGGGAGCTCTTACGCCAAGAATTAGCCAGGAAGGGCAGCTCCTCGAGCAACCGAGACTGGCTCTGCAGCCCCGGAGCTGCAGGAGCTGTGGGCTTTCTCTGGCAGTGGGAATGCTGGCAGTGGGAAGGTAAACCACGCTTTCACCATCTCACTTAGGTACATCTCATTCCACATACGTCTGCTCCTGAGGTTAGTCATGCTAGCTCAAGAGACCCTTCTACCAACTTACCCCCCTGCTTTTTGACTAAAGCCCCTGTGCTGCAATGTCTCCTTTCCCTCATGGCTTGATGTCCTTCAGCAGCGTCATTAACTCTGTCTGCCCATATAATGATCCACCAAAGGGAAATAAAGATGGAGGTGAAATGGTAGCAGCAAGACAACGTCTCCATAATCCTCCTGGGTGGCCCAGCCCTGCTTCCACCTTCTAGGTTCTGCCTTTTTGTGTAGGAAAAAGCTCAGTTAGGAGTTTGCTGTTCATCCATGCTGGCCTCTTGCCACACCTTCCTGTCATCAGAACGGGCCATTCTTGTGCTTCAAGACAGGTGTCCCTGAAGATGACCCAGGTGCCATGGGCTCCTTGGGCCTACAGGGCAGTCTCCCATGGGATTCTGCCAAGCAGATCCCTGAACAAACTGAAATCTGTTCTCGTAAGTCCGGGATCTGCTATTTTTCTTGGTCACTTCTCTTGGGATGTTCAACTCCACAGTCTCATGGTTGCTACAACCAAGACTTCTCTTAACCTTCATGTCTTTGTCCCGTTCTTCCTTGTTCGTGAATAACAGGTCCAACAGAGCATCTCTCATTTTCTGCCAGATGAGTCTCTGCACAACATCCCTGGTCCGGCCCCCCAGGCAAGCAGCAAACCTGTGGAGACATCGAGTCACGTTGGCCAATGGATGCCCCTTTCTCTAGGAGGGGGTGTCTCCAGGGTCTTTCACCCACGGCTTCCTTCTGATGCCAGTGCTTGATTTAGCCTCTGTGGCTCCCGTACCTCTCCTCTGGATCTTGCTCTTTCTTACCTGCTCCCAGGGCACTACACCAGATCTATAATGCAGATGTGCATACGGAGAAGGCACTGTCTGCTCCTGCTCATGCATAGCACAAGAGACCTGTGCCGTTCAGTCAGCCCATTCCTGTCCCAAAGAGAAGTTTCTCTGCAGAGTGCATGCACTCCGCATGCTGCCTCCCGAAAGTGTGGCTGCGATTGCATGCAGTTTGATATCACTGCCTACTCAGCACTTCATCTTCTCCTGCTCTGCAGCCTGAGCAGAGTCAGGAGAAACCACAGCTGAAATGATCTCAATGCAGGACTGTAGAGCACAGAAAGAAATGGCATCACACAAGGTTTCAGGCAGCAAAAAAAAAAAAGAACCAGTCATAATGTTAATTCACATGTTCCTACTATATTTTTGCGAGTGATCTCAACGGAGCAGTGATACTTAATTGCATCAGGAACCAGTGTCTGTGTGGGCACGCAGAAGGGTAGTAGTTCATGAGTCAGGAAAGGAGCAGTTCAAAGCACCCATCTCTACTTGCGTAGCTGGCCACCTGAAGTTTGAACTAACGGGTTTTTGTTCACACTGAATGAGAATTGAGCCCTGAACAAACCACCGGAGGGTCTCTTCCCTGCTCAGTTTTAGTGATGCCAACAGCATCACTGGTGCTGGACTGAAATTAAGATTCATCTGGTGATAGCGACTGTCAAAAAATGAATGAAAATATGGATTTAATTTCAGAGAGAGTTGAAAGTAGGACCTGAACATCCTTTAAATGGGGAAACTTGTAATTTGACAGCCAAAGGCACATTCTTACAGATTTTAGGGATCTAGATAAAGTGTTACAACTAACATTAGCTTTAGCAAGGCAACCAGATCACCTCCTGCTTCTGACAGCATGTCCTGGTGGTGGCAAAGGGAGGAGAACTCGTCTGGCAGTGAAACTGGAGGGAAACAAATGCAGCATGTGCATAAGCAGTCATGTGTATGATAAGGTGCTGAATAAATTTATGAAGTCAAATTATCCCTTAATCTGACCACCTGTATAAATCAGGCTCTGGGACTGTCCTGAATTCCATATTGAACTGACACGTAAACAGTAGCAGGTTTTTTAGGAAAATAATCCACCTTGCTTTAAAAACAAAAGAGATTCTATCAAAACAAGTAGTCTGTCAGGCTGATTACCCACAGTGTTAAGCGTTTGTACCTTGTTTATAATCTGAGTTTGTCTAGCTTCATCTTCCAGTTGCTGGATGCTGTCATGGCTTGGTCCAGCAGACTGATAAATTCTCTTTTCCATTTGCGCTCTCCATATTGGCGCTTACAGCCTGGCCAAGTCACCAGGTAAATTCTTCTTTGTCAAGCAACAAAGATTTTGTATAAAAGTATGTTTTCCAGTCCTTGAATAGTTCTTATGACCGAGCTGTCTCCAAACTGTCTGTGTTTCCCTTGGGTTTTGACCAGGAGTAGTTCTGCCAGAGCCAAAAGCAGAATTATCGATGCCTCCTCAAACCATTGCCTGGTCTGATCACCCCAGGACTTCATAAGCCGTTCTGGGTCCAGTTAGTTTTCCACAGTAAGGTCAAGGACTTTCCAGAGTTTCTGCTTCCCCAAAGAGGGTGCCTCACCGTGTGAGTCTAGCCCACGTGCTCTGCTCCAGTACCGTGCGTTCGGCTGTGACCCACTCTCTTTGTTCTTCTCTGCTCCCCCAACTTTATCTCACCTGCAGACAGCAGCAGTGATGGTTTAATGCCTTCCTCCAGGTCATTAGTGAAGACAGAAAACAGCATGGGTGCGAAAACCGGCTGTGGTGGGGCCCCGGGAGCGGCTGTGTGCTGGTGGTTGGAGACTGCCCTGTTTAGCCAGGTCTTAATCCAAGCTGATGTTTTACTGTTCAGATTTCTTAGTGAAAACATGTGCCCCAAGTCAAACATCTTAAAGAAGTCGAAGTTTATCGATACTATTATTACCTCTATAAACCCAGCTTGGGGTCTTATTGTAAAGGGATCTCGCTTTACTTTGACAAGATGTACGTTCCATGTATGTGAGTTGATTGGCATTAATGATCTTACAGACATTATATATAGCAGCTATCACTGTCATCATTTGCATTTACAGGTTGCTTTTCATCAAGGTGATTTGCAGCCATGAACAAATCTTCATGACTTTATATGGAACCCAAAAAACAACCCCTTTATGCTGATGTGGACTGTGGCACAGGGAGGTTAGAGATCATAGTGAAAGAAAGAGGATTTCTCCCAGCTTTCCCGTGTAAGATGTTCTCATGGGTGCTTCAAAGGGTGAGCTTTTCACCTCCTTACATGAAGGATGATCAGCACCCTTAATGCAGAGCCCTCCCGATTTCAGCTGTCCTCCTGAATTGGCAGCCAGTTGCAGGGACAAAGTGTATGTGAGCCATACAGACAAGTTAAGAAATTAAATAACTTTGGAGGAAGTGACTGCAATGATATTTACTCCTCTTTGCTCAGGAGCAAGAGGTCAGCTGGCCAGGTAGCGCTGTGGAAAAACTCCTCTGCAAAGCCAGAAAGATAAACGTGACTGTTTATGAATTCTTCCTTTGGAAAAAAAATGTTTTAAATAGCCTGATGTGATAAAAGCTGCCTTAATGCCCTATAAGCTGCAGGTATCAGAAAGCAAGCCATCTTTTTTTCCCGTCACATCTCTGGTCAATCCCAAACGCTCTCGTGGGGCACTGATCTCATGGACCTGCAGGATGTACCCATGGATGGGACATCCTCAGCCAGTGGTTCTCTATGGAGGGACCAATTCCCTCAGGGCAGATCAAGACAGACCCCTGAGGACCAACACATTCAGTAGGTGACCCTTGATGAAGAGTCTCCTGAACCCACCCAGCCTCTTCCAGAAACCCAGAGAAGGTTTCTCCAAGCTCCTGGAGATCTCACCAGCTGATGAAGAGAGTTCTTGCCAACCCCATGGACTCAGCAGCCAGTCTTTCCCTCCCTTACCCTCTTCCCTAGTTTGGTTTTAAAAAGATGAGAATTTTTTAAAGTAAACACTCTTCTCTCTCTATTCCTGCCAAAGTGTTTAGGATACATTTGCTATTCTCCACTGCAAAGGCGGGGTGGGAGTTGTGTTTTGCAAAATCAAAACAGGTTTCACAATATCACCTGGTGCCAGGAGAAAATGCTGGTTACCAGTGGGTTCCTAATACAATCGTTAAATGTGAATGTCAAGTGCTGCCCCTTTGCCATTACACACTCCACCTGCAGAGAACAAAACAGATATCACTTTGACCTAGCAAAATTAAAGTCTTGTGGACGGATGGGGGTTAGGAAAACACTTAAAAATGGAATTTTCTTGATTTCTCTGTCTCTCGTGTTGGTATTCTGCAATAGCGAGTTCCTAAGTAATAACTGCATGTTGTGGAGAGGTGTTGGCATGTTTCAGACGCCTCTATAAAATATAAATGCATAACATTATAAAACCTCCTCCTTGCCTTTCCCAGAATCAGACTCTCACAAGACCATTTGATATATCACAGGGGTTTATCTGTGTCGTGGCTGTGGGTGCATCAGTGTGTGTGTTTGCGTGCGCAACCAGCACCCTTGCAAAATGGAAGACGGGGGAATGGCTGAAACCCCACCACAGCGAACCGTAAAGGTTTCATAAACCAGCTTGAATTCCCCATTTAACTTCATCAGCTTCAGTTCATCAAAGAGCCAGTGCTCGGCTCTGGGCTGTCAGCACAGCAATGGCATGAACTCCCTCGTTATTTATTACGAGGTGCCCGCTGGAACAGAGCAGCACAATTTGCACCCAGCTCATTTAGCATTTGCAGATGAGCACTTACTAGAGGAAGCAAGTGTGGGTTGGTTGAGGGTTTATCTGTTAGGGTCAATAGCAGGTTCCCTGGGGGGGGTTCATCATCCGTCAGACTGGAACAAGCCCTGGGCGTCTGAGTGCTAAGACCAAGTCTTCAGCATGTGTGGAAGATGCATGGTGTGCTCTGTAGAAGGAGCAATGTGGTGTCTGCGTTCCTGGGGGATGAAAATAATGCAGGCAAACTCATCCAAGCAGGGCAGGGGGAACTCAAGGTTATGAAAATGAAATCATTCTTCTTCTTTTGCTTTTTCAATGACTGCTACTGTTAAAGTGAGTAATTGTGGAGCAGCTGTGTCCAGACAGTTCTGTTTCTGCTTACAGTTCTTGGTGATAGTCAAAGATGCCCTACGCAGCAAGGAAAGCAAACAGCAGCTGAAAGTCATGCTGACTCGGGTGAGTCTCCAAAGATCTGTGGATCAGTGACGGTAGACACAGACCCAGGCAGCCAGTTTTGCTGATAAAAGATCAGATTTGATAGGGTTAAATAGGATAAAATAGGTTTAACAGGATGAATGCCTGCCTGCTTCTGTGCGTGGTCAAGGAGGGTGAATGAAAGATAATCAGCCTTCACGCATGAGGATGTCAGCCACACGCTTCAGGGGACCCAAAGGCAGTTCTTTGCATCGAGCAGGCACATTACTCCTCTCTGCTGGCATTATGGGCAGCGGTTAGACGTTGGCCACTGCGAGATGCAGGACGCAGAGCTCCTGACACAGAGGTCTGGTCCATCGTGACAGCCCCACAACTGAGTCACGACTGCAGTGCTGCGTCCCTGCTCTGGTGTGGCTCCTCCAGGACACCTCCAGTGGGCTCCGATAGAGAAAAACTTGGGGAGAAGTTCATCCCGAAGATTTTAGTGATAGATTTTGCTGCCTGGGAAAGCAAGGTTTGCCGTTGCGAATGCTCCCTCCACCATGCCCAACAAATTAAAGCCAAACAGGCAGTAAACTTCCATGGGCCATTACCCTCTCACAGAGAAGGTTAAGTGTGATGAGGGCCAAATTGCCATTTAATATGATCTAATTGATTTTATAAGCTGTTGTGTTAACAGGAAGCTCTACGGTGTTCCCCCGACATCACCCAGACAGTTTGGTAACATCTGGTGCGTGCCCTTCCCCAGCGGTGGGCAAGCACTGGAAGCTGCTGGTAGGCTTCAGCTTTGCAGGTAACCCACGCACTGGGGCTGGTCCCCAGGGCAAGGGTTAGAGAAAGGATGCTACAGAGACCTGGAGAGCTTCTACCTTCCTGCCATGACTCAGGGACCGGTAGCTTGGTCCTGACTTCCCTGGGGTATTTGGGAGCCCTGGGTGGGCAGGGGGCAGAAGGAGTGCCCGTCTGGTGCAGGGAAGCTCTTCAAGCATCCCATGGGAAGGGCAAGGTTGAGCAGCCCGTGTTGGTGCAGGGTCCCCATGGAGCCGGGGAGTGCTTGGTGCCAGCGCTGGCCCCTGCCCTAGCAGGAAAATCTGACTGTAACTGGATGCCTCCATCAGGATGATCTATGGGGAGCAACCCCCCATCCCAGAGCAGAGACAAAGGGCCACGCCAAGCTCTGCTGGCTGCGATGAGAAAGGTTGCCCTGTGTCCTGCACCCCAGACAGATCTCTTGTACCGTGTACAACACTGGCTGCTCTCCCAGCAAGCACAGGCTCTCCGTGCTTCATGTTCCTCCTCCTTGTGCCATCAGGAGGAGCTTCCCTGGGCGGGGAGCGAGGCGCAGCGGGGTGAGCCGGGCTCTCCTGCCTGCTGGGGCTGGCAGGACCAAGACAGATCACCGAGCCCTTCTGTGTCTTCAGGGGTTTGTGGCCACCCCAGCGTGAAAGGCTTCATTGGAAGTGGCAGACAAGGCAGCACAGCGCTTGGCACTAACTGTATCCTTTGCCACTGTGCTGCAAGCAAGAAAAATGAGCAAGCTGATTTTTTTATTTAGTTTTTGACTGGGCTACAGAGCTCTTCTGGCCAAGACCTACCACCCGATGCTGGTCATGTCCCAGTGGCCCCAGCCTTCAGCTCCTGCAGCCCTTCAGTCATGTCTCCTGCTTGGGAAGCCTCCCCAAAGGTGGGCCCAAGACATAATTAATGTTGATAAAGCTGTGCGCGATAGCCAGTGATGCCCTGCACGCCTGCAAAGTGTTACTTATTCCTGACTCCCTCTCAGCCTGATGCTGCGGCAGTGAAACCCGCCAGCTCTGACTAATGGTCCCAGCAGCTGTGTAGGATATTTGAGTTGCTTTTCGTTTACGAATTCAGTGGGTCCCTGGTAACTGGAACGTGGCAACTTCTAACACATAACAGATGATACGGCGGTGGAGGGAATTTGTCATTGCTTCACTCCCCTACGGCAAGAAGGGCTCATAAGTCACAGCTGACAAATCTTTTAATGACTTTTAAACTTCATTTACAGAAAAGAATGACCATAATCAACAAACAATGATGGGTTACTAATCTTTCTGTATTATTAAAAAACGAGTCTGTGTCTTTAGCCCCCTCTATGGGAGCTTAACACTGCGAAGGGAAGGGTGATGCTGTCCCAGAGAAGGGCTGGCAGAGTGTGAAGGAATGAAAACAGCATCAATGAGGAGCCCCGAGAGTCTGTGCAGTCCTGAACCATCACACATAATCACGATATGCAAGACTGGCATGATATTGATGGAGAATGAGAGCAGTAGACGATGTACTTTCATCTCCAGCTTTGACCCAAAGCCCGCTGATGTTGGTGGGAAAATCAGCAGACCATCAGTCACCTCTGGGCTTCAGGCGAACCGATGCCGAGGGTAGCACAACACATGGGAGCGGGTGTACCCTCCGTAAAACCAGGCTTTCGTTTAGTCTTTGCATCCACATGGAACTGGAGAGGCAAAGACCAGTAGATGGGGAGCGGGATTTATTATTTTTCAGGAGGAAAAGGTCACCTCGAGCAGCTCAGCTGCTTTTCAGGTCTCCCTCTGCCATCACTGCAGGCTGCATCCCTCCCATCTGAGATGCTTTCCTTGGGGTGAGGGTGCCTCCCCAATCTCTGTGGAGCCTCGGAGGTGGAGTTTAGACAACCAAACCTCAGCAAATCCCACCGCGAGTGAACTAGGAGCCCACATCCCAGCAACTTTACAGAGATATGTATCTTAATCATTTATGTCATTCTGCTTATTTAAAGTGTCTGAAAGAATTTTGAAAGGCAACCAGCTGATAATTAACTCTGAGAGAGGAAAGGAGCATGTCAAAAACCTCAGCCGTTAAAGAATTGAGGGTTAATGTGCCAAGGACCAGCAACTTTGTCTTGCTCTGCGCTCCCTAAGGCTCCCTATCCCATGTCCTGCTCCCCCCATCCCACCGGGACAATCTCTGGGGAGCGAGCACCTGGCTTCGGTGATACCCGTGACGTGAAGTCCTGTAGCGGGTGGGGGGACAATCAGCTGGTTTCCTCTGTAGGAAAACATGGACAAGCATTTTGGAGGAACAGTCTGGTCTGGGTCCCAGAGGGACCCCTTTGATCTGCGGGTGGTGACTGCACTCACGGTATCCTCCTCAGCTCATGGTTTTGCCAAGTCTCCTGGCATTTGGGGCTTTGCTAAAATCCCCAGTGGCAGGAAGCACGTGGTGATGTAGAAATCCCCGACTTCTGCTCGGTCATTCAGGAAAACCATCCATAGACCTCACGGCTTGGAAGAGGCAGGGATGACCCCAGGAGCACAACACAACCTGGGGGATGAGCAGCACCAGTTCGGCTGGGAACAGAGCAGCATTTGCATGTTAAAGAAGCCATGGCATCAAGATGCAGGACTTCTGCTTAGAAGACACCAGCGGAGCTAAATAACAAGAATTGCATCAGTGAGGCTCCATCTCCAGCAGCTCCTCTTTGGGAGCTGGGTGGCCCTGGCAGGTGATTAAATTATGTGGTGGTGGGTTGGCAGCATGAAATGGGGTCCCTCCTGGAGCCCAGGTTTTCCCCCTACTTCAACGTTGCCCTATGGTAAGAGGTCCACCTGTCCTTCTCACAGGAACCTGCATCGTGCCCTGTGTGAGGTGGGACATGGCCCAACGTTGGAGCTTGGGAGTGCTCCTGAGGCCATTAGACATGGCCAGAGGGGTTTTGTATGAGGAGGTGAGCACTGGGCTCGTGAACCGGGGCAGGAGGCTCTTCTGCAGCCAGACTGGGAGCCCCGCTCTTCCACCGCTCCGTTTCCTCTCTGCCGCGTGCAGGAGATGCAAAAAGCAGCAGCAAAGGTGCCCGTGCATTAACAGCTAAGAAAGTTCCCAGAAAGTTCACTTGCTTTTCCTCATAAATAAATCATTTGCTGTTAAAACAACATGTGGGCTGGTGGGGGGGTTGTTCATTAAGGAACATCAAGTCAATAGGCGGCTGATGAGAACCTGTTTCCACTGCGTACGAGTGGGAGAGTGGGGGATGGAAACGTGTTTTCCTATTAGACTGTGAATGATAAAGAATTAAAGAATAATTCTCGAGAAATTAGTCATGGCCAGCCATTAATGAGCATCTCGGTAACACACTAATGAGCTGGCTTCAGATGCCTGTAAAAAAGGACTTTAATTAGATTAATACATGTAGCATTGTCCATAGCCCAGTAGGTAATCATCAGGTTTTGCACCAGTGGGATTACAGATGACATTCTATTTAATTGCTGTTTCCTTTTCATTTTCTTTCCTTTTTTTTTTCTTTTAAAGATTCTTTCCTCCAAAGAATTTTGTTTGTGTTCTCGAACATAACCTAAATGTTATCCATGGAATTCTGCATCTGAAAGTGCTGCCAGACTGGGCTTATCTGATTCAATTGACCTTTAAAATTTATTTTGCTGCTGTCAAAAAGAATGTTAGTCTGTTCACAAGAGATTTCCAAGACGATTAGAAGCAGAGACTCCTGAAAAGTCTACTTGTTGCATATTCTGCAATTAAAGGATGATCCTAGCTTTGTTTTTTAGAAGTAAAAAGCCTTAATTTAAAAAATATTTTCATGGAAAAGCAGAGTCCAGAAAAGTTCATTGCACGTGGGGATTCCATGTTCAAGCAGACAGTCAAAGAACTGCTGAGGAGCTCCTTCTCGCAGGGTGAAACCCAGGGAGTTGATCCATGTAGGCTTCAGAAGATGCCCTAATTCTTGCTTCTAGCACAGTACTGATGGTGGGATTTCTTTTTTGGCCTCGTATGCTGTCAGGACTCTCATGTTTTAAATGCAACGTTGTTAGCATGGGAGTGGAAACCCAAATTTAACACACCGAGGTTGATACCTGCCTGAAAATCCTGATCAGTGCACAGCAGACATCCTTGTCTTGAAAGGAATTCAGCTCTGAACCGAAGGGCAGGACTGAGGGTCAGGGGCACTGTGGATGCTCCCTGCTGTCACATTGCACTGCTGGTGGGACAGCTTTTGTCTGTCTTGGCCCAAGGAGAAACTGTGGCTTTATCAAGCAGGTGGGAGAAAACCCTGCTTCCAAAGCCGATGTAGATCAGCAGCTTTGGTGTAAAGGCAGAGCATCGTGACCCCGTGGTGAGGAGCACGTATATGTACATACCTCTGGTGTCTGCCTTATGGGAGCCGTGTCCTGCCCCACAGGGAACCCTGTTAGCTCCGGCGTGACCGCACACATGTGTGCAATGAGCTGTGCAGTGTTTGGAGTGAGCCCCAAATTTGTGGCGACAGGCAGGGTGAGGAGCAGTGCTGCTGCAGGGGCTGCTTGGATGGATCTCAGAGTTTCCAGTCATAGGTCATCTCTTTATCACACTTATTAGGAAGGATTTAAGGCTCTAATGAATAGATTTTTCAGCTTTCTATAGGCATGAATAATATGTAGGACAGATGGTTACGAGCCACAGCTATAAACTATATGCTGACCTGATAGACTTTGTAACCATTGTACCTTTAACAACTGATTAAATACTTATTAAAACAGCTATTGATTATTTATTGCTCCTTTATGAAGGATTTACCAGTTGCACTGAAATTTAAATCAGAGCCAGGTTTTCAAAGGATTGGCAGGATTTCTCCAGTTCAAAATGACTTGTTGTTTTAATTAAAAATTAAAAAAGGAGGCTATTTGCGTAGCAAGATGGATAGTTGAAGGAAGATTATGAGGGAGCTAATTCTGTTCACGCTGCTGTGCGCTCAGCATCCACTCGTCTGGGCAGCAGCAGCACCCTGCATCAAACAGGAGTGACTCCCAAATTTGTGGAGATACAAAACCAGAGAGGTTAAGGAACGTAGTTCTGCCTCGCACCCCACCGTCCGGCACAGAGGCACCAGCATCCCCACCCTTGCAGGTCCCGGTGCTTCAGCAATGGGTGACATAAGCCAATGTGTGGTGGTGACGATGTGCTGCAGCTACACCAAGCCCGGAGCAGCTCTGGGAGGGGATGCGCCGATGTAAAGATTCACAGTGCGTCAGATGTGGCGTAGAGTAAGATGGATCAAGGGGACAGAGTCAGCCCCTCCTGCCAGAGCCCTGCGAAACGCAGAACTCGGCATCTGCCACAAGCTAGTGGTGTCAGTCTGGATTATTTGCCTACATCCTGCAGCAAATGTGCTTTAATGAACCGGACTTGGCGGATGTTTTCTCTCCCTCCCGCTCAGTAGCTTTGCTTTTTCCTCTGTACAGTGCAAGTGCGCAGGATGGGTGCAGCCTCCATCTAACCAGGGGTGAAGGAGAGCGGGAGTGGGCAGCAGCTGCCCCCCCCCACCTTCACCCACCCCATAAATTGAGACCTGAGTGCTTGGTAGAGTGCAGGCAATGAGGTCAGGTTATAAATACGGCTGTGACCCCGAGCTCCCCAGGAGTTTCCAGCGTGCTTGCAAAGGCAGCAATTGCTGGGTGCTCTCCCGTGACCCGGGGTGGTGCAGATGCATCGCTGCCTGTGTCATTACGGGCAGTCCCCATCCAGAGCTGTTACAGCGGCGTTGTCTCCCTGCATGTCAGGTGTTAACACGATTTCATTCTACCAAGGAAAATATGATGTGCAGGGTGGAAACTGGGCTGAAACTGGGCTCGCCGCCTGAGCCCGCAGAGCCTGCATCCTCCGGAGGAGGAAACAGTGTCCTCAGGCAGAAAGTGGTCCCCCCAGCAAAAATGTCGGGGGGGCTGTGGGGATGCACAGTGGGCTGCAAGGCAGCATTGGAGCCTTCTCCATCTCTGCTCCAGCCACACAACCCTGATGGGGTGGCCTGGGTATGGAGAGTGGATAGGGGTGGGTGACAACGGGGACTCCTGGGCTGAGGCTTGGTGCTGGGGTGCATAAGAGATGGGCACCTCTGCGGTGACCGGGAGCCAGGTCAGTGATTGCCACCGCCGAAGCCTGAGCCTGGACAGGTCTGGGCTGACTCGTCTGCAAGGTGGAGCCCTGGGAAGTGTTGGAAAAATCCACATACCCTGTACAAGGAGCCCCTTGTCTGATGGGAGATGGGACAGCCCAAAATAGCACTCGAGAGACCCAAGGACCCGCTCTGTCTGCAGCAAAAGCATCCTCCCTTGCTGGGCTGTGCTCAGTTGCACTTTACAGGGGGAAAAAGATTTGCAAAGGGAGCCCACAGCTTCACAACAAGCTAGTCTGGCTCCTCCTGAGCTGATCTCCAGCTTTCTGGCCCTTCCAGCTCACTCAGCATAGCAGAAATTTCCCCAAAAGACAGCCCTGGTCCTGCAGAACTAGTCTAATAATTGTGACATCTTTGTCTATCCCCTTTTTTTAATAACTTTCTGGTCCCTTAACAATCACGTTTGGGAGAATCGAAGCTGTTTTCCCCAGAAAACCCAAGGACTGGTTTCCTTCCAGTTTATTCTATTTATTGAACCACACAACAGTGAACAGGGTCTTTCTGCTCTCCGGGAGGAGGGCTGAGCCCCTCTGGGTTTCTGTGCAGGACTTGTTGGGGACTCAAAAGTTATTAAAAAGATTGCAGGGTTTGTGTTGGTTATTAAACTAATGCATCGGAGCTTGGCTCTGGTGTTTGGGGACTCACCAGCAAATTACTCGCAGCTCTCAGGGGAGAAATGATTGGCACCGGGGGTAGTAGGGACTTTGCTTTTAAATGCATGTGCATTTCTGTGCTATCGATGGTGCTGTGGCAGTGCAATCAGTGGAGTCTCTCTGTCTTGGAGCTGGCTGTGTTTCTTTTTAAAACTGCTTTTTTCGGCTAAAAGAAGGACTGTTTTAGTCAGAAATCCCTCAGAGCCAAGCATCTGGGTTGATCGCTGCCCGAAGCGAGATGCTTGCCGTGTGACAGCCATGCCAATTTATTTGTGCTAGGGCATGTTAACTGCCCTGTTCCTCGCTAAAAATCATCTTTCTTGCTGCTTGCAAGAAAGTGGCAAGAAAGATCTACGGATGTTAAAGGTTTGGGATGAAAGCAAGGGTGCAACCTCCAAAAAGCAGTGAGGTGGTGCAGAATTGGGTTTTGTCCTATTCAAGAGTATACGAGATGGTTAAAGAAGACCTGAACCAAGCTGCATCCTTCAGGCTTCCTCCGGCGTGTGAGCAGGGGTGCACCAGCCCTGGCGTCGGAGCTGGGGACCACCCAGCTCTCACCGAAGCGTAGCGGGTGCACCATGGGCCGTAACATCCATCATGTGTGCTGGCAAGATACAGGTTTGCCGGTGCTTTTTTTTGGCAACCCAAATGCCAAATTTTCCCTAAACCTGGCAGGGAGCGGATTTGGCCTTTTGCCTCGTGCCAGAGGTCCCCGCAGGATGTCTTCATTTGTCATCTGGCTCCCAGTGGAAAGCCACCAAGTTGGGAAAACTTGTTACGGGATGGAGACGGGGACGGGATGAAAAACTGCATCTCCCCTTTTGTGAACAAGCGTGAGAAGAGGAGAATAACAGCCTGGCTGCGTGTTGCCGTCATGCTGAAATAAAGAGAGCTTTCTGTAGGAGAGAGTGGGGGGGCTCAGCGGTTTTTCTTTGCCGTCTTCTTCTTTGACAGTTCATCACTAAGACTGAGGCCCCTGGGGTTTTCAGACACCTGGCTCTCAATTAAACAGCTAATCTGTGAAGCAAGGCACTTAAAGCAGGGAGGAAAAATAGCTTATCAAGTAAACCAGCTCTGGCCTTGGGCTGTTACCAGATTGAATATCAATATTTTTAAGGGATTCCTGAACATTAGTGGCAGCAGGGACAGTGCATTGTTTCCAGCCGTGTTGTCCTAGGAAGAGAGGAGAAGCGCTAGCGGGGAGAGGACTTTGTCGGTGGGTGTCCGTGCACCTCCAAGCACTGCAGCATCCAGACTGGGGGCATGTGCAGGCAGGCACAGCCTCTCCTCGAGCGTGGGAGCTTCGTGGGACCTCAGAGCGGTCCTCACCACCTCTAAGAAATGGCACAGGGGATCCTTGACTTTTCGGGGTACAAAGCTCAGTTAATCCCATGTTGTGTTTTCTTCTCAGCCTGGCAGTGGCAAACAGGTTTCCTTCTGCCATGCATAGCGGGGCGGTAAATCCATGGAGAGCTGTGGTCCTGGGATCTGTGGTAGGGTCAGGTTGCAGGGATGATGGTCAAAGGATGGTTGGAGAGCCCTGGGGCGGCGCAGCCTACGTGCAGATGAATGTGTTTCTGGGGTCACCGTGGTGTGGCCCGACTGCTGTCCCCTGCAGAGCTTGCGGGGTCCCTCCCAGTGCAGAGGGAGACAGGACACACAGGAGGGAAGGAAGGAAGTTCTGACAATCTCATCCTTAAGTCTCCATAAGTCTCCTTATGTCTTGGGGGGCGTTTGGGAGTAGGAGGTGTTGTTATGATGTTTCTGTAAGCTTTGGTGAGGTCAGTGGCACACACCCCTCCACCCCAGACCTCTCCTGTCTGGGCCTCAGTTTCCCTTGCAGAAAACAGGGATAATCGTACCAATCTGTTCTTCGTGTTCTCTGGGGTCCTACAGATTCCCTTCATTCATTCATTTCTATGTCCAAGGATTATTACTAGTTGCATTTTGTCTTGTTCTCTTTTCCAGCTCAAGTCTGTCTTGTTGCAGTTGTGGGTTGGGGGATGAAAGGTAAAATAATAACTGTGAAAATGCATCTGCTGAAGACAGCGATAGTTATTAGGATATTAATCTATAACCAGTAATATGTGTCTCTGCTGTGTGTATTTTTCTAATCAGACATATCACCAAGATACTCTGCTCTGACTCATGCCCACTGGTTTTTACGTGGCATTATCAAAGAGATGGTGGCTTGAGAAGACTGTACTTCATAGCACTGTGCTGGCGAGCTGTGTTGTTTCACGTGGAAGGGACACTAAGCCGACGTGGCTGATGATTGCTGTGCTGGATTTAATCTGGGCACAACGCAAAGTGCTCTGCTGGAATGCAGTTAGAGGGAGTATGAAATATTAATATGGGATGATTAAAATGTCCTTTTCCAGTTGTTACAGTAAGGGGGCCAATAAGTGATGCGAAATGAATATTGCCTGTAAGAAGAAACCCTTAAATGAATGGGACAGAGAAGGCAAGGGGGGCTGTTTTCTCCAGGGGATGCCAGGCTTGCATGGGGCAGCAGAAGAGCACTTTGCACAGGGTTTTTGAACACACAATGCCGAGCATTTTATAAGCTGCAAAATGAAAGCCATGCAGGCCACTTGTTAAATGGAGGACATCACTGATGGTGCCCAAAATCTCAGAGCAATGCCGTGTAGGAAGCCCAGAGTCCCAGCTCCCCAGCCTTGGACAAAGCTCCCTGCCAAAGCCCTGCTCCCTGCCTGGGCAGGGACAGCAGTCAGTGGGCAGATGGCACTGGGAGAGTGTCCCATCTGCAGAGACGTTGGGTCCTCGTTGGCTTCCTCCCAAGTCTTTCCCAGCGGCGTGGCCATCACCTTGCCTGACCTTGAGTTTGCCATCTGGTGGCCCCGTCCCATCGGTCGTCAGCCACAGGCACGTCTCCTGCGCAGACCTGCAGTGTCCTGAGATGGCCCCGAAGCCGCTGGGGCTTCCACCAGGGAGCCAAGGGAAAGGCTCTACCGAGGGAGGTGGATGCTGCGCGCCCCACTCCATCATCGGTCCCCGCAATGGGTGGTGGAAGTGACTTCTTCCATCTCCAGCTTCTACAGCCGCAGGCTTTATTGGATTTGGGGGGCACCCAGCATCCCAGGTAGGGAGGATCAGAGACAGCGCAGGGGACAAGCACATGCTGGTCCAACTGCTGGAAGCATGGGGGAAGGTCATAGGAGCCAGAAAAGGAGGGTGCGCAGTCGGGACGGGGAAGCAGGGACCTGGGAGAGGCGCAGATTCCCCTTCACCCCCCCGGCCTCCGTGGCGGCCAAGGTCATACCTTAGGAGATGTCCTTCTCCAAGTCAAGATCCATCTGGTGCCTTAGTGCCCACCTGAGAAACGCCTCAACTTCATCCAACTCTTTGATTTTTAAAGCAAACCCACAGAGCGGAGGGTCTATTGACAGCAGCAGAGCTGGTTCATGGTGCACCCGCTGAGAGGGGGCAGCCCACTAGATTTGGGAGAAAACACATGTTTTATGCCCCTACACACCCCCATCCTACCCAAATCCTCCAGCCAGCCTTTTTCTATTCCCATGCACAGAGGCAGCTTAACCCGCATCCCTCCTACACAGGCTTAAGGAGCTCAGCACCCTGATGTAATTGGTGTTTGCAACTGCAAACAGCTGGTCAGAGATTCAGACGACTGTAAATAACGCAATAGTATTTGGTTACTATTTGGGAAGGGTTTGGGCAAACAGCAGCCTGGGGTTTTCCTAAGCTGGGACTGGGGGGGTTAGGAGCAGTAAAACTCTTCAGCGATGGGGTGTGAAAACAGAGACAGGGGTGTATTTTACTTGAGCGCTATATTTTATTTTGAGGAAGAGAGCATTCCTCCTGCCTGCCTGCGGCTGGGCCAGACCTGGAAATGGTATGGCCAAATTTGACCAACCTACTCGCTTTCTGTGGCAAAGTGTGTGGCCGAGGACGTGACATGGGTGATGTCTGCCTCAACTTGAGGAAGGCTTTTGACATGGTCTCCTGCAGCATCCTGGCATCCAAGCTGGGACACGGCAGTCCGGATGGGTGGCCTCCCAGAGCAGTGCAAGTTGGATGGTGGGGTTCCAAGAGCAGTGATAAGGGCCCATACTCTGCCCAGAGGCCAGTTGCAAGAGGAGTTCCTCCGAGGACTGGGGATGGGGGAAAGGAGGGCCATGGGTAGGTAGCAAAATGGGTTGGAGACTTGCATAAACTCTGGCAGATGATAAGCAAGGATAGAAAAGTGGGAGTGCATCATTTAGAGGGGAGGCAGCTAAGTACGGCCAAGGATGTCCATGTGACATGGCCTAGTGTGGGTGAAAGAGGTGCCAGGGCAGATTTGCTCTGAAACAAAAAATACAGGCATCAGGAACTGGAAACTCCAGGAGTCACCACGTGTAAAGCCATGTGTTGAAGTCTCTGTCCTGCAACATCGCTGAAACCCCAGGGCAGGGAGAGGTACGGGTTCACAACAGGTTGGATGTGTCCATGGGTTGCAAGACGATCCAGGGCTACCTGGCTACCGATACCCTGCACGTGTGCAAGCTCTCTGAAGGTCCCGCACAGCCTCAGCTGGCCCCAGCGGGTTTAGGATGGAGATTCCCTGGGGACTGGCCATCCTGGAGCAGCCTCCAGCCAGGCTTTGTGCGAAATGAGTCCTTGAGGCTCAAGCTGGGTACCCAAAGTGACCAAACAGCTGAAAACAGCCTTGGCTCTTCCTCCGTTTCTCCACCTCTGCACCAGGAATGGTTTCCTTTGTGAACCTCTTCCAGACTGCACTGCAAAAATATGTTAAAATAGATAGCATTAAACAAGTGTTATTATATAGGTTGGAACTTGGAGCAGCCTGAAGAGGTTGGGCACCACTTGCCAAAGATGTGAGAATTTAATTCACTTAGATGCCTTTAAAAGTCCTGTCCTTTGGTTATTTTTTCCAGTGTTTTTAGGAACACTGTGTCTGCCAGGAATTGTTTTTAAAGTAATAAAACAGAAGTCTCTGGCTCTTTTAATTCATAAGCATGAAAGGGAAAATATAACAAGCCAGACTCAGACGAAGTCTAACTTTTTTTTGATTGGATTTAGCAGGGAGATCATTTCCAGCCTCAGTGGTAGGTTAATAGAGTCACAGGGGTTAGAGCCGGATGAGATTTATTGTGCCATCGCATCCTCCCCCTGCTCCACGTAGAGGATCAGCGTTGCCAGGTATCTCCAACGCTTTGTATGGTCTGGCTTTAAATGATGAAAGGAATCAAGTGTCCAGTCCTTTGTGCTCTCAAAATTAAAAAGGCAGAGGTCTGCACATCGCAGCTTGTCTGTTCAGAGCTCATTGATTGCAGTCGGTGTTAAAACACTCCGTGTCTCCTTGGGTCGGGCCCCAAGCACCATCTGCGTGTGAGGCTGGGTGAGTCTCCTCTGTTGTCTCTTTACCTCCAGGCTGGACTGAAGTTTCACGTCCTGGAGATACAGAGCCAGTGGTGGCGAAGGTTAACGCATTGAGGCTTGTCTGTATGGGTAGAAGTACCCCCAGGCAAAATGGGACTATGGGCAGGAGCAGTCCCCGCTGGGTATATCCCAAGGGGCTGGTAGCTCAGAAGGACATCCATCACCCAAGGAGCCAAAGTGGGGCTCGCCTGGCAAAGGGATGAGATGATAGGTATGATGAAGTTATCCCCCCTAACAGGTTTAAGAGGAGACAGAAGCAACCAGAGATTTCATGTCCTGTGGGGAAGCTCTGTGCAGGAGAAGACAAGGAAGAAGGAGGACTTGGGTTTTTTGAAAGTCTTGGGCGCAACCCCAAAAAGCACACCAGAAAATGTTGTGGCTTTTTCCCAGGCTCTGCCTGCCTAGGGAGGAGTGTAGGAAAGATTAACTCTGTGTTTTAGGGCTCGGCAAAGCCAGAGCATCACAGTGCCTCGGGCAGGCTGGGCTGCGGGCAAGCAGAGCCTGCCAGGGCTTGGGGACCAGGGTGACCGAGTCCACAGGAGCTGCACCCATGCAGTCGGGCAGCTGCCCCGTCCCCATCTTGGACCAAGCTGCTCAGACAAACTTGGGCTTTGAGCCCAGAGAACCAAAACCCCAAAGCCAGGCGGTGCTTTAGCTCTGCCCGGTGCCAGGGCAGATGCTGGGGACTACCAGGGAGGGGACGCCATGGCCCTGCGGTAGCAGTGCGTCCCCTGTGCCAGGCTCGGTGACTGCCTGGAGCTGTGGACACCCTGGTGTCATTGCCCCGGGTGCTGGGAGTACCTGTGGGCGCTGCTGGAAGGGGCTGGGGAAGAGCAGCGCTTCAACATGCATCATAAAATGCCTTCCATAGCTCTGAGCTGACTTTTCCCAAGTAAAAAAGACACACTATATATGCAGCACACAATAGCGATCCCAAAGCATCCCCTCTGTTTCTGAGGGGATGCTTTGGGTCTGAGGCCTTTGAACAGCTGTAATTTTTGCTGCAGAAATGTGAGCAGGCAGCCTGATAAGCAGTCAGACTAGCTTTAATTTCACACAATTTCCAGCCCTGTCCCTTGGTCCTCTTAGTCCTCAGAGGTGAAGCCTGTTCTCAGGGGCTGCCCATGAAATACCCTAGGCAAGAAACTTGGAGGATCATGCCTTGCAGCTACGGGAAGTGGGTTGGAGTGGCTTCCAGCCTATCTGGCTGATGGCTTAGTGATTTCCAAGTAAACAGTGACACCTTCTGTTTGCACAAAATTCAGCTCAAAGCCCAGCGTGTAAACGCACAGGCAGGCAGCAGCGTGCAGATCTCAGATAGGAGCACATGGGTTGCTTCGCCATTAAATCTCTTCGTTTGCATCCGGAAAACTCAAGTCCTCTTCCAGCGGCAAGTGCGGATCTGCGGGGATGAGGCTGTCCCTGTGCGTGGTGAGAGCTGGCCTGTGCTGGGAGGTGCTCAGCAGGGGAAAGCCCAGAAAGGTGGGCAAAGGTGCTGAATGCAAACTGCTTTAAAAAGAGCAGTCCTTTGAATTGTAATGAAGTATAGAGGTAAAATCTTTCGTATAATAGCATTAAAGCTTTTACTTAGATGTAAAATTTATTTAAATCTTGTTTTGTCCCCTAAAAGCAACCAGCTTACACCCAGAGTGTCAGCCTGATAAATAGGTTTCCAGCAAGAGTTTTGCGCTGGCTGTGATGGTCGCCTCCCCAACACACAGGGGCTCTCCAGAGATGGGGTGCACCCAGTTATGACTGGTTGAAGTTGAGGAGCTGGTTCCCTCGCTCCACGCTTGCTGGGAGATTTATCCCCCACCCCTTTTTGTAAGACTCTGGCAATTCCCTTGCACACCTTCCTGACTCCTGATTTGTTCATCCAGGTGTTCAAGATGTCATTGAAGGTGCAGACGAGCAACATCACGAACAAGAATGACCCCAAGTCCATCAACTCCAGAGTCTTCATTGGCAATCTCAACACAGCCGTGGTCAAGAAGTCAGATGTGGAGACCATTTTCTCCAAGTACGGCCGAGTGGTGGGCTGCTCCGTTCACAAGGGCTATGCCTTCGTACAGTACTCCAACGAGAGGCACGCGCGTGCCGCTGTCCTGGGCGAGAACGGGCGTGTGCTTGCTGGCCAGACACTGGGTAAGTAGTTTCTTCAGCCATTTTGGGTGTCCAGGTGCAACACGGGTTGGTTGCTCCATAGGGGATGGTCAAGGGACGGCCAGTCCAAGGTCAAACTGGGACATCGATCTGCAGATCAGGGTCAGGTCCAATGATGGTGAGCAGGTCAGACACAACCCAGTGACGACTGAGCAGGTCCATAGTGACAAGACAGGTCTGCGGCCAGGCTGGGAAGTCAGCCAGTGGGTCAGGATGAGCAGGGTCCATGGCCAGGCACAGGCATGGCTGTGAGAGAGCTGGAGACCAACACTCCTACAACACAGCTCAGGTAGGGGCTGAAGGCTCCCGGGTCCCATGTGGGTAGGGGTCAGAAGTGAGGCTGGTCAAGGCCGTTCAGGGCTGTGACATTGTGGCCCAAAAACTCATGTTATGGGCTGTGATTGTAGAAGCTAAAACACAGTTCTGAATCATCGCATGTCCTTGTCCTTGATCTGGTGGGGAAGAACAAGGATGGGAAAAGACATTGCCTGGTTCCCTTTCTGGACCAGGCCTTACCATTTGCCTGTCAAGAGAGGTGATAGTCTAACTCAGACTAGCTCAGACTAACTTTAGCCAGCTGATGTTGAATGAGATAACTTCCCCCCTAGACACATGAAAGTCTCTCGGCTGCACTGCTGTGTGATAAGAAATAACAAACAAAACCACCCCAGCTGCTCCCAGCTGCATCCTTATTTTGCAGATTGCTCTCAAGTGTCACATGCTGAGAAGCTTTTGTCACCAGCTCGAAGCTGAGAATTGAAACTGGAGACAGTATTTTTAATGAAAAATCGTTATTTCCAAGCCTGCTGCAGGCAGTGGTCATTGGACACCCAGGAAAGCGATTTGCAGCCCATTCCCACCCTGCTTCTGGCACAGCAGTCTGAAATCAAAAGTTGCATGCTAGATCTGGTCTTTAAGACAGTGTGCTGTTTCCATCCGTGGTTTATTCAAATACGAGAAACTTCTTTTCACTTCTCTTATGGTCCAGAGAGCGGAGCTACAGACGGAGGCGAAGCGCAGTGTGCCAGGGATGCTTCCAGCCCAGGCATTGCCCACGTGTGCAGAGTCCGTAGATATGATGAAGAGGGCCTTGGGGAGCAAAGGAGCTCGTTGTGATGCTCCAGACAGATACAGGAGATGCAGCTAAGAGACAGGCAACGCTTGCCCACTTAGCTGAAGAGAGAGATGAAAGGTTTACCATGATAGGAACCTCTTACTCTCCTCTCCACGCTGGTCCCAGAGGTCTGTCTGCCAACATGACAAACGGACTGTATTATAGCTGGGAGTCCTATATATGTACTGGATGAGGTGCAAATTCAGCTCCCGTTCCTCTGTCTTCCCTTCATGGGCCTCTCTTGCCACAGAAGAGCTCAGCACGTTTTCCTTTGCTGTTCATGGACCAGTATAAACACAGAGACGCTCCCCTTTCAGGAGAATCCAGCAGAGAAGAAGAGCTGAACAACGGGGTTAGAAAATGTCTTTGCACAAAACAAGGTAGAAAGTCCCCCCCTAAAAAAGAGGTGATGGCCACATGGGAATGTGGAGAGGAAGGACAGGATGGGACAGGCAAGGGACATGGCAGACACGTTGCTGAAGAGACTGTCCCTGCTTCTGTTCATGGGCAGGGTTTTGGGGGGTCCTTTGGGATGATGATAGAACTTCCCTCCTGAGGTGGGCAGCAGGAAGGTAGGCTGCTTTCTGCCCTGGCAGCTCCAGCCAGTAACTTCAGCAGGCTGCAGCCACACGATCCTGTGGAAGAGCTGCAAACCATGACTGCCAGGCAAAAACGGCTGCGTTTGGCGTGGCAGGAGCTCACGGGGAATCGCCACCCGCACGGTGGGACAGCATGGCTCAAGGCGGTGCCCGGCGTAGGGGCAAAGTACCCCCAACCTGCTCAGGGGCAGCAGCTTGTTGATGGTGCAAGGCCGCCTGTCCCCAGTGCCAGCAGGTGGTCACTCAGCAGGACAGCATCCCTGTCCGAATCCAGAGCCACTCCTGCACGGCAAGCGCTTGCTGTAACGACTCAGTTGTAGCAGCCCTCCACGGCAGAGTCTGAGTGGAACTGCCTTTCCTGCCTCAGCTGTTCAGATGGGAAAGAGAATTTGCACCATCATTTAAGAAACGGGAAAGCATCGTAGTTTTGCGTGTGACGTGAGTGCTGTGCCTGCCTCTCGTCTGAGTGGGCATGGAGTTTAAGGATCTCCTATCTGCCCCAGCGTCCATCAAGGCTCTTGCAAGTCCTTCTAAGAGATCATAGAAAAGCTGGTCCTTGCAGAAACCCTTAAGTGAACGACTCCAGATCTCGGTGGTACTTGCCCCCTCCAGGAGCACGGCTGGCTGCGCTGCCGTGGGACAGTTACACGCGGCGGTGGTGGCAGGAGGGTTCAGCCCTCCCTCTGCTCCCGAGTGCCGGTGATGATTTGCAGGTGACATTTTCCAGCACATACCAGAATGAATGAGCAAAGCAAGCACCATCTTTCTAGCTCACATCTCCCAGTTAAGGTCAGCTCTCAAGCTAAGTGGTCTAATAGTATTTCTTCCATTTTCTCTTTTTTCTTCTTCTTCCTTTGTCGTCAGATATGCAAACAATCAAACTCACATTTTAATTGATCAGCAAGATACTGAATGCATCACAAAACGGAGATGTTTGAAACCACGGCTGTAGCCCATCCTGTGCTGGGACATGGACTGCTCTGCCAGGCAGGTCCTGGCAACCTCTGTGCTTTCTCCAGAGGCTCCCAGACAGCCCGGTCATTGCAGGAGGCAATTACCATTCCAGTGCGCTGGGAGCTCTGCACTGAAAGCTGGATCCACACCATAACCTGACCCTACCATGTTGGCTAGACAAAGCACGACCTCCCCATTTAGTGAGGGCAAAGGTGCCTGGATGTGAGCAGGAGGGATAGATACGGACTTGAGGTGGGCAGATGGATTCAGTGATGCAGAGGAGGGAGCCAGAATGGGAATGAGATTCAAAATCTCTCCAGGCTGATGTGCATGCTGAGCTCTTGTCTCTCCTTGTTCACTATCAAGGGAATCCTGAGGGATCTGACTGTCCATCACCACTGTAGGTTGAAAGTAAAAATTTCCTGGTCTGTCTGCAAGCACCGATGAAGGCTCCGCAGTGCTATTTCTAGCAGTGCGTACCAGCAAATTGAGCTAATTGTTGTCATTATCCACCATTGGGCTTTCATTGCGTCTCCCTTGAAGGGTGTTAATCAGCATAGTGCTGTCATTAGCTCTCCATTTTGCAAGAAAAGTGACTGGCAGCTGGCAAGATGCACCCTGACAGCAAAAAGGGTTCACGACAAGGGAACTGGAGCTGAGCAGGGATGTGTTTTGGGATGCACCAAGGAAGAATTTATTCCTGTCTTCCTTTACAGCAAACAGCATTGCCAGAAGCATTGCATTGCTCAAGACTCAGAAAGGCAACCGCATGCATCATGTTCACACTGGCAGCAGTTGTCCACGGACCTGTCCTATGGCCACGCGCATCCTAGCTAGCGTTCAGGCTCAATGCTCTTCTGCATTCCCCTTAGCAGTTGAGTGTGGGAGGATGGAGGGTGAAAGGCAGCAAAGAAAACACACGCTCTGATCTGAATGTGCCTCCAGAGGAACATTCAATGTAATGGCTGAGCGACACCCTAATGCCACACTCGTTATGCAAGCTTATAAATAGGCTAAGCTCCAGCTTCAGTAGGAATGATGTCTCTTGCTAGACCCTAAAAGGCAGCACGAGGAATTGCACGGGAAGACATTTGGGCAGTGGGAGCATGTCCGTGCTCCTCCGGAGCCATGTCCCACGCGTGCAGCCGGTACTCCTCCTGCTCAGGTGGTTTCAGCAGTGCTGCAGCTTTCTTGTGCTCCTGAAGATGATTTTCTTGGTTAATAATGAAGTCAGCAGACTGTTCACTTTGGATCACTTCACAAGCTCTTTATTTTCATGGTGAGCGGACCAGCCTGTCCACATTTCTCCATAAAGTCCCTTCATGCAGCATGAAAAAAGCAACAATTAGTAAGCTTAAACCTGCTGAGTTTCATGGCATATCCTGCAAGTCCTGAAGAGGTGAGAACTTAAATACCCCGGTTTGCAGTCACAGATTCACAAACCCTGAGCCCCAGATGGAGACCTTCAAATCCACCTGCACCTCGGAGGCTGTAACTTGTGCCACCAGCTTAGCGCAAGGACTTGTCCCAGTGCTGTGGGGCAGCCGGTGTCCAGCCCCCTAAAACGGTGCTTTAGGTCTTTGTAAGGAAATCCTGTCTTGCTTGGATCAGATCTGGCATGCCCAGAGGTCTGACACCTATTTAGACGGAAAGGACCTGAAGAACAGAAAAAGTTTAGGGCTAATTGGAGAAGCCAGCAGGGAATTTGCTCACTCCTGGGCCAAGAATCGAAGAGGAGGTGAGGCCTCGTGCTCCCAATAGTTCACCTCTCTGCGGTTCTGGGGCCACACTCAGCGTTAGATTGCCAGGCTCTCGGCAGCCTCCATGAAATTGGCTGTATCACTTTATTTTCACATCAAAAGCATGTTTGGCACCAAGGCCGAGGAGAGAAGTTTCCTCAGTGGATTAGAAGAGCTCATTCTCACCTCCCCTGGTAGAAGATGCTCCTCCGAGATCAGCTGGGGTGGCTGCAGGCATGTGCCTGCACCCCGTGCAGCTTTTAATGCAGCCCAATCCACTGTGATGGCTGGCTGGCTCGTGCTTAGCATTCATGTTTATTCTAGAAGGAGCACGGGATAAATTGTGAGCAGTTAGCAGCGTGCAGCGGTTTTATATATTGTCTATGCCTTATCATAACAGCACCGAGTTCTCCTGAGAAGCCTGCCCTGAATTTGTGTGCGTGGGTTAGACCATGTGCAGGACGTTGACTTAAAAAATAAAAGGTTAGTAGCTTTGTAAAGGTAAAGGAAGAGGCTTGCCAAGTGCAAGAATATATCTGTCTTCTTGTGGAGGTTCAGCAGGGCCCCAAACATGCTCAAAGCAGGTGGAAATGCAGTGGGAGGTGTGGAGGAGTTTGTTTCTGCTGACGGCAGGGCTGTGCACGGCCTCCCTTGCTTCATGGTCGGGTACGGCTGCCGGTGAGCGTGGACGTGCCGTGTCACAGCTGCGTGTCCGTTCATTGCAGATATCAACATGGCTGGGGAACCTAAACCCAACAGACCTAAAGGGCTGAAGAGAGCAGCCTCCGCATTGTACAGGTAGGTCTCCACCGCGCCACCTCCCTGCGGCAAGCTCTCCGGGCTGGTATTTACCTCCCGGCTGGGGCTGATTTTCGCACCCTCCCAAGCTGCTGCCCCAACCTCCGTGGCCCTTACCCCAGGCAGCCCTGGGCTGCTGCTGCACATTCAGATCTTCTCCTCCCATGGCCTTCTTGGCCTTTGCAGTGCCCCTCAGTGCTAGACTGCCAGGAGGAGAGCCAGCGAGAGGCATCAGCGGCAGACCCAAGGTTGGCCAACACCCATAGCGTTGTGGGACTCTGCCTGGACATGGTCCAGCCTGTGAATGGTGTTGGACCTGGAGATCGTTGGAGAAAGGCGGGCAGTATACCTGCTCTAACCACGTCAGAGGTCTTGAAAGAGGTGTACCAAGAGAAGCGCTCCCCTCCAGCCCCAGCTCCTCCAGCTAGGGAGTAGGAGTGGGGCACGGTGGTACATACTGGGTGTTGGCGGAGAGCAGGGAACAGGGATAATTTAGGGAAAGATAATGGAGAAAAGGGCAAGAGAAGAATGACAGAGAAAGGAGAGAAGAAAGGAAGAAAGTGGGAAGCCCTTGGGGCAACAAATGGAGGTGGACCAAGGAGGTGGCCAGGGGAAGCCCCAAGGGAGCCTGTGCTGTGGAGCAGTGACCAAGGGATCAAGGGAACGGGAGGGACAAGTGGGACGTGGAGTAGGTCTGTGGGATATATAGCGTGTTACAGCTGTCAGAGTGAGCCTGCAGTGCCGCTGTTGCCAGCTCCAGAGACTTTATCAAGATTTTCACAAGAAGTGAAGATTTTCATTTAAGCCCCAGAGTCTGGAGTCATGGGAATATGGGAGAAACTCATTAAGTTCCTGCTCCTGTGGTTGCAGAAGGGAAAACTTGAAAAGGTATTTGGAGAGTACCCTGCAGGTTCAAGAACAAATAACAAGATCCCAAAATGTGTTTTAATTATAAACTCTTATTATTTTTATGCCAGTCGCATGGTATGGAGACTGGGGCACTGAGTCAAGATTTAGAAGGTGTGATGTTGGGAAGAAAAGACTAAAATCAGTATCAGGGTTATAGGTGGGTGTAATAAAAAAGGAAATCATGAGAGAGCTGTAGGTTTTTCTACAAAAAGAAAAAAAAGTGAGAGGGATGAAGAGAAATGAAGAAACCTATGATTCAGACTCAGCCACACAGTCCAACACCGGTGTGCTACAAAATGGCAAACCTCAGTGGTCGCAACGCTCTTCTGGCATAGGCAAACCCACCAGAACTTCAGCAACCCTCCTACCACCACCCGCAAGGCATCTGTTGAGACCTTCCATGAGTCTCTCAGCCGAGCTCTTCCTTTGCAGCTTTCACCAGGCAAATTTTTCCTCCCACCCTGGGACAGCTTGGACCAGAACTTGGCCCTCTGGATTCACAGGGGATGCCAGTTGAGGGGAAGTAGACTTTGCATTACCCACGCTGATGTATGGAAATAAATAGAGATGACATGAATCTTTCTATTTAGCTGCACATATACTACTTACGTGGTGCTGGTAGCCGTAATGCAAATCAATTCATTCCATACATCTTGCAATAAAGAGCATTTCATTTACTATTTGTCCGTGCCTTGACCGCTAATCCATTTCTGTTGAAATGACCAATATTTCAGACTTCCAGGCTGCCACGTAGATGAAGAGAGAGCGAACAAGAGATGTTTGCTTCCTCCCACAAATACAGATATGCTAAAATATGGGCCAGAGAACTACACTGCTCTGCGCTTCGGCAATATTTCATCCCAGATTGGCTGTCAGATTTAAACTTTGCCATCTGGACTAGCAGAACTTACGATATCTCACGGAAAGCAGGGAATCCAGGTTTGCAGTGAGCCATGGTTATAGCTTCCCTAACCATCATAAATTTTTCTAAATGTTAGACTTCAAAAATCACAGCACTATAATTTATAGAAATGCTGTGTTAAACACATAAGATTATTCTTTCAAAGGTTGGGTTTTACTTTGCCTCACTCCACGTCTGTATGAGAGGGTCAAGGGGAAGGGAAGGGAAGGGAAGGGAAGGGAAGGGAAGGGAAGGGAAGGGAAGGGAAGGAAGGGAAGGGAAGGGAAGGGAAGGGAAGGGAAGGGAAGGGAAGGGAAGGGAAGGGAAGGGAAGGGAAGGGAAGGGAAGGGAAGGGAAGGGAAGGGAGGGGAGGGGAGGGGAGGGAAAAGGAAATCTCATTTTGGATATAGAGGAAGCAACAATCTTGACAGTCTTACTTGATCCACCAGCCCAGGAGGGTATCTGGGTGTTTAATAGAAATCCTTTGGGATGTAGCCTCCCATCTACCTTCATTAGGTAAAACACACACCCAGGTTCATGCCATCATAAATTTTCTCAGGTCTCTCCACAAGAGGGACCTTCAGTTAATATCAAACCTTGCTGTCATCACTGCTCTCCCCAGCTCTCTCCAGATCTTCAGGGCCTCCCTCCCTCTGCCTCTGGCATTTGCCAGAGCATCCCTTTGCACATGGAAAGTCCCCTGGGTGCTCCTGCCCGGCATCCCGGCCACCGCTGCTGAATGCGGATGTGCCTGGAGATACTGCAAATGAGTTAGTGAGGATGGCTGGAACATGAACTTGTATTTTCACCATGTTCCCCAGGTATTCACATACTGTGTCTCAAAACCTTTTGCCTTCTGGCAACGCCTTTTTTGCCTGCGTAGCGAATGTTTGGACAGGATTTCCTGGGGCATTTTGGGCCATGTTCAGGTCGATGCCAGTGATCCTGCTGGGCTGTGAGTTGGCTGCTTGTTGCCGTGGACTGGGAAGGGAAGGTGGCTCTGCCCCAGGGCAGTGGGGTCTGCCAGTGCTGCATTTGACCTTTGGAGGCACAAATCTCTGCCCTTCCCTGTAATGCTGGTGCTAATGTTGCTCTGTAGCCAAAAGGACAGTGAGGACAACCTAAGCAAGAACTGCAAGAGCAACCGGGTGTCTGGCAGCTCAGTGGCCCAAGGAACTGTCTCCGAAATGGTAACAGACACAAACCGCTGCTGACTTATTTTCACAGTCTACAGATGCAAGCGGACAATGTCCTTCCAGCTCAGCTGGCATTCGCATCCCTTGTTATACCCATTACGATCCCTGCAGAAAGCTGGTGTCAACCCGTCTCCAAACAGATCCACTCCTCGCACATCTCGGCAGTAGTGCTGGGAGCAGTGACACCTCGGCAAGCCCTGGTGCCAAATCCACACAGACGGGGCTGAGAAACAACCACAGGGCAGAGGAGGAGGCGAGCAACGGTACCCAAACCCAGCAGACCCAACGCTGGCAGTAAGAATGCGCACGCTGTCCCAGCCTAGAGCAGCCTCGCTGCAGCCCTGGCGTCTTGGAAATGCTGAGCTCCCTTCCCACGTTTCTCTCCTGGCTTCCCACTACCTTGGCTATTTACAGGAGGAAGGAATCTCACACCAGATACACAAGACCTTAAAAGCTCACTATTTGATCAATGCCGGATTTTCCAAGTAGCTTTCCAGTGGGTATTATTTCTACTGCTGCAATAATTAAGGTTGTGCAACCGTTAGTAGAAGGATGTGAGCTGAGCACAACATGTCACTTGTGATTATCGGTGCGGGGCTGTCAGCCAGTAATTAAAAGCACAGCCGCTCAAATGTACGTTTGCTATTCAGGTACATGCTCAGAAATGGCACCACAAGTGTAATGTAAAGGCAGCACATACATACAAACAATTGCCCTTCCATTATGAATATTTGGATTTTGAACCTTTGTGAGTCATTAATAAATGTTATTTCATTACTAAAGAAAAACAAAGCAGAAGAAATGCATCAGGAGGTGGAAGCATCGTGTTACTTGACACAGCCTTACAGCCTTCTGCTGCCTCTCACTCTGATTGTCCCTGCTTTATTTTTAAGGGGTGCGATGTCACCAACTGATTGAAAAACAGCAAAAATTATTCCTGTACACAAAGGAAGGCTGGCCAGGTCACTGAAAAATGATCCATCAGTCTCAGGAAGGTTTCTCCTACGTGCAGTGAAATTTTCAGGCACACTGTATCCAGATAAATCACCCACGCTAAGGCACTCACTTTCACTAGCTTTTTTCTTGCATTCATGTTGGAAGACCTGCCTTTTGCTCAACACCTGAGTTCCAAGGGTGCCGGTAAAAACATCCAGCCGCTGCCTCCCTGGCATCATCTGTTAAGCCATGACCTGACTGGCATGTTATACAGGGTCATACAGTCACAGACTTCTGAAAATCCCTTATTTCAGCCCGCTGCCTTCCTTGAGGGCTGTCTCATGGTTAGCAGGTATTGAAAGCGGTACTGCCAGAGGCTGAGATCAGAGCATTTGCTGTCCCGCACCGCACTGAGTCTAAGGGTGGATTCATCTCACATGAGTTCAGCCTCTATGCTGTCAGGGCTTTTATGTGGTCTGGTTGTCTGGACTCCCTTTATGCTTGCTGGATAAAAAAACCAGTTCTTCACCTGACAGTATTTTAGATGTCTGCCTTTTCATGTGATGTACCATGACCTGGAACTGCCTCTTTTTCCCCTGGCTTGGATTTATCTCTTTACATTCCCAGTGTCTGAAGCCAAGTGAAATGAATCCCACTGGCTTTGGGAAGTCAGGACCAGCTCCCCAGGATAATTATGCCCCTAATTCCTTTTGAAACGGCTGGAAGTGTCTCCAGTCCCCTGAGGATTTGGGCCAGGGCAGGAGTACCACCCCCACCCTCTTGCTTTTTACTCACAAATATTAATAGATGCTCTTGGACCTACTGCCCTGCAGATCAGTTGTAAGCCAACTCCGCTGCGTCTGTAAACAAGGTGCAAAACCGGGCCAGTAGTGATTTCCACCAGCAAAACGCAAGGCTGCCCAGCTTTGCTCACACATTCCCTACTGCAAATAGCGTAATAACGTTTACAGTGTTTATTAGCCACTTCATATACCAAACCGCTGGTTTGACCAGTCTTGAAAAAGGCTTAGGACTTCACCTGAGGTTTTAGGCTTCTCCATCCTTCTCCAGTCCACACCAGGTTGGATCTACATGTACTTGAGGCTGGGCTTCATCCCGTTGGTGCTGGAGCTGAGCCCAGGAGTGAGGCGGAGGTGCCCAGACGCCACAGGGCAGGGTCGGTGATGGAGATGGAGGGTGCCCACCCCATTCGGGCCTTCATTCCCTGTTCTTAGATGCAAGGCTTTGCCCGCGACAGCGCTGACAGCAGCAGGGCAGTGCCCACGCGATGGGGTTGGAGCTGCAGCTCCTCTCCATCCCCATCTCTCCAGGGAGCCGGCCATGTGCTGAGCCCACGGTGTCCACAGCTCTACCAACGGGGCTCCCACCGGGGAGCGAAGGCTTGGAAGAAAAGCCAGCTCAGACCAGGAGCGTGAATAGGGTGAGAAGAAAGGAGTGCGGGCATTTCAAAATTTTGCCAAATGCCCCCAAGCTTTGTGTTGTTTATGAGCAAATGGTCTAAAGCTGCCTCATGGTCTCCAAGCCACAGCGAGCTTCCCAGCAAGAGCAACAGCCCATGGAGGGAGTTTTTGCCATGAATAAAGACACTGCTTCATCCCACTTGGAGTCCTTGAGCCACAAAGAGATGCTACTGTCTTCTCTTGCCTGTGGCTACAGAGAACATTGGCTCCAGGGCACTGCTGGAGCTAGCCAGAAGCAGTTCACCAGAGCCTGTCAGGATTGACAAATATTACAAAATTGCAGCAATTTCATTTAAGTTGCATCTAAGGAAAAAAAAGAAAAACAAAAAATGAAGAGGGGGAGTCTGACAGTGTAGAAGCATCCTAGTTCAATTTTCCTTTCAAATGACTTCCTATTTTGATTGTATTCTGTGTTTATTGGATTCAAACAGAGCTGGAGTCAAACATCCTTGGTGATCAAAATAGATTGGCGGGCTGAGGGGAGCTATTTTCTTGGAGATTTTCTGTATTTCCAGGTTTCATCCCAGGCTAGAACGAAAATCAAGTTACCAGTCACAAAAATCTCCATGAAAATACATTTCCTCATTCCATACTGCCCATCTCCTCAGCCATAGAAACAGGCTGGTTATATTCCAACAAGAGCTGACGTGGTAGGAATTACCTTTCCCTTTCAATTCAGAAAAGCACACAAGGAAATAAATACAGATGACACAGTGGTTGGGACAGAAGGCTGCCGGGATATTCATTTCTCCTCTGTGAGCCCAGCAGAAATGTTTTCTACAAGTCAGGTCAGAGGGGAGGACGCCAAGGCTGAAAAGATGTTGAAATTCATCTATGCTGAGACTGTCAGCAAAATGGCTATTCTTCATCATGCAGTTGAATTCGGAAGGCTTATGGTGATAACGCCTCCATAGTCACATCTCCCCCACCACCACCCCACCAGTGCTGCTTACTCGGCAGCGAGACCCTGCATTCAGCATCCTGGCCAGCCGTGGATGCCGTGGTCAGCAGCTGCTCAGAGATAAGGTCCAGCTTTATAAAATACCTCCTCGCTTGGAGTCACCGTGGCAGTGCATGACGGTAGCAGCAAACCCCAAAAGAGGCAGGAGGTGCGAATGCTGCCTGGTTATCCTTAACCCCTTGCACCAGCCGTCTTTGGCCCCGAAGGAGCCCTGGTGTCTCCAACCCTCCAGAGCGTGCTTTGGGTCACCCCGAGGCATAGGCTGAGTCTCCGCATGCTGCCACAGGCTTCTGGGGAACCTGAGGAGCATCCGAGGAGCAAGGAAAATACCCATTTAAGAAACCAGCCAGTTACTGAAACTAAACATTGGGTGGGAAGCCCAGTACCAGTTTGACCAGCGTCCTGGGTCAAGCTTGGGATTTCTGGTCCAAACCACGCTTCCCACCGCCCGTCCTGGCCAGCCACATGTTCTTCTGGTCACTTCTTGCCTAAGATGCAGGACACCAAATTTACTCTCAGCTACATACTTGAGTGCACCTCCTTCCCCCTCCCCGTGCCTCAGTTTCTCCTGGCTCAGAGTCCTTCCCTCTCCCCATCACTCTCTCTTTCTTCCCATTAGATTTTCTTTTTTTTATAAGCCACTTCAAACGGTTTCACGATGCAGGACAGACTCTTTGCTTTCAAGGGCTGCAATAACCACTCTCTTTGTTCAAAGCAGAGAGGAGGGAACATCAGCATAACTTATTTAACCAGCATTAATTCAGCCAGCAGCACACAAGGGAACGAGACACTGTGTTTAGCTGGGGGTAGCTGGTACTTTCAGCAGCGTTGCTCTTCCCCGCTGCTGAGAGTGTGCCGGGGCATCAGGCAGCCCCAGAGCGGGTGTTGTCTCTGAAGAGCTGTGATTGCCCGCTGTAACCACTTGGTTTGTGCTGCCTTGTGAAAAACCAGCTGCAGCAAGACAGAAAGCGTGCTACTGGGTCTCCAGGGAGTGAGAAATGCATTGCTCCAACTTTGGGTTAAAATGCAGTTCAAGCTTAAGGAAACAGGACGTGGGCAATGTCTCGCTGGGAGGAGAGAGGTTTAAACGTCTTTGATAGCAAAGATGTTAAATTAATAAATATCACCTTCTTCCTGACTTCTCCCTTAACAATTATATATGGTATGAAAAAAAAATCGTACAAGGGTGGCTGCAGGGCAGTGCCCTCCTGACACGGGGACGGTCCCGCGGTACAGAAGGCAGGACGGAGCGGTATCAGCAATGCCATGAGTTCAACTGACGCCTTACAGACACAACCCATTAGCCGTACTTCCCACTTCTCTGCGCGGCCGGCTGGGGATGGAGGGCTGGTCCCCCCTCCCCAGACTCGGCCATCGCTTCAGCAGACATCCCCACGGGGTGTTTGCGGACATTTCTCCCCACCCCAGTTTGTAGGTTTTAATCTACCCGCACATCTTCTTGCTCCACCTGGAGATAACCGGGTTAACATTCTGCTGCCAACATCACCCTGTCCAGTGCGTTCAGCCCCCCCAAATCAAGGATCTGGGAGGCTCAGCAGGCGATGAGGGAGTGATAATAATAAATTGCCAGCACTAATTAACCCGTGCTATGCTCACTCTGTCTCTGCAGCGGCTACGACTTCGACTATGACTATTACAGAGATGACTTCTACGACAGGTGAGCAGGGGAGGCATCAGCCAAAGGGGTTTTCTGCGGGGCAAGATCTTCCCGACAGCGTGGCTCCTGCCGTGGGGAGCAAGGTGGGGTGCAGGGTGGTCCAGCCCAGCCCAGTGCAGTGGGGTCCGATGGCCAGGCTGTGCCCTGGCTCACCGCCAGCGCTGCTTGGGCTCCGGTTGTGGCACCGGATCACCGGCACCGCAGGGCTGGGGGTGCTGCAGGGCTGCTTCAGCCCCCCTCGTGCTTCCCCCCCACTCCAGGCTCTTCGAGTACCGGGGCCGAGTCTCTCCGGTGCCCAGGGTGGTTCCTGTGAAGCGGCCGCGGGTCACCATCCCCCTCGTCCGGCGTGTGAAGGCGACACTCCCCGTCAAGCTCTTCGCCAGATCGGCTGCCATCGCCAACAGCTCAGCCAAGTTGAAGTGTGAGTATGTGCATGGGGCGCAGCGGGACAGCGTGGAGACTGGTGCGCGCATGGACCTCCCGTCCCCGGGCATTCACCCACAGGGCCAGATGCTCCTAGGGAAAACCTTAAAAAGCCCAAAACATCGGGAAACAACAGCCCGAGTGAGAGCCTTTCAGAAGCCCACAGGCTGCGAATGCAGCAGGGAAAGATGCAAGTACAACCTGAGCGTGCCAAAGCCTGGGGTCAGCCTCCACAACGTGCCTGGACAACGGACACACAGGGTTTTTTGGGTGCATACGACCACCCGCGGCACCCCCAGCTTTCCCTGCCGGTGCTGTAACAGGCAGCAGGGCAGCGAGGGCTGGTGGTGGAGGAGGGCACGCTGCTGCTCCGGGCAAAGCCAGCCTCTCCTTGCCTGCCCACCAAGCCCCTGTTAGCTGTGCAGGATGCCCTGCACACCACTCACCGCAGCTCCTTCCAGCGTAGACAAGCTCAGATATGCCATGCAGCGAGGTGTGAGCATCACCGCATGTTGACCCCAGGGATGCAAGCAGTATGTTTCTAGCGTGGGGTTTCTAGTTGATTTTTTAACCTGCTCGGCGAGGTGACTTGGGCCAGGCAGGGTGAGGCAGGCACCTCGGCTGCTCTGCGGGGCACTCAATGCCTTTTTTTCTTTCCTTCCTCCAAGTGAAGTGCAGCGAGCTGCAAACAATCAAAACTGAGCTGACACAGATCAAATCCAACATTGATGCTCTTCTGGGCCGACTGGAGCAGATCGCTGAAGAACAGAAGCTGTCCGCAGGTCAGTTGGGTGCGCGCGGATGCCTCGAGGCTGGTTCGAGAATGGGCAAAGAGTGCAGGGAAGCGCCCTGCAGAGCTGGCCTTGAAACCATCGCAGCTTCGAGCATCCTCTGGGCTCTGACGGTGAAGTGTCGACCCCCAGGTTCCAGGGTAGAATCACAGGCCAAAATTACATGCCAAAATTGCCCAAATTATGGAATTGGGTTTTAAAATTATGACTTTTTTTTTCTTTTGTCATATAGTTTTTATTTTTTCAGTTTGCTTTTTTGTTCTATTATTCTATTCCTGTTCTATTCTATTCTATTCTATTCTGTCTGCCTCCCTGTCGTGGTTTAACCCCAGTCAGCAACTCAGCACCACGCAGCCACTTCCCCCTCCCCCTCCCAGTGGGGTGAGGAGGAGGATCAGGGAAAAAAAAAAAGTAAAACTCATGGGTTGAGATAAGAACAATTTAATAACTAAAGTAAAATATAATACTAACAATAGTAATAATGAAATATAATAATAATAGTAATGAAAAGGAATATAACAAAAAAAGGAAGGGGGGAGGAAGAAAAAAAACAGTCGTGCACAATGCAATTGCTCACCACCCGCTGACCGATGCCCAGTTAGTTCCCGAGCCGCAATCCGCGCCTCCCGGCCAGCTCCCCCCAGTTTATATACTGGGCATGACGTTCCATGGTATGGAATACCCCTTTGGCTAGTTGGGGTCAGCTGCCCCGGCCATGCTCCCTCCCAGCTCCTTGCACACCGGCTTGCTGGCAGAGCATGGGGAACTGAAAAGTCCTTAACTTAGGATAAGCGCTACTTAGCAACAACTAAAACATCAGAGTGTTATCAACATCATTCTCACACTCAATCCAAAACACAGCACTGTACCAGCTACTAAAAAGAAAGTTAACTCTGTCCCAGCCGAAACCAGGACACTCCACACTCACTCCAGAGCGATGCAGAGCAATGACCTGCTCTGCCCTCTCCAGGGTTGCTTTCAGGCAGCTTCCTCAAAATCAGCAAAACTTCCCATTGCAGAAAAAACCCTAGATCCATTATTGACTTACCAACTGAATTTGGGGGCCCACTGGATTAGTGTCATCGGGTGCCAGACATTGCCTCCCCCAGCCCCTGATCCTGGTGGCTTGGCTCTTGCTCTCACAGAGGTACGGAAGAAGGCAGACGGCAGCAAAAGCGAAATCTCGCAGGAAGACACGGCATCAGAGGCAGAAGTCAACACGGAGGAGCCGCTGAACGGGGACGAGGGTGAGGAAGAGGGTCTCGCACGGGATGAGTGTGAAGATGAACTGGTAAGAGAGTTTGGGTAATACATCCCTCCAGCCAAAGGAGTTCAGTAATGGACCACAGTTTTACTGGAACTGACTAAATCCCCAGAAAAATAGTTTTTCCTTCCTCAAAAGAAATTGTTGTATTTAAATCCCGTGATTGTTCACAGCTTGTTCTTTCAAACTGTTCTGCTGCTTGCAAAAGCATTGACCTAGCAAATGCCGGTGGAGACACTGAAGAAACGTGGTTGGCTCTTGAAATTCGGACCACATTTGTCCTTGATTTCACAACTGTTAATTAATGGTTAAAACAAGTTGCTCTGCTCTCAGGTAATTCTCAGATGGATTGAAACATATGGCAAAGACAGGCCATGCTAGATTAACTGCACTTCCCTAACAACGTGGGTTTGCAGTGCCCTTTTGTCTGGACGGACACCAAATGGCGTAAACCTAGTTATAACGTCTGAGCAAACCACAGCCGCTGTGCATGAAGCTGTACATCCATAGCGAGGGCAGCACGCGAGCATGGCTGGCCTCAGGTCATGCACACACCAGCCCCATCAGTGGTGTTAGTCCTGCCCCGAATAAGGACACTCCTGCTGAACCCAGCAAGCAAACTTGGTGCCTAAAAAGCATCTGGATGGGAGCCCTGTTCTTGGGTACTCTGATGCTAAGGTGTCGTGGTTTAACCCCAGTCAGCAACTCAGCACCACGCAGCCGCTTCCCCCTCCCCCTCCCAGTGGGGTGAGGAGGAGGAAAGCAAAGGAAAAAAAAAGTAAAACTCGTGGGTTGAGATAAGAACAGTTTAATAACTAAAGTAAAATATAATACTAACAATAGTAATAATGAAATATAATAATAATAGTAATGAAAAGGAATGCAACAAAAGAAGGGGGGGGAAAGGAAAAAAATCAGTGATGCACAATGCAATTGCTCACCACCCGCTGACCGATGCCCAGTTAGTTCCCGAACCGCGATCCGCGCCTCCCGGCCAGCTCCCCCCTGTTTATATACTGGGCATGACGTTCCATGGTATGGAATACCCCTTTGGCTAGTTCGGGTCAGCTGCCCCAGCCATGCTCCCTCCCAGCTCCTTGCACACCTGCTTGCTGGCAGAGCATGGAAACTGAAAAGTCCTTGGCTTAAGATAAGCGCTACTTAGCAACAACTAAAACATCAGCGTGTTATCAACATCATTCTCACACTAAATCCAAAACACAGCACTGTACCAGCTACTAAAAAGAAAGTTAACTCTGTCCCAGCCGAAACCAGGACATAAGGGTAATGTAGGGCACTGTGTTACCACTGGCAGCACTGTCATTTATCCCAAATTAAGACTCCTCTGAGAACAGGATCAGCTCCAGACCCAGGCAAAGGGCAACAGGGTGCTGGGGTGGAAGGACAGCCCTGCTTGCTGCCTCTTCTGCAGGACCACAGCCCTGGGAAGCTGGGCTGGCTGGCACGGCTCTCCCGCAGAGGCTTGGGGCACGCCAGGGCAGCTTCTGAGCCTGTACTGAGTGTCCCCTGCAACAGCTCTGCTCCTTCCCCACCCCAGCACTGGTGGCAGCAGAACTGAGGATGAAGCTCAGCATCCCTTTCTTCTTCCTCACCCCCTCATCGCTGGGGTGACCGCACCACATTGCGCATGTGCAGCACTCTTCCTATGGCCAAAAAGCTCCTCTAACTGCAAACACTTCCCAGTTTGTTTGTACTCTTCTACTCTGCTCCACCTTAGTCATGATGGATGAGGGATCTCAACGGAGCCTTTCAGCTGCTTCCGTTTCTGGGGCCTCATAGCTGAAGTCCATGACTCCTGGTAAATCTAAGAAGAGATGATTAAGGGGAGACGTCATAACAGACACTGTAAAGAAGAAAGGCAAAACTGGCCTCCATCTCTATGTCAATTATTAGGATAAGGAAGGTCGGGTTTGAATTACATCAAGGGAAACAGATGGTAGAAATTTGGGGGAAACTTGCTGATGCTAGTGATGATAAAGCAGCACACAGCCTGTCAACAAAAAAATGTGGGCTTTTCTGCCATTAGTGGGGCAGGAAAACAGAGTGGACAGACGTCTGCTGGCAATGATTTAAGAAGAGCTGGTCTTCGTTAAGAGTAGCTGAACAAGATTACTATTTCAGCTCCCTTCCATCTCTATTTTCTGTAACTCTCTGGCCCTAAAGTGGCATTGAGATCAGAAATATTTTAGTGCCAACATCAGACAGGCTCACATGTGCTCAGCATGGGGCAGGTTAATGTGTACAGTTCATCTGCAGGGATGTTCTCTTAAGCACTGCAAGGCAACTCACAAAAGACATCCTTTCTGTTTTGCTCATGACCTTACAACACTGAACAGTTTTGAAGTCTTTCCAGCTCCTGGGGAGTGACTCCTTTATCCCACATCTCTTCGGCTTATACACATCAGTGTAGCCTTCACCACTTGCTGCCCATGGACATGGTGCCCACCCCGGTCCCTAGAAACATTCTCTACCCTTGGCTCTGAGGGGCAGTGGTGTCGCAGGAGAAGAGTCAGAGGTCAATCAGACAGATCTGATCTAGTAGTTAGTTTATTGAGTTCTAATCAGTAAGTTTAGGTATGTAAAATATTTAATAAGTACAGTTGGATTGG
This sequence comes from Gymnogyps californianus, assembly GCF_018139145.2. Lineage (NCBI taxonomy): Eukaryota > Metazoa > Chordata > Aves > Accipitriformes > Cathartidae > Gymnogyps > Gymnogyps californianus. The sequence continues at coordinate 2,131,199 of NC_059487.1, read as the reverse complement.
CAGTCAATACTTTACTATTTACTCCACTTAAAGTTAGTATGGGATACAAAGATTATCGTGTAAGCTTATTATACATATCTTAAATGTTACATGCATGCAAAAAATGTCACTTACCAACCCATCGATGCCTGGTGTCAGGTAAGGGATCTCTCAGCCTCGAGGGGTAACCTTGAGAGGCGTCCCTACTCAAGGGGAGATCCCTGCCGCGCAGCCAGCTGCTATGGAGGGAGAGCTCAACGGGCTCTGATGGCTGCAGATATTTATAGTGTGAAGTGGTTGATTCGTAGTCAGATTTTCTGCTGTGTTCATGCAGTTTCGGCCATTTATCAGCCCAGTCTCCAGCCAAACCGGTTATTTGGGTTTGGTGCTGGGTTCTCACTGACAGCCTCGCACAATAGGATTCACTTTGTTTAGGCTTACTTGCTAGGCATCTGCCTGGACCGAAGTCCAGTTAGTTCAAACAGGAGGAGTGCATCCATCACAAGTGGGAAAGACATAGTTTATGCAAGGCAGGAACCAGACCTGCCAACACTTGGGCAGTACCCAGCACAGAGGCTTCCCTGCCATGAACCTCTTCCCCATGGTGACAAGTGGGGAAGATCCAACTGGACTTGGGTCTTGGTCCCACCTATACCCTGTAGACAACTGTAGGAGGTCTCCGGGGACCAGCAGGCCTGAGCATCCCTGTCCGTAGGGGAGTTCACTGAACCAGAGCTCATGTGAAAATACTACGGCTAAGCAGAGTGGTGCTTCACAGTGGTGGTAGCCCCAGCTGGGTGAGGGGGAGCATTTCAGACCCCAAGGGAGTCAGGCACACAATTGTCATTGAAAGCCAATGGGAGCTGCGCAAATACTCCTTTTAGCCCCACTTCCAGCGCAAAGTTGGCTGCCCTGGTTTTGTGCACAAATCTCTGCTTAGCCTTGGTGAAGTTTCCAACATCACCTGGGGAAATCAAGTCCAAAATACACGCTGCAGCCCCCAGGGAGAAGGACAAAGGTGGGGGGGGGCCCTCCCAGCATGAGTTTGTGCCCTTTTCAGAGAGGGTGGGCAGGAAAGGAGCTCTGCAGAGGAAGGATAAAGTAGGTAATGCTTCATTCCCACATGCTCTGCCACTAGGCTGAGGGACCTGGGAGGCCAGAAGACAGACAGGACCAGTGAAAACCAAGAAGAAAAAAAAGCAGCATTGAGTACCTTGGCCTTTTCCACGTGCTTTGTCACTAGGTCCCTTGGTCCCCTGCCCCATTGAGCAGTGAGCTTACACTTTCCTTAGCCTTCCTTTTGCTGCTGGTGTACCTACAGGTGCTCTTCTAACTCCATCGCTGCACACTGGAGGGATGGCTCTATATTCCTCCTGGGTGACTCAGCTCTGCTTTCCATCTTCTAGGTTCCACCTTTTTGTGTAGGAAAAAGCTCAGTTGGGAGCTTGCTGTTCATCCATGCTGGCCTTCTGCCACACATGCCTGACTGTCATCAGAACGGGCCATTCTTGTGCTTCAAGGCAGGTGTCCTTGAAGATGACCCAGATGCCCTGGCCTCCTTGGCCTCCAGAGCAGTCTCGCATGGGATTTTGCCAAGCAGATCCCTGAACAACCCAAAACCTGCTCTCTTAAGTTCAGGGATTTGATTCTGCTCTGTATCTTGGTCACTTCTCTCAGGATACTCAACTTGACAGTCTCATGATCACTGCAGCCAAGACTTATCTCCATCTTCACATCTTTGACCTGTTCTTCCTTGGTCATCAGTAACAGTCCAGAAGAATGTCTCCCCTAGTCAGCTGGTCAGTCAGCTGTGTCAAGAAATTCTTCTTGATGCTCTCCAGAAATCTCCTGGGTTGCCTGCACCGAGCCCTGCTGCCCTCCCACCAGATGCCAGGGTGGTTGAAGTCCCCCAGGAGTACAAGGGCCTGCGATCAGGCGGCTTCCTCCAGCCATCCAGAGGAGACTTCATATCAGGTGGTCTGTAGCAGATGCCTGCCATGATGTCACCCATGTTGGTCTGTCCCCTGATCCTCACCCACCAGCTCTCAGCTGACTCATCACCTGCTCCAAGGCAAATCCCTGCGCATCTGGGCTGTTCCTTTGCCCAGAGCACATGCCACCTCGCCTGGATTTCCTGAAGAGCCTGTTCCCAGGGCGCTACCTGCTCTGGAATTGCAGAGAAGGAGCCTTTGTTCTGTTGCCAGGAGTCACAAGCCTCCAGACTTCCCTCACTTGGGAGTCTCCATCCACAGCTCCTTTGAGCGTAGTCTCCAGCTGTCCCTTCTTCATGCATTGCAGTCCTGAGGCTTTTCCCCTGTAGGGTCTCTGCAAAGACCCTGTTGGTCTCCCTGATTGTAAAAATCTATTTATATCTCCCCCAGTGCCCTGTAAACCAGCCTGCTGCTAACGAGGTTGGGACTGGGCTCCCTTGCCTTTCCATTCAGATTTCCTAGCATCCCCTGCAGACTTCTCCTGGATCCATTTCCATCTCGAAAATATTCACCACAAAATTTGGCCTATGCAGGAGATAAAATACTACTGCTGAGCACCTAATTCTTTTAACGATACTGCATTGCAGAACGGCTCCAGGAGGGGGACTCAACACGCCGTGCTTTCAAAACCATGGGGAGTGGTTCAGCACACCGGCACTACTCTTGTGGCCTTTGGAGTGATGAATATTATGAGTGTTATCATTCTGGATGAGGAGTTCTGCTGCAAACTGGGACTAGTTTCTGTGTTCAACAGCCGAGTCATTACATCGTGCACAATTTGCCGTTGCGCACTGACTGCACCTTAGCATCATCGGGCAGTTCCAGTAATGATGTGGGAATGCCTGTTCCCTGGTGCGGGCCATTCCTAGGTCCCAAATTAACTTCTCACAGTGCTACAAGCCAGGAGCTGTGCGAGCACATGCAGTAAACTTTATGAAAGTGCCAAGCATGGACTTAACCTGGCCGTGCAGAAATTAGGCATCCAGCCTAAGCATGGCAACTCATGCCACAGGCTCCAGACCTGCCGTGGGACGTGCCCACTGGAGGTGCAGACTCTGGTGTAGCCCAGATCAGACACCTGACTTTACACAGGGGAAGTGGGCTTAATTTCATCCCAGTCCCTGTGAGGTTCAGCAGGAGCCAGATTTCAAAATCCAAGAGGGAATCATACATCCCAGGTCTGTTTGGCAAAGCCCTTCTAGAATAAGGAGCCAGAGGAAATTTTGGGGTTTGCCTGGGACTGCGTTAGCCAGAACCCACAGCCACGGCACCCAGTGTCCACATCAGGTGTGTTTTGTAGCTCCTCCACCATGCTGAGCAACCTGATGTTGCTCGCAGCATGCAAGCTCTCCCACCCCATGGTCCCAGCTGGTCACCACATGTGAGGTGTCACGGTGTCCCAGGCAGGGCAGGAGGGACACGGGGTGATTTACTGTTTCTGGTTCCCTTTTTCCTCCAGGAGAACAGCCATTACACAGATGTGGAGGATGCCAGACTACAGTAACCAGGTACAGCTCACACACTGCTTTTTAGAGGCTGATTCTGAGCAAAAGTTTTCATTCCATGCACGTTGGGGTGGGGGGGTTGCTGCTTCAGAAGATGCTCTTTTCCACTGGTCCTCTGTGTTTTCCTAGCACTGAGCCTGGCTGCTCAGCTGGGTCACTGATCAGCCCCTCACTCCCTTTTCTAAATCACAAATCTTTGAGGTTCAAGGAAAATGATGTACCTTTTTTTCTGCCCCCCTCCTTACAGCCCATTGAGAACAGCAGTGAGCAACAGTGTGAGGAAAGCACGAGGCTAAACCCTGTCCTAGCACGTTGAGCAAGACAAGCTGAATCGAAGTGCTGCTGTTGTCTCTACCTGGCATTCAAAAGGAGAAACACGGCCCGACATCTTCCATCCATCTGTAAAGCAAAGACAAAGAAAACTCATCATCCCAGTGAATCCCCACTACCCTGTGCAATGGATTCGGAGCTCTGCAGCCAGCAGAGGCAGGAACCAAACCCTGCACAATCCATCACCACCACTGACTGGATAGCAGGAGAGCGGTTGTGTCACCAAATGAGAAAGAGATGTTATAGAGCTTTTTGTAGGAGAGGAGGGAGAACTAAGACTAACCCAGTAAAGACATTTTTTCCCGTGCTAGGTGAGAGTCAGAGCATTTGCTAACTGGGGGAAAAGTACTGTCTCAGTTTGGACAATTTGTGTTCTCACGCTAAAGGTCGTGTTGAGGAAGAGGGTGTGGGGTGAGCTGTCCTCCCAGAATGGTCACCTCCTGTCGTGTCTCTTTTGCCCCATGAGCTGCTGTGGGTACACGGTCACTCCCAGGTGGAAAGGAGTCGGTGCTGGTGCATGTGCTGTGCTCTTTGCAGCTGCTTGAAGAGAGGGGAAGGGGAAGGGGAAAGGAAGCTGCCTGCAGGAAAGCAAGTGATCCCAAGCAGGAGAAACACAGCATGCATCATCTTCAATGGTTTGGTCTCGTTCTCCACTGGGAAACCACTATGTAAAGGCTGAGCAAGTCTCTGCAGAGTGAGGGGGTGCAAGCATGTGTGGATGAGACCCTTTTCTTGGACCAGCTGCTCCCTGGAAGGGATGTAATCCACCCACTTCTCCAGCCCAGTGCCAGAGTCATCAGCCCCTTCCCCAGGGTGCTCACGTCTCCTCTTGCCCCAGCCTCGCTGGGTCTTCACACCGACCTGGCACGCCAGGAGAGCGGCGCAACAGCTCCTGCTCCTGACTGCGAAGGCTGTGCTCCATCACCGGTCTGACGGGTCCGCGCAGCGTGACAACTTGCCTGAGCGTAACAAGACCGGTAACAGTGAATACCCCGAGCACGATGCATGCGAGCGTGCAAGCACCTCCCCTGCCTACCCAAATTCAAGCTGCTTTTGACCCATGCCACGTGCTGCGAGCAGAGGGCTGCAGCAGCCAGCATGCGGCTTGTGGTGGGAACCCCCTTACACCACAACACCCAAGAGGTCTCTCGGCCTTTCTCTTCTCGTTTGTTCCTCCTTGGCAGGCTTATCCAGTTTTTCTGAGTTTGGGGTAGAAGGGACTGAAACTCACGCAGCACTTTATTCAGATCAGATGTGTCCTGCCCGTCTCCCCTCTTCCCCTCCAAAACACACACACACATATCAGTGCTTTGAATCCAGAACGGTGTCCACACCTTCTCCTTGGTCAAACCCTCCCCCAAAACGCGTGGCCCCCCAGATCGTATAGAGTGCTCTGAAAGGGGACTCCTGCTTTCTGCTCCAGCGCTCAAAGCCAGACCTCATCTACGGCATCTCTCTTTGAAGGGTGAAGGGGAAAAACAAGTCCCGGGGGCAACGCTTCCCTCCCCCGAGGGCCGTCCTGGAGCAAGCATGGCTCTTGAAGCACAATGTTTTATTTGCATTTCTTAGTTTCAAATAATTCATGAGGGATTAAAGGGATAACCGTGCTTTCCCCTACCTTTTTCCGGTTCCTGTACAATTTATCCATTGTGTTGTACTGAGCCGTTGTAGAGCTGTTTTCTAGGCTTTGAGAGATGAGCTGCAGTTTTTGCTATGAACTGACTGTGATGCTGATGTTTGGGAGAAAGGTGACCTTGTACATACAATCCTGTATAATAAAAGAAAGGAATCTAATTTGCTTTTGCTGTCTCCTCTCTCTGTCATGCATACATGCACACACACACACTTTTTTCCTCCATTTCAGAGAAGTGAGTCGTCTTTCCCTTTCTAAGCTTCAGCTCTGCCCACAGGATTTGCTTTCACTTACACAAGGTGTATCCCACTGGGCTGATCTGGGTTCACAGGGGCTCTGAGACTTTTCCTCTGGAGGCCTCGAAACTCATTTAAGAGCAGGGGACAAATCCAGGCCTTTAATCTCTGGACTTTGCACTGGTCCAGCTCATATCAGACTGGAAAAATGAGGCTGCTGTTCCAGTTTGCACAAGCCAAGGGTGCTAATAAATGCTCCTTAAGCACAATGTCTTCTGGCCGTCTCCCCAGTCTCTTCCTCAGCAGAGCAAAGCTGACACCGTGTTGCCATCTGTGCACGTGTTCACTGGAGTAATCATCCAAACCCTGGCACGTTTGGCACCTGAGCTGTGTCTGGAGGGCACCAGTGACCACATGGGGAGAAGCCAGCTGCTACCACGCTTTCAATGCTTTTTTAAGTTTCCAGTCCTAGAAAGTTGTCTCCTGAGCCATCATCCAGCACTGAAGGGCAAAGCTGCCTATTGCATGTTTTCAAGTTCATGGTGAGTCTGGGGATGCTTGAACATCCATCCATCCGTCCATCCATCACCAGTTCACTTCAAGATGAGGAAAGCAGCATCGTCAGGCTAATGGCTGGATGTCTTTGTGGCTGGGAAGGAGGAGGAAAGGCGGGGGGCGGCAGGGAAGAAAAAAGGCAAGTCAAAACGTTTGGCTATCAAGAAGATCAAAATCAGCCCAACCTTAGGTCCGTTGAGCCGCGTACCTGGGCTCTGAGAGTGACCATGGCTCAGTGCCTCAGAGCAGAGCGCTTCCCGGCTCCATCCCCCCCCGAGCCCCTGCCTCACCGGCCAGACGCTCAGCCTGGCACTGGGCTGGGGGCAGGCAAGTGCAGCGCCATGCAGCTCATCAGCTTTAGGCCATTAGAGCAGGGTCGAGGTCTCCTAGCAAAAAACTGGTTTGATTTTGTTAATTATTTTGGGTGGAGAGTGAGGGACTTTGAGAGCTGTTAGGCAGGCCCCTGTATGGTCGTTCACTTTGCTATTGGCTGTAGATAGGGCCTCAACGAAATGAGTTCTGGGTTTTTCACGCTCATTGAGTTCTCTAAGTGACCATGCAGAAAACCTTCGCATGAAGAGGTGAGGGCACGGCAGTGGGGTGGGAACGGGAACGCGCACACCGCCCCTTTCACCCCTTAAGGCCACAAAGCAGCTGTAAAGCTTCCTGCTGGCTTCGCTGGGTCCATCAAGAGAGGAGCAGAGGGAGAGGAGGTGTCACCCCCTCCCTCTGAGCACTGCTTTCCCAGGGACGGAGCGGGAGGGCAGGGGGAAAGGCAGATGCCCACGGCAGGGACACGAGGCACAAGAGCAGAGCTTTGGAGAAAGAGGCAGGTGAAAGCACACGGGCAAGAGCAGCCGGGGCTGTAGAGGTTTAAGGACTCCAGAGTGTTTATAGCGAACACGCACACACAGTGCGGACAAAGCCATCGGGGCTATTTAAGTGTGCACCTCATCACAGTCACTCCTGTTCCCTGACTCCCCCATCCCATCTTTCCAAGCGTGAACACACACGTGAGATACAGTGTGGGGTGCTGCATGCTCAGAGCACAACGCAGCGCTTTAACCCCAGCCCATCCATCCTCATCCTCAACCCCAGCCCAAACCACGCTCTGCTGTCGCAGGGGACCAGACAGCAGTGAAGAGCAGCAGCCCCATTACTGGGCTTGTCCTGGTTACCAGAAAGATGTGTGGTTCTCACCAAGGCATTTTAAATATCCATGACACGAAAAGATCTGTCAGATCTCATTAGCTCTTGAATGAATATAAAGGGGTCCCACCCTACATGCACCCAACCTCCTTTTCCATGATCCAGTGTCCCCATAGAGTCATTCCCAGTAAATCATCCCTGCCCTGCTGGGATTTGGGAAGATGAGGGTTGGGCCAGTCCATTCTCCCCAGCATTCCCCCAACAGTTAATTCAACATCTGCACATTCTGAAGAAAAGTGACCAACATAAATTGAGCAACTCAACTGAACATACACGCAGTTTCCATCTTGTGAACTGGAAAAAAACCCATGCTTTTGTTAAAGCCTTTCCCCACCACCCACAAAGGCAAGATCTCATTACCAAGTGTCCTGGACCTCGCTTGGCTTCTCACATTTGCTGCTCTGCTTGTTGCCATCCCGTCTGCATTTGGTGGCAACGGCAGCGTGATCTTTGTTGGAAACAAACCCAAAGGTCTCAATCCCCACTGCCTTGCCTGCACCCCTGCAAAGGAAACATGAAATGTATGAGGTTGCCGACACACTTTGGACTTAAATGTGCTGCTCTGGATGGGAACAGCAAATGTGCAGGAAGCTTTGGTGCTCTGCTTTTTCATATGCTGGCCTCAGCAGTCATTAGAGCAATAAAGCCGGGTTACTCCAGTCCCAAATCCTCCTTTTATGTGCTTCTGGACATGGAAAGACAATCTGTCAGGCCAAAATGCCTGTAATCTTGCATTCAGTTTGAGTCAGGAGATGCAAAAAAAGCCCCACTGACTTTAATCAATCCTATTAACTTTAACGAGTATCACAGTTAAAGCCCATGCAACGCTTTGGAAATACTTCAGTTATTGCTGCTATGATAGGACACATTCTTTGGGGAATTTGTAAAAGCCAGTTGCTGCCCTGTGAGAGCTGTCATATCCTTCCCGCATTGTCTTCCCATTATTTGTAGATTTAATTCCATATTTTTCCTCTTCTCAAGAAAGTGGTGGAAACATTTGGAGATGTGGTCAAGAACCCAAGGGCTCCTGGTGGAGTCTGTCCATCCTCTGCCAGGAAAACACACCCAAGCCTTGGACGGGACAGTCCGACACCAAAAGTACTCAGCCATATCCGAAATCCTCTGCGCACATCTGGCAGAGGGGCTTGAGCAGCCGTTCCTGCCTGCGCTAAGCCCCGCGCCCCCAGCACTGCTCACGTACCCATCGTGGTGGCATGTGGACGGGCACGTGTCAGTACGGACGCGCTGTATCAGTTTAGCAAGAAAACCCTCAAGTTCAGCACCTTTTCATTGCCCAGATTTACTTCCTAGCAGCTGGATTATTTTCTCTGACAGGTTTGAGAGGGCTCCTCAAACACAATTTCCTACGGATCCCAGCTTTCACCCCCTCCCTGGGCTGACAGCCCCAGTGATTCACCCAAACTAGTTGCGAAGGAGACCCAGAGAAAGCGTGATCGAGACAGACAAGATGTGAGAGGGGGAAAAGGGAAGGAGAGGGGCGAGAGATACAGGCAGAAGCAGGAACCCGGGCTCTCAGCTCTGCCCGCAGAGCTGCCTGCGGCACGTGAGCCTCCTTAACTCCCGTTTGCAAGCAGACGTCACTGGGGGCGAAGCACAGACCAAAGCTGCAGCCTCTCCCATCTGCTCACCGACCACTTCACCCCTCCTGCCCCGCTGGTGGGCAACCGCTGCGGCTCCTCCTCAGCCACCGCAGCTGAATTCACCCCGCTTGGGAGCCAGTGATGTCCCCACTTGGCTGTTGGGTTGGCTGCGAGCGGCTGGACGGAGATGCTTTCGGCCCGTCAGCAGCTCCAGAGCGCAGACCATTTGAGCAAAGCGTAAGCAGCTCCTTGAGGCCAAGGTGAAAATTTCCTGCATTAGGACCACAACCGAGACTGGGAGGCTTTGGGAACTTTTATCTGCACGTCTCCTTTCATAAAACTGCTTTGGGTGTGACAAGGTGGCAACACTTAAATATATCCATTTAAATTGCTTAAAGACCAGTCTGGCTGTGGGGCCCAGGGACCCAAATGCAGCGTCCTACCCCATCGCAACGCAGGAGCCTGGCAGCGCAGGAGGCTCGTCCTCGTAGGCAGGTCCAGCCCCGACCATGGGCTCGCACGGCTGCGTGAGCAGCCCCAGACCGTGGCGGCACTGCGTTCCCAGAGGCAAAAGCGGTGAGGTCTAAGTACCACCAGAGCCGGCTAGTAATACCGTATCACAGGGGGAGAGAGCGTGTGCACGTGCTGTTAACAGAAGAAATTAGGAACTTGTTTGCATATCAGCATCTAATATAATACTTCAGTAAATGCATTGAGAGCTTTATGTGAAGGGAGTTCAGGCTGGGAGGAAGCAGGCAGCTAGCAGGAGGAATAGGGACAGAAGTAGAATGATCTTAAATATACCATAATGAACTATCTTTGTGCCTAAAAGCTCTTCTAAAGTAATTCACATACACCTGGCTGATTGCATATGAACGAGGAATCAGAAATCAGTTTTATGTACTCAGAGAGCTTACAGCCAATGCAGCCACCTGGGACGTGCATTTGCATTCAAAAGCCTAAACTTCAAGAGACACTAGAGAGATAAAAGGAGAAACAAAGATGTGTTAAAACAGCAGTGTGGAAAGGTGGATTTAAACTAAAAGGACAGCAAAAAAAAAAAAAAAAAAAAGGCAGACATTAAGAAAAGTGACAGCGCTGGCACCCAACCCTCCAGGACACCTGCAGCCCAAAGTGTACAGCAGAGGCACCCAACCCAGCAGACAGGTATCCCCACAAAATTTTCCAGTTCTCATGGCTCGGACACACAGACATCCTAGGAAGAAGCAGCACAGCAACTCGAAAGGTATCCAGGGGTTACGTTGAAGCAAAAATATAATTCATATCAGTTTTACTTGTAGTCATTTGCTCTCGGTCTGTTACAAAACAGCCTGGCTTTAAATCTTACCCGACACGGCTGTTCACATCTGCACTTGTCTGGCGCTGGGGGAAAGCGAACTGCCTTGAACCCAACAGCCATGGACTGGCCTCTCTCCTTGCGGAGCACGAATCCCGAGGACGTGGCGAGGGGAGGCACCTCTCCAGGGGCCATACCCACCGTGCCCGTGGGAAATTCAGGCTGGGCGGCATTTCTTCCTGCCAGGAGGCAAACAGAGGGCACAGGGGCGGCAGGTCAACAACGGCTGAATCTCTGGGGCATGCAGGTGGCTGGTCTTTCATCTGATGTTTCTCCTGCTCTTGTTGTCCTCCCCCAAAACCAAGCAGGTCATTGAGCAACGCACCCTTGCTCCAGCCTCACCGTTACCTGTCACATACCTGCACACGTGACATAGTTTTCCCAACAAAGCCGTCATAAAAATTTCTCTTCCTTCCTTGCAACACCGGGAGCGTTCCCCAGGTTGCGGAGCTCAGCCCCGGTCAGCACAACGCTGCAGGCAGGAGCACGGGGTTCAGAGCGGCGCTGCCTTCGCGGGGACTGAGACACTGGTGGGAAAGTGGCCCAGAACATGGCTGAGATGAACAATGCTGACACCGCAAACCCAACATTAAAAGTCAAATGCTTCAGAACCGTAATAGCAAGAATAAGGACAAAAGATGTATTTGGCTTCTCTAATTCACTCCAGGTCCAGCTTTCAAAAATCAAGCGCTGCTTTTGCAACTCCTCCTCACCCCTTTCAACTCATGCCTTAATGGATCTGAATTATTCTCCCAGTGGGGAAAGCGTTTCCCCAGCAGCAGAACATACAAAACCTGCACTGAATTTGGGAGCGAGGTACTGAAACTGGCTGGAAACAACACAGAACCAGCCGGCCAGGGCAAAAACCACAGCACTCACCTACAGGAGGTACGCTTCAACTGTCATAGATTTAAGACTATTTCTGTCTCTCATACCACTTCACTATAACAAACAAAAAATTCTGGGTTTATTGCCATCGTTTCAGCTGTTTTTCTGGTAAAAGACAGCTTTGTCAGTTAATTATAAATATATATATGTTGAAAATAGTTGGTACGATGCTGTCTTTCTACATTATCACAGTAGACATCATTTCCCACATTATAATTTTTGTTGTGGGATCATTTTCCAGTCCAAGACAGATCTCAGCTCTTTTCTTACCAAATAAAAAATAATTGCATTGGCAAACGAGCAGCAAGGCTCCCTGCCTTTCCAGCCATGAAGCCCGGACGTATGGGAGAGTCCTCTGTCCTCCAAAACCACAGCCAGGAACTATCCTAATAGGATGGGATTTGCATTTAGATATCCAACTGACACCTTTACTATCCATCACCACTGGTTGTGTACGGAGAACGTCTGCCTTGGAAAATTGCTAAACACATAGCAGGGACCAACTCAAAGAGTCTGCTGAACTTGAGCCAGTAAAGAAACTGTAAGAACATGACCGCACAGATGATATGCAAAGAGCAACGCAACTTAGAGATGGAAAACCCTGCTTATACCCTAATTCAGATGTGGCGATAGAAAACACGCAGACAGCACCAGTGAAAAAAGAGTGTATATAGTCTAATCCCTTCTGTGCTTCAGAAGACAAGGAGTGGCCATAGCGCCGGCTCGGCAGAGCGCTCGATGGGAACGCAGAGGGATGGGCTGTATTAGTTCCTACCTCTGTCTCATTCCCATCAGCTCTGTTCCTCACAGCACTCCCCTCTTCCCTTCCTCTGGTTTCTTGCCTCCCAACCCACTTGCATCATTTCAACCCACAAGGCTGTGGATATACAAGACCCACTGGGAATATCATACTCCTCTGGCAAATACTCAATGCTTAACAGGCAAAGCGTGGTGCACTGGGCGTTACAATCCAAATTAGAAAGGTAAATCTGATATACACCATCACCTTTTTAACAGCAGAGCTCTCAAACAACAGTATTTCAAGATAGCAGGGATACTAACCCAGAACCAGTGCCTCTGCACACACAAATCGATACCTTTCTGATTGCATCTCATAGTTTTTTCTCTACAGCATTTGCATACTTGCCCAATCCTCGCCTTTTGTTATTTCTATGCATTAAGTTTAATCTTATTTTTTCATTACCTACATATTCCTTTCTATCTTCAAGAACCCTTCAACCTTCACAGTAAAACCGCTCTCTGCTGCGCAGGGACGACCGCAGCTCCATCTCTGGTAAAACGGCAGCAGTGGGACTGCCGCGGTGGCAGCAGGAGTTGCGAGATGCCAGCCCAGGGGCGATCCGGGCTGCAGAGGGGACATCAGCCCAGGTAGGAGCAGCTCAGAGCCACAACAGTGCAAACACTCCCTGTGTTTGCTTGGAGCTTCCTTCTGCTGGGTGATCCTGAGCCATTCGGGGAGAGGAGGACAGGTCTGGCAGCATGGCTGGGACATCAACTCCTGATCTTCACCCTGTGCTCCAGCTTGGCCCCCTCCTTACTGCTCAGATGATCCCTTTCATATCCACACATGCCAAAGCATCCCGTCTCCTGATTTTGGCCAGCTCAGAAGACACCTCTCTGCCCGCAGCATCTCCATGAGGTGCAGATGGGGCTCCAGCCCCAGCACGCTCCTCATTCTTCATGCCCCAGTATGTTCTTGGTCGGGAGCAGGATTTAATGGCACCTCCCTCATCCAGAACAAAGCGTAGAGGGAAACGATGTGCTTCAGCATGCAGCTTAAATGAATTTGAGAAAGTGGAGTAGGTCTGGAATTAAACGGTCATGAACAAAAACAATTTGAGAGCACACAGCCAGACCCAAGCAGCCTCTCACTAACAGGAAACCTCAATGGCATCCACAGCTTCAAACCTAACTAACCACTTCAAAAGAACCCAAGAGATCTTTGCACAACTCCTTCAGAAGAAAAAAGAAAGAAATGCAATCCTCCCTGCTGGCTGGGAGAGCAACCCATTGTTTGAGGGTGTCAGAAAGTGTGGAGACAATGCAGCGAAGAAAAACATTTTAAGCTTCATTTCAGACGAGCTCACATTTCCCAGAACTTACTTTTTCATGTTCATGGTGGAAAAAAGGCTATTTTGGTGCTGAACAAAAACATAGCACAAGGCCTGCAGCAGGCTCTGAGGACCATGAGCAGCATAAAGACATTTCAGTCCACAAAACTAAAAAGAACTGAAAATTTTTTTTATTTGCCTTCTGTGCCTTGTTTTCAAAATGAATCACATCTAGCTTTTCTTCCTGTAATAAAGGCAATAAAACTCCCTTTGCTTTTCCTTTTCTAATGAAGATTAATATTATCAGAAGAGGACTGTAAGACCACATTAGAAGCACCAAGATCCAGCCGTGTCACCTAGCACTGGTGACAATTAGGGCACAAGCATGTTTTGCCATCAAAGTCACACAGTCCTGCTCCACCCCAAGGGCAATGTTTCCAACATGGAAGAAAGAAATACACGAAACCTATGGGATAATTACCCAAAGCAAGGCTGGGGGAAGAAACAAAGGTTTCAAAACTAATTTGCTTTAAGACAGAATGTAGAATTGAGGAAGCTGCTTCTGTGTTCGAAAACCCAAAGTCTCTGTGAGCCCAGAGACCCACTGTGGAAGATGCAACAGGCTGAAGAGGGAGGTACCACACATTTCTGCTGGGTATTTGGCAGACAAATGATTAAGAATACCAATGTAGTTATGACTGGTTTATTTCAGAAATATGCAGCTGTTTGCAATATGCAGAAAGGAAAAAGGATGAACAGCAAGCTTACACAGCGAGGAATAAGCCTGGCATTACAGTCACAAGCAGAAGGGAAGCGAGAAAGCATTTTAATTCCTGCAAGGAAAAGCCAGTTCCTCATGTCTATCAGGCAGCAACGTGTTTCCAGGGCCAGCTTAAATTTCTACTTCTATATAAAGAAGTATGGTTGCTCCCTTGGGCTTGTGACAGAGACTAACAGCACAGGTTCAGCCATATCCTTAGATACAGAATATATAAGAATGTATAGTGTGTACATGTATATGATACCGATGTGAATATGAATGTATATCTTACCTATATTCACCTATGGTGAAACACCTACAGTAAAAGCACAGTCTCCCTAGGCTCTTTCTAAAAACTAAGGGACTGGCTGAATTGCCTCTGGAAGCACTTTCCTGTCTTCATTATTGACTATAGAAAGAGCTGAAAAAACTGGATTTCTTTGACGAGGGACCGGAGCCGGGTGAGGTCCCTTCAAGCCAAAGGCTTTTACAGGTGAGAGAGCACGTGTTAGAGATGAGCAAGAGCCCTTGAACCGGTTTCTCTTTAGGATTCCACAATTTCCAAGTAATTTCCTTCAAAAGGCTTTTTCCTCCTCCTGTCACGAGATCATTTAAACAACTGATCAGGATCAGAGCAACCTTTCTTCTCCATCAGCTCTCTGCATTTGAAGGCGTACTGAGGGAAAGGACACATGGAGTTGTGCTCCCTTCTCTGCCATAGGATTTTACGGTTTATGCAAAATCCTTTTAGCTATTAGAGCCATTTGAGAAGAGCTTTCCCCAGGCTGACAGACACCTGAGACTAGAGCAAGCCGTGACTTAGGTTAACTGCCAAAACGCCCCTATACATGCAGAAAGCAGAATGCGAGGTAGAGCCATATAGGTCCAACCTAACCCTGGCTGATCCGCACGAACATTGTGGGAATCCAAACATCTGCAGACATCAGCTGTAGGCCCCCTCTGCACTGCTGGAAAAGCCCAAGAGAGGCTTTCATCAGGACAGGCTTGTCCTCACACCTGACCGCTATCTCTAACCTGGGTGTTTCTGGCCATTTTCCTCCAGGGACACCGAACTGCCCATTTTCCCATCATTTGAGTCCTTCACATTTCTAGGGAAGAGTGAGCTTAGTGGCTGGAAAAACACAACAGTTAACAGGACAGCTCAGAAGCAGGAGAAGCGAACCCAGACTTACCATCCGGGTTACAACAGAGTCCGTCCAGACTGATGTCCTGCCTCTGGCAGGGGCCAGAAACAGGTTGCTCAGGGAAGAGCTAGCACGGGAGCAGCCAGGGTGCAAACCCACATATTGCGAGGACAACCACTTGTCAAACAGAAAGCTACAGAAAATTGTATTCTGCTACTCAGGCAACATGGGACTAACCTTTACTATGGCAAAAACAATTTAAAAATACAAAGGCAAGCAATTACTTTGGAAGCTGGCGTGGCTTTGCAGTTTGTTGTCCGTACGGGCTGAAGGTGAACTGGTAATTCTTGTGCGGCTGCTGTTTTCTGTTAAACATCGGCCTTCAATTCTTTCTCAAAGCTTGGCCTCTCACTTGCTTGGATACTCTTCTATTAGTCTGGTAATCTGGAATAAACCTCTAGGAAAAAACTGAGCAGAGGGGCAGAACAGATAGCTGCAGAAATGTTATTTACAAGATTAACAGATAAGTTCTAATGAATCTTAGCTGCCAGCATCACACTCAACTTCACATTCTCCTGACTTTCAGAGCTTTCCTCCTGTTTCTATTTCTGCACCTCCTCCACCAGATACCGTCATACACACTTCTGCCTGACTACAGCAGAACATCCCATGCAATTCGTGACAAACCTTGTCCTGTTTTCAGCAGCAGCAGCAGCAGCTTTCAAAGTGCTTTTTCTTCTCCTTGCTTACAATCTTAAGTGACCAAGTTTTCCTGTCAAGCAGGCCCACAAGTGACACAAACCAGGGATTTCAGGGTGCGGTGTACATCTGGAGGACGCAACGCATGATGACCCATGCACAGTACTAACCAGAAATCCCCTGCTCTCAATGCAAACTTTTTATAAACGCATCTCCTTCTTTACACCATTTCTGGTTATAAAAATATTACTGCTTTGATTAAACCCTTGCTCTGGCCAGAAGCTTCCATGAAAAGAGTTCAATCTCACTTTCATAAGAGTAAACAGTTATTTCAGCGGAACGGAACCACACCACCTCAAAGGTAGCTGATCCCACTGCATCTATAGTGAACCAGGGAACTAGATTGTTTTCATTTTACTGGTTACTTTGGTGACCTGAGCAAGGTCACCTAACCCTTTGAGTTCCAACCCCCTGACCACACAAGGGAGATAAAAGCGTTTACCTGGCAAAAGCGGGTTCTACAGAGATTCTTCTTCTTACAAGGCTATCAGTAAATTTCAGGCTGACTGACAGCAACACGATGACTTCTGTAGTTCTCCTAGGACCTCCAGTGACAAGTCTCAGAGGATTTTCTTTTACATGTTCTGGGCTGAAAGATGTGTTGCATCTTTACTGCTGGAAAGGAACAGACCTGCAACAGCTTAGATTACTTAGATAAGGCGTAAGAGAACTCTGGGGATGGCAGGAGCCGTGGAGAGGAGCAACCCAGCTGCATCACTGTGCTCTTTGGTAGCTCCCAGGCTCCTCGCCAACCCATTCAAACAGGGATTCCATTCTGCTCCGCAGTCTTCCAGTGCCTAAAAAAATTTGGCTCCCACATCTCCATCAGCACCACACAGCCAATTTTCAGCTCACAGAGGTAAAAAAAAAAAAAAGCATGGAGAAACACAGTTCTGTCTGCCTCCAAATACAGCCTGCACGCAGACCCAAGGCAAAGCAAGCTACCACCTTATCCTGTTAAGAACTCCATCCTTAAGCTGCTTGCTTACATTCAGCTTAAGTACAAAACTGGTTTTTTGCCTCTGAACACGACTGCACTTCAAACTTACATCAGCCTTACGAGCAGCAACAGACATTTATGTTCATACAACACTGTGGTAGACTATGTGCATTTTCGAATGTACACTGGAAGGTGTTTGTTTTTTCAAAAAAAATAAAAATCAACTAATATCTCCTCCCAGAAACAGAAGACATTTCATGCATCAATGAGGTGATTCCACGGGTAAATTAGAGCCTACAGCTCAAGATGTTTCACCCAAATATTAGCCATCAAAACCAATGCCTTCAGGGTTTCATGCACAGACTCAAAATACATCTATAAAATACACCTATAAAGCTCTCCTGTGAGCCACGACAGCTCTCAGATGACGGGTTTGAAAAATTATTTATTTCTTTATTCACTTATCTTTTTGACCCAAATATACTGAAGTCAAGCTTTGTATTTAATGCACTAAAATACAGCACCAGCTCAAGGCCATACTGTACTTTTTTTTTTTAAGTATGTTAAAGATATTTGACCTAGGAAAAAGCAAGCATTTAAAAACAGAAAGTATCATTGTTCTTCAGCTATTTCAGTGTGTCCCAACAGCAAGTCACTGAAACAAAAGGGCAACCAGCACTTCTCCAAAAAGTTTTACTTCCAACAAGAGAATGCCTATTTGCTAGAGAAAAAAACAAGAATACAACAATAATGTTACAAGAGGCACTGATCCTGGCTTTATTCACTTAAAGATACATCCAACATTTGTTATAGCTCACTTGAAATTCAAAATGCTTTTAAGAAACCAACCATAAAACCTTGATTTTTGCCTTACAGTGCTGTCAAGTTTTCAAATAGCAAGTGACTTCCCAGCAAGACTGTGTTCTGTATTAACATACATACAAAGATTAAAACTTGGTAGAAACCTTTGAGTTTCTGATATTTGATGAATTGCATTCAAAATGACCACCATTTTCTCTGGGGAAGAGGCTACTCCGCTTACCTGCGGGATGGGTGCCTGGGGTCCTGAGCTACACCTTCTCCTGACCCTGTGCCACTTTGGCGATTAAACGAAAACTGTCCTCCCTTACGGTACTCACGAGGGACTTCGCTCCCCGTTTGCATCTTTGTACTTGGCAGCTGTAACAAAATTTCTACAGCACTAGAAAAACTAGTTAGGACAGCACTATGCATGTCCCCGAGGGATTACTGATACTGACGCTAGCGCAGAGAAGTGCACGTTATGATCGAGAAGCATAATGTGTTAATTTGGAACTCAAACTACTTGGCAGTATCTTCTGTAAATTCAAGATTTATATAAGACAGTGTGTTGCAGCCATCATATAATGATGTTACCTATATCCTTTTTTTCTTGCTGCATTTAGTTAGATTCTTCTTAAAGTGGTGAAGAGTGCAGGACTTAAGAAATACAAACATTTCTCTATTAGAAATTGCAAAATTTAGTATTATGACACTATGAAAGCTTACAGTACAGTTTATCAATTCTATGTTAAGATTCAGCATCAATATGGTGTCTGAACTATCTCAAAGCGACGTTCTGCCTAATTAAGCAGTATTAACATGTCCTGATGTCACTTTCTGTGCAAAATGCATTCCCATATTAACGTGGCTATAAAAGCATGAGCAGTTCTCACGTTGGTATATCGTCCCTGTAGCTTTTTGTGACTGGTTTCTCTGTTTAATGATAGCCTAACTAAAAATAAGCTTGTTATGTAAAAGCAAAATAACCTTTATCTTAAACTTTATTCTGGGTCTTGGACATAGTTCAGTGACATGATCTGCAGAACAACACGCCAACCATTCCCATGAGCTGTTTAAAAAGAGCAAACTGAAGGAAAAATCCAAATCGAAGACACTCACTGTTATAGTATCTTTAATTTATCTTGTTTTACAGAAGTCTGAATGGATTAAAAAGCACCTCCTTTCCCATCACGTTCCTTACAGTTGGTAAAATATATTCAATGAGCAAATGTATGTGAACAGCTTGAGGATCTGCATCTTGCAAGGATTTCACAGACCAATCAATCAAAAGCCAAATTTCTTGTAGTTTTTACAATCTTGTTTTAATACAATGGTAAATCCATTCCGATTGTAAACCTGTCCAGTCATATCTCCCCAGAACACTTTGCAAAATCCAGTGTTGATTAGCAAACTAGTTAGCTTTGGCACGGAGCTGTGCTCTCTTGCCTGTGACAGCCTGGAAACCAGTTTTGATGCTGGCGACGGAGCAGCGAGAGTGGCAGGTCTCACACTGCAAGAAATATAATCTGGTGTCCTTCTGTAGGATTGTATCTGGTGACCGACATGTGTGACAGGTGACATACTCCTCTGCAGAAAAGAAATTAAGTTGCAGTTAAAAGATAATGCATTATCAGCGGACAAGTCACCACTTCTTCAGCCTTCAGTTTAACAGTTGTTTTGAAAGGCTGTTCAAATGCAGCTACTAACTTAATTCCCAGGTTAATAAAGACTAGGTTTCATATGGTACATTATGCGCTGACACTGGTGTTTTAAAAATAGTAACAACCAGTTAAGACTTCCCGCTGGCATTCCATAACTTCCTCTGCTGAAACAGCATTCCCAGATGCCAGCAACTCTTGTACAGCACTAAAGCAGTATTTTTTGTTACATATAATCTGAGTCCTTTGACCAGCAGCATGCACACTGTATTTGTTAATTAACATGTACAACAGACTTTAAAATCAACAATTACTGTTATCTTCCATCATCCTCATCAAAACCAAGAAATGAAAGTCAGATGAAAAAAAGCAATTCTCAAATGCTCTTAACTGTTGTCCTTGGTATGTTTTAGTGCCAGGACAGAGTACAACCTGTGTGCTGCTTATAACCATGGTAGAACCACCTGTACTTGCATTATTCCATTATAAAGCTGCAGCAAAGTTGTAGTTTCTTAGCACAGAATCTCCACAGCCTGCACACATGAGGGCCATACATGGGCCACTGGTCATCAAAAGGGGTCTGAGAGAAATCTGTAGTGGAAAAGGGAGTTATACTTACTGATATATCTTCTCAAGACATTTTCTATCTGTTTTTGCTGGAATCTTCCTTTGATTACAAGTTGGTTGTTACCATCTATTGAGCCACTAATTTAAAAGAAAAATTAATTATTTGATTTGCAGAAGACATCAAGCGTTAAAACAAGTCAGGAACATGAAGCAAGATAATGATGCGTTCTTCAAGATAAGAGTAAGTCAGAATTACTTTGTGGAAAAAAAAAGGCAAAATTCTGAAGGCACTTGAACACCTAACAGGAAGTTTTGCCCAAGCAAAACCCTCACCACAGTACAAGCAAACTCCAGCAGAGATCAGCCTCACAGTTAAGCTACCCAATCGGAAGAACTTTACAGAACTGAGAATTAACACCTGCTTATCTCACAGAAGTGACCATAACAACTCCCTAGTAAGGTGTAATATGACTAATAAGATCCTCTTCTAGCCATTCTGATGTAATGAGTTGAATGGGTTTTTTTTCACATTATGGTTTCTAAGTTTTTGTTTAAGCCATCTGGACTTGAAGAGACTCCCAAGCCCAATCAAATAGGCATTCGTTATACACACGTTGCAATTAGACTCCTTGATTCTCTACGTCTACATATAACAACACTGTAGTCTACAACAGAGAAATGAATAGACAACCAGAAAGTACACCACCACAGCATGAGATCTTTGATAAGAGACATGTAAAATCAACACTGTTTTTATGCTAAGACAGGTGGATTTAACTGCAGCATTAGACAGAATAACCAGCTACAGGCCCACAAGACTTGCCATTAGGCAGGCAGGCATTCTCTCTTCCCTAGCTATCTATCATCTGCCTGAAGTTGATACGAGCCACAGAGCCACCCTCACCGACTGTGACAAACAGCTCTGCTGTCAGAGCATCTTTAAGAAAGGTCCCAAATAGGGAATCCAAACCCTTATCCAAACTGTTCCCTGGGACTTATAGTTTGCCTCTGTACCTCTTCCCTAAGATGGTATCTCTTCAATCACTCAGCACAGCATCTAAGTGCAGGGAAGAAAAGCCTGATGTTCAAGCAGATATATACAGACCTAAACCCAAGAATTTTATTTTTGATCAGACAACGTCAACTATGTTGCCATTGCTTCCTACATGCATAAGCACATACATAGCCCAGTAGCCTTACCTTGTACCCAATTCTGCCAACAAAAATGCCAGAAGATGTTTTGGCTGACGATGTAATCTAAAAATAAAGTAAGGATATGTTTAACCTCCCCCCTTCAGAGAAATTTGATATTTATACAGGACTGGCAGGCTAAACGATCTTAAATTACAAAGTTCGAAAGGGGGCAGTGCCAGAGGGTCTGCACCAAAGAGCACAGGCAGACAATGACTGAGGACACAAGAAGGCTGAACAGTCCACAAAAAAAAAAAAACCACCATCCCTCCCAAACCAAACTCACAATTACAGTAACTATTGAAAATAAGTTTTCTATTTGAGATTTTCCATTCTTATTCTCTCATCCCCCCGCCACTCCCTGAAAAAAGTGTTACTAGCTATCATTAAAAATTCACTTTAGTATACTACCCAGATCCTCAGTATGATTTCATCAGGACTGTTTTCTGGCACACTTATGAGAAATAATTAAGACACAGAAAGCACTGCAGAAAACAATGGAAAAAAAAATTACTGAACTCCATACCATTTACCAAGAGAACAGTATTTGTAGCCAGCTCAAATCAGAAAGCACTTTCCCCAATCTCCCACCCAAGACTTGCAAATAAGTATCCCTGGTGACCCAACTACAGTGAACTCACAAAATCAACAGGCTTACTTTCAGTCCGTGAGTCCCATGTAGCAAGCCTATCATTTTCATAATTTAAGTATAAAATAAGAAATTATGTCAAATCATCTTCATAAATATCTTCTCACAGAGAGACGTAGAGGAAGCGAGCAGTATGACTGAAATAGCTTTCAGTTTACTTCTGGTTTGCCACAGTCTGTTGCCAGAAAACATGCATTCAACACAACAGCCAACAGCACAGAAAAGTGCATTCATCTGCTATTCCTGGGAAATCTTAAGAGGAAACTTACAATTTGCAGATATCTGTAAAGTTGACAAAAGATGTTTTCTTGGTCCCTACTCTTACAACCTGCGGAGGCTTCATGACAAATTTTCGTTTTTCTCCAGCTACCATATCTGGATTTTTTTCCCGCATGATGTTAAATACTCTATTGAGCAACTGCAAAAAAAGGGATTCACACCAACATGAAATCTTGCATTTCTCAAACGAAGTACATCATTTCTAAAAAACTTGAAACAGCGTTCACAATGAATATTAGACAGTCCTTGCCCATTAGCATTTCCCCATATGCTTTTGAACACACACTTAAAAAAATGTTCGGATAAATGCAAAATAAAAAAAGCTGTTTCCCCAAGGGTTTACTTCATAATCTACAATACCTCAGTCTATTTGCAGATGTGTTTTAACTATCACTAATATTGCCCTATAGGAAAGTTACCTGTGATAAAAGATGTGCTTTCTGTTATTTTTCTGTTCACAAGCTTCTGCCTACAAGTCCTTTAATTTTAAGTTAGAAATAGGACATATGAGCATAAGGCCCTGCTCTACCGATGCACATCAATGTGGCAAATATTTTTAAAAAGTCTTTTGAACATTACCTCATCATAAGTGTAGTCCCTTTCTGAGCCTGCCCACGCAGGTCCTGACTGAAGGCTAAAAGAAATTCCATCATCTTTTTTGCTATCTTCATCCTCAAAAGCTGTAAAGAAAGTTATTTGGGATTCATTAAGAAAAGAAACATTCTTTAACCTCATGCTTACACCATTTCTAAAAGGTACACCAAAGAAGATTCCACTAAGATGCGAACACAAGTCTTCTCTGTCTGCCTGCCTACAGGGGACACCAGCACTTATGGCAAATTTATACAGTGCTTTTATAGAATGTTTTTCTGATAAACGATATAGTGGTAAAGGTAACAAAAGGAATTTTGAAACAAAAAAGGCACTTGAACAGCACTTATTCACTTACAACATGGACTACATTTCACTTTCAACATCTCATTGAGCTAGGTTATACTTTTACCTTCATCCTTCTCCATTATCTCATCTTCATCTGGGAACTTCACATTCTTCTTTTTCTTCTTTTTATTGCCCAGCATGATATCAAGGTCATCTTCAGGTTCTACTGCCTCTGGCACATCTCCTTCAATTTTCAAGTCCTGCAAAGAAATAATAAGACCATAGTTTACAGTATTAAACACAAATCCCCACTGCACAGCATTAGAAATAATACTAGTAGCACACTAGACTAGATGAGTACTAGTAATATCCACTGCAATCCTGAAACATAACAGATAAGAACAGAATTAAAGTATGTTGAAGAGAGTGCTCCACTACTACCATGAAGTAGGGCTAGATTTTTATATGCCAAGCTCAGATACAATGATGTACATGCATCTAACAGTGCAGTCTGGTATTAAAACTTAGTTTATACTATTTCCTTTGGAATAGTTGATTTCCTACTAGGTAATCAATGCAGGCAAAAATCTTCTCGTCTAACTTCTGGCTGGTCAAGAACAAGGTCATACTATACTTACCTAAAGGCATCAGCCATTTTAGGGCATAAGGGAACAAAACACCCTACATGCCAGACAACAAGGTAAGGCAAAGTTGCGCTACCTGCAGCCAGCCCAATTTGTTATCACAATTCTGCACATGTAGAGCAAGCGTTTCGCCTGTCTGGGGCAGATCAGAGGGACATCTTGTTCCCCAAAAGGCAGAATCTAAAGAAGAGGTTTACACATAACGTAACATTTCTCTGTCCTCTTGCTCTCTGGGCTTGCCAGTTACACTGATGTGTGATACAAAAACACGACTTGGAACAAAACTTGAGACGAGTGAAAATATCTCATACGCCTTCTGGAACACAGAACAGTAGCCAATCATTTCTAAAGAAAACACTAGAGTAAAACCAGATTTCTTAGCAGATATATACCCTTTATTTGACGGGCTGGCCTTTAGAGGACTATTCTGTGCGTGGCTTCCGACATCCATTTACTTCTCTCACCCCAAAAGACAATTAACCTTGATGCTAGTCAACCCTTACTACAGATTGCAGAATTACTTGCTTATTGTGCAGATCAGTTAGATTTTTTTTACTTCCGGGCAAAAAGCCCTGCAGGAGCAACATGTTCAGCAGAACCTACTATATATGAAAGACACAGTGAAACCGAAGTTTCATTATTAACTGCACTAAGACACAATGACGGACTCGAAACTCCTCCTGCACTGCCAATCCCCAAAAAATGAAAGCAAGAAAGTTTTCAGCCATAGACAAGATGGCCTAATTATGTAAACAAACCTTTACACCTTCTTCCGCTTCATCTATATCAAATATCTTTTTTGTTTTTTTCTTCTTTTTCTTTTGATTGAAGAAGTTTAAATCATCCAGGTCATCTGTTGCATCTAAAAAACAAAGGATTGCCAAAAGAAGCATAACAACTGTAGAAACAGTTTAGACATTAAGGTTTCTAATTTACATCCAAATCTTCAAAACGCTACAGTAAGACATAAGCAATGACCTGTAGCCCCTACAGATATCCTTCAGGTTTTAAAGAGGTCATTCCCCTCTACCCCCAAATACCCCAGTACTATTTTTACAGTTCTGCACCTAACTGCATTTACTTTTTAAGTGCTTAATCTTTCTGCTGTACAAGAGAAACTAGCCACTTTTGTCATCATAGCAGAGATGCTTGAAAAAAAATGAAAACTGTAGGAGGAAGGTATAGTTTCCTTGGTCTACTGCAGGAGCCAATTTTATCAACAAACTGGATTTAAGTTAACAGCATTCCCTGAATCAGGTCGTCTTGAAATGACATTGGCCTCAATTTAAAAAGCAAGGTTATATACACAATCGTAGGCTTATTTCCTGAAGGATTCCAAAGAACACTCTGGTTATCACATTCACAGTTGTCCAAAAACTAGAAACCCTTTTAACCATATTTCTATTATCACACTATTGCTTAACTATTGCAACAACTGCATGTGGAAGACATAGAACTTCATGCTAACTATTTTAGGGATTCTCTTTTCATTGTCTCATGCAAAAGACTCTGAGTCAGGAAAGTGGAATTTACATAAGCCACTGGTAGCTTGCTGGATGTCTGTGAACGTGATTTCAAGCAGGAAGGAAATATGCCCTCCAAACAGGCAGCAGAGTATTACTCACAAGCCTCTAAACAAATCTGGGCCCCAGCATTATACACTGTGATGCCAAATTCTTGAAATGGGGCTTGTAGTCTCAAAATACAGAAGGACTACCTTTGAGAGTTTATCTACATGGATTCACTTTACCTTTCTTCCTGCTGTCTTCTTCATCTGCTTCAACATCTTTGTCTTCTGTTGGCTCTGGTTCAACTTCTTTTGTTTCCGATTGCTGAGTCTCTTCCGCTTGTGTATCCCCTCCTTCCTCATCCAACATAAAAGGCTTCTTCTTTTTCTTCTTCTTCTTGCTCATAGTGGGATCAAAAATCATCTGTAAAAGTCAAGAGTTCCTTAGCAGCACAATAATCACCTACCATTTAATAACACCTTTAAGTTTCCTCGACATTCCTTCAGTTACACAAACTGTTCCTTGGCTTCAATCTCAACTAGGGATTTTTCTAAATCTGTAACAATGTAATACAAGTTAACTGACTCAAAACAGTGATTACATAGGCTTCCTTAAAAACACCACAAATCTTGTCCCAACGCATAACTGACGTGACCAATTACAAGACAAGATAGATTAGAACGCTGCTTGACAGTTTAGAGCTTCTGCTACTTTTCCTATGATAGTCCAAGTTTCCTGCCATCTATGTATTAGTTCAGCTGAAAAGATATTAAAGCTGTGAATCTCTGACAGACTAGCTACCAGCTACTTCTCCGTTTTATTATCATTATGGACTCAAATTTAAGTAAGACTATGCAAAGCAATCACTGAACCACTCAGCATCAGAAAGAAGTTTAAGCCCACCTATACCACAGAGCCTGATTACATGTCAGTTACACTTTGTACTTCCATTTGTGAGACACATTAATTTCCAGATTTATTAAGAAGCAAGATTTACCAACACCTCTCTTGACAAGAACACTCTGGACTAGGGAGAAACCTAGAAGGGGCTGGTGACACAGCAAGACCTGTATCAGCTCTCAACACTGTGAAGCAGCAAAGGTCTCATCCTTTTCCCCCACAGGTGGGAAACTGAACCTCAGAGACCAAGTGATTAAAAGCCGTTAATGAGTTCTTTAGCCAGCAAATAAGCTTAATTCACATAGTCTGACTGTGAAGAAGGCACTGACCCCAAGACTCACTTTTAATCTATTCATCATCTGCAGACCTGAGATATTTAACACACAAACAATTCAGTTTTCCAACACAGGAACGCTTACTTTTTTCACTTAAGATGCAAGTTTGACATCATAGCTATTGGTCAGTTTTGTTACATACATCTGGCCATATTTTCACACCATAGTATATATTTAATACATCAAACAATTTTAGGCACTTAATGAGACTTTCTCCAGTTTTTCTTGTCTAGTAATTGAAGAACATTCTCACAGATAGTTAAAATTCCGCATCATGAATACCCTCACTCATGAAAATACCACCACTTCATCAAAGAAGCAGTTCTCCACCTCCTTGTTTTGTTACACCCTGCAAGTTTGGTGGTTTCCCTCCCCCCATGAAGCAATCTTTTCCTCGCACTTCTCATTCTCCTACACATGATATTCTTGTGATACTCTTCCAATTTTCTGGAACTTACGTGTTTCATAAAGGCTCTATTGAAAGGCAGTACAACGCACATAGGGGTGTTTGAAGCACCGCATCACAAAAGTGTCCATATATATGGGACACCGAAGCTTGAGGCTTTTGAACTGCTGAAGCGTGTCTTTAGTTGTACACACTAGAGCGATTTTCAAAAAAGTTCTGTCAGAGGGCTTCCCTCTAATGCTTAGTTAGACACACGTATGAATCATGCTCTTGTAACGAACAGTAATCAAAGAATGTGCACAACCGGTTACACTGTCTGCTGGCTTCCTCTTGTAAGCTCCACAGTCTGCTGAAACAGAAGGAAAGCTGCCTGCATCGGCAAGAGTCCACAGCTTTGCGAACAAGCACATGAACACCATTTTCAAGATCAGGACTCATTTCAATGAAGAAGCTTTGCAAGACTCTGAAGAGTTTTATATCTTCTCACATGATTAAGCAAACATAAGATTATGCTTAGATCGGGTGTAATAATTTCTAAGAAGGAACCAGCCCACCCGCCCCAAATCACTCTTCCCTTTGCAAAGAAAAAGACATCTTTCATCCTGAACCACCATAAAGCATATCTTGTGTCTACAAGAGACAGAATGCGTCTTCAGTAGTACCACACTAAACTGAAGTTAACACACAAGGACAACTTCTGGACGCAGGAGATTGTTTTTTCAGCATTAAAACTATGTAGCTGGCCTTGAACAGAGCACTGCTTTGACGGTCCACTCCATCCAGTTAGGTCAAGCCAAGCTTCTGCAAACCTAAGACCTAGTCACAACATGCTAACTGCTCTCAGGAAACTTATAGTAGAGTTCCACAACCCGAGAAGGAGGTCTATGCCTGAAATATTTTGTTCATCAAGGGCTTCAACGAAAACTAAGCAGGAGTCTTAGGTCACACACACTTTTATAAATCATGATATAAACTAACCAGCCTGATAACCAGGCTATTCTGTGTTTTGCCTTTCTGAGCTAGACATTTCAGAAATTTCTTCATTCCTTTTCTCTATTCAGTATGTTCGATTAGTCAAAGCATTATGACAACATTTAAGCACTGAAAAACTCTACAAAGTTGCAGGCCCACTGCTAAAGGGACTGGAGCCCCCAGCGCAAATACACCAAACCCTATGCCTTTCCTGTGTAGAAATGGTTATAAATTTCCATCCTGTTTCTGCTCTCAGAGCCAAATTCCCATATGGGGTTTTCTCTTCTGTAGACCACACAGTTCTTTCTCACATCCAGCTCCATATATCTACTCTTTTTTCCAAATGCCTACAACGGCCAAAATTCCAACTTACAGAAAACGAGCAAGTGAAAGAACAGAGGCGGGGAGGGGGGGAAGAATCAAAGCTTCATAGTCCAAATGCAACTCTCAAGACAAAAGCCAACATTACTCTAAACTGCTGTGACAGTGGCAAATGCTGGGGATTCTAACAGAGGTTACAAATAAATCCCATTTCATTAGCCTGAATAAACACAGGCATGTCTACAAAGCACACAGCAACTCTGCACTGATAAAGTTAGTTCAGGTATCCTTACACTACACTGAGCTGATGTCTGCAAGGGAGTGCGAAATTATTAAGACCAATCTGCACCTAAACCCTCTGGCTGCTCAAAACACAGCATTCTCTAATACTTCCTGGAGCTTCATAAAACTACAGGGCCAGAAGAACTTTTAGGTACCTAGTAGGATTATATATATAGTAGGATTTTTAATAAAGCAAATAGATGTTAACGGACTGCTTCCCCTTGCAAACAGGGCCTGAGTTGCCTCTGCTGTGCCACACTTTTAGGCAGCACTCAGACAGTAGATGTTTCTACCAGGGAGTTTCATTTTGTATACACCTCTGAAAATTTTAAGCTACAGTCCAATGCAACAAAACAAAGTTTTGTAACATCTATACCAGTTTAAGGTGCAAATTTGTCTTCATGAGTCTTCACCCTCCTCAACTTTATAGAATCATTGGCTTTAAAAAGTTTCACCAACTTAACATCAATAACAAATTACCTGGCTCCTAACAACCAGATAAACAGAAGTTCTGGAAGGCATCTGCGCTCACTCACTCTCACACGTACACTAGCCGGAAGGTCTAACACCGACAGTTCAACTGTGACATGTGCTACCATTTTTATTCTCTGCCAGTCTGCTACATAAAGCAATCCAGAGATGTAATTTTACTATACTAGATATTCCTGGTATCACCTCAGTGTCAGAACAAATGCATTATGCAAGAAAAGTAATTTTACTGACACTTAAACCAAATACAAACCGGGAAACTCCAGATGAACTGCTCTATGGTCCTATGATCACCTGAGACAGAAAGCATCTGATGCAATGATTCCCGGGTCCTAATTTCTGGAACCAGAGTACAACCCAGACATTAGAACTGCAGTTCCAGGGACATAATTAGGCATAAAAATGCAGTACATTCATTCTAGATGTTAAAGTAGCTGAATAAGTCAGTCTCAGCTACCATTAAAATAACTAGTAATTACGCTAGTTCTCCTTTATTACATAGGACAAATTATGACTTGCCTGTCTCCAAGGCTAGAGTGATCACTTTGCTCAGAAGGAAACAGCCACACAGGTGTTTTAAACAACACCAGAAAGAAGACCAAAAGCAGCCATCTCGTGGATTCAGCCAGTGCAGCTTCCCACAGGCTATACAGTCATCCATCAGGGTGCTTATAACCTCATACATGTAAAGCTTTCCTTTTCCCCACGAGAGCAACTGAAAGGAGGTTAGTAAAGGTGCCAACACATGGCATCTACAACACCTGAAAAAATTCTCAAAGACAGATGTATCTACTTCCCTGGAAGTGTGCCTAAGCAAACACCATCAGATCCGGAAAACCTGAAGTTACCATTTGTTAAGATGTACCTAGTTAGCTCTCCGGGTTAAAAGACAAGATATTAAAGCTCCAGAAAGAGACGGTGGCAAGTAAACTGACTAAATGCTACGTATCGCTAGAAGAGCACGAAACACGATGGGGAAGGGGTGGCGGAGGCAATCTGCCTTCCTCCCCGGCCCTCCCTCTGCCAGAGGCAGGCGCCGGCAGAACACGGGGAACTCCAGGCGAGTTTTAGGCCTTCCCACGATACGCGGAGCCAGACCACAGCCGCGGGCCAGGCGGGACCCCGCAGCGCGCAGAGGCCGGGAAGGTTCCCGGGAAGGCGCCAGCCCCCGGCTCGGCCCGGCCCGGCCTCCACCCATCGCACCGAGGCGGCCGCGGCCCCACTGCTCAGGGACGGCGGCGAGCGCGGCAGCGGCCGGTGCCCGCCCGGCGGGGCCGCGGGACCCACGCACCGCGGCCCTCCCGAGCACCGAGGCGCCGGCTCTGCCCCAGGGCGGAGGCCGCGCTCGCCGCCCGGCGCAGGCCTCAGGCCCGCTCTCCCACATGGCGGCGGCCCCGGCCACGGCGCAGGCCTCGAGTCCGGCTCCCCCGAGGGCGGCGGCCGCCGGGTCTCACCTCGTCGCCCGACATGGCTGCGGCCGGGCGCGGAGCGGTGCGGGAGGCGGGCGGAGCGGCGGGCGCTCAGGGACGCGGTCAGCCGTTGCCCGCGACCGCCGCGCTCGCCTCTTGCATCAGCGCTCCCCTCCCCCGCAGCCGCCGCGCCGCGCTCCCCCGCGCCTGCGCAGCCGCCGCGCGCATGCGCGCCCCGCCGCGGCGCCTCGCGGGAGTTGTCGTTTCCGCAGGTGCGCCTGCGCCGCGGGGCGGGAGCCGTGAGGCGGCGGCGGCGGCGGGCGCGGCGCGGCTCTTCCCGCCCTCTCCCCGCCGCCGGGGAAGCGGGGCCGTCACCCCGGTTGGCATCCGACGGCCGCAGTTGTCTCCCCCTCGGCATCGCCGAGCTAACGCAGGCGGCTCCAGCAGGCACCTCCGTCCGGGCTTGTTTCCCTGCGGAAGGGCCTGCGGAGGGGTCGGGCAGCGGCTGCCGCGACCGTTGCTGCTGGTGTGAGGCGGGGAACGGCGGCAGGGCCCCCACGAACTCAGGGCTGTGTGCCCTGAAGGTGTCCTTGGTGTTCACAGGGTGCCTCTTCCCGGGCTTTATTGGGCCTATGAAGAGTAGCATTTCTTTCCCAGGTTTATTGCACACAAAAGCATGAAGGGAATAGGAGGAATACATACCAGCGAATGACAGGGCGGAGGCACAAGGGAGGGAGAGAACTGAGTGGTTGCTCTGATCAAAGTAGGGGAGAAGCACAATACTGCTTTGTCCACCATTAAAAAAGCAGACCTTCCTTCCTCCCCCAGAATCTTGGACTCCTTGGTGTAGGAAAGGACTTGTGGAGAGCGTCTGGTCCAACCGGCTTGCTCATGCAGAGTCAGCTAGGACAGGTTGCTCAGGACCCTGTCCTGCTGGGTTTTGAATATCTCCAAGGATGGGGACACCACAACCTCTCTGGGAGACCTGTTCCACCATCTTCACAATAAAAACATTTTTTCTATGTTTAAGTAGAATTTCCTGTATTTCAACCTGTGCCCGCTGCCCCTTGTCCTGTCACCCTGAAGAGTCTGGCTCTGTCTTGTTCACCTCCCTCTGTATACACATTGAAGAGATCCCCCTGAGCCCTCTCTTTTATAGATGTAACAATTCAGGCTCTCTCAGCTTCTCCTCATATGTCAGATACTCCAGTCCCTTAGTCTTCTTCCTCATTCCATTTCCCTCATAGAATCATAGGGTCATAGAACGTTTGGGTTGGAAGGCACCTTTAAAGGTCGTCTAGTCCAACCCCCTGCAATGAGCAGGGACATCTGCCACTAGATCAGGTTGCTCACAGCCCCGTCCAACCTCACCTTGAATGTTTCCAGGGATGGGATGTCTGCCACCACTCTGGGCAACCTGTGCCAGTGTTCCCAGTGTAAAAAACTTCTTCCTTATATCTACCCTCTTTTAGTTTAAAACTATTACCCCTTGTCCTATCGCTACAGGCCCTACTAAAAAGTCTGTCCCCATCTTTCTTATAAGCCCCCTTTAAGTACTGAAAGGCCGCAATAAGGTCTCCCCGGAGCCTCTCCTTTTCCAGGCTGAACAACCCCAACTCCCTCAGCCTTTCCTCATAGGAGAGGTGTTCCAGCCCTCTGATCATGTTTGTGGCCTCCTCTGGACCTGCTCCAGCAGGTCCATGTCTTTCCTGTGCTGAGGACCCCAGAGCTGGACGCAGTACTGCAGGTGGGGTCTCACCAGAGCGGAGTAGAGGGGCAGAATCCCCTCCCTCGACCTGCTGGCCACGCTGCTTTGGGTGCAGCCCAGGACATGGTTGGCCTTCAGGGCTGCAAGCGCCCATTGCCAGCTCACGCCCAGCTTTTCATCCCCCAGTACCCCCAAGTCCTTCTCGGCAGGGCTGCTCTCAATCCCTTCATCCCCCAGCCTGTATGGATACTGGGGGTTGCCCCGACCCAGGGGCAGGACCTTGCACTTGGCCTTGTTGAACCTCATGAGGTTCCATGGGCCCACTTCTCGAGCTTGTCCAGGTCCCTCTGGATGGCATCCCGTCCCTCAGGCGTGTGGGATTCGCAGGGAGTGTTGCGAGCGGCCTTGAACAATTAGACATAGCCTTGAAAGACATAGAATAAGGGAGTAAATAAGTGATAAAGCAGGTGCGCAGAAAAGAAGCTGAAGACTGAAATAACTTGGAAAACAGATAAGAGACCGAAGCCAGAAGACATGTGTCTTGCTCGACAGCACCAATCAGAAGCTTAGCCGCGGCGCGTGAACAGAAAGTATTAACTAATCATGGAACAAGCCTGAGCGCGTGGACAGCTAATGAATCTATATAAGCACAAATTTGTAAACAATAAAGGTCTTTGGTTTTACCCGCACCAGAGTCCGTGAACCATCCCTACAAATGGCGCCCAACGTGGGGCACGAAACTACAGCGTGGAACGTACGTCGGTAGGGACTCCAGTTGGACGAATTCATCAGCGGAGGAGCTGAACGACCTGGGTCTCAATCACCAAATAAAGGTGAGCAACTGGAGCATTTTTTTTTTTTTTAAATGGGGGCGCATATGTCTGTAGAAGAAGCGTCCATTTTACAGCTGTTATTGCAATTGTTAGCTAAGTGGGGAATCAAATATGAGGAACGGACTATGAAAATGTTGTTAATGTGGCTTAAAACGCACGGAGCTCCCACTCAGTTGCATGAAGTATTTGATGTAGATAATTGGGAGAAAGCCGGTACGCTAATCTGGGAAGCAGCCTCACAAGGTGACCTTACGGCAGCTCAAATTATGACCACTTGGCGAGTAGTGACAGATAATTTATGGCAGATTAAGGCAGATAAAAAAGCTGCCGCTGCCGCTGCGAGTGCTGTAGCTCCCCAGACCCCCCCTGAAGAAACGACAGCGAGCATAGGGGGAGAAAAAACTGCTTCCACTGTCAGACCTAAATCCCAAGATTTACAGGCTGCCTCAGTACCTCCGGAGGGTGAGCAGTGTCAGCTTGAGGATGCATCTGGACAATTGCCCGGTTTTACGCCAGCATCTGTAGCAATCCCTCCCGCCCTGCCGAAAGAAACGACATCGGACGGCATGGACTTTGATCCTAAAGATCGGTGGGCAAGGCTAAGGGAGGAGGCGATTAAGACAGGAGACCTTGAGGCAGTGAGTTGGTCCTCTCCTGTCCTGGTGCGGGATCAAGGACCAAATGAGTGGCAACCGTTCCATTGGGACTTAATCAAGGAGTTGCGAAAAACCGTTGTGACCTATGGACTTTCTGCCCCCTTTTCGCAGAGTCTGTTAGAAAATGTTTTTACAGGACAATTGCTTACTCCTTATGATATATGCCAATTAGCCGCCATGATTTTAACGCCAACTCAGAAACTGTTATTTACACAACAGTGGCAGGATCTGTGTGCCCAGGAAGCACTTGCAAATTTAGAAAAGCAGCCGAATGATCCATTACATGGAGCAGGCTTACCCCAGCTGCTAGGGCGGCCGCCGCTAGACGATCCGCGATTACAGGCACGACTTGACCCCGCGATTTTGCGTTTGACTGCCTGATTAGCTTATCAAGCCATGGTTAAAGCACCAGAAACAGGAAAAACAGAAAAAAAATTTACCCGTATTATACAACAAACGAACGGCCTTACATGCAATTTATTGATCGCTTGAGAGACGCTCTCGATAAGCAGATTGATAATGCCGAGGCAAAAGAAGCCCTATTACTTAAGCTAGCGGTTGAAAACGCTAATGTAGACTGTAAACGAGTATTACAAACCCTACCACAAGGGGCCGGTATCATACAGATGATCGAGGTCTGCAATAGAGTTGGTTCTGTCTTACACCAAACTGAAGCCCTTGCTGGGGCCTTTGCAGCGGCAGTGACTGTTACAAATAGCAAGTGTTTTCGTTGCGGAGCGAGCGGCCACTTTAGACAACAGTGTCCAATGAAACCTGAGCGAGGCATCAATGCGCTAGCGCCGCACCCCTGTCCACGTTGCCATAAAGGCCGGCACTATGTGAATCAGTGCCGATCCAGATTTGATAAAGGTAGGAACCCGTTACCGTGGTCCTCCAAGTCGGGAAACGGGCAGCGCAGCGCGCCGCGGGGGCGCGCTCCGACACAAATACCACCGCCCGCAACACCAGGAAATGCGCCTCAACCGAGCTGCAATCCCTCATCCGCATGGATGACCTCTGCGCCAGTACCTCAGGAAGTGCCGGAGTGGATGTCACCACAGTAACAGAGACTGTGCTGTTAGACCAGAAGGTTGCTAAAATTCCATTGAATGTCATAGGCCTGCTAGGCATCAGTCTGAGTGCTCTTTTAGTAGGGCGATCCAGCACCACCCTACAAGGCCTGTTTATATTGCCTGGTGTTATTGATGCCGATTATGATGGACAAATACATGCACTAGCGTGGACACCCTCCCCACCGGTGACCATACCAGCTGGAAGCTGGATAGCCCAGCTGATCCCATTCAAAGCCTGTGTACCTAGGGCGTCCAACGCTGAGCGAGGAACCTCCGGATTTGGATCAACTGGACCGCCCGAACTCTATTGGACTTTACAGATTACTAATGAACATCCAACCATCAAAGTTACCCTTATACAAGCGCAAGCCAAACCCTCCGAAGTTACACTTTCTGCCCTTGTGGATACTGGAGCTGATGTTACTGTTATATCACATCATTTTTGGCCTCCCAGTTGGCCCACTACAACAATACATGGTGGTCTTGTTGGTATCGGCGGTCTTTCTACGTCACAACAAAGCGTTAACCTGATACAGGTACGGACAACTGATGGACAGTGTGCCAATATCCACCCATATGTAGCCTTCACACCGATCAATCTATTAGGGCGGGACGTTTTGTCGGCTCT
Source organism: Gymnogyps californianus (assembly GCF_018139145.2). Classification (NCBI taxonomy): domain Eukaryota; kingdom Metazoa; phylum Chordata; class Aves; order Accipitriformes; family Cathartidae; genus Gymnogyps; species Gymnogyps californianus. The sequence goes on along the minus strand of NC_059487.1, from coordinate 2,096,051 downwards.
GTCGGTGGCACTTACCACAGCTACATCGCCTTTTCCACAGAGGCCATTGGAGAGCGGCCAACACTCCGCCTCACGTGGCTGACTGATAAGCCTGTGTGGGTGGACCAATGGCCTCTCGTCAAAGAGAAGGCCGCAGCACTACGAGAGCTGGTAGCAGAACAATTGGCACAAGGACATATTGTTCCGACAACTAGCCCATGGAATACCCCAGTGTTTGTCATTAAAAAGAAAAATGGGAAGTGGCGTTTGCTACATGATCTGCGACGAATCAATGCAGTAATTGAAGACATGGGTTCACTGCAACCAGGTATGCCATCTCCCGCAATGATCCCCGCGAATTGGAATATTATTATCATCGATTTAAAGGATTGTTTTTTTACCATACCCTTAGCAGCGGAAGATACATCTAGATTTGCCTTTTCAGTACCCACGGAGAACTGTAAAGAACCTATGCAAAGATATCGTTGGACAGTACTGCCACAGGGAATGAAAAATTCACCCACCATTTGCCAGCAATATGTTGCCACTGCACTGACGCCAATTCGACAGCAGTACCCGCAGTTAGTGTGCTATCATTATATGGATGATATTTTATTAGCAGGAAAGCCCACCGAAAACTTAACCTCGACAATACAGGAAGTCATCAACAGCTTGAATAAATATGGTTTACAGATAGCAGAAGAAAAGGTGCAAGAAGTAGCACCGTGGAAGTATTTAGGGTGGAAAATTACGGAGCGCACCATCCAGCCACAGGCAGTGCAACTTCAAACAAATATTTCGACACTTAATGACTTGCAGAAATTGTTAGGAAATATTAACTGGATACGAACAGTCATAGGGATCGATAATCAAATGCTAGCGCCATTGTTTGATTTATTGCGAGACGACGCACTGACTACTACTCCTCGGCAGTTAACGCCTGAGGCCAGAAAGGCGATTGACAACACTAACGTTTTGCTCACAAGGAGACAAAGTCACCGTCTAGTTGAACAACATGACATCTGCTTGTATCTCTGTAACCAACCTCAACAACCTGTCGCCCTCGCTGGACAATGGGTTACCACCCTTGCAGACCCTTTAGTCATTCTGGAGTGGGTTTTCCTACCTTACCAGCTTAAGAAAACCATCACCAGCAGAATTGAGTTGATCGCTCTGTTAATACAATGGGGTAGGACGCGAATATGTGAATTAGCAGGTAGTGAGCCCGCAATCATCAGCATACCCTTGACACAGGAATATTTAGACTGGTGCTTACAGCATAATGTGTTGTTACAGATAGCTCTGGAAGGATATCCAGGCAAACTTGTAGTGCATTTGCCGCCTCACAAGCTATTTTCCCTCCTACAGGAAGTTGGTATAGTGGATAGGCCACTTATCAACATCAACCAGTGCATGGTGTTACAGTTTTTACAGACGGATCAGGGAAGACAGGAAAGGCCGCGTTAGTTTGGAGACAGAATGGCCAGTGGCAGCAAGAAGTATATTATATGCAGGGTTCGCCACAAATCGTAGAATTGCATGCAGTCATACAAGCCTTCAAAAGGTGGCCTGAGCCTCTTAATATTGTATCAGATTCACAGTATGTGGTAGGAGTGGTTCAACGCATTGAGCGCGCCTACATTAAACATATCTCAAATCAAAAATTGTTTGAAATGTTTAAACTATTATTGTATTATATTAATCACAGGACAGAACCGTATCATATTGTCCATATCCGCAGCCACACGCATCTCCCAGGGTTCTTGGCTGAAGGTAATGAAAGAGCAGACCGACTGACAACGCCGGTGTGGGCTGCTCCCGTACCCGATATGTTTCAGCAGGCACGTATGTTGCATTTTTTTTTTCACCAAAGTGCACGGGTCCTGCGCAAGCAGTTCCATTTGACCCTCTCTGATGCCCGTACGACTGTACAGGCATGTCCAGATTGCCAACAATTGGCCAGTGGTCCCCCGCCTGCTATTAATCCGCGGGGTTTACAGGTGCTACAACTATGGCAGACAGATGTCACACATGTTACCGAATTTGGTCGTTTAAAGTATGTCCATGTCTCCGTGGACACTTTTTCCCATGCGATATGGGCTTCTGCCGCCACTGGAGAAACCAGCCGCCACATCCAAACCCACTTTCAGGGTGCCTTCGCGGTTCTAGGCATCCCCCGACAGATAAAAACGGATAACGGTCCTGGCTATATCAGCCAGCCCACTCAAAGGTTTTTTCAGCGCTGGGCAGTGCAACACCTCACTGGTATCCCACACTCTCCTACTGGGCAAGCCATCATTGAGCGCACACACCGTGTGCTCAAAACCATGTTGTTAAAACAAAAAGGGGGAACTGTTGGAGACTCCCCGCAAACACGCTTAGCAAAAGCAATGTATGTGTTGAATCATCTGTCCTTTACCCCTCATACTGAGACACCGGTGATGCTCTACCATTTTCACTCTTTAGGGGAGGTATCACAGCAAACATTACGAGATAAAAATGTCCCTGTCATGGTGAAATCCCTACTAAATGGTAAATGGGAAGGTCCATTTACATTAATAACATGGGGGAGAGGGTATGCTTGTGTTTTGACAGATCACGGGCCCCGCTGGGTTCCAGCTCGATGTGTACGGCCAGCGCTCACAAAGCTGCCGGTACCAGGCAAACAACAGACAACCGCAAAAGACCCTGCAGGGTCTGCCGAGACATCAGAAGACATTTTGAGTGACAGCGCAAACTGTTTTGATGGGAAATGACTTGCTTGAGACAGTAAGGAGTTGTGTATCAGGCCTCACTAGGCCGCAGGTGTCTGTATGTCTAGTCTGTAAGCGCTGCTGTGGATATATTACTGTACATTGTATATTTTGTAGAAAGTATTTGATTTATTTTAATGGTAATCAGCACATTTATCTGAATCATACTTTAGCACCATTGTGTATTCATTGTAAGAGAATCAATAGTATACGTAAGATCTATTCAATCCGTTATTTTTGTTGTTATACAGACCGGTATATAAAATGGAGAGGATAACGACCTTTTTAAGCTTGATTGGGTGTATACAAGCAATATGGGTGCCACCACAACCAAAGATGAATGTGTGGGTCATGTTAGCGAATCTAACAGGACAAGATTTTATTTGCCTGTCTATTGTATCTCCAGGGAACCCTTTTTCAACGTCTTGTGCGAGTCCTGGCGGATACCTGGCCCAACACTATCCAGTCCCAGCATTTGTGCTCCAGTTTCAACGCCTGTGTCAACAACTGGGATGGGTGGAGTGCTCATTTACCCCAATTACCACAGGAGGCGCAAGAACTTGGACTCCTGGGTTCAGTTAAAATGGACAGCTGTTTGTATTTTAATTATTCAGGGCGCAATCGAACGACGGTGCAAAATATCAACTCGTCTCTGTCCATATATAGAAATAATACAGCCTGGTGCAACTATACTAGCCCAAATATTTCCAAATCTAGCAACGCGCCTCTGGCGCTTCCCTCGGGTCTTTTTTATCTGTGGCGATCGCACATAGGGAGGAATACCATCTCATATAAAAGGAGGGCCTTGCACTTTGGGGAGGCTCACTTTGCTAACACCAAATACATCAATAATTTTAATCACCGGCGCTCCAAGCGATTGACCCACGCCTTTAAGGCACAGTGCAGGGATGATGTGGAATTTTGGAACAGTGAAAAGATAATTATGGCTTCTATAGCTGCGCCAGGGGTGGCAGCCTCACAGGCCTTAGCCACACTAAATAAATTGGGATGTTGGCTAGCCAAGCAGACTAATGCTACTTCTCAAGCCTTGAGTAGTTTGCTTTTAGATGTTGACTCAGTAAGACATGCAACCTTGCAAAATCGTGCAGCAATTGATTTTGCTTTTAGCACAGGAGCACGAGTGTGAAGACCTTGACGGTATGTGTTGTATGAATCTCTCCGATCACTCGGAATCTATTCACCGTAGCATTCAACAATTGAAAGAGGGAGTTAAAAAGCTACAAGTTGATGATGGATGGGGTTGGATAGAAAATCTTTTTAGTAACTGGGGAATTAATAATTGGCTTAAAGGTTTGATAAAGATTGGGCTAATTTTCTTATGTGCTATTTGTGGCCTCCTGCTCATTATTCCGTGTTTGCTATCCTGTCTGCAAAGGGCCCTGCAGAGGATGATAAACACAGCATTTTGGGTAGAAAAACAAAAAGGGGGAATTGTGGGATTCGCAGGGAATGTTGCGAGCGGCCTTGAACAATTAGACATAGCCTTGAAAGACATAGAATAAGGGAGTAAATAAGTGATAAAGCAGGTGCGCAGAAAAGAAGCTGAAGACTGACATAACTTGGAAAACAGATATGAGACCGAAGCCAGAAGACGTGTGTCTTGCTCGACAGCACCAATCAGAAGCTTAGCCGCGGCGCGTGAACAGAAAGTATTAACTAATCATGGAACAAGCCTGAGTGCGTGGACAGCTAATGAATCTATATAAGCACAAATTTGTAAACAATAAAGGTCTTTGGTTTTACCCACACCAGAGTCCGTGAACCATCCCTACACAGGCATGTCAACCGCACCACTCAGCTTGGTGTTGTCTGCAAACTTGCTGAGGGTGCACTTGATCCCACTGTCTATGTCATTGATGAGGATATTAAACAGTACCGGTCCCAATACAGACCCCTGAGGGACACCACTTGTCACTGATCTCCATCTGGACATTGAGCCGTTGACCACCACCCTCTGGATGCGACCATCCAACCAATTCCTCATCCACCGAACAGTCCACCCATCAAATCCCTATCTCTCCAATTTAGAGAGAAGGATTTTGTGGGGGACCGTGTCAAAGGCCTTAGGGAAGTCCAGACAGATGACATCTGTAGCTCTTCCCTTGTCCACTGATGTAGTCACTCCCTCGCAGAAGGCCACTAGGTTGGTCAGGCAGGACTTGCCCTTGGTGAAGCCATGCTGGCTGTCTCGAATCACCGGCCTGTCCTCCATATGCCTTAGCATAGGCACATAGGATCTGTTCCATGATCTTCCCAGGCACAGAGGTGAGGCTGACAGGTCGCTAGTTCCCAGAGTCCTCCTTTCTACCCTTTTTCAAAAATGGGTGCAACGTTTCCCTTTTTCCAGTCATCAGGGGCTTCACCTGACTGCCATGACTTTTCAAATATCATGGAGAGTGGCTTGGCAACTACCTCAGCCAATCCCCTCAGGACTCTGGGTTGCATCTCATCAGGTCCCACAGACTTATGTATGTTCATGTTCCTCAGGTGGTCACGAACCTGATCTTCTCTTACAGTGGGAGGGACTTTGCTCCCCCAGTCCCTGTCTTGTGGTCCCTCCACTCGAGAGGTATGGGAAGAGAGGTTGCCAGTGAAGACTGAGGCAAAAAAGTTGTTGAGTACCCCAGCCTTCTCCTCATCTGTTGTTACCAGTTTGCCAGTCTTGCTCATTGGGGGAGTACGCTTTCTTTGACCTTCCTTTTCTGGCTGACATACCTGTAGAAACCCTTCTTATTATTCTTTGCATCCCTTGCCAAGTTCAGCTCCAGCCGTGCCTTGGCCTTCCTGACCCCATCCCTACACAACCAGGCAGCATCCCTATACTCTTCCTAGGATACCTGTCCCTGCTTCCACTGCCTGTGCATTTCCTTCTTGCCCTTTAGTTTGACTAGCAGGTCTCAACTCAGCCACGCTGGTCTCTTGCCTTCCTTTCCTGATTTCTTACCCCTGGGATCGAGAGCTCTTGGGCTCTATGGAAAGTGTCCTTAAATATTGGCCAGCTCTGTTCTGCTCCCTTGTCCCTGAGGGCAGTTTCCCAGGGGGTCCAATTGACTAACTCCTTGAAGAGCTGGAAGTTTGCTTTCCTAAAATTCAGGGTCCTGACTTTACTCTTCGCCTGACCCATATCCCTCAGGACTGTGAACTCCACCAGTGCATGATCGCTGCAGCCCAGGCTGCCTCCAATCTTGATGTCACCGATTAGCTCACTTGCATTGAGGACCAACAGGTCCAGTATCGCATCCCCTCTGGTAGGGCTGTCTATTACCTGGCTTAAGAAATTATCCTCCATGCACTCCAGGAGTCTCCTGGATTGCCTACAGCTCACCATGCTACTTTTCCAGCAGATGTTGGGGTGGCTGAAGTCCCCCAGCAGGACGAGAGCCTGCGAGCACGATGCCTCCTGTAGCTGGAGTAAGAAGGCTTCGTCAATAGGCTCCCCTCGATCGGGCAGCCTGTAGGAGACACCAACCACAAGGTTCCCTTTGTTGCCTCAGTCTCTAATTCTTACCCATAAGCTTTCAACCTGCTCGTGGCTATTCTTCAGAGACAGCTCTTCAAACTCTATCTGTTTCTTGATGTAGTGGGCAACCCCTCCGCCCCTCCTTCCTCGCCTGTCCCTTCTGAACAGCCTGTAGCCATTGATAGCTGCGCTCCAGTCATGGGATTCGTCCCACCAAGTTTCAGTAATGGCGACTAGGTTGCAGCTTTCTAGCAGCACGGTGGCTTCCAACTCCTCCTGTTGTTGCCCATGCTGCGTGCATTGGTGTAGAGGCACTTCAGCTGGGCTGTCAGCCGTGTCACCTTCTTAGAGGAACACCCCTTAATTCCTTTGAGGTATTTCACTGGTGTTACCCTCTTGGCTCCTATGACCTCAGGAGCCCCTGGCTCATCTTTGTAAGACTTCAAGTGTGCTCCAGTGTAACCAGCGCATCTCAGAGCAACAGGCTGAGGGCCCTCGCTAGCACCCTGTCCCTCTAACCTTGGCGTGTCATCCCACAGCTTGTCACGGGCAAGCCTGATATTATCCCTCTCCCCTTGAAGTCTAGTTTAAAGCTCTGTCAATGAGCCCCGCTAGCTCACGAGCAAAGACCCTCTTCCCTCTTTGAGAAAGGTGAATCCCACCTGACGCCAGCAAGCCTGGTGCCGTGTACGCCATCCCATTATCGAAAAACCCAAAATTGTGGCAGTGACACCAGCCACGGAGCCATGTATTGATAGACTGGGCCCATCTGTTTCTTCCAATGTCGCTGCCCGCAACTGGAAGGAGAGAGGAAAAAATAACCTGTGCTCCAGATTCCTTTACCAACTGTCCCAAGGCCCTGAAGTCTCTTTTGATCGCCCTTGGACTACACATTGTGGCTTCATCACCACCCACATGGAAGAGCAGTAATGCGTCCGAGGGCTGTACCAGGCCAGGAAGTTTCCTAGTGATGTCCTTCACTCGGGCCCCCGGGAGGCAGCAGACTCCCCTAATACTAGCTAATAAAAGAATATGGCACTAATACACAACAGAATTACTTACCACGAAGTACATGTTAAAATTCTGCCTCCCAACCAACTCTTTGAAATTAAAAGGTCATCCATTTCATGCAAGATTTAGTGTTAAAGCAGACAGAGCCATCAGCCCAAACATTGTTACAGGGTGTTTTACGTTTTAATATTTTCAGATCATTTGCATTCTTGGAGTCCCATAACTTCCCATTATGTGGTGTAAACTTGTACTATTCTTTTTACGCTAGCAGAGATTATGCATACTATAGCATTTAACTTTTTAATCTCCTACAAGAAAAGACTGCCCATCTTGTCTATCCTTGGTCTTCCTTTCATCTACCTTTCTTGCTTGCCTCACTTGAAAATGAGGACACACAGCATACTCCATATGCAAAGCCATCAGTTTGGAGACACAGTAGGCACCAGGACAGGATCAGTTTTAGCTTTTTCCAGTATGGCTAAAATATTTTTCTGTTAAACCTCTGAAACCCAACTTCAAAAGATTACTTTCCTTTCTTACCTCAATACCACCACATTTCCCTGGGTATTTGCAGCATTTCTGTCTTTGTCACTTGCCGTCACGTCGCAGGGATACCATGGATTTTCAGGTACTGCAGGCAGCGGTTATTTAATGCTGTTGGTAAGCTGAGCAGACACATTTGGTGTTGCTGTAACACTGAAGATGGTCTCCCACCAAAGTCGTCTTCCTTCTCTTGCTGCAAGCGTTTGCTTCAACATCCCTGTCATATTAGACTGTTCACACTGGAACACTTTTCATTGGCATGAAGCCAGAGCGCATGGATTGCTAATGACTGTGCCTGCGCTGGCCTACCCACAGCCCAACACCCACCTCACTTCCCAGAGCTCACCTAGACCAGCCTCCTGTCCTGAGACAGGATAACTATATTTTTATCACCCTCAATTACGTTTGTCTAAGCTGTTCTTAAAAACCACCATGGACAGAGATTCTCTCTGCAGCCTGTTCAAATGCCTGACAAAAAAACTTCTTCATCTTCCTTGCTGTGACTTAACCCAATGCCTGTTGTAGTGTCCCCTGAGGACACAGAACTTCACTGTTCTCTGCGTGACAGCCCACGGGCCTTTGGAATATCGCTGTGCCCTTTCTTGTCTTGCCTCCACAGTCGTCTTTTTTAAAAGATGCACATCCAGCCCCTCCAACCTTTTTCACGAGATCATAATTTTTTGTTGTCATTTTCATTGCTATCTTCTGCACCTCACTTACGTATGTACGTATTTCTTAAGTGCAGTGCCCGATACTGGGCATAGTACTTTCGTCGGATGCCTTGGCAGTACCAAATAGAGCAGCATAATTCCCCCCCATGTCTCATCCATAACATATCTGTTAATACATTCTAGAGTAAGAGTCACCATTTTCTTTGTTAGTAATACTTCGGGACCAAGTATTATTGTTGACAAATACCCTGAGATACAAGGTGATCAAAAATCCCGAGATTTCCTCCATTAGGGCTGCCTAATGAATAATTCATAACATAATGTGCACGCACATAATACACAATATTTGGAAAATGTCAGAGGAAAAGCTAGTGGGAGCTGCTAGAAGTGCTGTGCTGGAGTTACGACCTGATCTTCAGATAGAAACCAAAACGCTGTCTTTCAAGCTCTTGGCTGCAGACACTGCAACATCAAAGGCATGCCTGGGAGATCACCTTATATTGATTTTTTCCCCTCCTCTGCTGACAGACTATTCAGGATGCAGGACTTTCCTGTTCCATTTTCTTCTTTGCCTTCCTTGTGAATTAAATAAGTTCCAGAAACTTAAGAGCGCTGCTACATTAGTTGTTAATTAGTTGTTACCAATGATAACAGTTGACCAAGAACAGCTGGAACTAGTACCTTTGATCTGATAATTGGGGAAAAAATCCTACGTGAGTTTTGGTAAGGAAAGCACAGTCTGGCTTATAGAGTTTGCAGAAACACACAGATAAAAAGGTTTCTTTTTCTTTTCTTCTTATTTTGTTGATGAGCAACAGTCATGACATATTAAGAAAGAGGCATATGATGCAGCACTTCAAGCAGAATTTTAACTTCACTAACTAAAATTCAGATACTTAAAGCTCAGAAATTGAGTGCACTGGAAGTATTATGCACTTACCCAAGTTATAGTCTGAAAGTGATGAGCAATTACAGTCTGGGATGAATAAACTTCAAATGCAACCCTGAATTGGGGGGATGGCACAATGAAAATCACAACCATGTGAAATATGCTTGCGGAGGCTGTGAGTATGTCTTCCCTCTGAGTATTCCCCAGCCCTCCAGAAAAAGACCTTCTGAATTTGCCTTACTGAATTCTGAGCCCTGCTCTAGAGCTCCCTGTGCTGCTGAAGCCATACTTCCATACAGTGCAAAGAACCGAAGACATTGGACATCTATTTTAAGTAGCTACTACACACATAAACTGAGATTATAGAATCATGCATGGTTGTTTCGATCTTAGCTGTGTCTGTATGATTTCCTGGGGAGCAAAAGGAAGAATTTCATTCTGGCCACTGTTAGGTGATGGCCAAACATCTCTTTCTGTACAGAGTCAGGTTCACTTTTCCACAGTGTTGGTGTAAGTCTAGGCACAATATAAGGCTTATGTGAGCATTGAGTTTTAAAGCAGATTTTGCTTTAAGTTGTGTGTAAGTCAGTTTTTACTAAGTCTATGCATAGCACTGAATTCTGCTCTCAGTAAGTAATTTCATTTTAAAACGTCTAGTCTAAAGATTGCTGTGGAATAAATCGTGTTAACAGCCAGGCCTAAACTCACTGACACAGGTTTAACCACTGCCCTTTGCTTAAGATATCTATAAGACAGAATTGCAGCCCTATTTCCACCCAAAAAGAGTGAAGCAGCAAGAAGAAGGATCCTCAATGGAAATCTGGAGCAAACAGGTCTGTGCTCTTAGGGAAGCCCAGAGAATGGGTGAAGTAGGTTTGGACAAGAAAGTAGTCGTGTGGAAAAAGGCGGCTTTCTAGCCAAGCAGCCCAGACAAACAGGACCCCTCTGAGGAGGCGTCAGACCGAGGAAGCCTGCAGGACCTCATCACAGCCTGGGGGGGAAGACAGAGAAAGATTTGCTTCACAGCCAAAAGCCCAACGGACAGGGACAGGAGCCATATAGTTCTGGCTGTGCAGAAAGGGAAGAGCCGAAAAGGGGAGGGGAAAATTTCAAACCCTTCCTGTGGGCTTGCTTTTACAACACATGTTTTTGAAAAGCCAAATTTGCATTTTAATCAGTGCATTCATACAGTGGTGAAAGGGATCCAGCACTTGGTCAAAATGCCTATTTTTGAGGCTTCTCCCAGCCCACAGTCTAGCATCGTTCAGGCTGAGTGCAAGTTTTCTGCTTTGTCTTTCACCATGCTTTTATCCACCCAGTATGTGAAATCCTCCGTCACTTCAAAACCAACCTCCAAATCCATCCTCACTCCTCTTTGTCACAATACTTACAAAAACATAGCAGCGCTTAGGCTGCTGGTGTGCTAGATTCACCGTCATTATTTCCTTCCCCATCCCTCTGCTGTTTCTTGTCTTTTTCTTGATTTCAGTTATTAAATAATAATAATAAAAAAAAGGTTCTATACTTGCTTTCTTTTGAGGCAGTGTTCACCAGTGTTTTGAGAGAAAAATGGAAAACAACTTCCAGAGCACTGTTAAATCGTTTATGAGGAAGTGAATGTGCCATAATTAGCCATACTAAAATCCATTTTCCACTCCAAAAATGATCCCGCATTGTTGCCAGCTGGAGTGAAGAGTAGAATCACTCTCAAACAATCTAACACAATTAAGGGAATATCACATTGGACTGCAGTTGCATGAAAACGCACACAAAGTCAGAGGTTTGAACCTCTAGGCAAAATTTTAAGCAGTGGGTTTAAATTAGATAGTCACTTTTGGGCTGTTTGAGAAAAACAGGGACACAAGCAGCATAAAAAAGGGTGAAAGTTGTTGTCCAAAGTTGAACCTCATGGTTGTCATGGGGTCAGCTGTCCTGGCTGTGCCCCCTCCCAGCTTCTTGTGAAAATTAACTCTATCCCAGCCAAACCCAGGACAACGGTAACTGCCGGTCTTAGAACAGTAAGCCAAAGGCTGGGGTCTTAAAGGGGAAAACTCTAGTTACAGTCAATTATCTTTAATGCAGTTCTGTTTACAAGAATATACTATGTCTGCTCTCTGGAATCCAGGAGATAGTCAAGCTACAGTCCTCCTGCCAGTCCATCCTTGCCTTGCTTTTCCCTCTCAAAACCTTTTAGTCCCTCGTCGTGGTTTAACCCCAGTCAGCAGCCAAGCACCACGCAGCCGCTCCCTCACTCCCCCCGCCCTGATCCCAGTGGGATGGGGAGGAGAATCGGGAAAGAAGGTAGAACTCGTGGGTTGAGATAAAAGCAGTTTAATAACTAAAGTAAAATATAATACTAACAATAATAATAATGAAATATAATAATAATAATAGTAATGAAAAGGAATACAAAAAAAAAAAAGAAGAGGGGAAAAAAAGGGAAAAAACCCCCAGTGATGCACAATGCAATTGCTCACCACCTGCTGACCGATGCCCCAGCAGCGATCCGTGTCTCCCAGCCAGCTCCCCCCTGTTTATACACTGGGCATGACATTCCATGGTATGGAATACCCCTTTGGCTAGTTGGGGTCAGCTGCCCCGGCCATGCTCCCTCCCAGCTCCTTGCACACCTGCTTGCTGGCAGAGCATGGGGAACTGAAAAATCCTTAACTTAGGATAAGCGCTACTTAGCAACAACTAAAACATCAGTGTGTTATCAGCATTATTCTCACACTCAATCCGAAGCATAGCACTGTACCAGCTACTAAGAAGAAAATTAACTCTGTCCCAGCCGAAACCAGGACATCCCTATTTTCTTTTGTTTTCTGTCCAAATGCTTTCTCAGGTCTGGTGAAGAACTCTGCCTCTTCTCATGACCAGAGATTATCTTCCAAAACCTTGCACTATAAAGTCATATTAAGTCTCTTTTCCCAAAGGCCACACTCCCACGACCAGTGGATGTATTTACTCCCTTTTCTGCCTGGAGCAATCACATGTTAAAGCACACCTTGCAGGCATTTATGGCCACCATCCTCTAGTAAATGTCTTCTGACGTTTCTCCCAACTAGAGTCCTGAAGGGACTTGGTCCTAAAGACTATAGTCCTTAAGGGCTTACTGAAAGTGTTTTACTGCAGAAAAGGTACTGTTCCTAAATAGGGTCTAACCCTCGCACTCAGGACCTCAGTGATACGTCTCTTTAAGCTCCTGACAGGTTGTTTGCCACTTCTCCATGGTGGTGTTCCTTGGGGTGGTGGCTATCGGCTGTCTCTGCAGGGAAAAGTAATAGAGATTAAGGTGATCAGCACTCCCACTTGTACCATTTTCTTCCTGGACTGGGTTATTCTCTGAACCTTTTCCAATATCCAATCCCAAATCACCTGTGAGTCAGGAAATACAACGGATTGTTTTCTTCCCTCCACTTCATGCCCTGAGGGCTGGGAAATCCCCTGGCACATTGAATGCCAAATGTCCAACAGGCATCGTCCTTCTCGCTGCGCGGGACTGAGCTTTTCAGAGACAGTCTGCTCAGCTGTTTGTGTTGTTAGAGATCGAACACTACAATGATCTCCATGCAGAGATTAACAAAATAATAGGTTGCATCAAGATTTATCATAAGAGAGGCGAGGTTGGTTGGCCTGAAGTAATCAGAGCACATAACGCTGGAGTCCAAGCTACAGCCCTCGTCTCACAAAAACGCCTCTCCTGCAGAGCTGCCTGCGGTGCCGTTCAGCTGTCAGTCTGTCTGCACTGGAACTCCCGCAGCAACGCTGTGCTCGGCAGAGCATCTGGGCGGAGGGGAAGGTACTGCTGGGAGCCACCTGCCCCCCGCGCAGGCAAGCGCTGCAAGACGAAAAGCCTGCTACTCCCCGGCGTGATTACATTGCGAGATTTGTTCTTCCTGCGTCCATTCCTCTCTCGCCACCCCTTGCCTCTTCATCTTCTAGCCTTGCATCCCGTATCCTTGGGGATTCTGCAGCTACGAGGAGCTGCGAAACAGGCGCTGCGTAGGGAAGAGCGAGGCCTGAGCGCAGCCGGCAGGCGCCAGGGCGGGCTCTGGCCCTGACAGCGCAGACACGGGCGCACCCCAGCCTGCCAGAGAGACGCCTCACCGCTGTGAAGCTCCTTGGAAGGGGTTCTTCTGATCCCCGTTACCTCCTTTTAAATCTGGGGCCGTGTAGGAAGAAGGAAGACCCCGACACACACACACACCCACCACCCCCGAGGGCGCCGGTGCAAAGGCGACCAGACGCGGCGGGGACGGGCGGGCGGCGGCCGCGACCCGGCGGGGGGAGCCGGGGTCCCCCGGGCGGTAGCAACGGCTGAGCGGCTCGGGGAAAGGGGCCCCGTGCTCTGCCCTGCTGTGAAGGGCCAGCAAGCAAAAAAAAAAACACCCAATGTTTGTTGTCATTCCCCTGGGCAGAGTCACAAAGCCTTGAAAAACAGCGAGGCAACTGCAGCTCTAATAAAAGGGCTTCTGGGGAGCGGGGGGGGTGGAGGGTGGGGGGGTGTTTGTTTTTTTACCAAGACAAACAAATGCATAATGCAGCTAGATGATCAGCCCCGAGTAGTGCACCCTGAAAGAAGGCAGCACCCAAAACGCTTTGCTTCAAGCTGGAGCCTACGGGTCTGAAACGTCCCAGGACCCGCCGGTGGGCTCGGACGCTTTGCTGTTACCGTGACTTCTGCAGCCTGCGGGCAGCGGGATGTTGCGGTGTCGGGCAGGAGCACCGCTCCTTTCTCCTGCACCTCTTTTGGGAGCGGGGTAAGAGGGGAGCACGGTGGCTCATGGTAGAGCTCACAGCCCTTTTTTTCCAGAACATTGGAAGATCAGCCAGCTCTCCATTCAAACCTGCCAGAAACAGCTAATGCAGAGGTTTACGCTTGAAACCACTTGCTCATTACTTGCAAAGGAAAGTTTAAACACACCATTCACTATTTTAGAGGAAGGGGGTAAGGCAGGACTTAGTTCTCCTGTCTCCAACTCTTTGCTATTTTGAACATGGTGTTTGCAGACATTTTCAACAGGTGCTAAACAAACCAGGTAACTCAAAATCCACTGAAAACCATGGATGTAGAGAGCCTAACTCTCCTATGTCACAACGTAGTTTTCTAAACTTTCTGCCTGGATAACTGCACAGAGCGTCCTTTAAAATGAACGTTTTGTTCAGTGTGTGAGAAATTCTCGGTTGGAACCATAGCCCTTGTAATGTAGCTTTATAGTCAGATTTCTGCTTACCTGATTCGGTAGCTTTGGTAGCCATAGTCTAGAGCCTGTCTAGGAGCTCCCTGGAAACCTAAAGTACATGCTGTTGCTGTCCCTCCTATTGCTTTGCATGACAAAAATCACAGACAAACCCATTCAGGAATGAAGTAATATGCAGAGGTTTTGCTAGGTACTGTTTTCAATACAGATGGAAAATAGGAGGAGAAAGAGGGGAAAAACCTTTGGGCATTAAAAAAGCCAGGAAACTAAACGCACAGCCTGGACAAGCTCTAAATATGGTCAAGAAAGAGCAGGCGAAACAAGGCTTGGTCCTGAAAGCCAAGAACACGATTCGTGTTCAATTCCTCCTGTATACACAGGAACAGTGGACTTTGTGACTTTGTTTGTGCATAAGCAAATGTGCATCAATACTACCTGTCTCCATCAGCCTTTTTTCCTCTTACAGACGTGCAGAAACCACCTGCAAGACAGTCCCATTTGCAGAGGTGTCACTTTTGTCACTTAAAGTTTCCTGCACTTGAGGGTTAATTGAGATCAAAAGCATTTAAAGCACCGTTGCTATTCTTGAGTAGCAGCTCACTCAGGAAAAACTGTCAATAGGTTTGATCAAGAACACCACCATGTGTACGCAAGATTTTCATTACATCCATTTAAACAAGGAGTAAGTCCTAACTTAATTGCCAGAAAACACTCTGTTCCACATCTGTATTTCAAAAAGTTGCATGTGGATAAAAATGTCAAAGATATGTCTAGAAATTATACAAGACCATAAACCACCTTGTCCAGATTTGGTGGAAATGCCACCTTCTGTCACAAGTTTTGATCAGGCAAATATAGGAAGAAAATGGATACACACAAGCATATGTTTTAGATTATTTTCTCATCATAGCCTCTCAACTGGAAGTTGACACATACCTATTAGTGATCATTGACAATATGAATCAACACAGTTTTTTAAGCGTTGACAGAACCAAATTGCATCTCGGTTCTGGAATTCAAAGAAAGTCCTGGGAAAAAAAAGAAAGCAATCACATCTGTTTCTAACCTGTCACATAGGCACAGATCTTGTGAATGCATATATTTCATTTAAGTAGCAGCTTCTCTTTCTATTACCTAAATTTATAAGTGATCAGCTTAAGCCCAGTCAAAATAAATCTCTCGTAAGGCAAACGTTGAGGGGGTTTTAAAAACCCATTTCAAGCCATCCACCATCTCACATAGACCAAAGATACTCTGTTAAATGTTCAGTCTTGCCGTTATAACTGCACCCGCAATAGAAGTTGTGCAGGGACAAATGTACCAGTCAGACAAGGCAACTAATGTCAGCATAAGCTGTACAAACAGAAGTGTGCAGTAGGCTGTGGTAGAAAAATCAGGGGGATTAGTAAAAGTGCTGTTCAGTCTTTTTTTAATTAGCACATTATTGTACAAGCTAGGAAAGGTTTTCAAACGCTGGAGCTGTCAGCTGGGTTAAGTTACACTCTGCAACTCATCCACATTCCTAAATAGAATTTCTGTACAGTCATGGTTGAAAAATGGAGGCCCAGTGTTCTTCATTGTTTCCTGATTCTTGGTACACAGTTTTAAAAAAAAAAAAAAAAAGTGCCATTCTAGGCATATCATGGCGTTGCTTACAGAAAAGTTATAAAGTTGCTGTTGCCTCCAACATCCTGAAGTTCAGTTGCTGGCCTTAAGTTGAAGTTAATTTTTGTCAATCTGGCAGTAAGGATCTGATTTGATTCTGTGAATTATTTAAGAAACAAAAAGTCCAAAATAAAATTTGATTCCTTGATCTTATTTTCACATGCTAATATAACAGAACCAAGCTGAAAATACCCTTCCTTCACAAAGTGAGAAAGACTATTCAATCAATAAAGATCGGTATATCTGGAAGGCTGAGGCATTCATTTAAAAGCAAATGCCTTAGCTCAATGATGACAGCAAATCCACAGTGAGGATCAGAGCCATTCAGTAGTTTACAAAGGAGCTGATTTGGGTGATGTGGGAACGGCTTCATTAGTCACACGTTTTGATAGACTCCAGTGCTTTGGCAGTCACTGTCATGGACGATCAAAAAAAGACTTTTAAGACGCCCTGCGTGACTGCACATAGCATCATACCATCTCAAACAGACAGTGATATAGACCTTTTAAGCTTCACACAATAACTTAACTGGTCCTGGCAGCAAATAATGCTGCCACTATGAGGCTGTTGGTGCCCATGGAAAGCAAGGAAAGATTATATCAGTGCATTTTGATGGGGCTGCACAACTGTTGTGACAATTCCTGGGTCTAAATCCTTCCTCACATCGCTCTTTGGCCTTTAGAAACATGGAGCCAGAAGGAAGCACTTGGGCTCCAAGGCGTTGACGGCATTGAGGCCATCTTGAAAGGCCTTCAGATGCCTTGCAGAAGAGGAAGCAGCACATCGCTGTCTGGGTTTCGTATCCCAACTCGGCCTTGCCTCTCTGTACAATACAAAGAAAATGACCTCGGGCTGGACCTGGTGGGACCCTCAGCCCCCAGTTAGATGTCCAGTCTCCCAACACAGCGCCCAAGCAGAGCGGGAGCCTTGCAACCCAGCCAACATGATATGACCAGAAGGCAGCAGCTCTCTCCCCCACAAACGTAGAGCCAGAGCACTCAGGCTGTGAGAAAGCAAACGGTCTCCATTTCATTTCTTCCTCCAGAGCACAGAGTTGAACTCTCATCACCCATTTCTTCGGTGCACACCCTAGTAAAGGGGCAAAGTGGACAGCAGGTTATGCTGTGGCTTCCTTCAAAGCTGCTCTGCGTTGCATAAAACACTGAAACCATCCAAGCAGAGGTGGTTGTTCTTAGATCTCCAAGGAAAATGCTTTTACCACTGGCCATCTCTCTCATTCCCTCTGGCTCAGCAAGTGCTGAGACCCTCTGTGGTTGCCTATGTGCCTGCTGCAGAAATACGAGTGGCGTGGGAAAGTTCACTGGTGGAAACTTGGGGAGGGCTTAAGCAAGGTTTGAAGGATCTCAGGCCTGCTGACATTTCATTTTGCCCCAGGCTATGAGAAGATATCAAGTGCCCAATTCCCATTAATTTCAGACACTTGAATGTCAGTGGTAACTCGGGCCTTTGCTTCTGTGCTTTTTCCTTATCACCTCTTCTGTCTGTAGGAGTTATAAATGCGTTGGAGGAGAGCCTGTTCCTAAGCATGTGTGTAGGTTGTGCTTATTGCTGCAGGACCTGCTGGTGCTGTACAGCCCCTGTAGCAGATACACCAAAGTGGCCAGCCTTCCTTGAGAACAAACTCTGACAAATAGGCAGTTGTTTAAAAAAAATGGAAGTAATCATTTTTTGAGTTATAAGAATTCAGATGGATCTGAGGGGGGGAAGGTGCTGAAAATGTGAAAAGTAGCTTTGTAAAACAGATGATTCAGCTATGCAGTGAAACAGGATAAATGTGTCTCAGATGAAGATCAGACATGGCTTTCTTTACAAACAGTAATATTTTTAGATTGTTAGCTGCATGAAATTGCCTTACGAGCCCTAATTTCAGGCCAACCTGTCTTCCATATACTCAAAAAATTAAAAAATGTGTTGGTCTCAGAAGCAGCATGAAAAGAAATGCACACAGAAGATTGATCACAGCCTGAGCATGCAGGGCATAACTATGATTAAAATCTGGCATAAGAGACATAACACTTCATTTGATCCAGACATAGCCGAGTTGCTAAACCTGCTGCTTTAACAACATGCTAATCTTTGGGAACTGACAGCGATTTAATTGCCTATTATCACCAGAGAGACAAAAGTCTGCAGGAGCTAAAAATCTGGGGATTTATACACGAGCCTATACTTTTGCATGAAAGCAAAGAAAGATTTCCCAGAACACTCTCTGTAAGGACAACCACGGCTGTGTTTGCTTTGCTAAGCACACATCTGGCAGAGCCAAATTTCAGCACCAAACACACCTATGAAGTAGTTGAGCTTTCTCTCATGGCTTATTCAGGCTACCTAAGCACACGTGCATTTGGCTTGACCTGGGAGGTAATGGATCTATTTCCCAGCTTGATGTTTGAAGGAAACCCAAATCCATATACAGCAAGCATCAATGCTCCCTTTCCCTCATCTATACTATGTAGTATGTGTGTAAGTCCAGAACTAGCCCTATTTAACTGCAGAAGCTAACCTCCCCTTCCAGCAAGGGACATGACAAGTAAGTGTGGCTCTGGCTGGTGCTTCTCTTCAGTCTCTGCAGATGATGGACATGTGCCTAATACAGTTGCTGAGAAAATATTCTGTATTACAGCAATAAGCCAAACAGAAAACAGATCACGAGTCACAAAGAAAAAACATTAAGAAAGGCACAAATGAGACCACTCCGAAAGACAGAAAGAAAGAAAGACAGAAAGAAAGAAATTAATTAGCAACATCCTTGTGGGAACTGGACCAGAGGAGGAGATAGCCTAGTTAGTGGCTGTGGGGTACTCTACGAAGGGAAAGGCTAAGGCTTTAGATAGCCCAGGGTTTCTGACCACCTATCTAATGGTTTTTGTCTTTGAACTACAAATACAAAACTAAATACAAATTAGTTCCCAGCTCTGTCTGGGTTTGAACATAAGGATGCAGGTCCAGAAAAGAAACACATTAGGTGGAAAGGGGAACCAGGCACCCCTTTCCCTGCATCTGTCAGTAGCACCACAATCTTCACAGCGCGGCTGTCTGGAAAACCCTGGACTCCCAAGAGTAGTTTGAGGTTTCCCACAAGTGTTTCTTTCATGGTAAAAAAGGCATGAAATTCTTCACAAGTAAGTGTCTGCCTTGGTATTGAATACTTTTGTTTATATTGAGCCAAGTCAGAAAGAAAACAGAAATCAGGAGCCCAAGTTTCAGGAAAGAAAAACATATTTTTTCTCTGAGCACCCTGATCTTGATCTATAGCCATCTGAAGACACAGACAAAGTAGCTGAAACATGCCTGGAGGTTTATGAAGCTTTGACTCACACCCAACTGCTTTGTTGCACACCACACTAGCACTGTCATTTTGCTGCATTTTCCACTCCACACAATAGATTTTAGCTTTCAGTCGGGTGTTGGCATGAAAGTTCAAGCATCAGGAAGACTTATCCATCCCCATCAACACCTTCAAAATGATTAAGCTTTTTAGCTACTGAAATCTGCTCTAAGAGGCTATGAGGTTTGCACTGCTAGAAGGCAGCGTGCTCTGCAGCCTCCTTACTCTGGAAGCACCCTTGAGAGCACGTTTCATTTTGCTGAGTTCCCAAGTTACAGTGCAGCAGTCACGACCAAGGCTGGACTGAAGCCTTGCAGAAAGAGGGTGTTTATTTGAAATGCTCTGAAATGAATTGGTCCAGGAGGCTGGTTTGAATCATCCCCTGGTGAAGGGACAGATTTTGGCTTAGCGGAGAGGCTGTCGATGTTGAAACCCTTTCTCCAGAGAAACCCCTTAGGGGACAGCCTGGCTTTCAGGAATTCCAGCAGGTGTGTCCATATCACTGTTTTAGCCATTTTCTCCCTGACCCATCAGCATCTTTGGCAGCAGCACTGGAGAAGGAATAAAATCCCTTTCCACATACCTCTTTCCCCTGAAAAGTTTACCAAGAATTGGGAACCCCATGCACAAAAGCGTCTCGGACCGTTTCCCATTCGTTCCGTTGCCTTTCAGAACATACATTCCACAGCTTTGCCACCACTGACACTGGTTTTATGGCTCTCGTTCTGCTCTTGATTACACATTGCTTCCAAACCACAGGCTGGAGTGCCCAGGGATCCTGACGTTCAACACTTCCCTGCTGTTTGCAGACACTCCCTTCGAGCCTCCAACACGGAGTGAATCCTGCCCGCCTTCAGGAGACAGCTCGGATGATTTTCTGAGCTTGGTAGCAGTTGCTGCCACCGTTCAAGTAGAAGAGGTTAACACAGATTTGTGCTGTAACTCAAGGGCACAGACACTGGGCAGAAGATAACAGGACAACACAGCAGAGCAAGCACAGAGCAGGGAGCCATTTTGAAAGCGGTATCTGAGAGGGACAGAAGCTCCTGGTGTCTGTTCTGTACGGGAGGAGCTGGGAAACCTTGATTTGTTAAAAGATTTCACCAATAAATTGACTCAAGTCTCTTGCCTCTTGCAGTAAGCAGTCTGCCATCCCAAAGTTACTTAACTTTGTTGCCAGAAAGGGAGAAAATTCAGTTCACTGTCTGTTGTTATCACTGCCTTTTTCTAGAAGAAATAGACAGTCCTCTGTTTCATGACCACATTTATGACTGCTATTATTGCCGCAGCAGCGAATAAGCCAAACCACAGTAAATGGTAAGGATTAGTAACCAATGACAAAGATAAATACAGCCCACATACAAAAGTCATGTTTAGCTCATCAGATCACTGGTAACTTCTGAGAAGTATATTTCTTTTGTCTCTGACTCTTGCCTTTCCCTTGCACATTTCTCTCTTTTAAACACAATCTGGAACTTTCCCCCACCTGCAGAGATGAACAAGCATGTGGTGGGTTGACCCTGGCCGGACACCAGGTGCCCACCAAGCTGCTCGGAAGTGCTCAAGACTGCATCCATGCGCAGCGACCCATAGGGTAACTCATTAGATTGAGTCCCTCATGGTCATGGCTTTTTCACAGCGTGGTCTCTGCAAACATGTAGGAAGACAATTGCATCCTGAGAGATGTAGGAACAAAGCTGTAGAGTCATTCCGACCATTTTCTCTTTGGGGATGCCATGTGTTTCATTCAGGTCTGATTCACAGGCATAAATCCTAGAGCGTGGCAGTTGCTTTGAACCTGAAGCGATGGGTGCATCACAGGGCATTGGCCAGAGCTCAAATTAACTCAGCTTCTCAGAAGCTGAGACAGTCATTCTGCTAACACAGCCCTCGGCAGTTCGCAGGGCTCTGTGTGCAGCTAATTCAGTCTCTGTGCAGGCCAGGTACCATCCTGCAATCCGCCTGCTCTACCTGAAGTGGCATTAAAAGGAAAAGGGTTCAGATGATTGCTGTGTTTTTGTAGTACGTGGTGAAGTTAAGAAAATCCAGATCAAGATTTATATGCTTTCTGAACAGGCAACAACAGAAAGATTCTTCCTGGAGAATCTAGAACAAAGTCTCCTAACATCACAAAATAAAAATCCTCTTTTACAGAGATAATTGAAGCCATTTTGTCGCAAGAAACTTGAACCTGAAATGAAAGAAGTAACGTCCTGATGACATAGTTCCCTGGAGAACTTTAACTTGGAGGCAGGAAACAAACACTTTCTACAATTTAAATTGATAGCAGATTTTTTAAAAAACGTAGCTCCTTCCCACACACTTGCCACCAATATTAATTTTTAAACCTCAGTATGAAAAATTGCAGCTCAATGTAATTTTACAGGGAATCTGAGAATTCCCAGCAAGTGGTATTCATCATCTGGTAATGAAATCAATACCCAATTTTTTTTAAAAGGTACATTTTTCACTCCTTTTGTTATCATCTTCAGCCTCACAAGATAACGTCTTGCTATATCTTTAGTACATATGTTATGTAATTTTAATGAGGTTTATGTGCAACTCGGAGTCCTTACAGAAAAAAGAAAGACATAACTGTTTAAGGAAAATTGGAGATACTTTACTCTCAGCTAGTACGCTTCCCATATTCTGAAACTACTGCCGCTATCTGAAAGGCAGAGACTCGGCCTATTTCACCGTCTTAAATACGTCATCCCAGAGGCACTGCCGCCGTCGCGGATGGGCTCGGCCTTGGCCAGCGGTGGGTCCATCTGGGAGCCGGCTGGCCTTGGCTCTGTCAGACACAGGGGAGGCTTCTAGCAGCTTCTCACAGAAGCCCCCCCTGTAGCTCCCGGCTACCAAAACCTTGCCACGCAAACCCAATACAATCCTTGACACGAGTTTTCTCTGTTTTGCTTTTTATCAAGGGGCAGTTAAGACAGCAAAACAAACAATAGCAATACTTTTCCCAGAAACACGCCCGAGTGCAGAACAATACCTTTCAACACCCGCTAAACAAAGAGACTGTCACAGGATGTCAGCTTTAACCTTAACCTCAACCTCAAAGCAAATGAAAACCAAAGCTCGAGAGGGCCTCATCTCAACCTCTCCCTCCCCGAGAGGCCCCTGATCTGCAGGACAGAAAAGATGGGGGAAATAAAAAACCAGCTCTTTGAGATCTAAAGGGATGTTGTGATTTACCCACTTTATAAGTGAGCTAGGAGCAGTCGCAGCCTTGTAGATTAGTCACGATAGTTCACAGCTGAGTTACTAATCATGAGCCATCTCCTCTGTGGAGGCTGTCATGCCGATCTCTTGCCTGGCCACAGAGCAGCAGACCCAGAAGCCATCCCGCCCGGGCAGGCTGCTGCAATGGCTGCGCGCAGCTGCAGCGTTTGCGCTTCCCAAAGGAAAACAGACGAAACTGCTCAGCTCTGGGGGGCCTGTGCAGATTTTAAGCTCAAAAGGAGAGAGACAAAGCAGACCAAGAAGCAGCACTCAGCTTTTTGCCTCATGGGCTTTAGCTCTTCAGCAAATATTTCTCAGGCTGATGTGGAAACCTCTCCCAGGCCAAACGTGTCGCCTGCAAGAAAAGCATCCTATTTATCATAAGATCTCTGCTGTCATGAGCATTTAATGTAGCAAGATTAAACATGACTTTTAGAACTTGCTCATTTTTATTATTCTGTTACAGCGAAATAAAGTCTGTATCTTCATAAACGGGACCACTACGGTTCATTAGAAAAATGTTTAGTAACTGTCGTCTGTCTTTGAGAATCGCATACTTTGCCCTAGCTTTAGGAGATTTCTTCTTTATCCCCCAGCAGAGTAGAAGATCTTGCAGTTGGTTTGGTACTAGGGAAAATGGGAACCTCTCTTGTGATGACAGGGAACTGCACAACACTTTCACGCTATGGGGGCTTGAAAATATTTTCCAAGCTCTGTTGGCTACTTCTCATTTTATTTTCCTTCCACATCTCTCACACCAAGTCTTAGCTTAGAGCTTATTTCATTATTTTAGCATTCTTTACATTCATATATTCATGTACAGGTGCACATACGTACAGCTACAGTGAAATATGTGTCATTTACTATTGGCTACGCAGGCAAGGCTTATGTCTTTAGCCCAAGGAATTTGTTCTTTCTTGCCCATATACCTTGTCTTGAGAAAATCGTGTGACCATAACACAGTGCCTCTTCAGGGCTGTGCTCTGCCGATTGCTACAGATCCTCTCATTTTGTGCATCTTCCTTCCTTCTTGCCTGTTTGTCACTCCACGGTAGCTGGGAATGCTTTTGCTGAGCCTTGAGACACCAAAACACCAGTCCCTTGGAATCATAAATTGTCCCGTGCCTCTGGCAGATCTGTTTCTCCCTGAAGGGACGCCTTGCCCCATAATTTCTTTGCATAGGGCACATATCATCAATTTGAGGAGTTAGTTCAGCTCTACTGTTGCATTGGCTCTGGCACAACCGTGTGATGGAAGTGAACTGTTGTCCACAGGTAAAACGGAGGGACTGCTTTCCAGCAGACTGAGGCACCTTGGGGTGCACCACTCACTGAAACTCTGTCTTTTGTCTCGTGTGACAGTATCTGCTGGACCTTTCAGTTCCCACAATTCTGCACAGGAGAATCTACTAAGAAGATATAATGTGGTGGATCAAAATTCTCCACTAATCTCTGTCTGCCTTTACTTTTGATCATGAGATTGTTTTAAATTTAGGAACTAATCTAAGGGACTATTGATATATACTAAACCAACAGCTCAAACTGTGCGTAAACTGACCCAAAGCCCACAGAAACAAACGGAAAGCCTCCCACTACCTTTAGGGGACTTTAGATCAGATCGTGAAACCAATTCTGCTGGATCACGCTGCATCTGAGACTATGTCAGACGTACTCATGGTCTCACAGTCCTTCTCACCAATAACTATCTCAGGCACTTGCAGAATGACGGCATTTCCCATGTCCTGCACCTGGACTCACAGATTTAGTTAAGTCAACAGAACCGGACAAGCATTTGTGGGCTGAGATGACAAGATTACACTGAAAGAAGTACAACAAATGCCAGCAGCAACAAGCTATGACTCCTGCCCCGACAGCTACATTCATACACCTGTAGCTGCCAAGCCACATGGCTGGTACATCGTCTTGACAGTATGCTAACCTTACCAAAGTTATTTATTCATTAAAGAACAGCTGAGTTTTGCAAAGGCCTATGATTGAGGCATTGGATTGGGATTCCTGAAATAAACTTTGCTATTGACTCTCTCTGGGAGACTGTCCAAATGAGTTAGGATTAGATTCACAGCAGCCTTGAGCAAATGCCTTGCAACTTGCTGGAAATCAAAAACCTGAGTCACGTCTCCGAGATGCCCAGTGTAATAGATCAGTGCAGCCAAATGGGCCAGAGCTTCAGAGCCTGAGCAAGGATTGTGGGAGCAGCATGCTTAGAGGGAGCAACAAAGCGATCAGGGAAACAAAAATGTGCTTTTCCAAATCTCTCCTCCAATTTGTTGCTTGGTTGAGTCATAAATGTGTTTTGATACGTAGGTGCTGCATTTCAGACAAATACTTTGTCTAGGAGGAAAGCCCAATTGTTGTGTTAACAATTACGATACCAATACGAGCATACCAAAGAGAGTCCTAGCTTGTACTCAGTAGCTCTACTAAACGCCTCCCTGTGTTAGGACATGAGTCTGTGCAGCTTTCAGTACAAAGGGCATCACATGTCGAACTTACCATGGGAATACTGCAGTGCAATGCTGCCCAGAGTTGTGCAGCATCCTTAGCCCCTACCGTTCACCTCCATGGAAATTTGAGGTGCTTACCTTCAAGATCAACAGACAAAACATGCATAAAATGGGTGGGGAGGTGTGGCACCAAAAGGCTTTGGAAGTCCCTTCCTTTTCAGGCCAGTTGTATGGATCTCTTGGTAATGCTGGGAGAAGGTGCCTGGCAATGACAGTGCTGGTCTTTGCTGTGCAGACGCAGCAATCCCAAAAGGTGGGCCAATTTAGGAGAAATATCACTTCTTTACTCAACAAGGTGTTTTTCTAGGCATCTAGGTGATGCCTTCCCTCAGCCATTTTTCGTATTCCTGACTTTTTTGACTTATGTTCCTTCGTTTTTATCTTTTTGCTTCACGGTTTGTACTTTGAACGTTCCTACTTCTCCATTAGCTTTTGCATAATTTAAAATGATATAAATGGTGTCTATGATAATCTGCAACACTGAAGAGGATCAGGTACCTCCCAGGTTGCAGTGATAGCCCTGGCATTGTTTTAAAGGACAGGAATGAGGGTGACACCCCCTACTTGTAGGGTAGGAGATAGAACAAGACGACACATCTGTCCTGGACAAATAGCACTGGTTTTCTTTGCCAAAAACACAACCTTCAAAAGGAAGACTCCAGAAGAGAGATCTTGAAGATGCAAAACAACACACTTAAGGAAACTCTAAATATAGCGAGAGGAAGCCAGAAACAGGAGTGACAGTGTTTCGGAGAACACAAGAAGTTAGTAAGGCCCTTCTGTCTTGAAGTTATTTGATGTAATTTATCACATCTGCAAGCACTCATGCAAAACTCCATTCTTGGGATTATCTTGTTATTTCTTGTGAAGTTTTGTCCCACTAATTGCCCTGTGCTGTTTTTCAAAGGCTTGTCAATGGCTCTCCAAAGCAAAGGGCTAAGAAACCACTGTCTGACACTCCAGGCTGAAAACAAGGTCACCACCTTGAGATTTTTTACACTCAGGAAACTCAAAAAGTTTCTAATTGTCTATCAAGGAGGGAAGAAACAAATGTGACTCAACAGTGCAATATACATTCCCTCCCAATATTTATATATGCAAATAGATCACAAATTGATCACATTGATCACAAATATTACAACAAAAAGCATCTGCCCATCCCACAGCTTCATATGCCATTAGAAGCTATAAAGTTTGGGTGTCTTCTCTGTACAAATCAGAAAACTGTTGAGTTTCTGGACAATTTTTCTTTTTTGATCAAAAGTATGCTCAAATCATTCTTTTGGATTTGAAGAAACCTTTCATTTCTTTGTAATGAAAGAGTTCAAAAGCAAATGGTTCTTCAGACAGTGACATCTTTTCTTCTAATTGACAGACTTTATAAGGGTATGAAAAAGTCTGCATGAGATTTCTATAACAATGGAAGAATTCTGATTTATTGACAGAATGGTCCCAAATGGGAAACTTGATTTTCAAGTTGAGCCAAAGCTAAACAGCTTCAATTTTCATTCCTCCTTTAATTGCATTCTATGCTCTGCAATTTCAACCGCACCATTTCCTTCAATGCAATCCTAGATAAAGCTTTCTTTATTAGGATTTCATGGAAATAGAGCCATCTGCAAAAAAAGTATTTCTGACTAAAAATACTTTGTTTTCAAAGAAATGTAAACGTTTAGCCCAACAAATCATGAAAAAGATGAAAATAGCAAAGTTTACGGAAGTTCTTAGCATTGAAATGTCTTTCACGTGTTTGATACATAAATTGTAAAGGTATAGCTATGCTAATTAGTGAATTCCAGTAAGAAATTAAGTAAATGAACAGGTGGAAATATGACAGACTTATGTACGATTGTGCCTATTATCCTGAAAATCAGGGTATCTATTTAACAGAAGAGCAAGGGAACATACAAGAAATTGAAAGGGAACAGGTTTGAAACAGATAAAGACTGTTTTGTTACCTCAATGAAATAAATTTGAAATTCATAGTCATGAAATAAAATTGCAGTCAGGAGCTTAACAGGATCCAGAAAAGGGCTAGAGACTCACAAGACTAACAAGAATATTCATATTTACCAGAAAGAGGACAGAAATTCAGAAGAGGACTGAGGTCTTCTGCTCCATGAACTAAGCTTTCTCAGTGTGTCAGCATGAAGTTTCTCTGACCTGGTGATGGGTGCCTGAACTGGATAAGTCACCAGCCCAGGGCAGGGCAGCGTGTTTTATGTGTTTAGAAATTATGTGCCTGCTGACCCTTATGTATTTTTCCATTTCTTTGGATAAGGAAACAGCATTGCCTCACTGTCCGTAGTATCTCCTGGGTGACTGATTTCGCAGTTGCAGAAGTATTAATGTATAGTCTGGAATTTTCAAGAGATGCTGTAGTTGCGTGCTTCATTGGGTGCGCTCAGGTCCAGTCAGGTTATTCAAAGCAAAATGGTTGACATATAAAAGCGACTCCTGTAAATTTGTTCTAGGTATTGCAGAGAAAAAGAGTGAGTTTTCAGCTCTTGATGCAGAGGTCAGAGAAGTGAGAACAGAAGCACGTAACAAAAATCACATGCACCTAAATAAAAAAAGGCAAGACCTGTGCACCCCCTGAGGTTACCCCAAACATAACACGGAAGGCATTTGCTGTTAACTGCCCACTCATTCTTAAAAGTAGACGTGTTTGCCCACACCGCAACCTTTAAATCTTGCATTTCAAGAGAATGAAAAAAACCTGGTTTTTACAGCTTAAGCAAGAAACTAAGTCAGCATATCATATACCTTACACATTATCTACAAAGGATGTAGCAGCTTTACCCCCATGTTTAAAAAATGTTTTATGATGTAATATGCCTCCTAGTTGATTTCTTTAATGCAATTGGCAGGGCTTGAATAAGGCTGAGCCAAGAATGTTTGCATTTTTATTCTTGCAATGTATGGGGGAAAAACACAGGAGGGGATCAAAACAGCGCTATTA